>NC_058082.1:459968051-460656011 GCF_014858855.1 Bufo gargarizans | reverse complement strand
TAAAAATGTTTATCCCTAACAGTTTCTGTAGGTCATGTATAAATTTATTTAATGGGGGTGTGGCATGGGAGGAGCCAGGTCAGGAAGTGGGAGGGGCCATGGTGGGTAGTGGGCGGGGTTAAGGGGCCCAATTCAGATTTTTGCTATGGGGCCCAGTGATTTCTATGTACGCCCCTGCTAAAATGCATATACATGGACCTAATGATGTACATCTGTCTGCAAGCTGTGAAACCTAAAACAGCCATGTTGTGCCATTTTAACATAATATACCATGTACCGTATATTACTACACACGAGCACTAAATGTTGTTCTTCTGGTTAGAAATGTAGAAACTCAGTATGCCAAATATATTTTAATATAGAAATAATATTTTAAAGAAATGAGCAAGAAATAAAATTTCTAGCAGAGGATGAAAAATAACTAAAGCTTCACGCCCTGCTGCTACAGAGGTCTAGGGGAGATATCTTAAATCAGAATAAATCCCTGGATTAAGATCTCATCTCCTGTAATCTAGCACCTATAACCTGCAGAATTTTTACATTCAAGAAAGGCATCCAGGCACTTTGTGAACTTTTTAATATATCATCTATCAAGGTCCTGTGGCAGAGAGTTCCATAATCTTACTGCTATTAGGGTATGTTCACACAACGGATTTTAAAAGCACACTTAAAATCAGCATGGAATCCACACTCATTTTTATTTTATTTTAAGGTGCCTTTTTCGGTGCGGTTTCGGGAACATTTTTGGAGCATTATTTGTTGTGTTTTTGGTTCATGTTGTTAATATGTTTTTGGGGTGTATACTTCAGTTTTTGGCACAGATTCAGTTAAAAAAAACACACAGACACATATGGAGCCAGGGGTGGACTGGGAAGTTAAAGTGGCCCCATGTTGTAGGCAGGTCCAAATTGACAGAAGGCAGGGCAACACAAGTAGGTGGGATCAGCAATACTGTCCTAGCAGAACCCTATACCACAGTGCAGCACAATATACTGCCCAAAGCTATCCCTCTGTGGTGGTCATAAATAGCTGCCATGTTCTGTCCTCCTACTCCAGCTGTGGGCCACAGTTGAATCCAAGAGGACATGTACGGTCGCTGGCCGGGTACATGCGCACCTAATTCTCATAGCTTTAATTACAGCTGAAAGCTTATTATGTACTCAGCCAGCGGCAGAGAGAAGGGTTCAGGCGGCCCCCTGGGCATCGGACCACGTAGAAATTTCCCTGTAAAGTCTATGGCGAATCTGTCCCTGTATGGAGCGTTTGGTGCATTTTTTTTTCCACTTCCCATTCATTAAAATAGGAAATTAAGCGTGGATTCCGCACCAAGATAGGGCACACTGCTTCATTTTTATTAGCTTTTTTTCATCATGTGCTGCTTCCCATTTAAATATATTTTTAATTCCCTTAAAGAGGGCATCCCATGATGAATGTAAAAATATGAAAACTAGACATCATATAGTACATTAGAATTGTTTTCTAATAAAGCTAGAACCAGCTCTGTACCTCACATGGGTCCAGGGATCCCCCATACACTGTTCCAGTTGCTCTGCTAACTTTATTTCAAGCTAGCAATTAAGGGGTGTGCCCTTTCTGCTCCAGCTCTCTTAAGGGTGTGCCCTTTAAAGGGGTTGTCTCACTTCAGCAAATAGAATTTATTATGTAGAAGAAGTTAATACAAGGCACTTACTAATGTATTGTTATTATCGATATTGCTACACTGCTTATTTCCATGGTTACGACCACCCTGAAATCCATCAGCGGTGGCCATGCTTGCACGCTATAGAAAAAAAACACCAGCCTATGTGCGCCTCCAGGTTCCTGGCCAACAGAAAGGCCTGCATCTTTTCCTATAGCGTGCAAGAACAGCCATCACTGCTGGATTGCAGGGAAAAATTAGCCTAGCCAGCAAAGGAAGCAATATGGATAATAACAATACATTAGTAAGTGCCTTGAAATAACTTTTTCTACAAGATAAATGCCACTTGCTAAAGTGACACAACCCCTTTAAGCTGCATCTCTCTCCGTAAGGGTCATAGCGTCTAACAGTATTTATGTCTTGTGTCTGTTGAAGGACGGAACCGAGCATGTGCATCCACCTCAGCAATGTTACTGAGTAGGGATGAGCAAATCGACTTCGGAGGAAACATCCGAAGTCGATTCGCATAATACTTCATTTGAATACTGTACGGAGCGAGTACTCCATACAGTATTAGAATGTATTGGTTCCTATGAGCTGAAGTTATTACTTCGCGAAGTCTGTAAAAGCAATTTTCCGAACTAGGGTTTGGTTCCAAGTGGTACCTTGGAACCGAACCAGAGTTCGGAAAAAGTTTTTTTATAGCAGAAATTGATTTATGAAGTTATTATGCGAAGTCTCGTGAGACTTTGCGAAGTAATAACTTTGGCTCATAAGAGCCATTACACTCTAATACTGTACGTCGCTCCGTACAGTATTCAAAGTATTATGCGAATCGACTTTGAATGTGTCATCCGAAGTCGATTCGCTTATCCCTATTACTGAGATGAACAGAGAAATAAGAAAAAGAATAAACAGCAGGTTGAACTATACAGATGCATTTTATTTAATAACTCAATAGCTATGCTAAATTTTTTATTATACGCAATTACAGAAGTATTCAGACCTAGGTGCTGGTTTGAAATATGTAGAATATTTGTTGTGGAACAACTCCTTTATAGGGGTTCTCTTATCTGAGACAATGGGGGCATATCTCTAGGATATGTCCCCATTGTCTGATAGGTGCAGGTCCCTAAAGGGAGCTCTGAAAGTGGTGGAGGGCATACTGTGCATGCGCAGCCACCCTCTAAGCATTTCTATGGGGCCACCGAAGATAGCTGAGCGATGGCTCGGCTATTTCCGTTGGTCCAATAGAAGTGAATGGATGTGGTCGCCGGTCATGCACGGTGCGCTCCCATTCACTTCTATGTGGAGAGTGCTTGGTGGTGGTTGGACCGGAGTCCTCCAGCCACCACTTTGGCCCGCTGCGTTCTTAATATAGGTGTGGGTCCCAGCAGTGGCACCGCACCTATCAGACAATGGGAACATATTCTTGCGATATGCCCCCGTTGTCTCAGATGAGAATACCCCTTTAATTACCTGGTTGCCCTACTCTGAACACCCTTCACACACTGGGCCTCCATGCAGTTGAACAGGCGGCACAGGCGATATTTAGGGCCCTGCTTGCCTTTATACAAGAGCATGAGAGGCAGTATGGGCCTGTACTATGGCAGTATGTTATATCTCCTAACATTTGACACTGCATCACACTAGGTGAGTACCATCCCAAAGTGGTAACCAACGCATTTTAAGACCACAATAGGACAGCTGCTTCAAACATGAAAATTCTGTGCATTACTATGGCTGCTAACCCCATTTCCTCACAGCAGCATTGCTTCAAGTAGATAATACTTTGCCAGAGATTCTGCAGTAAAAACCTGGGATTATAAATGCCACTATAAAGTAATATATAGGTATGAGCTGTACAGTTACAGTTAGGGAATTATAAATGTGTATCAGCAAATGAAAACCCATTGTGTCCCTTGTGCGAACACATATCCCCGTTAGCATTATAAAGTTAATTTGCTTTCACAACCTGTTGGGATCATATTAAATTGCATTATGACATTTACTTATATACATTGGAACCGACGCTGTTAATCTGTGTCAGAAGACTACACGGCTCTTTCTAGTAACATAACAGGATGATGATAACACTAATTAATTCCAAATTGCTTAAAAAAGTTAAAGTGTAAATGTCAGCAGTGAAGGTAAATTAAATATGTACTGAAAATATACCCTGCTGGTTTCATACCGCGCATTTCAGAATAGTATACTGTACTTTTCACTTTACTGCCACTGATTTGAGAATCCCTTTAGGAAAGTTCAGTTCACCAAGTCCAGGCCATTAATATATCTCTAAACGACCTCTTAAAGGGGTTGTCTGGGCTACAGATATTGGTGATCTATCCACAGGAAAGGGCATCATTGGTGTTAAGCAAATCGAGCTTTGGATCATCGATCTGAAGTCCATTTGGTCAAACACTTTGATTTTAATGATGTCTCGGTACAGCATTAAAATATATGGGCTGCGTTGAGCCAAAATTCGTTTCACCCAAAGTCGCACAAGACTTCGGTGAATTAATTCGGTATTCATTTCTGCATCCTTAAAAACATTTAAAATTAGGAATCCGAAGTCGGGTTTGGTGCCGGCTGGTACCTCGGAACCAAACACGACTTTGGATTCCTAATTTTAAATGTTTTTAAAGACAGAGAAAAGAATACCGAATTAATTCACCCAAGTCTCGCGCAACTTTGGGTAAAACGAGGTTTGCCTACACATAGGCAATACATTTTAATGCTGTATAGAGAAAGGTCTCTGACAACATTAAAACAAAGTGTTTGAACGAATCGACTTCTGATCTATGATCCAAAGCTCGATTCGCTCAAGCCTAGACATCAGTATCAGATCAGCAGGGGTATGACTCCCAGTAACCCCGCTGATCAACAGTTTGAAGGGGCCATGGCGCTTGTGCAAGCCCTGCGTTCTCTTCAATGTTTACTTGCACACCCTCTCCCTTGTAGCGACGACGCAGTGTAATTATAGATATTCCTCCTATCCAAGGGATACGGTGTGCAGGTAAATATTGAAAATGACAATGCAGAGCTTCCTTCAAACAACCCATAAGCGGGGGTGCCCCAGAGTTGGACCCCTGACATTCTGATATTGATGGATAGGTCATCAACATCTGTAGCCCGGACAACCCCTTTAAACTGTATATTCTGTATATTCCCAATCATGCATTCTTTTAACACATGTATTTAAGCTAGAAATGTACTTAAAGTGCCACCTGTTGTAAATCCACGTTTGCAACCACTTTTTAAATGCTCCAACTTAATCGGACATTAAAACTAAACTATTTTGCTAATAATTTTGATCATAAATATTCTACCATTTGGTGTTTACAGTGTTTACAGCGGCTGTGCTGAATAAGAGTCTCTATGGTTACAACTTACACACAAATTCTGCGGCGTTTGATACTACAGTCATACGCTTTCCTGTCTGTCCTCTTCTGGTTAAGTGGATAAATGGATACAAGGAAACGGGCGCACCATTGGGTGACAATGTAGGAGGAAGTGAAGCTATATTGTGCCAGTCAGAGACTCGCCTTGAGTTGTTGTGCAAACGTAGGCACAACTCTAGAAGAAACGTGTAGCGTATTTGTTCCTTTGCATGCCTCCCCGAGAGGGAGGTGAGAGCCAAATATAGAGATGATGGTACACTTGATGGGGCACAAAGATGGATATGATGAACAAGATCTTTTATTGCGACATAAAAGACAATGTGTTTCAGGGAACGCAGTGCCCTTCTTCAGATACAGTATAAAGTATACCTGAAGAAGGGGACGGCATTCCCCAAAACGCATTGTCTTTTAGCTCGCAATAGAAGTTCTTGTTCATCATATCCAAGAAGTTCTTTGGGCGCCATCAAGCTGTATCATCATCTATATATTTGTCTGTTTGAATGTGTGAACAGGGTTTTGCTTTCAATAATGTATTCAGAAGATCTGGCTGCGGTACATTCTATAAAACGGCAAAATGTGAGCAGCAAGACAGAGAGGGTCACAGAGGTTGCACAAAATATTCTAGATGAAGTGATGCTCTAGAATTGATGGCACATCTTCCAGGGCAAGCCTTTTGCAATGAATAAGCTTATCTGACAGTACCTGACCCTCCCTCCTGGACACAGAACAACAGAGCCTTCCCAGCTACAAACAGTCGCACCCCCTCCCCCCTTCCTATAATAGAGCGATAGCCCATATATCTGCAAATAAATAAATAATGCTGTAATTAACACTGTTACAACTTGTTCTCCCTTAGAGATTACCGCTATTAGCTGCTTCAATTGTGCATGACATATAAATGACATTACTGAAAGGCTTCCTGGCTAGGAGGACACGATCCAAAGTGACACTTCTTGCCACTCCTCATTATGCCGCCCCTGGTCACAGGACTGCAGAAGTTCTATTTCCCTCAGGTCTTTATATGTCTAATTGCTCTAGCAAGGATTAGTTGTTTGTCTAAAGAGACAGTGATACATTCTATAACGCAGCCACAGTGCTGATAACCAAGGATCAACGGGAGAATAATTCATTTGATTAGATGGCCAGTGGTAGGTGGCTGATATCATGACATCTGTCAGATTAGAAAAATCAACTGTCCAGTAAATTAGGCTCACCATCCTCAACCCCCAATCACACCATGCAGCAGACGAACATCATTTAAATAGGCCTAAAGAAATAGTGTAAAGAGCGGAACAAGAAAACACAATACTAAACTGATACTGCTTCTTGACATCACACTCCTCCATCATTGGACAGTAAAGTCAATGGGGGGAATTTATCAATGGTTCTGCTCCAGTTTGTTTAGATTGAAGATCGCTGTGGGATACATCATCCATGAGTGATGACGAAGTTCTTGGTAAGTGACAATAAAATCATAACATTTTCACAGCCATGCCAAAACCTCATAATTTCTCCATGAAAAGCAGAAGGCGGGGATTCATGCAGGATGGCTAGCAATATGATGCAGCGCTGTGCTTGGCATAGTCAGGGGGGAATGTGGCTGGCATACTCAGGGGGCACTGAGACTGGCATAGTCAGGGGACATTATAGATGCTAATTTGATAAGGCACTGTGGCTGATATAGTCAGAGGGTACTGTGGCTGGCAATGTGATGGGGCACTGTGGATGGCATAGCCAGGGGAACTGACACTGGCATAGTCAGGGGACATTATGGCTGCTAATGTGATAAGGCACTTTGGCAGGGGGGGGGGCAATGTGATGGGGGACTGTGGATGGCATAGTCAGCTGGGCAATGTCGCTGGCAATTTGATGAGGCATTGAGGATGGCATAGTCAGGGGGCACTGTGGCTGGCAATGTGATGAGGCACTGTGGATGGACTTGTCAGGAGGCATTATTACTGCTAAGGCGGTAAGGCACTGTGGCTGGCAAGGTTATGAAGCATTGGCTTTTCTACTGTGTCTCTACCTTATCAACTGTATATCACAAATAGGCGATAACTGTATTTTCTATTTTTATGCTTCTAATTGTGGGTGCTTCTTATATATCATTGCATCTTATAGTCTGAAAAATATGGCAAATGCTACTTGAAAACAATGCCTAAAAAATGTGAAAAATATGGCAAATGCTACTTGAAAGCAATGCCTAAAAAATGTGAGACTTGCAAATAGATGATAAATGTCGGATTACTGTGGTCAACACCAAACACCAGAATGGGGGTCCCGTGCTCTTCTCACCACCGTGAGCAGGAATTTAAATGAAGTGGTGGTAATACATGTGCCCTACTTCTCCATTCAACGTCTATGGCAGGGGTGCACAACATGCGGCCCCCAGAGCCATGGTTTGCGGCCCCCACCCTGCTGGGCAGAAACACAGCTGATCCTGCAATCAGCTGTGTTTCTGCACAGAGCGCCGCACAGCAGATGGATCACAGGTTTTGCTCCTGCACTGTAGCAGGAGCAGAAAGGGTCCCTGGCTATTAGTGAGAGCGGGGAAGCAGAGGAGAAGACAGAAGCGCTTTATTAGCGCTTCTGCCTTCTCCTCTATGAGCACTCTGCAGTGTGGACCCAGCGATCATGTGATTGCTTGGTGTCTCGGGAACAGGGGAGCACTGCACTGGTACAAAGCCTAGTACCAAAAAAGTCACTTATTGTCTCCCAAAGGTCTTTCAGTGACTTCTTGGGGACAAATTATGTGGTAAAAATATATTTAAAAAAAGTTAAAAAATGATTTAAAAAAAATGGGAAACCTAAATAAATTTAATAAAAAGGAAAAAGTGCTTAATAAAAGAGTGTTCACTGTCCTACCACAGTCTTTTTATGAAAAAGTGCAAAATTTAAAAAAGTGACAAGTGTGCCCCAAAGTCTTTTTATGACCTCTTGGGGGACATATTATGTAGCAGAAATATATTAAGTTTTAAGAAAAAGATACATAAAAGAAAAAACACCCACACCAATCAAAACCGTCACCATTACCGCCCCATTCACGTGAAACTTTTCATATTATATAGCAAAACGGCCTACACAAAATAGAGAACTAATTATAATAAATTTATTTTGGTGTCAGTTTGCATATTTAAAGAATAAGGAGCTATAGTTTGAAAAAATATATACTTTTTAAAAACGTTTTGTACAGTTTCCCCCAATAAAAATTGTTGCAAAAATTATTTTGGTAGTCCAACAAATAAAATAGTTACAACCATTTGAACCACCACGCGCGCTAAATCCCCAAAAAGTGTTTGGTCCTTAAGGCCTTTTCGGGCCTGGTCATTCAAGCGTTAACCAATAGGCGCCTTCCCCACTAGCAAGGTAATGTGCTTACTGGTTACTGCAGGGCGCCTATAACTGGATTGGCAGGAGATGGTAGTAACCAGTGAGCTCCGTCCTCTGCAGTGAAGGAAAACGCTGATTTATAAATAGGAGGCAGGAAGGAAGGAAATGTCGACACTTCCATGGTAGATTTTTAACAAGTTTCTGCAGCATGGCCTCTGAAATCGAAAATTCATAATTACCTGCTCCACTCCGCTCTGGTCCTCTGCACTGCCCCCACTGCCTCCATCTTCCGGTTCCTGCTCTGTTTACACCTGTCAGTGCATGGCCATGGTCACTTGCACGGCTCCAGTCAATAACAGGCTTCAGAAGTGACACGCTGCTTGTGGCCACATCACCGCCTAAGCCAGTCATTGGCTGGAGTGGTGTATGACCATGTCCATGCACTGCCAGGTGTAAACAACGGAGGCAATTCGAAGGACCAGAGAGGCGGGGAGAAAGTAAGTATAACTCTTCAGGGGTTATGCTGCAGCACGATATTTGGGACAATTACTGGGAACAAGTGTTCAAGGAATTGCTCATTTGTCGGCTGATTTGCATATTTTATCAGGGTGAAAGATGTCCGAATATCTGCAGCATGACTGTGGCAGTGATTACTCCTCCCCAGTCACTTTGCACTGGCTTGTGTAATAGGCAGGTGAGTGCCGATCAACATTTTTTTTTTGCGGCCCCTTGAAATAGAGCGATGTGACAATGCGGCCCCAGACCAAAAAAGGTTGTGCACCCCTGGTCTATGGGGTTGACGGAGATAGTCAAGGGCTGTACTCATCCATCTCCGTAAACTTTAGAATCAGTAAACTTTAGATCAGAAACTGAAACTCTGGTCTCAGGTGTACACAATATTATGGGGGTCATTTATTATTAGATATACGCCAATTTTTGGAGTATATCTTTCACAGATTCGGTTGTAAAGGGGATTTGTGGCAAGGGAAATGGAGTAGATTTAGGTCTGCTGTGGATGCGGCTAACTTATGTAGAGGCCGGCGTCTATACATAACTTTGGCGTATCATGCGCCAGTACAAGGGTTATTAAGACCAAAGTTTAAAACGTTGGTGATAAAAAAATTACTCCATATGTGTTTAAATGGGTGATGTACTTACAACTAGTGTTGAGCAAACTTTTGTTTTAAGTTCGGCGTCTAAAGCTCGGGTTATCGAGAAATCGCGTTAAGGATTCTGCTACTACGGACTATGTCTGTGGTAGCGGAATCCATAACGCGATTCTTCGATAACCCAAACCCGAACTTTAGACGCCGAACTTAAAACAAAAGTTTTGCAAAAATCAATAGTAGGAAACTTTGTATATCTAATTGCATAAATGCATCTTTCTCCACTTATCAGGCACTTCTTCTCCACCCCTCCCCATCTCCCGAACTGACAACTAATACTGCATCTCGAGAGATGAGACTGATTACCAGCTCACTGAGGGACCAGGTTAAAAATCGATGGGGAGGAGATTCACAGAGATGTTGATGCTGGCTCTACTAGGTTTTCTATTTCGCAGAAAACAGTTCAGTACTCGTGTAAAATGCTCTCCGTGCTGCTGTCGCTTAGAAGAGTGTGCTACAAAGAAACAGGAGGAGCAGAATCTCTTGTTTTCTCTGTGTGCTGTGCATGAGAGATGTCACAGCAGACAGGGGAAGGTTTATTAAAACTAGTGTCAAGAAAACTAGCTTAGTTGCCCATCGCAACCAATCAGATTCCATCTTTCAGTTTTGAGAGCTCCTTTGGCAAATGAAAGGTGGAATCTAATTGGTTGCTATGGGCAAGTAAACCAGTTTTCCGTACACCACTTTTGATAAATCTCCCCCATAGTAAAACCAACCATATACCAAGAATAGGCAGTTGATCTACCACCACACTACTACTCACCGACAAATACAAAATTGTAGAGAAACATCTTGTAAATCAATTACTTACAGTTGGTATTGGTCTGTCCTCATCTCTTTTACTACATTCAGATAAAGGTTCAGTGTAATGGAGCAGACCCAAGCTAGCGCACACCAATCTGTAAGGCAAGAAAGCAAATGTGTTACATTTTTTATTTTATTTTACAAATACACCCTAGACAGGCTCATATAATACCATACTTCCACCTTATTTTTAGCATTGATTTTACGAAGGCCACACATTACAAGGTTAACTGCTGCTGTCTGGCTTGTTCTCGTGTCACCTGCTCCCACTGGCCTCAAAAACTTTCCGATCTATGGTGGTGGAAGGAGAGATGACTTCTCTGGCCTCTTCTCTATTAACATCACCTCTCCATGAGGACCTAAGCAGAAGCCAGGGGTCGGGATATAAGATGAGACTATGCTCTTTGGCACTGTATGACAGTCATGAGGTTCCCGCTTACTCATCAAACTTTAAGACAATTTTCAAAATTGTATTACTTTAGAGTGAGAGATCATTTATATTAAAGTAATAGTGCTTCTACAGAGGGAATACTTAAAGGGATTATTCCATGAATAATGTAAAAAATAAAAAATCATACATATTATAGTACATGACAACCTCTTTCTATCAAAGCTAGAACCAGTCCTGTACCTCACATGGATCCAGAGATCTCTCCATTCATTGCTGCAATAGTTCTGCTAGATTTATTTCAAGCCGTTAGCTTGGGGACATGCACTTTCTCAGGGGTCATGTTCTTTATGCTGCAGCTGGTGGCAGTTAAAGGATGGAACTGAGCATGTATGTCAACCTCAGTGGGCTGGACAGACAACGCAGAAAAAAGGCAAACAGCAGGTGGCGCTCTACAGATGGTTTCAGTGAATATCTCAGTGGCCATACAAAATGTTTAATGACATGCAATTACAAATGTATTCAGATCTAGGTGCTGGTTTAAAAACTGTAAAATATTTTTCATGGGACAACCCCTTTAATATGTATTATGGTGATATGTCCAGATGCACAATAAGCTGGCACATGGAGAGCATTTGTGTTAATATGAACTAAAGATGTTCCATTGTGTTGCTGCACTATTTCAGGTACTACTACTACTGCACTACTGTTACTGATTGTTGATTGACTGTTTGACAGATTTTATACTGTGAAACATTATTTGAAAGTGGCCTTCTGGGTTCACAATATTGATGGCCTATCCATCATGAACTTGAGAACGCTGCAATACCCAGCACACTGGCTAATAAGCAGACTGAGTGCACTGTATAGTGCTGAGCGAACTTCTGTTTTCAAGTTCAGCGTACAAGGTTCGGGTTATCTAAGCATCCTGTTATGGATTCCGCTACTATGGGCCATAAGTTATATTATATTATACTCATACTATATTATTTCAATGGAATGTAGGAAATATGTGGCTGCCAAACATTTTGGGTTCTGCTTACCTCTGTAGGAAACAGATCTACAGACAGAAAAATACATTAGATTAGACCAGGTATACTCAACCTGCGGCCCTCCAGCTGTTGCAAAACTACAACTCCCATCATTCCCTGACAGCCTACAACTATCATTCTACAGAAGGGCATCATGGGAGTTGTAGTTTTACAACAGCTAGAGGGCCGCAGGTTGAGCATCCCTGGATTAGACCATTATCAAGAGCCCTATCTATTAGACTGCCACCATATCACAGCAAAAATCGGCAAGATCTGCCAATGGAAATCTAATATCTACGGTCAGCTGCAGCTTTAATTTTGACCTGAAAAGCTCCATAAGCCTGACCCATTTAATCCAGAATTGCTGACTTCTCCGGCAGGAGATGTAACTTCAGAAAGGTCTAACCAGTTCACATTGCCTGTCTGGTTGATGATATGTTTGTTTACTTGTATTTTTAGCTCCCCGGTCTCAGTTACCACGATGGATCGCTGTGCACAAATGTTCCCAGTGTGTCACCTTATTCCATCTGTTTTCCCTGCCATCTATCAGAGCAGAACAGTTAACAGTCAATGAAAACATGCAATCCTCTATTATTTTACTAATTGTGCTCCTCAGAGGTAAACAAAGAGACTTGTCAGTGTAAGCTATCAAAGCGCCACTTACATTTACTTGTCAACCTTTAGTAAAATTACAAAGTGGCGAATTAACCCAAAGACTATGGTCTGAATTGATTGGCTTCCCGTTTGTGAATATTGCACACAATGGCATTTTTGCATTGATTACGGAATCCGATAATGGATTCCTACCTAGTTATTTGTCATTTAGATTGTGCTAATAATCCAGAAGGAAAGGCAAAGTATTTTCAGTCTATTGTTTTGGTTTGTTATGTATCCCATCAATGCAGTTAGACAGAGATGTAAAGATTATCATGAACAAAGCAAATTACTTTCCTATTGTCAATGATAATGGGTTTGTGTTAAAATGATTTTTAGTGATAAGTGCTACAGTCAGAGGGTTTAATTTCCTATCATTCAAGAAAAATATATTTGGGGCAATGTAAATGTACTATATTTCCCACAATATGAATTTAACAAAATAACGTTCGCAAATATATACAGTATATATACTCCAATCATGAGCATGTATCACAGTTCATCTAAATCTGTTTTAATATGCCTCAAAATTGGAGGTGTACACAGAGGAGGTAGCTCAGCCGTACCACTGTGAGGGCAGCCATAGGCCAGAAGCAAAGTAAGACTGGTCTTACACTACCAGCACTGATTTATTCATACCCCCCCCCCCCCCCCCCCCCCCCAAACACATGTATGCTCAGCTGAGCATGCATGGGAAGTCAATATGGAGAGGGATGTAGGCTACTGTCAGTCACCTCTAGCAATGACTTATCTCCATGATCCCTGAGGCTGATCACTATGCTGTGGATCTCACTAGAGGCACCATGGATGGCAATGGGGGCATTGTGGATGGCACTGGATGGCAAAGGGGGCATTGGGGATGGCAATAGGACACTGGATGGCATTTGGGGCACTTTGGATTGCACTAGGGGCACTGGATGGCAATGGGAGCACTGAATGGCAAAGGGGCAAAGTAGATGGCACTGGGTGCCATGCCACTGTGGATGGCACTGGTTGCACCGTTATAGGAGCACTGTGGATGTCACTGCTATGGGAGCGCTGTGGATGTCACTGTTATGGGGCCACTGTGGATGTCACTGTTATTGGGCCACTGTGGATGTCACTGTTATCGAGGCGCTGTGGATGTCAATGTTATTAGGGCGCTGTGGATTTCAGTGTTATCGAGGCGCTGTGGATGTCAATGTTATGGGGGCGCTATGGACAACACTGTTATGGGGCTCAAGTATGAGTGATAGGGCTCACGCAAATGACTGTGATAAGCCCAGGAATCCATGTCCCAGGGTGCCCTGGGAGATCCAGCCGGCATACAGATCATGTTTCCTGAACTAATCATGGTCATGACACACATGTATCACACAAGATAGGCCAAGATAAACACTTTAGGAGTCATGTATGGGTGAAGTAACATGGCCATGTAGTGGGATTGGCTCCTGCAGACTGAACAGTGGGGGGCAGGGCCAGCCTGTTGTTCTGGTTCTGACAAAGCTGTCAGTTTGATTTGATGTACTGCTCCAAATTAATTAAGATACGTGCACGGAGAGATCAGACAGACAACTCACTACATGGAGTTAAAAAGGATCTCTGGTTTATTTCTAAGAAAACAGACAATACATAGTTTTCACGAAAGGAGGGAGTGAGGGGGGGGGGGTGAAAGATAAAGTATATATTTTCTATTGGCTATGAACTCTCTACTTTTCTGTAACCTTGACGGCCAGAGGAAATTCCTCCTCACTCCCCCACCTTGTTCCTGGGTGAAACTGTTACTTCTTTCTTTGTAACTGCTTGCTTGAGCTGAACGGAAACCACAAAGAAACACATGATAAAAACACAAAGTAAGATTCTAGTTTATAGGTGTTGGCAGAATGCCTGGCCGCCATCTTAGCTCAACAAGCAAGTATCCATTTTGTATCAATAGTCCATAACAGTCCCCCCTTGGAGACTTGATTGTAGACTTTCCCTTCTCCTAGCGAATCCCCTGGGCATACCATTCGTATCCTCTTCACCCGCAGTGGCGACAACCTACCCCTTATAGGTAGGCTCCCGGTTGCTCGGACTTGTGGTAATACCCTGGGATTCATCTCACCCTATCTCAGCCAGGCATCATTGTGAGGAGGGGGAGCTGTGTTGAACGATGTTTCCTTCTGTCCTTCCTCATCGTAGAGGAGCATAATAGGTCGTTCATCAGTTTTCTTCATTCTTTTTGAAAAGCGGGTCACACAAATAAGAACGAGCTTAATCACTACATATATCACCAATATTATTAGGGCTACCTGCAATATTACTTGGACAATTCCCATGAGCCAACCCCCAATACCTTTGAACCAGTTATTGGGGTTAAGGGAAGAGAAGGTATCAGACCACCATGTATCTTTATCAGCTTTATGTGCATCCAGCCATTTATCTCTTAAATCCGCCATCTTCTCTATATCCACCTTAACTTGCAAATTACCCTGCGGGTCTATGTAATGGCAACAAGAGGGTCCCACGATCTGGCACATACCTCCGTCTTTAGCTGTAACATAATCTAGAACTAATGTGTGTTGGTTGGTGACAATAATTAACTGGTTTTGCACAATGTTTGAGGTATTCATAAGTCTCATCACTTCCCATATTTGGTCATCCAGGTAGTCTGTTGCTACTACCAGATGATCCCACATCTGCGCTATCATGGGATATATGAAGATGGAACTAACAATTTTGTTGGTAATGCTCATCTCTACTACATGTGGCTTGCCATTTGGTCTGGGTGTGTTATCTTTGGCCCTACGATACAAGGTGTGTTTAGGTACTGCATTTATGTCAATTTCAGAGTGTGGTACTATAAAGGTGGCAGGAGTAAGCCTGGCGATGGTGCACAGTCCTGTGACATTCTCGGATAACCATTTGTATGCTTTGTGTCCACAAACTAAGTATATGTCGTCTGGAACTGCTACTGCTGTGCCATTGAATAATCGGGTAATTAGTTTGGCTAATTGTGTCCCTTTCGCCAACTCATATCCTTTTGACTGACTTTCGGTGTCGTTAGCTAATATACCTGTCAGGAGATCCTGTACAGTACGGTTGTTACAGGGCAGATCCTTTCCATTCACAGCATCTACACCAATACACTGCACGTGGCTGTCTGTTGTTGAATCATTGCAACCTGAGTGTATGTGTGGACTAAATGTCATACCTTTGGTTTGTACTTGGAGACAATAACAGTGTGTCCAGCTAGGAAAACATGTGACATTAGCCCAGTGTCCCTCTTGCCAAGGAGTAGAGCTATAATCTACCGAGGGGCCTGATCTGTTTATCATGAGCCATGGGGCATCTGCCCACCCTGCAACAGGTAAGGCTACTTCCCTGTCCTTGTTTGTATTGGATTTAACTTGGTGTATACTAGTGAGAAAGATGGTAGAATTAGACAGGTCAATCAGTTCAGAAAGGTCCAGGGGTATTGCAAAATAAGGCATACTGGTTGAACTCACGGGACTGTGGGTACAGATCCAACAATCTCTCAGAGTTTCAGTCTCCTTCAACCCCTGGACTAAAATTTGATGGTGCCGTATCAGTGAATTGTCCCATTCATCACCCAGTGGCGTGAATACTGCAGATATGCCCACTGTCAAAGTCATGATCAGTATGTGAATCCTCATGGCTTATGGTTCCTGGGACGGTGGGACAGCCTTCACTCTTTTACAATGAGAAGCGTGGATCCAGGTGGGTCTCCCTTCGAGTTTCACAGAGGTTGGAGTAGTCAGCAACACCTGGTAAGGTCCCTCGTATCGTGGTTCGAGGGTGCTTCTGACGTGTTTCTTGACCACCACCCACTCTCCAGGTTTGAGAGTGTGGCTTCCCTCTAGGGAGTTAGGATCTGGAATGGAAGAGAAAACTTGTGCATGTATATTAGACAATTGCTTGCTCAAGGCTATCACATATTTTGCAACAGATTCATAATGCATTTGTAACTGTTGTGGGAAATACTGTCCCATTCTTGGCCCTGTCCCAAATAAGATCTCATATGGGGTTAGTTTGTGTGGGGGCCTTGGTGTATGCCTAACGGAAAAGAGGGTTATAGGCAAACACTGAACCCAATTAAGCCCAGTCTCCCTGGTCATCTTCAGCATTTTAGATTTTAACACCCCGTTCAATCTTTCGACTTTGCCGCTGCTTTGGGGCCTGTATGGGGTATGATACGCCAGGTGTGACCCTACCATCTTCCAGACCTCTTGGGTTAGACTAGCAGTGAATGCTGGGCCCTGATCACTCTCAATGACCTCAGGTACTCCGAACCTACAGACAAGCTCCTGCATCAGTTTTTTTGCAGTAGTGGTTGCTGTCTGGTTTCGGACGGGGTAGGCTTCTGGCCACCCAGAGAACAAGTCTATCACTACTAGCACATATTGAAACCCTTGGCACATTGGCATCTGGATATGATCGATTTGTATCCTCTGAAAGGGATATAAGGCTTTCGGGAGACATTTTCTGGGAGTGGGCTCGGTTCTGCCGGGGTTACACTCTGCACAGATGAGACACGCTTGAGTATGTCTCACCAGGACAGGGGTTATCCCTGGGGCCACCCATATTTTGTCAATTAGTTCTTTCATGATGGTTTTGGATTGGTGGGTGGGCCCATGGGCCACTGAGGCTATTAGGGGATAAAGAGCTCTGGGTAGGCAGACTCTCTTTCCTTGTGTCCAGAGTCCAGATTCTTCTTCGAGGGCTGATTCTTTCAGCCAGATTTCCTTTTCCCTGAGAGTGGCCTGTTTCTGCATTTGTTTCAGGAGGTCCCATGTGATTTCTTCTTGTGTTATCATAATCTGGTCTGACTGGACTCTTTCCTCTTTCACTGCTGCTTCCTTGGCCGCTTGGTCAGCTAGGGCGTTCCCTCTGGCCTCAGGGGTGTCAGCTCGAGTATGGGCCTTTACTTTGATCACTGCCACTTGGTTGGGCAGGAGTACTGCTGCCATCAGGGCTGCTACTGCTGCAGCATTCTTAATCGGGGTTCCTGCAGCTGTGATGTAATCCCGGGCCCTCCATATTAGTCCAAAGTCATGAACCACTCCAAAGGCATATCTAGAATCTGTGTAGATATTGGCGGTAGAGTCTTTTGCCATGAGGCAGGCTTCAGTGAGGGCAATGAGTTCAGCTTCTTGTGCTGACTGGTCTGGGCGCAATTGTCTTGCACACAGCACTTCATGCTCACTTGTGACTGCCATGCCTGTATGGAACTTCCCCTTGTCATCGGCATACCTTGAGCCGTCCACAAAGAGAATCCAATGAGGGTTTGTCAGAGGAGTGTCTTGGACTGATGGTGGTGTCCCTACTTCAGCTTCCATCATTGTGATGCAATCATGTTCTTGTTCCTTGTAAAGAGAGTCGGTTGAGGCCCATAGTTCTTCTTCCTGAAGATCCTCTTCAGCATGTAGATCAATAAAATCTTCAGAATCTCCATTATACTCCCCCCTTGGAAGAGGAAGGAGTGCAGCAGGATTGAGGATGTGGCACCTCTGAATGGTGACATTATCTGGCAGAAGCAAACTACACTGAAGCCGGAGGTGGCGCTGTGCAGTGAGGTGTTTAGGTTGAGTCTGCTGGAGGATGGCAGAAATGTCATGGGGAGCCAGAATAGTGAGGGGATGACCCAGCACAACGTCAGATGTGACGTTTAGAAGAGAGCTGGCAGCATGGATAGCTCTGACACAGGACGGGGCGGCTCTGGCTACCGGGTCAAGACGCTTAGAATAGTAACCCAAGGGTCGATTGCGGCCACCATGAGTTTGAGTGAGGACTCCAGTAGCGTGACCTTGGCGTTCCATGACATACAGCCGGAAAGGAAGGTTGTAGTTGGGGATGCCAAGCGCAGGGGCAGATGCAATGGCGGCCTTTAATGACTGAAAAGCCTCTCCGGCCTCCATTGTCATCTGGAAAGGAGTAGCAGCATTACGTGGTATACAGTCATATAAGGGCTGCATGAGGACAGAAGCATCAGATATCCAAGGCCTGCAGTAGGAGATGAGTCCCAGGAAGGTTTGCAGCTGATGAGGAGTGTCCGGGAGTTGGATGTCAGAGATAGCCTTCTTCCTCGCCTCAGTGAGGTGCTTGTGACCTTGAGAGATGCAATGACCTAGGAAGACAACTTTGGGGAGACACAGTTGTAGTTTGGCTTGTGAGACCCGACATCCAGCAGAGGCTAAAAACTGGAGAAGTGAGACAGATTTTGTCATGCAGATTTGGGGAGAGACCGCACAGAGGAGAAGGTCATCCACATACTGGAGGAGTTCCACATCCGGGTGATCTGCTTGCCAGGGTTGCAGAACAGAGGACATAGCCTTGCTGAAGCAGGAAGGGCTGTTTTGAGCCCCTTGAGGCATAACAGTCCAGGTGTACTGTTTGCCTGCATGTGTGAAAGCAAAAAGAAACTGACATTTCTCATGTAAGGGAACAGAAAAGAATGCATTGGCCAGATCAATGACAGTGAAAGTAGTGGCCGTGGGTGGAATGCCAGCAAGGAGTGTGTGCGGATTGGGGACAATAGGTGTCTCAAGAACAGTAGCCTCATTGACAACTCGGAGGTCCTGCACCATGCGGTACGTTGGAGGCTGCCCTTTCTCCCTTTTCTTCCGTACTGGGTAAAGGGGTGAGTTACAGGGAGAAGTAGTGATCTTGATTGCCCCATTCTGCAGGAGGGCCTGCACCTGGAGAGTAATAGCATCCTGTTGTGAGATAGAAAGCGGATATTGCGCTTTGTATGGCAGAACCTTGGGATCCTTCAGGGTCACAGTGACCGGTGGGACATTGAGGCGTCCGATATCCTGGGGTCCTTTGGTCCAGAGAGTATCGGGGATGAGGTGCAAAATGGTTTGCAGCGAATCCCCTAGTTCATATGAGTCAGCGTCCTGAAGTGTGGTTAATGCCATAAGGAGGCAAGTATCCTCCGGGTGTAGGGCTGTACCGAGGGTGACTGTTCCATCCTCTTTGAACTGTATGTTAGCCTGGATTTTCTGAAGAAAATCAGAGCCTAACAGATTGAAGGGGCACGTTTGGCTGACAACAAACTGCGACATGACTCCTGCAGGGAGGTGGAGTTGGGGGGTTTTAGTCCGGGAGAATCTAGGGGGAGTGACTGTGAGTGGCTTGGTCACGGAGTTATGTTGCACAACCCCCTCCAGTCCAGAACAAGGTAATTGAATGTCAGTGAGCCAAGAATGAGGTACGGCAGTCTCACATAATACACTGCGGGCTGCACCAGTGTCCACAAGAAATGAAAGTTCCTTCCCTGCAACCTCGAGAGTCACTCGAGGGGCGGGACCGGTAGGAGGGGTAGAGACTGTCATATATGGAATGTCCCCTCCCTGCACTGGTTTGCCAGCATCCTATTGCGATGAAGGGGGCTGAGTGCCCCCCTGTCGCCGTTGATTGGTTGGCCACAGATGTTTGCTACGGCAGTGCCGTTTCACGTGTCCGGGCTTGCCGCACCCATAACAGACATAAGGGGGTGGGTGCTCTCCACCATCTTCTCCTGACATCACGGCTATCACAGCAGCACGGGTTTTCTTTGTGTTACTCTCTAGACCCTTTGCAATCTGCTCCAGCATATCTAGTGTCAAGGATTTCCACTCAGGGCGACAGGTCACAAGGGCTTTGTTTATCTCTGGTCGTAGACCATCGACAAATGAGCGGGCCAAGAGTCTGAGATGAACAGGCTCATTCTGACTAAAACCCATGTCTTTGTAATTCTGTTTAATCCTCTGAGCAAATTTCTCGACAGTTTCAACTTTTTCCTGTGTCATATCTTGTAATGTCGTGGATTGGTCTGCTAATCTTGCTTTCGCCCATTTCTGTAGTTGTTCTATAAAGAATTCTCCAGACTCATGATCCCGGGGGTCAAAGTTAGCACCTTTAAGCTCAGGGATGTGGATTTGATCCATTATCAGTGAGGAGTATTCACCTGTCTTGTTTTCCACTATACTTTGCAGGTCCGACCATGTGCACCCATAGGTTTGATGCACTTGGGACAGTTTCCTGAAAAAGGGCATGGGATGGGTCTCAGGGTCAGGCAGTAAATTCACTATGGTGAATAACTGTTGTGGGGTGAAAGACACATATTTTGGTGGTCCCTGTGGCCGGTTAAGTGCTAGGGCTTCTTTCAGTGTCTCAAGGTTTCCCTGCTCAATTTTCTGTAAGTTCTTTTGTAACTCTGTAATCTGACCCTGCAGTATTTGATCTTGTGAACGTCGTGATGGGCGCACGGTCATGGGTACAGTCCACTGTGGTGCCAGGGATAAAGTTGGCGGATCCCCGTAGTCTGTCGGGGTACCCCGCGAAGGAGTCTGCATATTACCCGGTGCATTTTGTATGCCCATTGTGGATTCTGCAGCACCGTCTGCATCCCCCTGTTCTGCTTCATCAGGTTGCCCCCCTACCATTATAGGAGTAAGGGTGGCAGGTGAGTGGGGTAGCATGAATGTACCGTCCGGGTTAACCATGGGGTACAAGGTAGTAGGAAGGGGCAAGGGTGACATAGGAGTGACGGGGGGGTCCGGACCGAATGATATTAAAGGTCCGTTCATGGGCGTTGGCTGGGGACAAGATGGCGCTGTAGCTAACACGGGAAGTAATGGGACGTGCCGGGGAGTAGTTACCAAGGTGTGGTTTTGTGGGTGGGGAACCCCACAGGGAAGGCACGTATCACGGGAGGAGGGATTCTGTTGACCGCATGTTTTGCAGGTCCACCCACCTGCTTTCTTCCCGGCGCCATTATAGGGTGGTGGCAAGTCATGTATCAATGCAACACCAGGCTTACAGAAATATCTCTGTCTTTTCTCATCAAAATTTAGTTCCCCCCCGGTCTGTTCAAATTCTTTACTACAGTCCAACCACACACGGACCATGTCTGTCAATTTATCATCTTCTAACTTCCCTCTCTTCTCGTTTAACAACACTTGCCAGGTGGCACTACATAGGATGCCTCCTTTACAGACACTATAACTCTTCTCCAACTTACTTAATCCTTTTATGAAGCGTTTGCCTCTCCTGTCCGCCACGTACTGTTCAGGCGAACAGTAACCCTTCGGGACACTTTCCTCATTTCCCATTATCTCTCGTACCTACTGAAGCCGCCTAAAGACCTCTGCATAGAGTAATCACTGGACGTGAAGACCTTTGAGTTCCGGTCAGCACACTCTGGGCTACCGCGAACCGCTCTCCACCCATCTGTGATCGTCCCCTTTATGGAGATTTGAGTCAGACACCGGGCTGAACTCCGATACAGGAAAACAGGAGAACTCCGTGTCTCAGTCAATGATACTTGTCAACAGGGTCTTCACAACTTATAGGCACAACACAGTACATCAAGACTTTAAGAAAACATATGGGGTTCTTACTTTCATGCCCTCGAGGACGTCCCAGACTGCTTCCGCACCCCTCCCTCAGACGAACACCAAGAGGCTACACCAGGGGACACTTTATGGGCAAGATGACTCAATTTTCTTACCTCATATCACGGGTTACGATCCCGGTGTCCGTTAGTGCGCCTCTTCTCGTCTGGTCTCTGGGGGTACGGGAACAGAGGGTCCAATCCTCGAGCCCCACGATTGGGCGCCAAAATTGTTCTGGTTCTGACAAAGCTGTCAGTTTGATTTGATGTACTGCTCCAAATTAATTAAGATACGTGCACGGAGAGATCAGACAGACAACTCACTACATGGAGTTAAAAAGGATCTCTGGTTTATTTCTAAGAAAACAGACAATACATAGTTTTCACGAAAGGAGGGAGTGAGGGGGGGGGGTGAAAGATAAAGTATATATTTTCTATTGGCTATGAACTCTCTACTTTTCTGTAACCTTGACGGCCAGAGGAAATTCCTCCTCACTCCCCCACCTTGTTCCTGGGTGAAACTGTTACTTCTTTCTTTGTAACTGCTTGCTTGAGCTGAACGGAAACCACAAAGAAACACATGATAAAAACACAAAGTAAGATTCTAGTTTATAGGTGTTGGCAGAATGCCTGGCCGCCATCTTAGCTCAACAAGCAAGTATCCATTTTGTATCAATAGTCCATAACACTGTGACTCATCGCTCTGCATTGCAGCCAGACTTTATCAATAAAGTTACCTATTCAACAAAACTGAAAACTAGAAAAGTAACAAATCTGCCAGGACATTATGATGTCCATACAGGGGAAAGAAAGCACAGAAAGCATAATGGTTCACATGCTCGGTGAGGAGGATTCATTCTTCCTTTCACCCGAGCACCTCGATCATAACCCCAAGACTTGAAAATGGAGTATCAATACTCCAAAGTTATCAGTAAAGTGATTCAAATTATCTTAACGTTCTGGTCGTGTTTACGCCAGGAGGTGTCTAAGTTTTGCAAGCCCTCCCTATTGTCTGCATCCTTTTATCCATTCTGTTTATTCAAATTTAATTGCTCAGTTTCTGATTTTGATCAGTCTATTTAAAAGCCATGTCACCTTGTAAAGCAACTACTAAATGTGATAAGAGAGCAAATGTGCTGTATCTTGGTATAACAACATTGGTTTTTGTAATCGTGTTATACACTAGTACAGATAAACAGTCACTAATATACTGTAAAATAATGCTGAAAGATATTGTGGTGTTAAAGGGTTTCTGTCATCAAGAACATGGTTATTAAACAGGCTGATGTTAGACATACAGTTGCAAGAAAAAGTATGTGAACCTTTTGGAATGATATGGATTTCTGCACAAATTGGTCATAAAATGTGATCTGGTCTTCATCTAAGTCACAACAATAGACAATCACAGTCTGCTTAAACTAATAACACACAAAGAATTAAATGTAACCATGTTTTTATTGAACACACCATGTAAACATTCACAGTGCAGGTGGGAAAAGTATGTGAACCCCTAGACTAATGAACCCCAGACTCTCTCCAAGAGCTAATTGGAGTGAGGTGTCAGCCAACTGGAGTCCAATCAATGAGATGAGATTGGAGGTGTTCGTTACAGCTGCCCTGCCCGATAAAAAACACACACCAGTTCTGGGTTTGCTTTTCCCAAGAAGCATTGCCTGATGTGAATGATGCCTCGCACAAAAGAGCTCTCAGAAGACCTACGATTAAGAATTGTTGACTTACATAAAGCTGGAAAGGGCTATAAAAGTATCTCCAAAAGCCTTGCTGTTCATCAGTCCATGGTAAGACAAATTGTCTATAAATGGAGAAAGTTCAGGACTGCTGCTACTCTCCCTAGGAGCGGCCGTCCTGTAAAGATGACTGCAAGAGCACAGCGCAGACTGCTCAATGAGGTGAAGAAGAATCCTAGAGTGTCAGCTAAAGACTTAGAAAAGTCTCTGGCATATGCTAACATTCCTGTTAGCGAATCTACAATATGTAAAACACTAAACAAGAATGGATTTCATGGGAGGATACCACAGAGGAAGCCACTGCTGTCTAAAAAAAACATTGCTGCACGTTTACAGTTTGCACAAGAGCACCTGGATGTTCCACAGCAGTACTGGCAAAATATTCTGTGGACAGATGAAACCAAAGTTGAGTTGTTTGGAAGAAACACACAACACTGTGTGTGGAGAAAAAGAGGCACAGCACACCAACATCAAAACCTCATCCCAACTGTGAAGTATGGTGGTGGGGGCATCATGGTTTGGGGCTGCTTTGCTGCATCAGGGCCTGGACGGATTGCTATCATCAAATGAAAAATGAATTCCCAACTTAAGGCCATCTGTCCACCAGCTGAAGCTCAACAGAAGATGGGTGTTGCAACAGGACAACAACCCAAAGCATAGAAGTAAATCAACAACAGAATGGCTTAAACATAAGAAAATCCGCCTTCTGGAGTGGCCCAGTCAGAGTCCTGACCTCAACCTGATTGAGATGCTGTGGCATGACCTCAAGAAAGCGATTCACACCAGACATCCCAAGAATATTGCTGAACTGAAACAGTTCTGTAAAGAGGAATGGTCAAGAATTACTCCTGACCGTTGTGCACATCTGATCTTCAACTACAGGAAACGTTTGGTTGAAGTTATTGCTGCCAAAGGAGGTTCAACCAGTTATTAAATCCAAGGGTTCACATACTTTTCCCACCTGCACTGTGAATGTTTACATGGTGTGTTCAATAAAAACATGGTAACATTTAATTCTTTGTGTGTTATTAGTTTAAGCAGACTGCAATTGTCTATTGTTGTGACTTAGATGAAGATCAGATCACATTTTATGACCAATTTGTGCAGAAATCCATATCATTCCAAAGGGTTCACATACTTTTTCTTGCAACTGTATGCTAATATCAGCTGAAGGTAACAATCCTTGTCCCTTCTTTCCATGTGCCTCCGTTATTGTGAAAAATAAACTTTTATTTTATGCAAATGAGCCTCTAGGAACAATGGGGGTGGGTGTTGCCCCTACTCCTAGAGGCTCTGTTCTCCCTCTTCTGGCCACGCCCTCATGATGCTGATTGACAAGGCCAGGCAGGATGATGTGTAGGTTTTTTTATCTACATTACATTTTCCTTTCTTGGGGCACTCACTGCTGTTTCTATTGTGGCCAAAATTAACATTATCTGTAGCTTCCCTGCTCTCTTCGACCGCTCAGAGCTGGAGTGGTAACCTCAAAGTAAAGCAGGTGAAGCGGCCCAGACACCTTCCATTCATTCGTCACTCCTAAATTCGTGGCCTTGCAAAGAAAAAAATGGAAGGAGGTCTTTATGTGGCCACCTGGTGTTTTTTGGCCCACAATCAGCATCAAATTCAGCAATCATAAAACTCAGTGTGAATGGCCCTTAGATCTCTCAGTCCAAGTTCACACTTCAGTTATTTGGTCAGTTTTTCCCAAGAGTTATTGTGAGCCAAAACCAGTAGTGAAGCCTCCACAGAGATCAGGAATAATGGAAAGATTTGCACCTGTTCTGTGTTTTTGACCTGCATCTGGTTTGGGCTTATAATAACTAGTGGGAATTCAACCCTACTGCAAATACAGTATTTCAGACATCACAGAGTTATCCACGTTGAGGGTAGTGCATAGTCCAAGCAACTACAACAAGAGAATGCCAAACACTGTAGCCAATGAGTGTAAATTAATTTCTAGTGTGACCTTTTCAGAATTGTTTCCTGCAAAAAACTGCTATGAAATAAACAATGGACTCTTTCATAATTTGGAATTATGACAGTGGTCAGTGGGTCACAATGCTATTCATTCTATTTTCTGAAAGAACACGGTTACGCATATTATGCAAGAGATCTGTTATCCTAGTTCTACAGTGAAAAAAAATCACAGTCTTCCCATTGTTTAACCATTACTATCATTATGTTTTCTTTTACTAAAAATCAAACGATACGTCATATAACGGAATCATTAAAGCAAATGTTTACATGTAGACAATGGAATATATAGTAATTTCCTGATGCAATTCTGTTATTAGAATCGCTCCGTTTACGTTTATATAGCCATACAATAATCTCAGTTCTAAGCATATGAGACTGTCAGCAGAATACAGGCTATCCTGTCATAGTTTATCCAATAATACAAATATAATAGAAAGCGGTGGAACCTGCAAATTTAGATACCAAGCACTTACAGATACAGTAAGTCATCTTCTTAAACTAATATAGGAGTTGGGGGACAAACTCTGGCCAAAGCATCAAGACTCCAATCCCAATGTGCTAAAATGAAGCCCTTTTACTCCTGCACATGATCGGGTCAATTACAGGTAACCAACTTTTGTACAAATGCTCATTCTCGATAATAGGCCCAGTAAAAATATGGCACAGATCATCCAAGCAAACACTGATTCTTCAAGGGATCACACCTTTCATTTGGCATTAAAAATCATAATTTGTCTGCGCAGTACATCACTCCATGTAGCAAGGTTAGTGCTGTCAACAATATGCACAGGGAATGGGGGATGAACGATAACAATAATAATCATTCGTCCCCCATTCACTTTCCAATAAGACATGTGGAAAGGCCCTGGATAGGAACACCAACAGACCAGTGTAATGTTGATCAGCAAGTCCTTGGGGCGGCAGCTGCCCCATGTAAAAAGATCCTAATTCATTGGAACAATTTATCAAAGAAAAGGGACTAATCATCAGATTACCAAGATGATTAATACTAGAGATGAGCAAAGTTATGAAAAATTTGATTTGGCTGCTTTGCCGAATTTCACAAAGAAATTTGCTTTGTGACAAAATTACTTCATCACGAAGCGCATTTCTTTGTAGTAGGCGCAATGATGGGGAATGGCGATGGCGTCGCCCCCATCATTGAACCCCTCAGATGTTGCGTTCATCGCTGATTGTGTCATCTGAGATTTAACAATAGGGCTTTCAGGGGTTAATCAAGTAAAAAATAAAAAATACTCACCTTATCGCGTAGAGGCTGCCGTGGCCATCTTGATCGAAGAAAACCTTGATTGAAGAAACCGTGCGAAATCTTTCTCAATGACCTCATCACGCTGGCCAGTGTGGTGATGTCATTCGTCACCACGGACAAGATTTTGTGCGGTATCTTCAATCAAGATGGCTGCAGCGGCCTCTTCAAGTGCAAATGGATGAGGCGAGTATGAATTTTTTTGTTTTTACCGGCATTTCAGGTAGCATGAAGCGGGAGGAAATTTGAATTTGCGGCAAATTGAATTTTTCCTGAAATTCAGATTGAAGTCCACTTCGGATACTTTTGATTCGCTCAACACTAATTAATACCATATTGTGCCCAATTACTCAGAGAGGATATGATTGAGAGGAAACCACTGAGGCACAGAAATGTTGATTGAGAGGAAACCACTGAGGCACAGAAATGTTGCAATCTGGATGATATGCTTATGTAATTATAATACATTCATAATTGAAGGCCATTATTGCCTTTTCTATGTTCAATCGTTTTTATTGATTTTCTGAGATGAAAGAAAATATAACGTGTGGTTGCAGCCACTAGTAATTGTACATATTGCATAACAGTCTATTAAACGAACATCCAGTAGTAACGTGTCATAGTTCACAAGCACCAGGGTATCTGCTCAGATGCTGCCTACCTAGCGCCATTCCGTATGTTGGGTTGTCATACAAAAGATGTACTTCTCATTTTTCTCAATAGAAACAGTGGTAAGGCTGCATAACATATAACAATATATAACATTAGATAACAGTGTTTAACTTGCCAGACATCGTTTTTGGAGGGTTTTTCAAGGTAGGCTGGATAATACACATATTTCTCATAGTTTCATAGGGGCTCTTGAGCCAAGGGCCCCAGGTAAGATATAGATCTGCCGGTGACATGATGAAGGGAGTCAGTGCTCTTTGGTAACGGTATGTAGCGGCAACGGTAGATAGCACTTCATCTAGTGGTGGGGTCCCTTTTTCCTTCCAATGTCGTGTGATTATTAGCTTAGCTATTACCAGTATTTTACAGCATATTATTCTGTCTCTCTTTGGGACTTTATCCAGATCCAAATAGAGTAAGGCTCTGTGTGCTGTTTTATGCAGCGTGAGTCCCAAAATGGAAGGGAGCATTCGGAAAATGTCATCCCAGAATGCCGTCAGGAAAGGGCAAGACCACAAAATGTTCCCCTCTGGCCACATTGTCTCCAGCACATTGGTGATGTCGTATGATTTATTTTATTTGGTCGATCAGGGGTCATATACCACCTTAATAGAGTTTTCATTGCTGCCTCGTAGTGTGCACTATATTTTTTCCGGCTAGATTTATTACAAGCAAAGAAGATGTCCATTGCTGTGCGTCAAAGGAGCATTCCAAGTCCTTTTCCCAGTGCAAGACTGGCCTGGTTTTCCTGAGTGCATTATGGAAATCAATCAATCCGTACGCATATCTCAATATCTTGGTGGTGGTTTGAAGTATTGGCAACAGCTGTGTGTGTCCCGTCTCCTTTCCTTTATATTTGTCAGCTAGGAAATGTCTTATTCTCAGATATTTAAAAAATTCTGTATTTGGTATAGAATAGGTGTTCCTAAGCTGTTCAAAGGTGAGTATTGTTCCGTTGGAAATTAAGTGGGAGATTAACGTGATGCCTTTCTGTATCCAGCCTGAGATATCTAAATCTTGTATATAAAAAAAACGAAAAGCAACAGCAGCACAGTGAAAAAAAGTAAATCGGGTGCAAGTCCTCAGGGAAGGTAGACAACCATTCCTCTTTATACAATATATCCACTTGGAGTGCTGCCTATTCTTTGGATATATTAAATCTTGTATATAGATATTTAAATATTGGATAGGTACTTTGTCCCATGTAAATAATGATTCCCCCTCCGCTCTGATATGAAAGTCCTTCCAACACACTAGAGTGGAGTATGTTAGTGGAGAGACCCTCCTGAGCTGAGGTAGAATCTTTGTGTGTTCAAAGGTGAGAGCTTTGAGGGTGGTAGGTGAGACCAGGTGACTTTCTACCTGGGCCCAGTTAGTATTTACTTCCTTTTTCCATTGCGATATTATTTCAACTTGTATTGCTTTATGATAGACTTTTACGTTAGGTACTCCAATACCACCAAATAATTTATGTCTTGGGAGTAATCAGTATGCTATTCTGGGTTTGTAATTTGCCCATATAAATCGCAAAACGTATCGTTGGATATCTGTGAAAAATCGCCCAAATCGGTGGATCCAATCTAAAGCCTTAGGCTGAGTTCACACGGGCGAGATTTCCGCGCGGGTGCAATGCAGTAGGTGAACGCATTGCACCTGCACTGAATCCTGACCCATTCATTTCAATGGGGCTGTGCACATGAGCATTTTTTTTCATGCATCACTTCTGCAATGCTTTAAAATCGCAGCATGTTCTATATTCTGCGTTTTTCACGCAGCCCTGGCCCCATAGAAGTGAATGGGGCTGCGTTAATAACGCATTGCATCTGCAAGCAAGTCCGGATGCAATGCGTTTTTCACTGATGGTTGCTAGGAGATGTTGTTTGTAAACATTCAGTTTTTTATCACGCGCGTGAAAAACGCTTCAAAACGCATTGCACCCGCGCGGAAAAAACTGAACAACTAAACGCAATTGCAGCCAAAACTGACTGAACTTGCTTGCAAAATGGTGCGAGTTTAACTGAACGCACCCTGAACGCATCCGGACCAAATCTGTCACGCTCGTGTGAACTCAGCCTTAGGTAAGGAACATTGAGGGTCAGACAATGTCAGTATCACATCATCTGCATACAACAAGATGGTGTGTTCCCTGTCTCTGATGCGTATGCCTTTAACTTCAGTGTCTAATCATGGCTGCCAGAGGTTCCCTGCATGGTATAAATATCAATGGGGACAAGGGGCAGCTCTGTCGAGTACCGTTGGTTATACTGAAACATTACTGCCTTTTCTAATACAGTAAGAAATATAAGTGCACACGGGTGACCGTATCCAGGGAAAGAGATTATAAAAGCTATGCAATGTTTGGGCACAAGTTTACAGTATCAGTAAGTGAAGATATATTTATGCCACAGTCCAGCTTGTAAAAGGTTAGAGAAAGGTCCCATTCACACAACCTGATTTTTGGTCCGCATCCATGTGCAGTTCGCATCCATATGTCTGTTCCACAGTCCTGCAAAAAAGATAGAACATGTCCTATTTTTGTCCGTTTTGTGGACAATAATAGACATTGTTACAATGGGTCCGTAAAAACATTGATGCAACACGAACGTCACACGGATGTCATCCGTATTTGTTGTGTTTTGAAGACTGTAAATTACATATGGTTACTTGAATGCACCCAAAGGCACATAAGCAGCTCTTCCAAAGACTGAGAAAAGCAGCTGAACCGAACCTTTTTGAATGAAAGATCTACAGTAAAATTACGAAAACGTTAATAAATAATAAACCTAAATGTAGACATGTTGATAAGAACAGACCTAACAGGACTTATTTTAATTAGTGTTAGAATTTAATTAAAAGGAAGTTCCACCTTCATAAGAAGGTGATTCTTTACAAGGGTCTCCAGTTTCTAGACATTGTCTACTTACCAAATTGGTGGGGGCCCAATACCTGCCACCCTCACTGGTCAGCTGTTCATAATTACAAAAAACAAAATGGCTGCACACCATTATATATACAAACAATAGAGCTAGGAAATGGGGGTCATTCTAGATAAAAGTGGTACAATACCGACTATAAATGAGTATACATGAATAATGGAAGCTCTTAGCGCACATACGTGTCGGGCCCATCTACCAGGCGTCAAGGTGGCTTCCGCAGATGGGTCCCTATCACTTAAGAAACTGCCTCACTGGTCAGCTGTTCATAGCAGCTGCTGGCACTAAAAAACTCAGCGGATGGAGCTGGTAGGAGAGAGATCTTTCTACTGTGAAATGTCCATGCTGATCAGCTGGCGAGAGTGCTCTAAGGCACCACGAGTGACTGATAAGGTGAGCCTTGATACTTTTGAATTAGCAGTTATATGTGAAAGAGAGACAAGAGTCTGTACCCAAAAGTTTGAGCGGTCTTGAGAACACTGCCCATGTGCACCATGATGACATGATTAAGGGGAAGAGAAGTGGAACCCGTCTTCTAGGAAAGTAGGGGAATACAGGGAAAGGGAGATGTTATTGATTCTGAGAAAGGAGAGGCCCTGTGAATGACCAGAAGAAAAAGCATCTCTCTGAGCATTAATATGATGGACAACAAAATCTGCCAGACAGCTGTCTACAGTGTGCTATAGTGATACTGCTGAGAGCGGCCAACAGAAAAAAAGTCCAAAGCTAATCACACAATTGAGTTAGCTACTTTTCCATTGCATGTTACCAACTTACTACCTGCTCTGCTTTACTCGCCTCTACTCAGTTTTGGTACTAGTTAAATTACATGGTCTTCATGGTACCAGCTTAGCTCGCTTGGAACCTCCTCAGATGTGGTTTCAAAAGATTACCAGGTTCTATCTGCTACTTTGACCTAGTGAAAAATGGAAAAACAGGGTAGAGTCGAGAACAGTGAAGCTGGTCCTACCTTGTAGAAATGGGACCTATAATTTACACCTGTAAGGCTCTGCTTGCATGAAGTGTGAGCCCTAAATATGCTGGGAGAGCTCTTGGCATTTATCAGGCAGGTTGGTATATCTTTTTTTATTGCATAAAATAGTGAAGGAGACTAAGCTATTCTTCACAGAGTCATCTGAAAAAAAAAAAAATGAAATATTTTCTTTGTTTGACTAAAGCTGCAAACTTAATTCTAACAGAGCATAACTTTTCTATGGTTATTAACATGCCCGCACTGAATGTGTTGCATGGGGTTGTCACATCTGTGCCATTCTGTTTTCCTGGCAAGGCCAAAAAACCTGGGCCAGAAATACTCTTGATGCGAAGATCCTTAACCTCAGTCTCTATGGGGAACATATTACTGGAGCCCAGAAAATACACAAGCATCAGCCATTCAGAACCTGTTAATGTCTCACTGGGAAAATAGTGCAGCGGGCCAAGATACTGACTCAAAGAGCGCTCCCTGGATGTCTCATGCCCCGATGTACAGCTGTGCCTGACACTTCCTTCCCAAGGGGATCAATGACCTCATCTTTTCAACAGAGCAAAGGCAGCAATTAATGCACATGAAACACACAGCTTTAGTAATCCCGACGTATTTGTTATTCATATTATTTATTATATTTACTGTCTGACCAATCCTTAAAGGGGTGGTCCAGCCGAGAAAAAAAGTAGGTTAAAAGAAAAAAAGCAATAATCACCTCACTGTTCCCATTCTGCTCAGTCCCCTGTCAGTCTCTGCTTCACGGCCCCTCTCAACAAGAGGACATCACCACCGGCTGAGGCAGGTCACCGCTGCAGCATGTGACTGGCTTAGTGGCCATTTTCTAAAGTTTCCTATGTGGCGAGATGAGGCCAGCAAGAGCTTGGTAAGCATCGAAAAGGGAGCAAGAGAGGTTCAGTCAGGTGAATATAGCTTCTTTATTTTTGTGTCATCCACCCTTTTACAGTAATTTATACATACTGTATGCTTGTATGTATATGTATAAATCTGTGCTTGAGAAAGGTGACATTAGAACATGGTCACCAGCTAGCTCTATAGAATAACCTGCAGGCACATGACAGCTACCCGGGCATAAGATAAAACAGAATTTATAGAGATATGCTTACAAGATGCTACACATCACGTTGCACATTCTGTGTTAGATAAATGCACAATAATAGGAAGATCGCTGTGAATTGGAGGTGGGCCGGGGAGCCTGAATCTCATAAAATGACCCCCGCAGCATGGTATCCCAGTGCAACACAAACTGTGAGTTTAGCCACAATACACAGGCTGATTACAGGGGAAAAGCCCCACTGCAGACCCCCAGAGCTGGCAGCATAAACGTCCTGACAAGTTCCCTTTAAAAGTACCACATCTTTGTATCAATATGACAGAAGTATCTTGTGTTAAAGGGGTTGTGCAAGAATGGAGGGGGGGGGGGGGGGGGGGGCTTAGCAACCACTTGGCCAGATCTGTAAAGGGAAGCTTACCTGCTTCCCAGTGCTGGCTCCCCACTCCTTTTCCTTCAAGCCTGCAACGCTCTGCTGGACTCCCTTGCTGTAAATATCTGGGTTGTCATCACTGCAGCCCGCTGCAGTGACCTGCTCCAAATACATCATGACAAATGGTCACATGATGCAAGGGGATCCAGTCCCCACCTGTTGGTGTATGGCTACATTCACACAAACTTATTTAGTTTCCGTTTTTTTTGCGGATAGGATGCAGACCCATTCATTTCAATGGATCTGCAAAAATGCGGACAGTAAATCATGTGCTATCCGCATCTGTATGTCTGTTCCGTAGCTATGCAAAAAAAAATACAAATAAGAACATGTCCTATTCTTGTCCGTTTTGCGGACAAGGATAGGCATTGTTACCATGGATTCACAAAAGAACGTATGCCATACGTTTTGCGAACCGCAAAACACATACGGTCATGTGACTGTAGCCTAATACAGCCTTATGCTTCCCTTTACAGGCCTGGCCAAGTTTTGATTGAATTGCTAGCAGTCTGTAGTAAGGGTACAGGGGGGTGTTAACCAGTTCGGGGGGGGGGGGGGTGTCGCTGCACAGTCTTACTCTATTCATTCAGACTGCGTAGGTAATACCCCTCTGTACCATTACTGCAGACTGCTAGCAATTCACTCATAACTTCTAGCAGGAATAATAAAGGAATGGCACAACACTAGAGTCATAAGAATAGAAACTAATATGCCCATAAGTATGCAAAAGCCAACGAATCCTCCTTTTAGGTGAAGTCATTATTAGAATCAATTCCGGTACACAAGAGCCATTCAAAACACTCTACTGATGCAGGAATATGGACACTCCAATAAGCAGGATTGTAATTATAGGGGGTGCGCTTGCACTATTTTCTGACAGTCACAAATGGCCCCCCTCTAAACACATAGGCAACCATTAGATAAACAGCATGTGGTAGATGTGGAGACTTGTTACATGGTTTCATTGGGTCCGAAAAGCTTCAGGTTATACGTCTGCTAACAAGGACACATTTTTGCAGTAGCCAAATAACATATTTTCTGTATTGCTAAAGATATATAAAAAAACAGACCTATGCACATTATTTGTATACTTTCTGCTGGTACATTTTTCTCGAGAAAAATGTAGAAGCAGGAGGTAAACAAGCTGACAGATTGCAATGTTTAGTGTCTCGAGCACACAATGAGTAATGATTATCATTTATATTCTGGGCGTTTATTTTATGAACAATTCTTCCTTGGCTTATCACTAAGAAAACAACACAGTTATCACCTAAAGCACCTTTTCTAAGTCAACAACATCCTAAGCTCCCGATGCAACACTCCCAAACATTTACTGCCTATGTAACGGAGATTGATCACTGGGTATTAAGTCTGTGCAACCCCGGGCAGCTAGATGCTGTACTCTGTGGTAGCCCTACTGTAGGTTTTTCAAGATACTTTCAGGATAAGAGAATGACATGCTCACATTGACTACTCTGCTCTATGTTTCAAATCTACGCATTTATCCTATGCATTTACCTCCTTTAAATGGGTTTCTAAGACATTAGAACTGATGACCTATCCTCCGGATCTGATAGGTGGGCATCCGAGACCAGGACCCCCGCGATCAGTTTGAGAAGGTTCCAGTGCTCCTTGAATGGGGCTGAGCTGCGCCTAGGCCATATGATGGATGGATGTGTTGTCACTGGCCTAGAGAAGGCTGTGGAGCTACAGCTGATCGGCAGGGGTATCTCATTATTTCTTAAGTCTTCTAAAATCCCTTTAAAGAGGACCTTTCACCGATTATGACACTGTGAACTAAGTATACAGACATGGAGAGCGGCGCCCAGGGATCTCACTTCAGTTACTATTATCCCCGGGCGCCGCTCTGTTCTCCTGCTATGCCCTCCGGTATCTCCGCTCACTAAGTTATAGTAGGCTGAGTCTGCCCTTGTTCTTCTGTAGCGCTGGCCAATCGCATTGCAGAGCTCACAGCCTGGGAGAAAATAACCTCACAGGCTGTGAGCTCTGCGCTGCGATTGGCCAGCGCTAGAGCAGAACAAGGGCAGACTCCGCCTACCATTACTTAGTGACTGAAATCTCCGCCTACTATAACTTAGTGAGCGAAGTTACCAGAGGGCATAGCGGGAGAACGGAGCGGCGCCCAAGGATAATAGTAAGTGCAGTGAGATCCCCGGGCGCCGCTCTACATGTCTGTATTCTTAGTTCACATTGTCATAATCGGTGAAAGGTCCTCTTTAAGTTTAAAAATGTAACCATAGCAAATATATCCAATGGTCTACCCATCAAGCAAACTAGATCCAATGTTTTCCAACTCATGGCAAGCATATCCAATAGTCTGCTTCTCAAGACACCTAGATCCAATGGTCTACTTATTAAGGCAAATATTTCCAGTGATTTTTACTCTCAGGGCGAATATGTCCAATGGTCTACCTCTCATGGCAAATAGATCCAATGGTCTACCTCTCATGGCAAATATTTACAATGGTCTGCCTCTCAAGGCAAACATATCTAGTAGTCTACCTCTCATGGCCAAGATATACAATGGTTTACCTCTCATGTCCAATATATAAAGTGGTACATCGCTCATGGCAAATATATCCAATGGTCTACCTCCTATGGCAGACTACTTTGACACTCGCGTTTTGTGAGGATCCGTCATGGACGGATCCGTTTAGATAATACAACCGCATGCATCCGTTCAGAACGGATCAGTTTGTATTATCTGTAACATAGCCGGATCCGTTTTCTATTGTGCCAGATTGTGTTAGAGAAAACCATCCCAATTGACTTACATTGTGTGCCAGGACGGATGTGTTTGGCTCAGTTTCATCAGACGGACACCAAAACGTTGCAAGCAGTGTTTTGGTGTCCGTCTCCAAAGCGGAATGGAGACTGAACTGAAACTGATGCATTCTGAGCGGATCCTTTTCCATTCAGAATGCATTAGGGCAAAACTGATCCATTTTGGACCGCTTGTGAGAGCCCATGACGGATCTTACAAACGGAAAGCCAAAACGCGAGTGTGAAAGTAGCTGCAGACATACATAACAGTCTCTCATCTAAAAATGGAAATTTAGAAAATAAATGATGCTTCTACTTTATAGGTACTTTACACAATATAAAATAGTATATAATTGTATATAACGTGATATATAATTGGTGCTATCATGGAGAATCTGCTCCTAAAATAAATTAAACTGAAAGGGATTTCACCTACAGTGGGAAGAAAAACAAAGCTCAGATTTTACAGCATGTAAAAGCTTCTGCATGTCTCACTTGTTGTGGTTTACCAGTAGAAAGGCTCTAGATTTCAAACTCTGTAGGATGAGAATTTTGCTAGGTTCCATGTAAGTTCAAACTTGGGCCACATGTACACAGCTGTACTATGGCTTTCGGTTTCAAGTGCATGGGGCCTCTACTTTACCTTCATATGCCTCTGAGAGGTACAGAGAATTTTTCTGCTAGATTTATAAAAAAATAAGCTTAAATGTGCCCTCAGTTGCGATATATAGTAATCCTTTGCTTCAACAGGCGAATATTTCTGTACGTACACCACCCTATGTATGTCAGCCGATGGCCATATAGTTTGTTTGTTTGCTTGCACTGCTGTGTGTATAAAATCTTAAGATTTATTTCTCTTAATTGCAGAACCAAAACAAATACACTGGTGACTGGAGATTCCCATATGAACTGTAATTGCCTTAAAGTGACCATCTTTTCCTATAGCCTGTCACTCTTAAAGGGGTTCTCTGGGAATTTAGAAAATTAAAATACTTAAATATTACTTTATTGGAAATATATTCCCATATACAAAGAACCAAATTTTTGTCCCTATAGGGCCCTCAAGAGATTGTAACAAAAATCCAACCACGGTCACCTGACCAAAAACTCCTTTTAGGGGTCCTATCTATACGTTAAAAATTTATCCTTTATTATTTACTTTTAAAACTAAAATACTTAGAGAAACCAATACTACAAGGTAATTAAAAAATTTCAGGTTGCAGTTTCGGGCTCAGTTTATGTCTTTCATGGGGCGCTGTCGCTCTCTCTGCACTCTACTCAAGAGGTGGCCAACCCCATGGATACTCTGTGGCCATGTATCCCCGCAGGTTGCCAGGTGTGTTTTCAATGGTGAATTGAAACTGCTGAGCGAGCAACGGCACCCCAGAAAAAACAAAGTAACTGACTTAGCCCAAAACTGCAACCTGATATTTTTAAATTACCTTGTAGTATTGGTTTCTCTAAGTATTTTCGTTTTTAAAGGGGTTGTCCAGGTTCAGAGCTGAACCTGGACAGCCCTCCATTTTCACCCCAGCAGCCCCCCTGACATAAGCATCGGAGCAGTTCATGCTCCGATGCTCTCCTTTGCCCTGCGCTAAATCGCACAGGGCAAAGGCATTTTTCAGAGTTCCGGTGACGTACCGGGCTCTCCATGGGGCTGACAGGAACCCCGGTGACGTCACCGGCACTGATGGGCGGGATTTGGCTCTGCCCTAGCCAGTAAAACGGCTAGGGCAGAGCTAAAGCCCGCCCCTCAGAGCCGGTGACGTCACCGAACACACTGCTGGGCGGAAGTTACCGCCCGGCAGTGTGTTATTGAAAACAAAAGAGCCCGTGCCCTGCGCGATCTAGCGCAGGGCACAGGAGCGCATCGGAGCATGAGTTGCTCCGATGCTAGGCTCAGGGGGGCTGCCGGGGTGAAAATAAGGGTATGTCCGGGTTCAGCTCTGAACCCGGACAACCCCTTTAAAGTAAATAATAAAAGTTAAAGTTTTAACATATAGAAAGGACCCCTAAAAGGAGATTTTGGACAGGTGACCGTGGTTGGATTTATATTCCCATATACCTTTTATTATTTATATTGGCTCACTTTGTTTAGGGAGCAATCATTAGGAGAAACAAAATAGCCGCCGTCCTATTAATACACACAAAACCTGTCCTAATCATATAGGAGGACATGTTACTTCCGAGCACTGCCTCATCCTCCTCTCTGTTCTGCTTGTCAGGGATGATGATCCTGAATCTCTGTGAGAATGGAGTTCATGAGGAGACATGAAGTACAGATAGGACAGACTGTGGTAATGGATACTGCATACAAGTGCTGCTACATTGCATCCACATGACCCCCACCCTCTTCTCTGTACTTCATGCCTCCTCGTGAACTCCATTTCTACAGAGATTTAGCTGAAGATCATATTAAATTGTATTGAGGATCATAGAAGAAGATGAGGCAGCTCTTTAGCTCACTGCTCTGAAGTAACCTGTCCTGCGGTGTGATTAGGACAGGTTTTCTTGTACTAATAGGACGGCGGCCATTTTATTTTTCCTAGTGATTGCTCTCTAGACAAAACGAGACATTATAACTAATGAAAGGTATTTAGGAATATATTTATAATAAAGTAATATTTAAGTATTTTCATTTTCCTAAATCCCGGAGAACCTCTTTAATAAAAGATTCATACTTACCTTCTCTACTACACTCCATTCAGTCCTGTGTACTGTGTCCCCTGTCTCTATCTTCCAGTCCCCTCAGTGCTGAAATCCTACATATCATGGGCATGGTCACATGACTTGGCCACAAGCAGCACATAACCACTGAAGCCAGTCATTGACTGCAGGGGAGCGTGCGACCATGCACATGCTGCGTCGAATATCAATACTGTGGGGACCAAAACATGGGCACCGTGGAGGCAGCATGGAGGATCGGAGCAGAGGGGAGCAGGTAAGCTTGAATGTGCATGAGGTAAGCATGAGCTCATTATTCCTGGAGAACCCCATGGACATCATTCATCACATATTCATAGGTCAACCATGGAGGCCCCCACTGATCATAAGATACCACTTCCTGCTCCGGTCCCAGCGGTCATGTAAAATGTCAACCCAAGTTACAGGAGAAATCAGAAATTATTATTTTTTTTTTTTTAAGTAATGTTAGATGTCCCCCAAAGTTCTTGCATGACCTTATTGGGGGCACTGGTCAGGGGGGATAATTAGCCTGGTCTTGAACTGTTTTAAGAAATAGGTGCAGTTCTCTAATACTATGTTAGAACTGAAACAATAATCCCTAAAAATAAGACAAGACTGCAGGGAAAAAAGAAAGTTGCAGGTGCAGTCAGTACATTAGAGGTGTTTATTGTGGCAATCTGTAAATGAATAGTTTGCAGAAACTGATGCAAGGCCAGTCAGCAAATACACAGAATATACTGTGACTGCAGCTGCATCGTGTTAAAACTGCTGGTCCATCATCTGATTTCTTAGCAATCCTGCAGGGCTATCATAGGAATCTCTACCATAATTATATTTAGTGTTGAACGAATCGAAGTATCCGAAGTGGATTTGATCCAAATTTCAGACAAAAATTGATTCACCGCAAAGCACAATTTCCTTGCGCTTCGTGATAATCAATTTTCCCTAAAATGGCTATAAAAAAATAAAATAAATACATACTGACCTTATCCATTTGTGTGTGAAGAGGTCGCTGCGTCCATCTTGACGCATGACGTCAGCACGCCGGCGTGATGACTTTATCATGTCACCATGCTAGATTTTGTGGTCGCAATCAAATGGATACGTATTATTATTATTTTTTTTACCGGATTCATCCTAAAAGCCCTTAATATTAATCTCAGATGCCGCGATCAGGGATGAACGTGGTATCTGAGAAGTTCAATGATGCGGGGGGCGGCGCCATCACCGTTCCCTGTCATTGTAACTGCTACGTACACAGAAATGTGCTTTGTGACAAAGTAATTCATCACAAATCAAATTTCTTAGTGAAATTCCGAAAAGTAACCAAATCGAATTTTCCATAACTTTGCCCATCTCTAATTATATTGTATTAGGGAACTGCTGATAACACTTACTCTTAAGTACTTCAAGTTGCTCCAACCTGGAACTTGACATTAAGGATATAAAATGTAAAAAAGAAACAATCTTACAAGCTCTCCTTCCGATAAACAGAGCAACTATAGCGTATGTAATACTTCTAAATCACCAATGTGGAATATTGGGATTTATGGAGCGTTGAGATATTTACAGGTAGGAGTTTCTCCCTTGTAATACCACAGAACATTTCACTGAATTTATTGGTAATAATGACTGAAGACAGAGCACAATGTAACCAGACTTTAATACAGCGCCCAATTATTCTATCATTAACTGCAAACTGTAACAAGTTGTTTAATGAAGAAATCAGCGGCATTATGAGAGACCTCTAATGTTCTCATTATATTGAGAAAAAAAATGAGCAGGAATTTTCCTAAGATAAGAAACTTCAATGCTGACATTATAGACAGTATTTTTAGGATATCTCTTAGTTATAGAGACTGAGCGCCACACATATTGCAGACATCACTAGGCTTATTTTTTTTTTTTTAAAAAAGCTATTTTGTTTGCCTATATACAGTACTGCTGCATATGCTATTATACAGATGCTCTGTACTCCATGTGTTTTATTTGATATGTCATTTATGTGTCATCTGTCCTCTTGGTTCCTTCTTCTCCTCTGATATAGCCTATATTTCCCATTGTACATCTGGGTTGAGTGCTATGAGGGACTGAACTGAGGCATCCTGATGCATACTGAACGGAATGCTCTCCATTCAGAATGAATTAGGATAAAACTGATCAGTTCTTTTCCGGTATTGAGCCCCTAGGACGGAACTCAATACTGGAAAAGAAAAACACTAGTGGGAAAGTACCCTAAGGGCAGCAAGCGACAGATCAGTTACATAGAATCTCTTTCCTCTAACTGTAGAGTGTCAGTTTACAGTATTTCTATGAGAAGCAGCCTTACTCTGTCTACCCTGCCTCCTGCTTGTGATAAGTTTCTACTTGATAGTTCTTATAAGCAGGAGGCAAGGGAAAGCAGTGTGAGGCTGCTTCTCACAAGGTACACTGGAGATTCTCCATACAGCACACACAGATAAAACAGTGCGAGTCAGTTTCGTAACTCTGTGGCTAATCAGTGTAGATACTCACCTACTTTTTCACTGCATTCCTGGTCTCTTAGATAAGGCGTAAATAACATCATCAGCACTTCATGCATGGCCCTGATGGGTAGGGGAGATTTCTGAGAACTCAGAGATGGCATATATGAAGATGCTGTCATGTAGTCCACAGGAAGTCAGCGACACAGGGGAGACTGACATCCTGTGTACAAAGGTGTGGCAAAAGCCACTTCGCCACAGTGTTTTGGAGGGGGCTGTTTGCCCGCTTCCTGCCCCTGGATTATGGGCCCTCTCATCAGCCAGGCCTCCTTTGTTCACAAAGGACTTGTACTAACTTGAACCCCTGGTCTAATTCGTGCCATTCTGGGATGTTAAATGTCTGTGTATTGTAAAGGGTGGGACATTGTATACGTTGAGTAGTGAGGTCTGTTCCATTGTCTCTCTGTGTGTATTGGCGATGTCCCTTTGTCCTGAGAGATAATTGAATTACGTCTCGGTTGTCTCCAGGACAGAAGACTATTGTGTATTCTCCTGCCTGTGATGATTGCATCAACCCAGTGTGAGGTAATTGTATCACAGGCAGAGGGGAGGATTTTGTGTAGGAGTGTCTGAGTGTATTGTACGTGGTTATTGGCTGTTTTTACAAAACCCTGTGGGTGGTAACCTTGTTGGAAGATGTGTATAAATCAATGCTTGTGTGTTCAAATGAAGAGTTCCTGCTTTACCCCTTCATGAAGTTTTGGCTCATGTTTGGGGAATGGGATAACTACACTCTTGGGGATTGCTATATCACAATACTCCCCTGAGTATAAGCTCTTGTAAGAGCTTGTTCATGGTTCCTACTCTCTGTATTTAGGAGAGGTTCACCCACTGGAAGCTGAAGCCCGGTCTTGGGTTCAGCGTGGGTGGAGGACGGTGAGACCCCAACCAATCTGCGGCGGTTCGTGGGGTCGGTGGTGGTTATGGTGTCAAGTTGGGTGCTTGGAGCCCTCGGGAAGCACTAGGAGCATCCATTGATGGAGGTACCCGGTCAGAGTGCCAGGAGCTCCGTTACATTGGTGGCAAGCAGTGGGATGGCGTCCTAGTAAGAGGAGAAGCAGCTCGGAGACACCGTTCGTGGATTTACAAAATTGAGGGCAATGCTAGTATCCGTACAACGCCCCTGGATACAGCAGGATGGAATAAACTAGTCTTCGGACAGCGTTCTATGATGAGGAGGAGGCAGCCATGGACTACAGGGATGCAGACAGAAAGGAAATCTGGTATGATGCCCTGGAAAATGCCCAGCGGTGACGAGGTGAGAGCCTCCCCAGTTATGAGCAGCGGCTACAGAAGCGTGTGGCGATGCCAATGGGTCTCTTGGGAGAGCAGTCCCTGGATGAGTGGGTGACAGAACTGGAGAGCCTGGTATGGAAGGAGCTTTGGCTAGACAACGCCTACCAGGCACTCTGGTGGTATGTGATTCAGCACTCCCCCTGGATGGCTGAGCACGACAGACCCGAGGGTGAGGATTATGATGGCCCTGGCCTGTTGTTTGAGGCCTTTGCAGAACCAGAATTCGGAGATGCTGGAGAATCCCGGTTCTGGGATATCTTTGACTACAGGGAGGCTATGCATGATTGGGCTACAGCGAGAGAGGTGAGACAAGACCTGGCATCTCTAGTGACAAAGGAGTGGGAGCTGGAGCAGGACTATCAATACTTATTCAGCTCAATTCGGTCCCAAGATACACTGCCAGAGAGCTGGGTGGCCGTCCCAGACCTACAACCCTACAGCTGGAAAGGCCCGACTGAAGTATCCCCTGCTTCAGTACCAGCTACAGAGGTAGGGGACCTCATAGACTGGTCCTGGCGGGAAACCCATATGGCAGGTGGAGATGGGACCGAGACCTCTCCGCCGGCCCTACAGGGATGCTGGGCAGTCGGCCCAGATCCCCAACGGCAGCCGGAGTTTCAGGGAGTAGGGACAGTTGGTCCTGCTCCCCATCGGCATTATGTTTTTCAGGAAGAGGAGAGCATCGTCTCCATTCCCCAGTGGCAGTGTACCTTGAAGGGAGAGGAGACAATCGGTCTCTCTCCCCAACCACAGGGGGACAGCACCCCTAACTCCGATGGGGCAGATGGGACCACAGTCTCTGCACCAAGCCTACCGGGAGGCTGGACGGCCGGTACGGATCCCCCACCACCCCACCAACCCCGCAGGAATGCCAGGAGGAGGAGGTAAGCGATCCCTCCTCTCCACAGCTGATCCGCAACAAGGTCTTGGGGGCAGGATTTCCTGACCCCATCCCAGCGGAAGAGCTGGCATCTGGGCAGAGCGCAGTTGGTGGCCTCTGCCCTCCCCTATCCTCTTGTCCAGAGGCAGACTCCTCACAAGCTACCCCAGCGGAAGAGCTGGCATCTGGGCAGAGTGCAGTCAGCCTCTGCCCTCCCTTATCCTCTTGTCCAGAGGCTGACTCCCCACTGGCTACCCCAGCGGTAGAGCTGGCATCTGGGCAGAGCGCAGTCGGCCTCTGCCCACCAAGTACCTACAGCTCCAAGCTAGAGAACACCAATGAAGCAAGGAGTAGCAGATGCCCAATCCACAGCTGGGGACTTACAGAACAGAGCCAGGGCCCAAAATTCAACAGGTCCAGTATTTGGTTGTGGGTGGACTGCCAGACTAACTCCGGTACCGACCAGCGTGAGGTCTGGTATCTGGTTAGTCTTCCCTGGGAGGGGGAGATGTGTGGCGAAACCAACCTCGCCACTGGGTTTTGGAGGGGCCTGGTTGCCAGCCTCTTGCTCCAGGATTATGGCCCATACTAACTTTGAAGGAGAAGACAGACCAGTGACTTCCACGGAATTCGGGAACCCCTGCCCGGATCTGGGTGATTTTTGGATATGTTGTTCACCCAAATCAGAGCTATCAATATATATATATATATATATATACATATATATGGATATATACATTATGGGGATGTGTGGGGTTTTGAGGTGTTTTCTGTGTGTTGGAAAAAATGTGTGTTTTCTGTCTGTGAGTGATTAAGTTAGCCCATTACGTTTGGTAATTGTATTTTGTTGATTGCGTCTCAGACAATGCCAATGTGTTAGTTAATTGCGTCTCAGACAACGCCAGTGTGTTAGTTAAGGCTACTTTCACACTGGCGTTCGGGTGTCCGCTCGTGAGCTCCGTTTGACGGGGCTCACGAGCGGACCCGAACGCAGCCGTCCAGCCCTGATGCAGTCTGAATGGAGCGGATCCGCTCAGACTGCATCAGTCTGGCGGCGTTCAGCCTCCGCTCCGCTCGCCTCCGCACGGACAGGCGGACAGCTGAACGCTGCTTGCAGCGTTCGGGTGTCCGCCTGGCCGTGCGGAGGCGTGCGGATCCGTGCGGATCCGTCCAGACTTACAATGTAAGTCAATGGGGACGGATCCGTTTGAAGATGCCACAATGTGGCTCAATCTTCAAGCGGATCCGTCCCCCATTGACTTTACATTGAAAGTCTGGACGGATCCGTCCGAGGCTATTTTCACACTTAGCTTTTTTTTTGCCATTTTAATGCAGACGGATCCGTTCTGAACGGAGCCTCCGTCTGCATTATTATGAGCGGATCCGTTCAGAACGGATCCGCCCGAACGTTAGTGTGAAAGTAGCCTAATTGCGTCAAAGACAATGCTCATTGTATTTTGTTGATTGTGTTACAGACAGAGGGAAGGGGTTTTTGTGTACAATTGCTGGGAAGGTGTCAATACTGTAAATGCATGTGATTGGCTAAAATATAAACTGTCACAGTCTTCTACAAGGGCCCCAGGGGGAGTGTTCCTTGCTAGGAGACCTGCATAAAAGGCTGAAAAATACCCATTAAAGAGTTGTTGCTGTTTTACATTCAACATAGAGCCTCGTCTCATGTGTGTGGGGATTGCTATACGTGTATACTCCCCTGGCTATTACTTCTAGCTCCTGTAAGAGCTGTTCCTGGCTCCTGTGGGGGTTTTGGTGGAGAGCGGAGGGCTTGGAGTCCTCGGGAAGCACTGGGAGCCTCCATCAACGGAGGTAACCGGTCGGGGTGCTAGGAGATCCGTTACAACAGGTGAGTGAACTCAGCTGCCCATAAATGAAAGGGTTAAACAAGCGTTTACAGAATCAGCAAAGTGAATGAGAAGTTCCAAATTCTCATCCATACACTGCATAAAAAAACACAGCGAAAAAGGTGCAGCGTATACAGTACAATCCTCTTGCGAATTTCCCCCTTTAAAATGCATTAACACCACATTTAAAATTGGTGAAATATATAGTAGATCCCAAATCTGGTTGTGTGAACTAGGCCTAAAACTTTTTGGAAAGGAGCCATCCCAAGGACTGTACAGTAGGCCTCTGTGCACTCTGCTGTTGCAACCTTTATTGGCAGCGTACAGGAACCTTAAAGAGGACCTTTCACCACTGCTGACATGCCTGTTATAATAGCTTAATGAATTCCCCATGTAAAAACAATTCTGGAGCTTCTATTCTTATGGCTCTATGTTGTGCCATTCCTTTATTATTTCTACTAGAAGTTATGAATGAATTGCTAGCAGTCTGCAGTAAGGGTACAGAGGGGTGGTAACCAGTTGGGGGGGGGGGTGTATCTGCACAGACTCACTCTATCCAATCAGTGCTGCCATTTTCAGACTGTGCAGGTACACACCCTCAACTTGTTACCACTCCTATGTACCCTTACTGTAGACTGCTAGCAATTCATTCATAACTTCTAGTAGAAATAACTATGTAATGGCACAACATAGAGCCATAAGAATAGATGCTCCAGTATTGTTATTACATGGGGAATGCATGAAGCTATTAAAATTGGCATGTCAGGAGTGGTAAAAGACAGCAAACAAAATGTATGGCAGCACATCATTACACATGAAAACAATAGAACTAAGGATTAGGGATTATTCTGCATTAAAGTGGTATTATACCTACTATACATGATAAAAATGGAAGCTCTTTGTGCACATTTTTGATCAAACGTGTGTCGGGCCCATTTTTCAGCATCAAGGTGGCTTCTGCAGATGGGTACCTAACACTAACAGAACTGCTTCTCCTGGGCCTAACCTAAACCTACAATATTCAGGGCAGTGTAGGAACCAGCTATATTTATACTCTGCACAGGAGCCCTGGGCAGATGGGTGGGGAGTGCTTAATCTAAAGGACGGAGCTACCCTCCAAACATAGTACAAGAAAATTTCGACTAGCACATCAGTAGTCACAAGTGCACATTCATAAAGCTAGCATGCAGTCAGCAAACAAAAAACGTATGGCAGCACACTGTTATACTGCACATGCAAAGGATTAGGGATTATTCTGTTTTAAAGAATAGATGCTCCAGTATTGTTATTACATGGAGCATGGATACTTACTATACATGAAAAATGAAAGCTCTTTGCGCTTTGTTGTAGGAGTGATGAAAGATCCTCCATAAGCCCAGGTTCACACCACTGTTTATTTTTCTGTTCTTCTGGTCCGTCAGAAGAACAAATAATCCAAAAAATGCATCCTGTATTTTAAGCATTCATTATGCTCAGTTATCGTCATTTGGCATCCGTTTGAGCCATTTCCGTCTGAGAGCCTTTATTTTACATGGAAAAAAGTCCTTTATTCAGGAAAAATAAAATTCCATCTAAAATAACAGATCTCAAACAGAAATGGTTCAAACGGATGCCATATCTGCATAACATGCTCAGTATCCGTTCTTTTACAGGATTAATTTTTTTCTTAATTTTTTTCAGTTTTTCTGACAGATCAGAAGAATGGAAAAATAAATGGTGATGTGAACCCGACCATACTTACAACATCACAGTCTCGGTGAAGCTTGCGATTCATTAAATTAAAAATGGAGTCATAAACAAGGAGCCAGATCTTAGGCCTTCTACTAAAATAGACATAAGGCAAGACATAAGTAATAAATAAAATACAGACAGCACCGCACAACGTTTTGAAGGCCAGGCCGCCGTCTTGATGCATGAGTAAAAAATGGTGTAGGAGCATAGTCAGCATTCTCTGTCCATAGCATGGAACAAACTAAAATATGAAGCTAAAATCCATGGAAACGATATGAGCCTCATCTTTCATTATATTTGATGCAGCGAGATGCTGGTTGAATATTACAGCCTGTACTCCCTGCTGATGGTGAAGGCACAGTTCCAGGGATATAACAGTACGTCCATTTGAGGGGAAGGGTTAAATGAGTAAAAGAGTGCAAATCAGATTCACGCTAGTAATCGTTCTAGTCCTCCTACCCCCCTCTCCATGCCCTAATCATTTATTTTTAATTTCCTCTCCACGAATGACTAAAAGCATATCCTCATTCCGCTCAGGTTTTTTCCTCACTTCCCCCTGAGCATCCTAAGCAGATAATCAGAGCATGCAGACATTCAACAGTAATCAATTAGCACCTACTTTGGTTTAAATTGAGAATATGCAAATTGGTCTTCTCATCAGATAGTGCAGTCAACATTCGGAGAAGAGAGAAACGTCCTATCATCAACGCTGGCGGAGAACTTGTGTAGATTTCATTCAAAAAAACATATCGGACGCCTTCAACAACTTCAAACATTTTATCCTCACACTGGTTTCATCATTTTATCTGCTTTTCGGTTTATGTCTGAGAAATTTACGTAATAGATTTAGCTTTTCATTTTACTTTACAAATCATCCTATGAGAGCAGGGAAAGGAAGTGTCCTATAAATTACTTTCAAAGACAAGTGTGTATAATACTGCTGCTACCCCTGTAAATGAAGAAATGTATGTCATATCGAGATCCCTGTGCACTCAGAAATCATTATTAAGTGCATGTGACAAAACCAGCCATCCGTATGTGTGGTAGCCTCTGACAAGCCAGGTTTTTTTAATTCTGAACTGATTTTAAATAAAGCTGACTTTATTGCATTCTTTAAATTTTTCGCTAAAAATAATTTTTTTTAAATGTTAAACTGTTTCCCTATACAGCTTTCAGTTTCTGTGTATTTGCAGACTAGCAGGATCTCCCTTTACAGTGAATCCCGTCATTAAAACTGACAGCAAGATGTGTAGCTCTTATCTCTGAACTCCTGACAGCTCATAAACACTCATTTAGGCAAAATTATTATTAAACTGATAGGAACTGAGCTAGAATGAAGAGGTGAGGACTACAAATCCTGCGGTTACAGGGATTCGCTGTGAAGGGAAAGCCTGCCAGTCTGCAACTACATGGAAATCGAAAGCTATACAGGAAAGACTCCTGTAAATGTTTACCCCTTTATAGATATGTTCATTCCCAATAATATGCCTGATTATCGGTCTGTGTAAAAGGACCCTCAGGGTACTTTCACCCTAGCGTTTTTCTTTTCCGGCGCTGAGTTCCGTCCTAGGGGCTCAAATCCGGAAAAGAACTGATCAGTTTTATCCCTATGCATTCTGAATGGAGAGTAATCCGTTCAGGATGCATCAGGATGTCTTCAGTTCAGTCTTTTTGACTGATCAGGCTTTTCAGAAAACCGTAGCATGTTGTATTTTTACCTCAGGCCAAAAATCCTGAACACTTTGACAGAACGCTGGATCCGGTCTTTTTCCTATTGACTTGCATTAACGCCGGATCCGGCGCCGTGTGTTCAGTCAAACCGGATCCGGCTTTTGCATGTTAAACCCGACAAATGTGAAAAAAAAGTTAAAGCGTTGTTTAAATCCGGCGTTCAATTCCGACACCGGAACTGCCCGCCGGATCCGGAAAAATGTGTGAAAACGAATTACATTTGAATCCTGATCAGGAATTTGATCACAATGAAAAAATGCATTGGAAAAAACGGATCCGCCATTTATGGACTTTAAAGGGAAACTGACAGGCCCAATAACCATAATTAGCTGTACATATCCATGCACAGGTCTTCTAATGTGCATTAAAAACATATAAGTATCCCCCCTGTCCACATTATGAATACAGTTAACTCACGTTTTATAACCTGAACTAATCGCTGTTCTTTCTGCCCAAGGGGCGGGGTTTCAGCTTCTATTGCGCCCAGCCAGCATCAGCCCAACCGCCGTTTTTGAAGCGCCGCCCAGCTCATCAATATTCACTTAGCTGGGCGGCTTCTGCAGTTCCCGACCTTCCGAGATCCGGCGCATGCCCAATCGAAAGCTATGGGCATCGGACTCGCTTTCAGCTTCTGCGCATGCGCCCGGCACCCATAGCTTTCTATTGGGCATGCACCGGATCTCGGAAGGTCGGGGACTGCAGAAGCCGCCCAGCTAAGTGAATATTGATGAGCTGGGCGGCGCTTCAAAAACGGCGGTTGGGCTGATGCTGGCTGGGCGCAATAGAAGCTGAAACCCCGCCCCTTGGGCAGAAAGAACAGCGATTAGTTCAGGTTATAAAACGTGAGTTAACTGTATTCATAATGTGGACAGGGGGGATACTTATATGTTTTTAATGCACATTAGAAGACCTGTGCATGCATATGTATAGCTAATTATGGTTATTGGGCCTGTCAGTGTCCCTTTAAAGTCCATAAATGGCGGATCCGTTTTTTCCAATGCATTTTTTCATTGTGATCAAATTCCTGATCAGGATTCAAATGTAATTCGTTTTCACTCATTTTTCCGGATCCGGCGGGCAGTTCCGGTGTCGGAATTGAACGCCGGATTTAAACAACGCTAGTGTGAAAGTAGCCTTAGGAAGAGAATCTGCTGTCTCCATGTATATTCTGTAAGCAGACATCATTACAGCTGGTCTTCACCCACAAGCTTAGAGACAACTGAGAATTAGAGATGGACCATGAAGAGTTGGAAGCTGATAAAAATACCAGATACAGGTCTTATAATGGCCATATGTAGAGCTATCACTCACGTATACATATACTATATTGAAGCCTGTTCTGAAAAGTCATCTCAACCACAGGTACGCTTTAAAGGAATTGTGTCACCAAAAATTTTTATGTGCCAGATAAAACCAAATAGCAATACATACACTGACGAGCAAAAGCGTAACAATGTTTTGAACTTTTGACTTTCAGGCTCCATATCTCACCATCAACTACAGCTTTGAGACTACCATCAGTTTATAGACAATTATCTTGGCTATCTCATACATAAATCGGACTTGCAACTATTTAGCATATGATTAGTTATGCAGATTCTTGTCATGTAACTGCATTGTTACTGTTTTGCTCCTAAAATTCTAAATTTTTATTTTTATTATTTTGTTAGTGATATGATTACAGGCAGGATTCAAATGACAGATAAGCAGGTACCTGCAGTAAAGTAGCTTCTGTGAATGGTATTGCAGCTCAGACCCATTCATTTGTATGGGGCTGAGCTGTGCCTAGACCACGTGACCGATGAACGTGTTGTCACTGGCTTGGAAGAAGCTGTGAGAAGGTCACTGCACTATTGCGAGCACCATTGCCTTCTCAAACAGCTGATCAGCGGGGGTCCTGGGTGTCAGACACCCACTGATCAGATACAGATGACCTATCCAGAGGATCAGTTATGAAGTCTCGAAAAAAAAACTTAAACATAAAAACGTGATTTAAACAATAGGTCATTTTCTGATGGCACATTCCCTTTAAATATTTAAGTCAATTAGTGAAGTTGAAGAATGTAGAACAATATGTAAATCCTATTAAACTCATTAAAATACATATATAACACAATAAAAGTTCCAAACTGTAATATAATGTGTGAAGAAACATATGCATCTAACCAGTTACATAAGAGGAATAAAAACACTTGTACACCAAAATAAAAATCCTCCTTGAATCCCCTTATTAATTCCAATTCTAAATAACAGAAATTTACACCTAATAAATTCTGATACTGTTTTGTGTTTACTCCATACAAAACTATGTTCTCATTGTATAGCTCTTCACTTTAATAGCAGCAGCTCTGCAGTACCAGCTTAATCCAGTACACAGTGGATGGATCTGTGTATATTGTGTCATCCTGAAGATAGGCCATCAACTGTAAAATCTTGGGGATGTACAATTTTTTTATCTTGATGACCTATCCTCAGGATAGGTCAAAAATATCAGATCGGCAGAGGGCTGACTCCCGGCACCCCAACTCATCAGCTGTTTGAAAAGAAAGCAGCACTCGTGCAATGGAGCAAGACCGCAGTACGGTGCAGATGATGCAATGGGTCAGGATATATATATATATTTATGAGTTGTTCGTGACGCCAATTGCAATGTGCGCAGGGTACTGTTGCAGGGCCCTTTAAGATGTTATAGCTCACGTACCAGGTGAGGAATGCCAGAGGGGGATAATGTCTCTGTGTAATGTCAACGGTGTCTCCTACCTGGGTACGGCTGGACTCCTGGATCCTGGCTCACTTGCAATAAAATGAGTGTTATTAATAGGAGTAACTGAGGAACTTTGGTAATAGTAAATGAGATCCAAACTGGAGATATAATCCAACTTGTCTTTACTTAATGCAGCATCAATCCACATAAGTTACAGCAGTAGTCTTTAAAGTCCCAGCAGGTATTGGCAATGTATGGCAGGGATCAATATCTCTTCTGCTTCTATACTATATGCCTGGAGAATCTGGCAGGTATTTATCTTCTGCTCTGTCTGTCTTCTGCTTGGTATGGGCCTGACTAGCTGAGGAGGTATTTGGCTTCTCCTGGTCTCTGGATATGTTGCTCACAGCTTGACTCACAGGGAATGCTTCTTCCTGGAGGCTGGAGATGGCTGCTTGCTTGTCAACCAGCTGAGGCTGATGGCTCAGGCTTGGAAGGTGATCTTTGGTCTCAACTGAGACAAGATCCTGGGTTGGGATCCCTATTTTCTGGGAGCTCCTACTAACACAGCCTTCCCCTAGCCGGGGTGGCTGGTACACTCAAACTAAACTTCCTTCTCCTCCCCATGAGACAGGACATGGGACCAGCCCACTTCTGCTCACAGAGGGGGGAGCTAAAACTAGAATGAACTATTCCAGTCTAGCAATACTAAACTTGCTATGTTCCTGATCACACATTTCTGCCACCTGCTGGTGTACAGGGAAATTGCAGCATAATATATGAAACAGGCCTAGAAATACATAAAATGACATTAATGACAATATAATTACATAGACAAACAATATAATTACACTTAACATGTTGTAGCAGGGAAAAAGAGTTGCGGTTTGCGGCTTTTAGCTGGTGCGGCGGCGGTGGTCGGCGGTGCCGTCGGGTCCCCATGGGGCTGTGGGGGGGACCCGATGGCATGTAAGGCAGCGCAATGCCTTCCTGAGGCATCGCGCTGCCTTCCGGTGAAGAGCCTGTGAGATCCAGCCCCCTGGATCTCACAGGCCGGAAGCTGAATGAGTAATAAACACAGCATTACTCATACAGAAGTATTGGAATGCATTGTAAAGGATTAGACCCACAAAAGTTCAAGTCTCAAAGTGGGCCAAAAAATAAAGTGAAAAAGAAAGTTGAAAAAATAAAGTTTTCCCCCCCAAAAATTAAAAATTTCAAGTAAAAATAAACAAAAACGTCATTTTCCCCAAATAAAGTTAAAAAGAATTGGTAAAAATAGGGGGGGAAAAAAGTATACATATTAGGTATCGCCGCGCCCGAATTGACCGGCTCTCTAAACATATCACATGACCTAATTGCTCAGATGAACACCGTAAAAAAAAAAAAAAAATGTGCTAAATAAACCAATTTATTTGTCACCACATCACAAAAAGTACAACAGCAAGCGATCAAAAAGGCGTTTGCCCACCAAAATAGCACCGATCTAACCGTCAACTCATCCCGCAAAAAATGAGCCCCTAGTTGAAACAATCGCCCCAAAAATAAAAAAATATTGTGTAAAACTTACGTAAATAAAAAAATGTATACATATTTTGTATCTCCGCATTCGTATCGACCGGCTCTATAAAAGTATCACATGACCTAACCCCTCAGATGAACACCGTAAAAAATAAAAAAAACTGTGCTAAATAAACAATTTTTGTCACCTTACATCACAAAAAGTGTAATAGCAAGTGATCAAAAAGTCATATGCACTCTAAAATAGTGCCAATCAAACCACCATCTCATCCCGCAAAAAATGAGACCCTAACTAAGATAATCGCCCAAAAACTGAAAAAATTATGGCTCTCAGACTATGGAAACACTAAAACATGATTTTTTTTTTGCTTCAAAAAAGAAATCATTGTGTAAAACTGACATGTATACATATTAGGTATCGCCGCATCCGGGACAACCTGGTCTATAAAAATATCACATGATCTAACCTGTCAGATGAATGTTGTAAATAACAAAAAATAAAAACTGTGCTAAAACTATTTCTTGTTATCTTGCCTCACAAAAAGTGTAATATAGAGCAACCAAAAATCATATGTACTCTAAACTAGTACCAACAATACTGCCACCCTATCCCGTAGTTTCTAAAATTGGGCCACTTTTTGGGAGTTTCTACTCTAGGGGTGCATCACGGGGGTTCAAATGGGACATGGTGTCAAAAAAAACTGTCCAGCAAAATCTGCCTTCCAAAAACCGTATGGCATTCCTTTCCTTCTGCGCTCTGCCGTGTGCACGTACAGCTGTTTACGACCACATATGGGGTGTTTCTGTAAACTACAGAATCAGAGCCATAAATATTGAGTTTTGTTTGGCTGCTAACCCTTGCTTTGTCACTGGGAAAAATGGATTAAAATGGAAAATTTGGCAAAAAAAATTGAAATTCTATCTCCATTTTCCAATAACTCTTGTGGAACACCTAAAGGGTTAACGCCGTTAAAATCTGTTTTGAATACCTTATGGGGTGTAGTTAGATATTTTTTTTTTAATGGAGTTTCTACTCTAGGGTTGCTTCAGAGGGGCTTCAAATGAGACATGGTGTCAAGAAAAACAGTCCAGCAAAATCTGCCTTCCAAAAACCATATGGCATTCCTTTCCTTCTGACCCCTGCCATGTGCCCGTACAGTAGTTTACCACCACATATGGGGTGTTTCTGTAAACTACAGAATCAGGGCCATAAATATTGAGTTTGGTTTGGCTGTTAACCTTTGCTTTGTAACTTGAAAAAAAATATTAAAATGGAAAATCTGACAAAGAAAATGAAATTTTGAAATTGTATCTCTATTTTCCATTAATTCTTGTGGAACACCTAAAGGGTAAACAAAGTTTGTAAAATCTGTTTTAAATACCTTGAAGGATGCAGTTTATAGAATGGGGTCATTTTTGGGTGGTTTCTATTATGTAAGCCTCGCAAAGTGACTTCAGACCTGAACTGGTTCCTAGAAATTGGGTTTTTGAAAATTTCTGAAAAATTTCAAGATTTGCTTCTAAACTTTTAAGCCTTGTAACATCCCCAAAAAATAAAATATCATTCCCAAAATGATCCAAACATGAAGTAGACATATGGGGAATGTAAAGTAATAAATATTTTTGGAGGTATTACTATGTATTATAGAAGTAGAGAAATTAAAACTTGGAAATTTTCAATTTTTTACACATTTTTGGTAAGTGTCATGAAGTACAATATGTGACAAAAAAACTATCTCAGAATGGCCTGGATAAGTCAAATGGCCTGGACTTAAAGTGACACTGGTCAGATTTGCAAAAAAAGGCCAAGTCCTTAAGGTGAAATAGGGCCGAGTCCTTAAGGGGTTAAGCCCACTAGGATGCCGTCCCTCACGGGCAACTATTAAGCCCATAGGGGTGCCTTCCCCCAAGGGCGAGCATTAAGCCCACCTTCCTCCAGGGGCAACTATTAAGCCCATATGGGTGCCTTCCCCCAGGGGCGACTATTAAGCCCACCCCTTTAATATGTGAAGCTACGCCGAAACGGCTGATCTTTAGGAGTGCAGGGTGTTGCACCTCCACCGATCAGATACTAATGGCCTATCCTGAGGACAACTCCTTTAAAGGGAGTCTATCACCACATTTGAGCATATTAGACTGATCAAATAGCGTTATATGTGCCACGAGAACTTAAAAATCCCGCCCTCCGTGTGCCTCTGCCCGCCCGTTTACTCTCCTCTCTTCTTTTCCACTGCGGCTGCGTGGTCAAATTTGTAGCGGGCGCAGTGGAAAAGGAGAGAGGGGGAGAGTAAACAGGCGGGCAGAGGCACACGGAGGGCGGGGTTATGAGCCGTTGAGGAGGTGCTGCCTGGGGCTCGGACGATTGAGACGCCGCCCTGGGCACTTGAGAGGGCGCATTTACAGAATCTTAAAAGTTCATTTTTGGCTGAAAGAAAACTCCATTAGATACAACAAAGGTACCGTTTTTAAGCTCTCGGTGGCACATATAACGCTCATTGATCAGTCTAATATGCTCAAATGTGGTGACAGACTCCCTTTAAAAATTATTATATTAATATGAGAAATTACCAAGAAACAACTGAACACCGAGGGGTATAAGGGTGTTGTATTGCTACCAATGACATATTGATGGCTTATCCTGAGGATAGACCATAAATAAATAAAATTTTGGAAAACCACTTTAAGCATAGCTCCCCAAGGTCAATAGTCATAGTCAGGATTTTTGCCTCTCTGTCTTCTAAAAGCTATGTCTTCATTGTGTGATTGGAATTTGTTGCAGTTTCACAGTTAAGTCCATTTAACATATGCAAGGTAGTACACCAAATACTTTTCAAACTACACAGCTGATAATACCACTAGACAAATAACAGCTCCCCTTCACTACACAAGACTGCTGGAGCAGAAAAGTACATTAATCATACTGCCTTCTGCACCTCAGCTTAACTGGCCAGGGTCAAAGACCAGGACACTGCAATCATGCCTCCTTAATGTAAAGCAGCAAGAAAGAGTACCATTTTCAATTAAATACAGGGTAATTGGCAACGTTAGGAATCAATCAAACATTTAACCTGTTTGCCAAGGCTGTCATTGTACTTAAACTGATTTATTTGCATCTCTTTAACAACTAGAGTCAGGAGGACATTAAAGGAGAACAAGAGAAAATGGAAGAATAGCAGAAAGCAGAAAAGTCCAATGTAACGGTCCATCCAAAGCAGGTTAAAGATATGATAGTCCTCATATAATTGGTCATATTATGGGTTGCTTTCTCTTCCAAAGCCCTTATATAGCTGCTATTCAAATGCTGGGTCTCCTGTACTATGCCTCCAATCTCATGAAGGTTTTCCTGGTTGGATTCCAACAAAAAAAAAAGGGTGGCATGCTCCAAAATATGCCATGGTATTCTTGCCCAGAAGCTTTTCCTGTCAGTGGTACCAAAATGCAATTACTCATTTGCCATTTTCCCTTTAATTAATCTGGACCATCCTTTCAGCATATACTCTCCTGACCACCTGCTCCACCATGGCAGTTAAGAGATAAGGACAGCACTACCTTTTGCTGAGTGGTCTCAGTAAGTCCAAACAGTGGCAGTGCCTGTGGTGTCAGATTGTAGAAAAAAACGCAGCACTCCAGCTTCTCAAATAAATCCGTGTTTATTGCTCAACCAGCGTGCAACGTTTCGCCTCAGATCAATGAACAAAATATATACATGTCACCTAAATCTAATTGGGTGGGAGGTCCACCCCTAAAGTACCAGTCCCTTTTGACATCTAGACCCACATATCCTAAAGGGGTGACATCATCAATATGCATTACTGTGAGACCATGTGCTACGGGACGCCGTCCATTAGCAGGCACTTATATGATCCCCTTCAGTCTCAAGTAAGTGGTAGATTGAATTAATGTCTCACAGTAATGCATATTGATGATGTCACCCCTTTAGGATATGTGGGTTGAGTCTAAATAAGGGAGGGACTAGTACTTTAGGGGTGGACCTCCCACCCAATCAGATGTTGACCTCCCACCCAATCATATTTAGGTGACATGTATATATTTTGTTCATTGATGTATCACACTGAACTTGATAAAGACTCATCTGAGTCGAAACGTTGCACGCTGGTTGAGCAATAAACACAGATTTATTTGAGAAGCTGGAGTGCTGCTTTTTTTCTACAATCTCTCCACCATGGCAGTTACTATGATGTTCATATTTTAGTATGCTTTTTCTGTAGGATTGGACTGGCCCACCAGAGTATCAGAGTTTTCTTTGGTGGGCCCAGTCTTTGACACATTTATGAGCCTCAAAGGTCCAGTAGAATTCTTCTCCTTTGAAGCTAACTTTGGAACCAATTTGCATGATACTTTTAATTTCTGATTCACAGATAATCAATTAGATTGCATTCATTGAATGTCCTGTTTGTCAACAATAAACTCAAACATTTATGATAAAGTGGATGTGTACATGATGGAAGTTGGACTACAGGAACTCGTCTGACATGTTAATCCTACATAATAGTGCAATTCTTGCTCAACCTTCATCTACAGCGATGCAGTACGCAGCCAGTGTTGCGAATGTGCCCTATGCATGCTATGCAGGTTCCCTTTGCCACTGTAATATAGAGAAAGCTGTCAATTAGCAGCAAGAGGTGGAGCCTGCATACCATAAAAACATCTCACCACCCCCACCCCTTCCCCCTGCACAGCGCTTTTTGATATGGGGCTAAACATGTTTGTTTTCAATTGGTCTGTATTAAAAATGTTAGCAGTTTTTGTGATCCAGTGTATGCAGTTAAAAAATCTGTCTATTTGTGGACTGTTCCTCCTGGGTTCCGTCAGCTAACAGCTCATGGGCAGCATGGTGGCTACGTGGTTAGCACAGGTGCCTTGCAGCGCTGAGGTCCTAGGTTCGAATCTGACAAAGGGCAACATCTGCATGGAGTTTGTATGTTCTCCCCGTGTTTGCGTGGGTTTCCTCTGGGTACTCCTGTTTCCTCCCACACTCTAAAGACATACTGATAGGGACCTTACATTGTGAGCCCCATTGGGGACAGTTGGATGCTAATGTCTGTAAAGCGCTGTGGAATATAGTAGCGCTATATAAGTGAATAAAATAAAAAAAATGTGAAGCCTTATCTCTGATCTTCCAACCTCATAAACACTCATTTAAGCCATATTCTATTACAGATAAGGCTTCACATGAGCCATCAGCTGACGGAACTCAAAAGGGACTGTCTGCAAATAGAATGATTTTTAACCGCATGTATCACAAAACCAAAAGACCAATTGAAAAAATGATTTTCAGCCGAAAATGAGAAAAATGCAATCATAAAAACGACCTCAAAGGTGTCCATAACCTCGAACAGTGAATTTATGCAAATTAACTACACAATTCTTATACATAACTGGCAAAGTGGACAGTCCTGCATGTTGTTCTAAGAGGGAAAACAAGAAGGAGACAAGAGGAAGGGAATGGACATTCTGTAGAATAACTTTGTTATTTTAATAAATGAAATATTGTGTTATGGGTTGATTACTCTTCTCCTTGTCTTGTGCTACAATAGGGATCATGTGAAAAGGAGATACTTTCCAGAACATTGTACATAATATAATAAATTGCGGTTTGCGTGAGGCCAGCATTTTATAAGTTCAGGTTCAGTGGTCTACAGTGACATACGGCACAGAAATTTGGGGCTACTTTTATAATAACTCCATACAAAGCTGCTATTTGTATGCATACTGACAGATGGATGGATTTTTGCTCATTTAACAGTAAGCAAAGAGCAATACTTTTAAATGTTAGGATAACTTAATATCACACACTTTTCTATGATTTGCTGAACTGATTGCAGGGTCCTTTCGACTTTTAAAACTGACAGGGTTCTGTAAGCAAAAGTCTTTTGGAAGGGTAATGTTAGTTTAATGAATAAAAAAAAAAAAAAGGCTACAGAAGAGTTTGCCTATATAGTGCTATGGGTCCATGATCATTGTACAGCAGAATACAGATAGAGCCTTTGGATTACCATCAGTAGCATGTAGGGATGAGGAAAACCCTTTGAAACCATTTGTAGACATGGTCTTAGTGATACGGCTTACATAAGTACACCATTCCTTTGTCTTGGCTCAGAAATAAAGGGATAGGACACAAGTATATTCTGCTTATAGCGGTGCAGCTTTCCAGCACATGGCCTTTATGAGTCCTGTGCACTGATAAAACTGCAATGCAGGAAACGCGCCGCACATACTAAGCAATGCATCATTTTAAGCAGAGTCATTTTAGGAAAGCTGCCATTCTCAACTATAGGGAAGAAAAAACACATCAGCCGGGAGAAACGACACCTCAGGGAGCCATTGATCAACAGCATTTGGAAATCGTATGTCACGGGAGGAATTAGGCTACTTCACAATGAATGCTGTTAAGTGCTTTTATTAGGTACAAGTCAACCGCATCAGAATAATAACACATGTACACCAGCTCTGCTATACTGGTTGTCTTATCTAAAAGCTTCTGATGAAAGATTTAAAAAAAATGTTTCTGGCATGCAAACTGCTTTTTTTTTTTTTTTTTTTGCTGTAGCCAAGTAATATTCTGATCACCAAAGAACTCTAGACCCCCGATCAAATAGTTCCCCTCTATCCTGTGGACAGGGGATAACATGTTACAACCGGAATACCCCTTTAACCCCTTCAACCCCGGGCCAGTTTTTACCTTCCTGCCCAGGCCATTTTTTGCAAATCTGACATGTGTCACGTTATGTGGTAATAACTTTAAAACGCTTTTACTTATCCAGGCCATTCCGAGACTGTTTTGTCGTCACATATTGTGGTAAAATGGAGTCAAAATATTTCATTTGTATTTATAAGAAAAATACCAAATTTACCAAAAATTTGAAAAAATTAGCAAACTTCCAAATTTCTATTTTTCTGCTTTTATAATAGATAGTAATAACTCCAAAAATAGTTATCACTTTACATTCCCCATATGTCTACTTCATGTTTGGATCTTTTTGTGAATGCCATTTTATTTTTTGTGGATCTTACAAGGCTTAGAAGTAAATATTGAAATTGTTCAGAAAATTTCCAAAACCCACTTTTTAACCACAGGTTTATACCCCCCTAGTGACCAGGCTCTTTTTTACTAATCGGCACTTCACAACTTTAATGGTTTATTGCTCGGTCATGCAACTTGGCACCCAAATTCATTTTAACTCCTTTTCTTCTCACAAATACAACTTTCTTTTGGTGGTATTTGATTGCTGCTGAGATTTTTCATTTTTCTGATATTAATCAAAATATGCTGAAATTTTCAAAAAAAAAAGTGTATTTTTAACTTTCTCTGGTTAAATTGTTCAAATATAATTACATTTCTATACAAGTTTGTGTCAGAATTTATTGTGCTACATGTCTTTGATTAAAAAAAATGCAATAAGTGTATATTTATTGGTTTGCGCAAAAGTTATAGCGTTTACAAACTATGGTAGAAAAATGTGAATTTCCACATTTTGAAGAAGCTCTGACTTTCTGAGCACCTGTTATGTTTCTTGAGGTGCTAGAAAACCAGGATAGTATAAATATCCCCCAAATGACCCCAAGTTAGAAAGAAGACACCCCAAGGTATTCTGTGAGGGGCATGGCGAATTCATAGAAAATTTTTTTTTTTGGGCACAAGTTAGCAGAAAATGATATATATTTTTTTTTCTTACAAAGTCTCATATTCCACTAACTTGTGACAAAAAATAAAATTTTACATTAACTCGTCATGCCCTTCACGAAATACCTTGGGGTGTCTTCTTTCCAAAATGGGGTCACTTGTGGGGTATTTATACTGCCCTGGCATTTTAGAGGCCCTAAAGCGTGAGAAGTAGTTTGGAATCCAAATGCGTAAAAATGCCCTGTGAAATCCTAAAAGTACTCATTGGAATTTAGGCCCCTTTGCGCACCTAGGCTGCAAAAAAGTGTCATACATGTGGTATCGCCGTACTCAGAAGAAGTAGGGCAATGTGTTATGGGGTGTATTTTTAAATATACCCATACTGTGTGTAAGAAATCTCTGTAAATGACTACTTTTCCAATTTTTTTATACAAAGTAGTCAATGTACAGAGAAATTTCTCTCACCCAGAATCGGTATATGTAAAAAGGCACCCCAAAACACATTACCCTACTTCTCCTGAGTATGGCGATACCACATGTGTGACACTTTTTTGCAGCCTAGGTGCACAAAGGGGCCCAAATTCCAATGAGTACCTTTAGGATTTCACAGGGCATTTTTTACGTATTTGGATTCCAAACTACTTCTCACGCTTTAGGGACCCTAAAATGCCAGGGCAGTATAAATACCCCACAAGTGACCCCATTTTGGAAAGAAGACACCCCAAGGTATTCCATGAGGGGCATGGCGAGTTCATAGAATATATTTTTTTGGGCACAAGTTAGCGGAAAATGTTATTTATTTATTTATTTATTCTCACAAAGTCTCCCTTTCTGCTAACTTGGGACAAAAAGTTCAGTCTTTCATGGACTCAATATGCCCCTCAGCGAATACCTTGGGGTGTCTTCCAAAATGGGGTCATTTGTGGGGTGTTTGTACTGCCCTGGCATTTGAGGGTCTCCGCAGTCGTTACATGTATATCCAGCATTAGGAGTTTCTGCTATTCTCCTTATATTGAGCATACGGGTAATAAGATATTTTTTTCCGTTCAGCCTCTGGGCTGAAAGAAAAAATGAACGGCACAGATTTCTTCATTCGCATCGATCAATGTGGATGAAAAAATCTCTGACAAAAAATGTGCCCAAAAAAAAAAGAGGGGAAAGGCGTCTGCCAAGATATAGGAGCTCCGCCCAACATCCAAACCCACTCAGCTCGTATGCCCTGGCAAACCCGATTTCTCCATTCACATCAATCGATGTGGATGAATAAATCATTGCCAGAATTTTTATTTTATTTAATTTTTTATACAAAGTGTTTGCCAAAGCATATGAACACCGCCCCTCAGCTCATATGCCTCGGCAAACTTATCTTTTATACTGCAGAGGAGAAATCTCGTCTTGCAGCGACGCATACACCGACTTTTGTGTAATCTGACAGCAGCGCAATGCTTCTGTCAGAATGCACATCAGTGCTGCAGCTGGTTGATCGTTTGATCCACCTAGAAGGTAAAAAATAAAAGAAAAGAAAACAAATAAAAAAAAAACAGGCCGCAACACAATAAATGTATTAACATTAACTTTATATAACATTTAAAACAGAACATTAACTTTTATAAACTTTGTTGAACATTGAAACAGAACATTAACTTTTCTGCTTACCTGTGATTTATTTTTTATTTTTTTAACCTCTCCTTCCCCATGGGACAATGTGCAAAGCGTAAATCGCCCAGAGATGTGGCGAAGTACATTATGCACCATGTCTCAGGTGAAAGGAGAGGCTTGTGGCAGCTCTGTGTGAAAGGGCCCTAAGACCCCTGTGTGCCTGTCCTGGTCACGCAATCCCTACATGAATAGTGTACCTGTGTGTGCTACTTGCGAAAACACTCCCCTATGCATAGGACAGGCTGGTCAGGACAGTGAGGACCAAAAAAAATGGTGGTGTCACGCCTTATTCCAGCCCTGCTACAGACACAACATCTTTTTCTTGGAGAACGGTGAGTTGGGGTACCAGGATAGACACTCGGGAAGTGTCTGGCATGTAGCCGGCTCACTACATCAGGGACTTGGGGCACGGACCCTCCTGGATACAGGATTTCCGAAATGATCTCTTCCTGGAATTTTAGGAAGGATCCTGTTCTCCCAGCCTTACCGTAGAGAACAAAACTATTATAGACAGCCAATTGAATTAAATAAACAGACACCTTCTTATACCAGCGTCTGGTGCGGCGGGAGCCAACATCTGGTCATTGAAGTCCACCCCTCCCGTGTGAAGGTTATAGTCGTGGACAGAGAGGGGTTTCTCAATGACTCCAGTTGCCCTTTCAATTTGCACTGTCGTGTCTGCGTGAATGGTGGACAGAAGGTAAACGTCCCTCTTGTCCCTCCACTTCACCATGAGCAGTTCTTGGTCACTCAAGGTAGCCCTCTCCCCCCGTGCAAGTCGGGTATTAACGAGCTGTTGGGGGAAGCCCCGGCGACTAGGTCGCGCGGTGCCACAGCATTGAATTCCGACTAGATGTAAGTGCCGAAAGAGGGCCACGCTTGTGTAAAAGTTGTCCACGTATAAGTGGTACCGCTTGTGGAGTAAGGGTGACACCAAGTCCCAGAAAATCTTACCACTGCTCCCCTGGTAGTCAGGGCATCTGACCGGCTCCAGTTTTGAGTCTTTTCCCTCATAGACCCTAAAACGATATGTATAGCCTGTGGCCCATACCGGGCGCGCTTGCTGGGGATGTACTGTTTGATGCCAAGGCGCCCGGTAAAATGTATAAGGGACTTGTCTATGCAGATGTTCTGATTGGGGGTATACGCATCTGCAAATCTGGATGACAAATGGTCTATGAGGGGCCAAATTTTGTGGAGCCGGTCATAAGCAGGGTGGCCTCTTGGATGACAGGTTTTATTGTCAGCGAAATGCATAAAGCACATGATGACCTCAAAACATGCCCTGGACATTGCAGCAGAGAACATGGGCATGTAATGTATTGGGTCTTTAGACCAATAGGACCGCAATACATTTTTTTTTGTTAGACCCATGCTGAGGATAAGGCCCAAAAAAATTTAACATTCGGAAACTGTGACTGGTTTATATGCTGGGCCTAGAAGCTTTCCGGATTGGCGGTTATATAATCTGTGGTGTAGCGGTTGGTTTCTGCCACAACTAAGTCATAGAGATCCGCGGTGAAGAACAGCTCAAAAAACTCAAGGGCCGATCCTAAATGAGCTGTCTCCATGTGAACTCCAGACTGGGCGGTGAAAGGGGGCAATACAGGTCCGGCGGAAGCAGGGGATTGCCAATTAGGGTTTGCCAGCACCTCTGGGAGACTAAGGGCTCTACGGGCCTGTGAACGTGGTGGCTGCGACGGGGGAGTTACTGCACGTGCCACCGTACCAGCTTGAACTGCCCTTCTGGTGCTCACCACTTCACCAGGGAATACGGCAGTGCTAGTAGAAGGTCCAGGATGTGCTGCTCTGCTGGTGTATGCTGCACTATAAAAAAGATCAGCGCTAGCACCACTCTGCTGCAAATGAGGCTCATCATGCGGGGTATGCAGAACACTGACATGGGATCGGTTACGCCTGACTATAGCAGGGACCTCAACCTCGTCATCTTCACTAGCGGTTAGAGTGCCACTGCTGTCTACAGGTTCATATTCTGAACCACTGGATTCAGCGGGTGAGGCGTCCCCATCACTTTTATCCATCACGGCCAGAATCCTGTAGGCCTCTTCAGCGGAATACCCCTTGTTTGACATTTTGGACTAACTAAATTTAGGGGGTATTCCTCTGAGACTACCCGGGAAAAAGAGCAAACCTGCCTAGTAAAAAGGAGTGCTTGCGAAGTAAAGCTGCGATCGCTAATAAAGATCCAAAAAGCTCAAAAGTGATCTTTATAGTGGCGCAGCGATTTTACGGTGTTTTTGCAGAGATCAGAAAAAAAAGTATTCTGTCACTGCGGTGGGGCGGACTGAACGCAAGTGTGCGCACAAGAACAGGCCTGATCGGGCGAACACTGCGTTTTTTTGTAGAGCCTAAGGTGACCCTAATGTACTTATATAGATCTGATTGCGTTCAGTCTTGATCACTTACAGATACTATATAGTACTAGTGCTGATTAGCGACAGCGATTACGCTAATCAGCGACTAATCAGTGACTGCGGTGTGGTGTGCTGGGCGCAAACTACCTAACGGTGATGAGGGACCCTTACAGGGGGGTGATCAATGACAGGGGGGTGATCAGGGAGTCTATATGGGGTGATCAGGGGTTAATAAGTGACGGGAGGGGGGGTGTAGTGTATGTGTGGTGCTTGGTGCTACTTACAGCTGCCTGTGTCCTCTGGTGGTCGATCCAAGCAAAAGGGACCACCAGAGGAGCAGGTAGCTACAAAATAGCGTCTGACATACCCATTTCATTGGTTATTTTAAAAATCTACAGCCTGCCAGCCAATGATCGCTGCCGGCAGGCTGTAGTTGAACTGTGCGATACTGTGAGCGCGCGTTCACAGGAAATCTCGGGTCTCACGAGATGCTGCCTATTGGCGTCACCGAGACCTGAGAGAACCACCGTCCTGACGCCTATCGGCATTAGTGTGACGGGAGGTGGTTAAGGACCAGTTCAGGTCTGAAGTCACTTTGGGAGGCTTACATAATAGAAACCACCCAAAAAATACCACATTTTAGAAACTACGTCCCTCAAGGTATTCAAAACTGATTTTACAAACTTTGTTAACCCTTTAGGTGTTCCACAAGAATTAAGACACAAGAAAATGGAGATGAAATTTCAGAATTTAACTTTTTTGCCAAATTTTCCATTTTAATAAAAAAAATTCACAAAGCAAGGGTTAACAGCCAAACAAAACTCAATATTTATTGCGCTCATTCTGTAGTTTACAGAAACACACTATATGTAGTCGTAAACTGATGTACGGGCACAAGGCATTGCGCAGAAGGAAAGGAACGCCATATGGTTTTTGGAAAGCAGATTTCACTGGGGTAATTTTAAGCTGCCATGTCACATTTGAAGACCCCCTGATGCATCTCTAGAGTAGAAACTCCCCAAAAATGACCCCATTTTGGAAACTACTGGATAAGGTTGCAGTTTTGTTGGTACTATTTTAGAGTATGTTGAGGGGAGTGTTGGATTTAAATATATATGTATATATGCCCTTACATATATGCATATATATATTGGCCCTTTTGCATGGGCCCGTCCAGGTAGTAGGTGTATACATAGAGATGTATGTATGCCCCTTTGTCAGCATACATCTCTATGTATATAATATATGTATGGGTGGGCTTATTGCTGCCCATTGAGACCCCCTGTGTTATATATATATATATATATATATGTATGTATGTATATATATACTTATAGATGTGCCCCAAGCATCTATAAGTGGATATATATACAGTTAACTGTCCCCAGAAGCTCCCATGGATACCCCCCCCCCCTCTGGAATGTGCCTGCTGGGTGGGGAGAGACCGACAACTGGACAATTATGTCCAGTTTCGGCCTCTTCAAAGGACAGATGATCAATAAAGATCCTCTGCCCTTTGTCACCATCTCCGGCAGCGCTGGAGATGGTAAGCCTAACAGGGACATGGGAACAGAGTTCCCATGCCCCTGTGTGCTGCTCACCTCCGGCGCTGTAATTACAGCGCCAGAGATGTGCGATATCTCCACAGGCGGGAGGATCAAAGGATCCCCCTGCCTGGGAGCGCGGGCTGGCGCAGGGCGGTAAAACGGGCGCGAGTGCTGCAGGGTTTAAATACCCAGCAGCACTGCGCTCGGACAGTTCGACCCCCCCCCCCCCCCTGAAGGAGAGCGCATCCTGCGCTCAGGCAGAGGGGACCCCCCCTCCGGCTGAAGACCCCTACCGGCCGCCCCCCCCCCCCCCACCTCCAGAAGGCAGGAGTCTCCCCAAAGAGCGCAGGCAGCCATCTGGGCTGCGCTGCGCTGGGACACAGGAACCCCGACCTCCCCCTGAGAGAGAGAGCATAGAGAGGAATGCAGGCAGTCCACACTAGCTGCTCTGCATTCTCCACCAGACCAGAGGAGGGGAAGACCGAGCAGTCGATCTGCTCCAGAGGAGAATCGAGCAAGTCCTGCTGGATGGCTAAGTAGAACACCACCTCCCCTGATTAACCCCTACACCCCTGGCATATCCCTGACCCCTATCCCACCAACGATCTCACCCTGGTCCCTGCCTGTTGTGCCTTAACCCCTTCAGTGCCCCTGATTCCCTTACCCTTGCCCCTAATTAACCCTTGACACCCCTGAGTACCCTGGTGCCCTTGCCTACCCCATGACCCCTGATCCCCTGGTTAACCCCTGATCCCCTGGTTAACCCTTGCAGTTGGCACCACCTCCCCTGATTAACCCTTCCCTGCCAGGCCCTGTAGTTAACCCTTACACCCCTGAGTCCCTTGATTTCCCTGATACCCTTGCCATTTACCCCTACCCTGCTGTTCTGTAGAGCATGCCTCTGCTCTGCAAACAATCTAAATAACCCTGTATTTCATGGCCTGCAGGTATTTACCCCTGCAGAGCCATTGTTGTGTTTAACCCTCTTGTTACCCCGTAGGGTCAGTGAGTAGACAGACGGGTGGGTTATGGTTAACCGATAATTGTATGTATGTAAGTGTATTATTGCAATGCATAGATAGTATGTGGGGTGAAATTTGGGAATGTGCTGTGTAGTGTAGTTAGGCTTGTATTGTAGTACTGTTTCTGTTCTGCTGTGTGTACGTCTATATGTATATATATTCATATCCATTGATCTATGAATATATATAGATATAGCGTATTGTTAGACTTGTATAATTGTATTGTGTATTAAATATTCCTTATTGTTCATAATACAGTGTATGGTGTTTTTACTAGTCGCCGCCCTAGTATAGTGATAGTAAGGCGCACATAGTGTAGTTCAGTGTAGTGTATAGGCAACAGAGGTATCTATATTTGTATATTATGATAAAGGCATAAATAGGCGGAGTCATCACTAGACGATTTGCGCCTATTTATGAATATTAATTATCGATATTTACATAAATATTGGTGACTAATATTCCCCTTTAACAGAGTACATATGATTTTTTAGTTGCTCTATATTACACTTTTTGTGAGGCAAGGTAACAAAAAATAGCTGTTTTGGTACGGTTTTTATTTTTTGTTATTTACAAAGGTTAGATCATGTGGTATTAATTTTTTTATTTTTTATTATTAAACATTTTATTTCTTTTGGTACAAAACAAAATATGTATCACAGTGCATTCTTATCAGGAATAAACACTATTAAAAAGTATTACAGTGTTAACATGGCATACATATAGCCAATTGGCAACACAGAATATTGTATAATAACAATTTACCATTCTAGCCCCACAAGTTATTTCCAAACCTTATTTCAACTCCCCCCCCAGATGTGCCTCTTCTCAGCTAAGTCTCGTAGTTCAATACAATGTGATAAAGTATCTATAAAACTTTAAGATGTCCCAACTGTACTTTGTTAGGTACCATTCTGTATGTTGAAAATTACGCATGAGATTTTGTATTTCTACATTTGTCAGATGTTTGCCAATAAAGGTATTCCAATTGATCCATTAATAAAAAGTATCGCATTTGCCCCTGGAACTCCCTGTCAGATGGTGTATGTGTCATTAGCCTTTTGCTTAATATGCATCTCAATGCTACCAATAAAACCCATCTATCAGTCTCTGTATCTTTTTTCCTTTAGGAAAACTATGAAACAAAAGCACGAGTGGCTCACATGGTAATTCTATCTGCCAAGTCTGTTTGATCCAAGATAGCATCCAACTCCAGTAGGTTTGTATCATAGGGCAGGACCATATATAATGATCCAAACCTTTCATCAACTTATCCTTCCACTCCTTTGTTCCCAGTAATGATTTCCACCCAAGAATAGATGAGCCTGAGTTTTATCATTTTCTCTTTCCCTCAGGGAATTATAGATGGTTGAGAGCGAATGTTTGTGTTCTTTTTGTCCTAGTAAAGTGTCAAAACAATTAGTGACGTTTTCCTGACTAACATCTCTTAATCTAGCTTTACAGAAAGACAGTACTTGATAGAATTGTAGAACGTGACTCTATGGAAGCGCATATTTGTCCTGGAATTCTGAAAAAGACAGGTATTGAGCTTCCTTGTCATGGATTAAGTGTTTTAAGGAGTATATTCCTCTAGACTTCCACGTGCGAAACCATTCATTGTTATTACCTGCTTTGAATTCTGGATGGTTCCATAAAGGCATATGTTTGGAAGACAAAAATGCAAGCCCAAATAATTTCCTCACTTCCTTCCAAGTCACTACCGTGTCCCTAATCATCACTGATAATTTGATATCTGAAAGTAGAGATGCCAGTCTGGAATGCAATATAGCTCCCAAGTACCACCCTGCGGCCAGTTCCTTTTCCCCAAAAAATATTTGAATAATGAGAGGTCTGATGTAGCCACTCTACAATGTCGAAAGAGGCTTGCTAGATTATATCTCCTCAGATCCGGAAATTTAACTCCACCTTTATCCATTTTCATAGCTATTCTCGATTTTCTACCTGCCCATACAAATCTCGAGAATGCTTTGTTTAATGATTGTATAACCTTGTGTCGGATTATCATGTGGAATTTTTATAGAGCAGGTTGTTACAGACGCGACAATACCAAATATGATGTTTGTTTCAGTTTTACATAATAAAGCATTTTTGAAAAAAAATATTTTTTTGTGTCTCCATATTCTGAAAGCCGTATGACTGCGTATGACTTTTTCATCGCTTGGTTTTACACTTTTTGTGATGTAAGGTGACAAAAAATGGCTTTTTAACACACTTTTTTTTTTTGCAGTATTCACCTGAAGGATTAGGTCATGTGATATTTTTATATCACATGACCTATATTTTTATATCATACCTAATATGAGTACTTTTTTTATTTATTTATATTTTACACAATAACAGCCTTTTTGAATTAAAAAAAAAATCATGTTTCAGTGTCTCACTATTCTGAGAGCCATAGTTTTTTTTATTTTTTGGGCGATTGTCTTAGGTAGGGGCTCATTTTTTGAGGTATGAGATGTTTTTGATTGCTTGGTATTCCACTTTTTGTGATGTAAGGTGATACAAAAATTGCTTTTATGACACCGTTTTTTATTTGTTTTTTTTTTACGGTGTTCATCTGAGGGGTTAGGTCATGTGGTATTTTTATAGACCAGGTCGTTACGGATGTGGCGATACCTAATATGTCAATATATCATTTTTGAAACAATAAAAAAAATCATGTTTTAGTGTCTCCATAGTCTGAGAGTCATAGTTTTTTCAGTTTTTGGGCGATTGTCTTAGGTAGGGTATCATTTTTGCTGGATAAGATTATGGTTTGAGTGGCACTATTTTGGGATGCATATGACTTTTTGATCGCTTGCTATTACACTTTTTGAGATGTAGGGTGACCAAAAATAGCTTTTTCAACACAGTTTGAATTTTTTTTTTTTTCACGGTGTTCACCTGAGTGGTTAGGTCATGTGGAATTTTTTAGAGCAGTTGTTACAAACGCGGCAATACATAATATATCTACTTTTCAAATTTTTTTTACATTTAACACAATAAAAGCATTTTTGAAACAAAAAAAAATCATGTTTTTAATGTCTCCATAGTCTGAGAGCCATAGTTTTCATTATTTTTTGGGCGATTGTCTTAGGTAGGGGCTAATTTTTTTGCAGGATGAGGTGAAGGTTAGATTGGTACTATTGTGGGGGGGGGCATACGCCCTTTTGATCGCTTGGTGTTGCACTTTTAGTGATGTAAGGTCAACAAAAAAATTTTTTAGCACAGTTTTTAATAAAAAAAAATTGACAGTGTAAACCTGAGGGGTTAGGTCTTGTAATATTTTTATAGAGCTGGTCAATACAGACACAGCGATACCTAATATGTCTACTGTTCTTTTTTTCCCTATTTAAAAAAATTACTTTATTTTGGGAAAAGGACGCTTTTTTTTACTTAAAACGTTAAAAAAATTGTAAAAACTTTTTTTATTTCACTATTTTTTTTGTCCCACTCTGGGACTTTAACTATTGTAATACATTGGCTGTAAGTGTATTACACAGTGTAATACATTTACAGCCTGCTTCCTGTGAGATCCAGGGGGCTGGATCTCACAGGCTGTCACAGAAGGTAGCCACGATGCCTTCCCTGCCATCAGGTCCCCGTCACAGCAGCACGGGGACCCGTTGGCTGCTCCCTCCCCATACATCGCACGTGCAGTGGTCAGCGCGGACCGTGGCACATCAAAGGTTAATGCGCAAGCATCTGTGTTTTCACCGATGCCAGCACATACAGCAGGGGTCCGGCTATAAGTTACTGTCGGACCCCTGCCACTGATTGAGCAGGCGCAGCTCCTGCACCTGCCCGATCAGCCCACCGTAATAGTACGGAGCTGTGTGGCAAGTCACGTCCCGCTGTGCCGTACTATTACGCTGCTGGTCGGGAAGGGGTTAATTATAGTCTGCTGCACTGTATATAAGCATTGCAGGAAGGAAGTGTGTATCGTCACTATCGTGTACCAGCCCTAAGGAAAGTAGTTTTTTTTCATTAAAAATAAATAAATAAATAGCTAAAAACATATTTAAAAGTAACAAATGATTTTTTTCTTATAAAGACTTAAAGGGAACCTGTCACGGGGATTTTGTGTATGGAGATGAGGACATGGGTTCCTAGATGGCCACTAGCACATCCGCAATACCCAGTCCCCATAGCTCTGTGTGCTTTTATTGTTTAAAAAAAAACCGATTCATCTCAGGTTAAATTGCATATGTATCAAATCTGATTTTTTTACACAATAAAAGCACACAGAGCCATGGGGAATGGATATTGCAGATGTGCTAGGGGCCATCTAGCAACCCATGTCCTCAGCTCTATACACAAAATCCCGGTGACAGGTTCCCTTTATTTACTGAAACTAAAATTAGGCCCATGTTTCACTTTAAATGGTCACTAACTTTTCACACAACTTTGAATAAATCATTAGTACAAGTGATCACAAAAAACTCTGTAATATGTTTTATCAGTGGGAAATGAGTGGGAAATGTCTAGTTCTCCTATTATCAGCTGTGCACCAGCCCTCCCCCCGCTCCTTGTTAATTGTTTTCAGTTTGAAAAATTCAGTTTTCCTGTCTAGGATGGAATCATCTCTTCGGGAGTACCATAATACACGTGTCAATGCAAATCTAGGGAAAGGGGACGGGGGAGGAGTGAGGAGCAATTGAGGAGACATATACAAACAGGACTGCTCAGTATTTCATTCATATAAATACAGGTCATTACGTCTCTGTAATGTCCTCCATTATCCTAGGCCTGCTTCTGAGTGACTGTGAGAAAGTTAGGATGGAGATTTTACTCTAGTATATTTGTGAAGTGGATGGCAGCTAGTCTCCACCAACTATGTCTGAAATAACTGACACCTAGGTATTCAGCAAGCAAAGAGGGACACTGCTAAAATGCCAGATACAAGTCATATATTGGCCAGATATAGTGTTATTCCTTATGTACACACACTTTACTATTGATTAAAGGGGTTGTCCCACAAAAAAATATTCTACATTTTGTAAAGCAGCTCCTGAATACTTTTGTAATTGCTTGTAATTAAAAACTTAGCATAGCCACTGAGTTATTCAATAAAATCTATCTGTATAGCGCCACCTGCTGTTATTTTTTTTCTTATTTCTCTGTCCTGCTCACTGAGAAGGCTGCACATGCTCAGTTTCATCCTCTGAACTGCCTCCTGGGCTGTGATAGGGAGAGCTGAGACACACCCCCTGAGCTGTGATAGGGAGAGCTGAGACACGCCCCCTGAGCTGTGATAGGGAGAGCTGAGACATGCCCCCCTAGTTACAACAGAAAATATACTCCCCTTGAGCTGTCAGCTTGATAGAAAACTGGCAGAGCAATGAATGTGGAGATCTCTGGATCCATGTAAGGTACAGGCCTGGTTCTGGATTCGCAAAAAAGAAGTCGTCATGTACTATATGATTCCATGATTTTTTACATTAATCGTGGGATAACCCCTTTAAATGCAAAGTTTGTAGAAAGCTCAGTAACACTAAGCCTCACTCCTAGATAATGATTGCTCAAGAGGCTATAAACTATTAACCTCTACAATACAGGGCACATCCATAAAATATTAATACAAATCTGTAGATATATGGATGTCCTTTAGATATAGAGCTTTCATTAGCAGCAAGTAATTGACAAGCTAATCGTTAATTGGAAAATGTGTGGCCTTTGACCATAATGATTTATAATGTACAGGGTATTAAAAAATTTGTTTTAGCACAATAAACAATGATGTTTATCATTGCTGCAGATCAATGAAAGAAATAGAAAAATTGGCTAATTACCAGTGCAGATTAGCTTAATTTCACATGCATTACAAGAAGATTTGGTTTCTTTCCAAAAAAAATTAAAAAAATTAAATTGGAAAGAAACACAAGCTATATACTGGTGCTTTTTCAATAAATCAAAAAGAATTAAAGGAGTTGTTCACCCTTGCTTATTTTGTTCTTCCAACCCTGCCCCCCTTCCAGTGTGATAGATCCACTGTGGTAATTCAATTTCTACTTATCTAAGGGTATCACAGAACAGTTTGTACTGACTGCCCCTTGGCCCCCAAGGAATATAGACGTGGAACGCCTGGTGTCAAATACCTCCTTATATTAGGGTTAAAACTATCATAGATCCAAAGTCGCTTTGGTCAAAACTTTGTTTGAATGCTGTACGGAGATCCATCTCTGTACAGCATTCAAATATATGGGCTCCTCCAAGGTGAAACTCATTATCTCCGAAGTCGTGCAAGACTTGTTGAATAACTTCAGACATCGATTATTCAACTTGAAAACAATTTTAAAACTGGGATCCGAAGTCGGCTTCGGTACACGGGTACCAGTAGGTACCGAAGCTGACTTCGGATGCCAGTTTTAAAATTGTTTTCAAGTTGAAAAATCGAAGTCTGAAGTTATTCACTGAAGTCTTGCGAGACTTCATAAATAACAAATTTCATTTCAGCGGAGCCCATATATTTGAATCAGTCTCCGTACAGCATTCAAACAAAGTTTTGACCCTAAACGGAGCAGGAGAACGGAAAGGCTGAACGGTGATGTGAATGTAGCCTTATAAATGTTAAAGCTCCAACCTACATGAAGAAGCTTTGGTCACCTGCAGAAGAAAGTCTGTAGACATTTCAGGAATGGACTGACGGAGCAAGTTAATACTGTTGGGTGTGGCTTCAAAATTTGATCAACTTGAATGGCGTAATGGCAAAAAATATAAAAATGTCAGATTCGCCATTTTTTCTTCACTTTATTGCCCAAAAAGACTGAATAAACAGTGATTGAAAAGTCACACAGACCCCATAATGCCATAATGGTATTATCAAAAACTACAGATCCTCTCACAAAAAAATAGATCCCACACATCTTCATAGACATAACTATAAAAAAAGTTATGAGGGTCAGAATAAGTCAATGAAAAGAAAAAAAAAAAATGTGTCCAAAGTAGATTTTTTTTCCCCAGTATTAAAATGCAAGAAAAACTATACATATGTGGTATTGTACTGACATGGAGAATAAAGAGCACAATTCAGTTTTACTGCATAGCGAACGCCATAAAAAATAACTGGAAAACTGTGGATTTGGAATTGCGTTTTTTTCCAATTCCACCCCATTTAGATCTAGTTTCCCGCTTCCCACTACAGCCTATGAAATATTAAATGGTGGCATTAGAAAAGTACAACTAGTCCCGCAGGAAAACAAGTTCTCAGCTATGTGAATGGTAAAAAAATAAATAATTATTTTTAAAAAAACTGAAAATCGCCACGTCAGGAAAGGGTTAACTTTCACTGATTTTGATGTTTTCTTATATATTCTTGTCAAAGGCCAAATTAAGAAATGTGCTAATATTTTATGTGTATAGCCAGCTTTTGATTTACTAGTACAGTTTTGATTTGAGGGGAAATGCACCTCAATAATTTAAATAAGATGTAAGGTACTAAATTCTGAAAGTGATTGCTTGTTTTCATGATATTAATGACCGATCCTCCGGACAGGTCATCAATATCAGATCGGCGGGGGTCTGACTCTTGGAAACCCTGACCATCAGCTCCACATCGTCTTCAATGTTGACCTGCACGTCGTCTAGATTGAGTTCAATGTCTTTGTCCTTCAATTTTCATAGATGGCACACTCTGTGCTTTACTCGCAAATGCAGGTGAGAAATTTGCATGGCAAAGGCATAATAATTTGCCTTTCCTAGAAATACGACTTTGATGAATAAGGCGGTGCTGTGAATGACATTGAATGATTTTAATGCAGCAGATAGAAAAAATAAATTGCTTTGGAAGCTTTGCTGCAAGATTAATTCTGTGGATGTGTGATATTAATACTCTCAGACTGGGGATGTAAAATATTGCTTACTCACCTCAGCAACCCATATGAAATACAGCGTATATATAACAGAAAGATATACTGTAGTGTACAGAAAACACAGCAAAATTTCAATCTGTACAGGGAAGAATGAATGAAAGTGACACAGTTTACAGTCAAAGGAAGCGTTTCTCCTGTTCCAGGGGTTTTACACGAGTTAAAAATTGATGGCCTATCCTCAAGATCAGTCACCAACATCAGATCAGTGGGGGTCTGCTGAAACGGGGCCATGGCGGGCTGTTACAGATGCAATTTTGTGTGGCAATTCTGTATACATCTTTTGTGTTTTTTCCCCCCACAATAAAGATTTTTTTACATTATATTCGATATTTAAAAGTCCTAATAGAGGGCTTGTACATGCAATCCTTTGATTAAGCATTGACATAATGCATTTGTAGTGCTGTGTATTATATGTGCCCGGAAAGGAAGAAAGATCCAGCACCTTGTTTTTCTTGCTTGACGTTTATTCCACAAACCAAATGTACAGCGGTGATAGAAACCTCCAAAAATAAGCCCCAGTACGGTCTACATGTTTCGAACCAGATGGTTCTTAATCATGACCTCCACAGTAAATTTCCAACACAGTGTATATATAGAGAGGTGAACACAGAAATCCCTCCCCCATTAAACTAGCAGGGCGGTGCTGGTCATCTCAGGTGAGCTCACCTGAGATGACCAGCACCGCCCTGCTAGTTTAATGGGGGAGGGATTTCTGTGTTCACCTCTCTATATATACACTGTGTTGGAAATTTACTGTGGAGGTCATGATTAAGAACCATCTGGTTCGAAACATGTAGACCGTACTGGGGCTTATTTTTGGAGGTTTCTATCACCGCTGTACATTTGGTTTGTGGAATAAACGTCAAGCAAGAAAAACAAGGTGCTGGATCTTTCTTCCTTTCCGTTCAAGTTTATATGCTTGGGTCTCATCCCATCCGTGCACTCTTAAAACTGTTGATGCAGGTGAGCTGGACTTTTACTATTATTTATTATATGTGCCCGTCAGCTTATTAGACCCTGCCGCTGCAGGGACTTATAAGATCAGTACTTGGCATACCCAGAACAAGGTCTTGAGCTGCAATAGCAACCATCAGCACCCTGCGACCGTGTCGCAAAGGGGCCGATGGGTGACAGAGGGAGCTCCCAGTGTTGCAGCACTGCTCCTGAGCCTTCACTGTGACCGCTGCTGTGTAGTACCAGCTCAGTCACAGGGATTTTGCTGGCAGCTTACAGGGAACAGGTTTATGGCGGTTCTGTCGTGCAGGGGTAGGAAATTGGTTGAAATATGGTATTGCATTAGTCTCTTACTTCTTGTTAAGTCCCTGTTAAGCTGTTTATCAGGAAATGTTACTTACGAGTTACAAGTACCAGTTTGATAAATCTCCCCCCTTTGCTGGCTGGATTCATATTTTCATCACATCATACAATGCTTGTTTCCATGGTTACAGACCACCCTGCAATTCATCAGTGGTGGTCGTGCTTGTACAATATAGGAAAAAGCACCAGCCTATGTGTGCTCCCATGGTCCTGGCCACCAGAGAGGCTGACGCTTTCTTCTATAGTGTGCAAGCACAACCACCACTGATGGATTTCAGGGTGGACTGTAACCATGGAAACAAGCAGAGTATAATATGAGGGAAAAATGGATCAAGCCTGCAAAGGAGGCAATATATAATAACAATACATTAGTAAGTGCCTTGTATTAACTTTCTCTACATAATAAGTGCCACTAACTGAAGTGAGACAACCCCTTTAAGGGGGGAGATTTATCAAACTGGTGTAAATAGAAGTGGCTTAGTAGCTTATAGCGACCAATCAGATTCCTAAGTTGGAATCTGATTCACACTAGTTTCACACTAGCATTTGGGAACTCTTTCGGGCTGTTCTGGCAGGGAACACCCTGCAGGGGTCTCTCTGGATCTGGCACTTCCAGAAGCTACATGATTGCGGTGTGACTCAATTAACTGTAAAGGGGACCAGCTGAGATCCGACCACAACCCAGCAAATATGCAGAGAATCAGCCAGACAAATACTGCCGTGGGGATCTCCACCAGTTCCCATTATAGTAAATGGAACCGGAAGGCCTTCATGTAGCCTACAGCAATGTCGGATCCAGGGAGACCTGACGGATCTCTTGAACACTAGTGTGAAACTAGCCTTATAAATTGATTATAACTACATACTGACATGGACAAATTGTCCAAAAGTAAGACAGGAGGCTGGAAAATGTAAGCAACATACCACATTTGTATTAACATAACAGGGCATTTGGTACATGGTTTAAATCTGACCAAAGACATCTGTCTGGAGTTTTTATGTTCTTTCTATGTGGATTTCCTCTGTTTCCTTTTTAATTTGCAAATTAGATTGTGAGCAGTGACGCCATCGGGAAATTCAGGGCCCTATACAGGCATACTGTTTGGGCCCCATACATGCCTTTCTCACATACATAAATACCTAAAAAAAGACACTAGAGTCTAAATGGCTTAAATATAAAAAAATCTTTATTACATGATTAAAATGTGACATACAAACTACAGTAGAAAAGGTACGGTTCCCCTGAGGGCACTACAATGGTATTCTATATATATATATTGTAACAAGGGGAGTCCATAATATAAAGTCAACAATAGAAATATCTCGTATATCATAAATAGATACTCACTACCTATTAGTAAAGTGCAAGTGCGAGGACAAAAGGGTCAAACAGGTATCTAATTCAAAAGAAGAGGGGCTCCCACCCAGATAACACAATCCAACTAATAAACAACAAATAACATAGGCTACATACCCATCATATAAAGAATACCCTCAGGAGAACCGTACACCTCAACACATGTTTCGGCGAAGCCATTCCTCTGGGGGAGTGGCTCTCCTTGAAAGTGTGTATATACATAGCTCACCAATCAAAAGATTGTATCAGAATAATGAAAATTGCCTACGGATGTGTAGTGGCGGCATGAGACACGTATGTATCTCCCCCAGCATTATGTGCTGCCTGCGTCAGTGTAGCAAGAGTGGTCATTATATATTAATGTGATAATAAAAGGATATATATATATATATATATATCTCACACAGGCATCACAGTAATATAATTTTACATATGTGCATTACAACGGGGACTTAAAAGACACAACCTATTTTAAGGGCAGACCCCATTTTGGCCAAATATCTGACCCCCTATCCAGCTATTGTAGCTAGGAGATTCGGAAATCTTAGGGACCATATGGTCAAATCATATTATCACCCAAAAAAAAGGTGGTGAATTGTTTGGACCAAAGGGATGTATTCCCTGCGGCAAATGTGTTGTGTGTCCGAACATAACACGAGCTACGGACTTTATTGATTCAGCTAAAAGGAAAACGTTTCAAATTACTCACAGTATTGCCACTAAAGCTGTAATTTATTATGCAACATGTCCATGCCCTAAGAATTATATTGGTCTGACCACGAGAGAATTGAAGATATGTGTCAGGGAACATGTTTGTGACATTGATAAGGCAAAAGAAAAAGAAGATCTAATCAATTTGAAACCAATCCCTAAGCATTTTCTCTTGATGGTTCGTGGAATTGACCATGTAGAGGAGGAAATGTTAAGAAAGAACTGGCACAACGAGAGACAAAATGGATTTGGACCCTGTATACAATGCAACCCAAAGGCTTAAATGATGTTCTAAGTTTTGCTCCATTTCTCTGAGGTTATTATTTAGATATCATTATTTTAATTTAGTTGATCCTTAGGCATCCTATATATATATTTTAATTTGTGTTTTACATGTTTTTTTTTTTTTGTATTCTAATATTTGCTTTCTTTTGTCTTCTTTAGTGTCTATAGCATACCTGATTAGAACTTTATGAGCTTGTCATGCCTGTATTTTTGTCCATCAGCAGGAGTTGTCTTTTGAAGGCCTTTATTAATCCCTGGCATTCTTATAATTTTTATTTTATTTTTGGTGCACTAAGTACTTACTATAGTTATTTTTGGTGCGTTATTAATTTTTCATTATATTTTAAAATATTATTGTATTTTTATTATTTTTATGATTTAATTAAATTTTTCACATTTTCACGTATATTTTTTCATTTTTACATATATTTATTTTTCACTTTAACTTGATATGAAATTATGTGAATTTCTATTTTGTATTTACTAGTGTACATATCATTTATACGTTTTGCTCAATTGATTGTTTATATGTATTTGCGCTGTCACTTTACACGTTTTGCTTAATTGATTAGTTTATATGCTATTGCACTTTGTCACTTTATTCTTTATGTATATATTTTTTTCTCACTTGTATATGCATTTATATACCTGTGTATGTTTTTCTTATCAATTACTTATTTTTTGTGATTATTTATTGGCATATTTATTATATACTTCTAATGCACTAGCACTTTATTTTTATAACACTTCAATATACTCTCCCCGTTGTAATGCACATATGCAAAATTATATTACTGTGAGACCTGTGTGATATATACAGTGGATATAAAAAGTCTACACACCCCTGTTAAAATGTCAGGTTTCTGTGCTGCAAAAAGAAATGAGACAAAGATAAATCATTTTAGAACTTTTTCCACCTTTAATGTGACCTATAAACTGTACCACTTAATTGAAAAACAAAGTGAAATATTTTAGGTGGAGGGAAGAAAACTAAAAAAACTAAAATAATGTGGTTGCATAACTGAGCACACCCTCTTATAACTGGGGATGCAGCTGTGTTCAGAATTAAGCAATCACATTCAAAATCATGTTAAATAGGAGTCAGCATACACCTGCCATCATTTAAAGTGCCTCTGATTAACCCCATATAAAGTTCAGCTGCTCTAGTTGGTCTTTCCTGAAATTTTCTTAATCGCATCCCACAGCAAAAGCCATGGTCCACAGAGCGCTTCCAAAGCATCAGAGGGATTTCACTGTTAAAAGGTATCAGTCAGGGGAAGGGTACAAAAGAATTTCCAAGGCATTAGGTATACCATGGAACACAGTGAAGACATCATCAAGTGGAGAAAGTATGGCACAACAGTGACATTACCAAGAACTGGACGTTCCTCCAAAATTGATGAAAAGACGAGAAGAAAACTGGTCTGGGAGGCTACCAAGAGGCCTACAGCAACATTAAAGGAGCTGAACAAATATCTGGCAAGTACTGGCTGTGTGGTACATGTGACAACAATCTCCCGTATTCTTCATATGTCTGGGCTATGGGGTAGAGTGGCAAGATGAAAGCCTTTTCTTATGAACAAAAACATTTGCCCAAGCCAGGCTACATTTTGCAAAAACACATCTGAAGTCACCCAAAAGCATGTGGGAAAAGGTGTTATGGTCTAATGAAACCAAGGTTGAACTTTTTTGCCATAATTCCAAAAGATATGTTTGGCGCAAAAACAACACTGCACATCACCAAAAGAACACCATACCCACAGTGAAGCATGGCAGTGGCAGCATCATGCTTTGGGGCTGTTTTTCTTCAGCTGGAACTGGGGCCTTAGTTAAGCTAGAGGGAATTATGAACAGTTCCAAATACCAGTCAGTATTGGGACAAAACCTTCAGGCTTCTGCTAGAAAGCTGAACATGAAGAGGAACTTTATCTTTCAGCATGACAACGACCCAAAGCATACATCTAAATCAACAAAGGAATGGCTTCACCAGAAGAAGATAAAAGTTTTGGAATGGCCTAGCCAGAGGCCAGACCTGAATCTGATTGAAAATCTGTGGGGTGATCTGAAGAGGGCTGTGCACAGGAGATGCCCTCGCAATCTGACAGATTTGTAGTGTTTTTGCAAAAAAGAGTGGGCAAATCTTGCCAAGTCAAAATGTGTCATGCTTATAGACTCATACCCAAAAAGACTGAGTGCTGTAATAAAATCAAAAGGTGCTTCAACAAAGCAACCATATTATTTTATTTTTATATTTTTTCTTCCGTTTACCTAAAAGATTTCAGTTTGTTTTTCAATTGAGTTGTACAGTTGATAGGTCACATTAAAGGTGGAAAAAGTTCTAAAATGATTTATCTTTGTCTCATTTTTTTACATAACAGAAACCTGACATTTTAACAGGGTTTTTTTTTTATATCCACTGCATATCCTTTTATTATCACATTGATATATAATGACACTCTTGATACACTGATGGGACGCTTGATAAACACTGATCTTCACTCTCCTATGTGTACCTGTACTTAGTAACAGGAGGACGCTTGCGGTGGCGTGAGTGGCCATCACGTGACCATGACGCACTTCCGGTTTGAGGCAGAGGCGGCACATCATGCTGGGGGAGATACATACGCGTCTCATGCCGCCACTACACATCCGTAGGCAATTTTTATTATTCAGATACAATTTTTTGATTGGTGAGCTATGTATATACACACTTTCTAGGAGAGCTGCGCCCCCAGAGGAAGACTTTGCCGAAACGTGCGTTAGAGTGTGAGGTTCTACTGAGGGTCTTCATTTTATGATGGGTATGTTGTTTATTAGTTGGATTGTGCTATCTGGGTGGGAGCCCCTCTTCTTTTGAATTAGATACCTGTTTGATCTTTTTGTCCTCGCACTTGCACTTTACTAATAGGTAGTGAGTATCTATTTATGATATAGGGAATTTATCTATTGTTGACTTCATATTATGGACTCCCCTTGTTACACTATATATAGAATACCATTGTAGTACCATACCGCCCCTCAGGGGAATCGTACCTTTTCTACTGTAGTTTTTATCTCTGATAACCATGTTATGTCACATTTAATCATGTAATAAAGACATTTTTATATTTAAGCCATTTAGACTCAAGTGTCTTTTTGTAGGTATTTATATTGGTGTAGAGTTGGCTTGTAAGAGAGGTTTTGTTTGAACCTTTTGTTCACATTTTTTAGGCATAACCTTTTTGTATTAACTTTCTCACATTCATAGCCATAACTTTTTTGTGCCTCATGTCATTTTGCAATATAGATAAGTACTGGTAAGATTTTTATTATTGGTTAAATGAAGGAAAAAATAATTATTGTGCTATTTTTATTTACGAGTATTTAGTGATCATTATAATTACAGGGATACCAATTACTGTTTTATGATATTTAAAAGCATGCTACAAGAATACATTTATTGTAAGGACTTTCACACTACTATTTTCTTTTTGTAACATTAATTTTGCTGAAAAATTAAACTTTTACTACAAAATAAATTCTGGAAAGTAAAAGATTCTAAAGACCTACTAAACAGAAATACAATTTACTTAATATTATACCTGTGAAAAAAATAGTAACACTGTTCATTAGCATTTTTTTTAAGCAGTGCAGTTCTATAGTGTACTGGTAAACTTGCTGCCTGCCATACAGCAGTTCTAGGCACAATTCCCAACAGAGACCTGTACAGTAATTAGTTTGGTAAATGTGCCATGAGAGGGCCCTCCCCAACCCATATGGAACAGAAGGGCCACACAGCTTCATTAGTATTCACTGATACCAATCAGGCTAATAATGTTACAGACCTAAAGTGGCACCCCAGCTGTTCTGGGCCCATGACCGCAGTACCACCAGTGGCCCTGATTGTGAGGCCAATAGGGGAAAAGGACTGGTATGTCAATCTCTGTAAAGCATTGCAGGACATGTCAGTGCTACATAACTCAATAACGTTATATTTATGTCACGGTGGGGAGTGGGGAAACCCCTCCACCATACAATGTAAAAAGGATTGGGGTAGCAGCTAGACCAGGCTACCAAGAAATGGGAGATGGTCACCTCCTATAGCATCCCTAAACCTGGCCCTGTTCTCCTAACTTTATGAGCCGACCCTTAAGGTAGGAGGGCCCATACACTGGAAACCTCAGAATCCTTAAATCCCTGAATATCCCTGAGGTTAGGAGACAGGGACAAGAGACAACCAGGATGAACCAGAGTCTCCACAGGCCTATCTGCAGGGCAAAGTGGACGACTGAATACATCAACAGAGTCGGCAGGTGAGAACACCAGAAACACACTTACCTGCCGCAGACACCACGTGCATAAGTACAGGTGCCCACACACCAAAATAGGACACCGTACAAACACCACCACACACTGGAATCCAGCACACCTGATACTGCCTGGGCCCCATACAGCAAGGTGCAACAGCAGCAACGGCAGCACTGCATCCAGACATGGTTCACCCCTCCGGGAAACCAGCCCCCGTACGGAGGGACAACACACACAGGGAAACGTCTTGCACACATGCAGGGACAAACACCAACAACATCCCAGACATGTAACAACAAACAATACGTACAACAAACCCTGAACATAAACCCACACCACACATACAAGTGAGGGTAAAGGTACATGGAGGGTACATAAGGGAGGACAATTTATGTTCTATAGGATGGCCCTCAAGGACTGGGCAGAAACATCCAGGCAAGGAGCTAAGCTCCAACACCAAGCAAGGCTGTAGTACAACTGCACCCAGCCAGAAAGCCACAGGTACAGACGTGGACAAAATTGTTGGTACCCTTTGGTCAATGAAAGAAAAAGTCACAATGGTCACAGAAATAACTTTAATCTGACAAAAGTAATAATAAATTAAAATTCTATAAATGTTAACCAATGAAAGTCAGACATTGTTTTTCAACCATGCTTCAACAGAATTATGTAAAAAAATAAACTCATGAAACAGGCATGGACAAAAATGATGGTACCCCTAACTTAATATTTTGTTGCGCAACCTTTTGAGGCAATCACTGCAATCAAACGCTTCCTGTAACTGTCAATGAGACATCTGCACCTCTCAGCAGGTATTTTGGCCCACTCCTCATGAGCAAACTGCTCCAGTTGTGTCCGGTTTGAAGGGTGCCTTTTCCAGACTGCATGTTTCAGCTCCTTCCAAAGATGCTCAATAGGATTGAGGTCAGGGCTCATAGAAGGCCACTTTAGAATAGTCCAATTTTTTCCTCTTAGCCATTCTTGGGTGTTTTTAGCGGTGTGTTTTGGGTCATTGTCCTGTTGCAAGACCCATGACCTGCGACTGAGACCAAGCTTTCTGACACTGGCTAGTACATTTCTCTCTAGAATTCCTTGATAGTCTTGAGATTTCATTGTACCCTGCACAGATTCAAGACACCCTGTGCCAGACGCAGCAAAGCAGCCCCAGAACATAACAGAGCCTCCTCCATGTTTCACAGTAGGGACAGTGTTCTTTTCTTGATATGCTTCATTTTTTCGTCTGTGAACATACAGCTGATGTGCCTTGGCAAAAACTTCGATTTTTGTCTCATCTGTCCACAGGACATTCTCCCAGAAGCTTTGTGGCTTGTCAACATGTAGTTTGGCATATTCCAGTCTTGCTTTTTTATGATTCGTTTTCAACAATGGTGTCCTCCTTGGTCGTCTCCCATGTAGTCCACTTTGGCTCAAACAACGACGGATGGTGCGATCTGACACTGATGTTCCTTGAGCATGAAGTTCACCTTGAATCTCTTTAGAAGTCTTTCTAGGCTCTTTTGTTACCATTCGGATTATCCGTCTCTTAGATTTGTCATCAATTTTCCTCCTGCGGCCACGTCCAGGGAGGTTGGCTACAGTCCCATGGATCTTAAACTTATGAATAATATGTGCAACTGTACTCACAGGAACATCTAGTTGCTTGGAGATGGTCTTATAGCCTTTACCTTTAACATGCTTGTCTATAATTTTCTTTCTGATCTCTTGAGACAGCTCTTTCCTTTGCTTCCTCTGGTCCATGTCGAGTGTGGTACACACCATATCACCAAACAACACAGTGATTACCTGGAGCCATATATATAGGCCCAATGGCTGATTACAAGGTTGTAGACACCTGTGATGCTAATTAGTGGACACACCTTGAATTAACATGTCCCTTTGGTCACATTATGTTCTGTGTTTTCTAGGGGTACCATCATTTTTGTCCATGCCTGTTTCATGAGTTTATTTTTTTACATAATTCTGTTGAAGCATGGTTGAAAAACAATGTCTGACTTTCATTGGTTAACATTTATAGAATTTTAATTTATTATTACTTTTGTCAGATTAAAGTTATTTCTGTGACCATTGTGACTTTTTCTTTCATTGACCAAAGGGTACCAACAATTTTGTCCACGTCTGTATATATCAAGCCCGCGGCCACACCCAGGAAACATCTTAATGCCTACTAGCAAGAAGATTAACCCCTTGCTCACCAAACAGCAGGAAGGCAAACCTTAAAGGGGAAGTGCACATGCAAACTGCCAACACTTTGCCACCAGCAACCAGTCTGCATGGCAACCGCGTCACGGTCAAACACCAATATGACCGTGACTAATTATTACAGGATTAAGGGGCTCTCCAGGAATTAAGAAAATGAAAATACTTAAACATTACTTTTTACAAATATATTCACAAATACTTTTCATTAGTTATAATGGCTTGTTTTTTCTACTTAAGTATTTTCACTAATTTTATGTTCTTCATTCCCAGAGAACCCCTTTAAATACTGTTTACGAAAACATCATTCTACGAAAGGGTCGATATAGATTTCAGGGGTCCAAAAAGGGTTAAGAGCTTCTACTATGGGCATTGAAAGCAGTGAGGATCTCAAGAAATCACAGATTTCATTCCATAAAATGAGTGATAGATGCTTCATTTTGGTGGTTCAGCATTTCAAAGAGGTGGATTAATCATGAAACTGCTGTTCGGGGCTTTAAACAACCAGCTGTTGTGTGGTTTACAACTACAAGATGTCTCCCCTGGGATTAGGGCTGAAATTTTGTTTTTTAAACACCCAAATAAGGAGTTTTTCCAGTAGGTACATAACTGGGGAATATGAGAAACACACACATCTGTCTATCCTTTAGGTTTTTCTAATGCAGAGAAGATTACTTGATTAAAGTCTTGCCCCCTGTTGTGCTCTGAAACTTAATTAACTAGGTATTCCCACACATTCGAGCAAGGCTTCGGAGCCAGGAGCTTTCTGCGAGAGAGAGCTCTGCATAATTCAAGCTGGCACACAAACACTTCAACTTCACACTTGCCCTAAAATAATTCATTACATTTCTTGCACTACACTTTATTTCCATTCGTGTGAGTTATATTTATCCTCGAAAGGTTGGAGCTTTAGATGTATACAGGATGCTGTACAGAGCTGAAAAAACAGGTTTGATGCTAATCTTCAATGTCAGTACTATGTAGGCATGCTGACCCTATGCTGCATCTCCCTTCCTCTTTGGGTCTTCTTTTTCATATTTTTGTTAGAAACAATGGGGGCGGGGGAGTAGTAATTGGTCGTGTCTAAAAGTGTCATGTGACTAGTCTGTCTGGTAAGCCGGCTGACCTTGCAGTTTAGTATAGGAGATGTCATACTGTGGTGAAGATGACTGCGAAACTTATAAATTGCACCAAAGGGGAACAGCGTTGTATTATATATATTTTTGTGTACAGAAGGTGTGGCGGTAGTACAAATTCATCTCCGCATGTGTGCTCAGTATGAGGATAAAGTTCTCTCTCATAGAGTCATCTATGAGTGGATTGAAATGTTTGAAAATGGCTGTACTAGTGTGACAGATGTAGAGCATGCTGAACATCCAACTACAGCCATGACCATGAGGAATGAATATAGAACCCTGGAACTGATTCACAAAAACAGAAGAAGAGGTTTCAAGATAGCTGAATGCGAGCGTTGGATCTGCCTAATTCATGACAACTTGACTGGGGGGTTATGGAACACCCATCCTATAGTCCGAATTTAGCACTGTCTGTTTTCCACCTTTTTGGACTGCTTGAAGGAGATTTTCATGTGATGATGATGTAAAAGCGGTGGTGCATCAGTGACTACACTCTCAACTAAACAATTTTTTTCTAATGGCATTGAAAAGTTGGTACGACTGGGAAAAATTCATCACAAAGGAAGGTGACCATGCAGAAAAGTAGTCATTTATTTTTGAAATTCATAATAGAGTTTTTTTTTATTTTTTTATTTGAAGACCCCTCATAGTGTCAGGTGAATGGGGAACCCTAGCATAGTTACATTGAAGGGGCTCATGCTCATTCCAGTCCTACCAATTTAAATAAGAGCACCATCAGCATAGAAATATATGGGTAATGCAAATGGTAAGGCCTCATTCTCTTCATTCATTCAGAAGACCGTATCTGTTTTGCAGTACGCAAACTGCGTATCCGCAAAACACGGATACTGGCAGTGTGTGTTCCACATTTTGTAGAACGCACACGGCCATCCCTATGATAGTGGACATTAATAGGACATGCTGTATCGTTTTTGCAGGGTCGCAGAATGGAAGTACGGATGCAGACAGCACATCTTTTGCGGCCCCATTGAAATTAATGCGTCCACATCTGTTCTGAAAAATTGCGGAAGAGATGCAGACGCATAAATGCGATTGTGTGAATGAGCCCTTGATCAACTGCATCTGTTTTCTGAATTCTGACATCACAGAGTTTTGTTGTTGATGACGACATCCCCACCGAACAGCTATTTCAAGGTAGGTCTTGCACTGCAGGTAGTCCCCAGAGCAGGTACTGCACTGCAGGTAGTCCCCGGAGCTGGTTACTGTAGTGTTGCTCCAATTTAAGTGAATGGACAAGTAAAGTAGTGTTGGCATTTTAACATTACATTTTTTCCTATTGATGATGTCTCCTGTAATGGGGCTGACATATTAGCGCCAATTATAAGAGGAACACAGCCTCTAGGACCTTTCTGGGATAGGAAGAAGAAGTGTCAATGCTCAAGCGGAAAGTACTTCAAGACAATGGGGAGAATTTATCATGAGGAAAACATTTGAAGTGAGTTTTGCTCCAGTCTGTGTTGGCAGCCTTTATGCCACATTTTGAAAATGCTGCATGTTTGATAAATGTGTTTTATCTTTAAATCTAACACCTTTGTCTAGAAAAGCTAATCCAGTTTTCTTACTGGTTTAATTGGAATGGGTCTGGATCCGTCGTGGCAGCCATACGAATGGTGCCCGTGGATTGGGGACCGCAATGCACGGAACAGCCGAACAAAACGCCCATGTGCAAGAGGCCTAAAAGAGAGCTGTACCACCCATAGTTGCATGTTGTGCTCCAGGCATTTTGCTACTGTCGGTTCACTTCATAAAAAGTATTGAATGGTATCTCTGACCAGCAGAGCTTTCAGAAGAATGCAAATATCTTACTGGACAAGTTGAATTCAGTCCTGTTACTTAACCACAAAACCACAACTGAAAAAAACTATTACCCCAAGAATGGCCTCAAATTCTGATTTTTCTTTTTCTTAGCAATCATGTAGTCTTGTGTTAAGAAAGTCTATGTTGTACAGTGTAAGGTACACGAAGAGCACAGAATGTCAAGACCTTGCAGTAACTAAAAAGTTCTAAAAATATAGGGCATTATTTGCTATGGACAATGGTTAGAGTTATTAGATTTCTGGAGAAGTCATTGATCCAGGGAGTTATTCTGATTGTTTTCCCCTGAAATGAGGAAAATTGGCTTCTACCTCACAGTTTTTTTTTTTGCCTTCCTCTGGATCAACTTTCAGGATAATAGGCTGAACTGTAAACAATGTTACTATGACTTTGGGCTATTCCTGAGGGCATTGTTCTTGCGGTCCCCTGGTTTTCACCCTTTAACCCCTGTACAGGGATCTGGTCTTTACTACAGGGGAGCCACCAGGCTGCTACTTCTTGGAATAGTCTCAGTGTAGTTGCCAGCTGATGCATGGAGGCCAGAAACATCAGTGCAAAGCAAAGATCTGGCGCTAGCATCATAATGTCCTCTTCATACCTGTCTATGGCAACAGCCGGCTGCTGGAGCATAAGGGCTGAATGAAGAACTGCAAACAAAAAAGTAATATGCATATAGCTCGCTTTTGTGACAGTTTGTCTTCTACTTTGCATGCCAGACATATTGCTGCACAAAGCATGATGAACATGTTGTGCTTTTGCGGAGAATGTGATGTACAAGCGAGGATTCCGGTTAACATTTGTTTTTCTTTCACCTCAAATTCATTTTCAGTAGCATGCCGCTATATAAATCTTCTATCGCTTTGTCATTGGAGTCTGCTTCCGAGTAAGTTGAATTTTAATGTTTGCCTTTCACGCATGTTTTTAACAGTCCCCGGTGGTCGGCTCACAATACGCAGACACACTTGGCTGAGCACAATCTGAGGCCACTCAACTCGACCTGCTACACGAGAGGCTGGAAATCAAATTGGAAATTCAATATATATAGGGTGTAAATTAACATTCTTAATTTGAGTTTCCCTACAGGAACAGATTAACGACTTTACAAGATAGATGGGTTAGTGTTTCCACTGCAAATAGGAATCTGTCAATTAATATGGAACTAAAGATCTGCTAATAGTGAAAAAGTGACAACCTTGAAGCGGCAGAGAAACTGACGTGCACGTACATAACTAGATTCAGTCTGTTTACTATAAAAGAATAAAAAATGAAGCACTGGCTTAGAAAATGTGACCTTGCACTTCAATGATAACACCATCACAATAGCTCCTGATACACAGTGAATATGCATCATCTAGCGGAGCAAAAGGATGTGGTGTCATTTTATATCATCTGCAAGATAAATTCTAATAACTTGCAAGTGCTCATTTACAAATCGAGAAGTCACAATTTTTCCTGCTTTGGAACTCATTCTCACTTGATGACTGCCTAAGACTTAAATTTAAGGTCGGCTTTTTTATCACCATGTCGTTTTGGGTTAACGTGCTGTGTTGATCAATTTCATAATGCATCTAAATCCACTGCATAGACATAGAGGAGCATATTACAGCTCATGCAACCTGTAGCTACCGCTAGAACAAATGTAGGAGCTTTCTGCATAGATGCATACAGTGTACAGAAAGCTGCTATGCTCCCCCTAGTGGTGACGAAGCAACATAATTATATTAATCAGACCATTATAAAGATATATCAGCACAACATTTTGGAACAAAAATGACACATACCATTTGAAGGGATTTTCTGGGATTACAAAGGTTTTCAACAGATAGGCTTATGTAGTTGCTTACCTCAGGTACATCTTCATGCATTTTTTCACAATTTGGACTCTCTTGTAAAAAATCCATCTGGTTTATTCCCATCCTGTATGTAGCACTTCCTGTTGCTGTATCCAACCAAACCCATGATGCACTTCTCCTTTCTCTGCCACAGCTCCAGCACTGCCCCTAACCACACCCAGCTAGTTTATAGCTCCTCCCACACAGCTAGTTACATAGACACTCCCATATCACTGCCCCTAACCATGCCCAGCTAGTTTATAGCTCCTCCCACACAGCTAGTTACATAGACACTACCCTATCTTTGCTCCTGTTGCTGCTTTGACTCAATCTTGGACATAACATCACAGGAAATAAGAGCTGCATGGACATGGTCATGTTACTATAGCCCAGAATGGGAGATGGGAGCCATAAAGGTAAAAGAAATACATTACATGAGCATCGTCATAAGTTAGACGCAGCCTCCGGCAGTTCAAGGGGATATCATAGACCAGCATAAAATGCTGGTCTATAATAAATTCCCCCAAAAGACGCTTGTGGTATAAATTGTAGTGCATTATAGCATTAATTTACTCTTATATATTGTATTACAGCTGCTAATATTACAACCAGATATAGTATGCACCGTCTATGCCAGGGGTCCTCAAACTATGGCCCGCAGGCCACATGCGGCCCACAGAGGACACTGATCCGGCCCGCCGGGTGTTTTGGCCATTTCAGAAGTTCTGTAGGCAGTGGTGGCGGCTGCAGGGCACAGCAGGAGATGAGTGCTGCGCTTCCATTGCGCTCATCTCCATAGTGATCTGTATCGCCGTCCTCAGGACAGCGATACAGATTGCTGTGCTGTGGTAGGGGAGGGAGATGCGTCTCTCTTCCCTGTTCCTCTGATAGGCTGCCGGCACAAGGCCCGCAGCCTATCAGAGGCCAGTTCAGGCGGCGCGATGACGTCATTGCGCCACCTGAGCAGGACACAGGCCAGAAGAGGCCTGCATTGGACCGCATCGCAGGAGGTAACTATGAGTGTTTTTTTTTAATTTTATTAAAATCGGCCAATTTTCTGCCACACTTATTACTGGCACATGGGGGGGGGGTGGCAGCAAAAAGGAGACTGGTACATGATGGGGGGGGGGAGAATTGGCACGTATTACTGGCACGTGGGGGGTGGCAGCAGAGAGGAGACTGGCACATGATGGGGGGGAAATTGGCACTTATTACTGGCACATAGGGGGGTGGCAGCAGAGAGGAGACTGGTACATGATGGGGGGGAGAATTGGCACGTATTACTGGAACATGGGGGGGTGGCAGCAGAGAGGAGACTGGCACATGATGGGGGGGGAGAATTAGCACTGATTACTGGCACATGGGCTGGTGGCAGCAGAGAGGAGACTGGCACATGATGGGGGGGGGGGGGAATTGGCACTTATTATTGGCACATGGGGGGGAGGCAGCAGAGATGAGACTGGCACATGATGGGTGGGGGGGATTGGCACTTATTAATGGCACATGGGGGGGTTGGCAGCATAGAGAAGACTGGCACATGAGTGGGGGGAGAGGAGAGTGGCACTTATTACTGGTACATGAGTGGGGGGAGAGGCACTTTTCATTAGCACATGATTGGGGGGCATCTATGGGGGCACCTCTTACTGGCACATTATTGGGGGGCACTATGGGGACATTTACTGAGGCCACGAAGAAGGGGTATTTTATATGGGGGGCTCTGTGTGGCACTAATATTATCAGTGGTATTATCTGTTTCTGCAGTATAGTATTGGGGAGCTCTGGATCCGCCATTGGTTCTATTCATCTTGCCGCGCAGGCGCACCTCTTTCCAGACCTGTGAACCTCATGTGCAGCTGCGTCACAGGAAGTCCGGAGAAGAAGAAAGGAGAAGGAGACGTTCAGGGGTAGGGAAATGTGTTTTTTCACTTCAAAATAAGATATGTGCAGTGTGCATAGGAATTTGTTAATAGTTAAAGGGGTTTTCCCATCTTGGACAATGGGGACATATCACTAGGATATGCCCCCATTGTCCTATAGGTGCGGGTCCGACCGCTGGGACTGGCCCCCTGTTTAAAAAGTTTGAGGACCCCTGGTCTATGCTATAACAATTTATGAATACATGGATAACTATTTTATGTTCCGCACCTAACTTCTACATACAGAAATAGCACTCCCCCATAACACATGGTAGTCAGCCAGAGCTGTGATAATGCAATGTGGCATCTGCTATAATAAGCAATGTCCCAGTGCTCCAGAGATAACCATGAGAGCCATATGATGAAGCAATGTCACTGTATCTGCAGGTGCATATTCTTTTTACTGGAGGCCTGTCAAAGTCCAGATTCTAGATTACCCCTAGCAGGAATATGTGCTCACCATTTACAGTGGGGAAAATAAATACTTGATACATTGGCGATTTTGCCAGTTTTCAAAACCTACAAAAAACTGAGAGGTCTGTAATTTATATCGTAGGTACACTTAGATTGTGAGAGACAGAATCTAAAAAAAAATACTGAAAATCACATTGTATGATTTTTAAATACTTAATTTGCATTTTATTGCATGAAATAAGTATTTTTTCACCCACCAACCAGCAAGAATTCTGTCTCTCATAGACCTGTTAGTTTTTCTTTAAGAAGCCCTCCTACTCTGCACTCATTACCTGTATTAATTGCACCTGTTTGAACTCGTTACCTGTGTAAGGCCGAATGCACACGGCCGTGGAACACGGACGTGAGCGGTCTGTGGTATCCCGGCCTGGCATCCTGCTGACAGCAGGAGCGCACGGCGTCATTGGTTGCTATGACGCTGTGCGCTTCATGCCGCCACTGCACTAAAGTAACACACTCGTATAGATCATACGAGTGTATCACTGTAGTGCAGCGGCGGCATGAAGCGCACGGCGTCATAGCAACCAATGAAGCGGTGCGCTCCTGTTCTCAGCAGGATGCCTGGCCGGGATACTACAGACCGCTCACGTCCGTGTGCATTCGGCCTAAAAGACAGCTCCTTTGGAAAAGGAAAGGTGGAATCTAATTGGTTGCTATGGGCAACTAAGCCAGTTCTACTTTACACCAGTTTGCTAAATATCCCCCTATATGTTTAAATACTGAAAAAAGAAATTAAAACTTTAAAAAAGAAATGGAGGCTCATTTTGTGCAGGAAGATCTGTAGTTTTTATTGATATCATTTTGGAGTGTGTGTGTCTTTTTGATCACATTTTATTGAATTTTTTCGGGTAAGAGAAGCAAACAAAAAATTGCTGTTTTGATACTTTTTTCAGTTACGCCATTCACCGTGTTGTTAAAATATTTTTATATTTTAATGGTACAGGCGTTTTTCAATGCGGTGATGCCTATGTTGCTTATATTTTTTTTATATTTATTGTAGCCCCACTAAGAAGCTACAATGTCCACTACTTAGTTTTTTAGGGAATATTTCTATACTCCCATAAGGAGTATAGTAATTCTCTAATTGCTGTTCTCCTGTGCTGGCCTTCTAGCCAACATAGGAACTGCAAATGTAATATGCTGGGTCTCTTAAGAGAGACCTAGCCTATTAGATATAATGACCAGCATCCCCAATCGCTGCATGGGGATAGCGGTCTTACCCGGAAGCATGCGCTTCAGGGTTTTTCACCCTTTAGATGCCTTCCACCATCACCACAGCCTCTAAAACATGCAAGCAAAGTTGAGAGAAGGCCGCTGCACTACTGCGAGTGCTGATGCCTTCTGAAAACAGCTGATAAGTGGGGGTCCAGAGCCCCACCGATCACATACTGATGACCTATCCAGAAAATAGGTCATCAGTTAAAAAAATAAAATCTCAGAAAACTTCTTGAAAGTCATATACAAATCAGCTTCCTATTGGAGCATAAAAGGATGTATTTGTCTTTGTATTTATGTACGTACTTCTATTAGTCAAACCTTTGGACATGTTAAATACAAGACAATATCCCTGAAAAGTTGGGGTGTCATTTACATTTGGTTTCAATAACGCAAGTTTAGTAGAAGTGCTAGTAATGAATGCTAATGGATGCAAATACTGTATATACAGTATAACACAATCCTACATGAACTGCTAGAAAGTTGCCATAAGATAATTCTGTCTACCTGTGCTGACAGTTTTGTGCTATCAGCTAGCTACAGGAGCAATTTAGCAAAGTCCCTTACAGGGGTTTTCCACATCCACTTCTTTTATTCTGTGTTCTGGTCCTTCTCGTCATCACCATGGGCCGTCAGTAGGCGGTGCCAGAATTATTTCCCCAGTCATGGTGCATGTGCCCTTTACAGAAGGTCCATAGTCTCGGAGAAGGATTCTAGCACCGCTTACTGACTGCCTGTGGTGGTAACACGCTCTGGACCAGAAGACAGAGGAAGAGAAGTGGATGTGAAATGGACAGGGTTATGTGACTGTAGTTCTGATCTCGATAAAGACCACATATTAAAATAAAAAATGAATTTTCCCCCTTTAATTACACTTATCAACCTTCAAAGCCCTTAATGTTCAATCTGTACACTAAAATAAAGACATCTTCCCATTAAAGGCAAAATACTTTTTTTTAGTTTTTTTTCCTTATATTTTCAGTTTCAAAATCTAATTGTCTAATTAGCAGTGTTTGTCTGGCCTAACAGGGTACTAAAGGATTCACCGGTGGGCCAAAGTTCTGGTACCATAGTGGGCCCCAAAGGTCCAGGACAAAAAAACTAACATTCAAGCTGCCTTTGGAGCCCATCACTTGCCACTAGGGTCGATTTCTTTGACTCAAAATGTATTAGACTTTATTGAAGATATTGGGGTTGGGCCCGACAATAATTTCCTCTGGTGGGTCTAAAGACCCCAGTCCAACCCTGCTAGTGGGGTCTCCCCTCTCTACAATCTATCCTAAATGCAGCAGCCAGGCTCATCTTTCTGTGGAACCGCTAATCCAATGCCAGTTGTTGCATTGGTTGCTCATACATCATAGGATTCAATCTAAACTGCTCATTCTCACCCACAAGACTTTTCACAGCGCTGCACCCTCCTATATCTCTGCACTCATCTCTGTCTACCACCCTACCCTAATACTAACATCCACCTTAATCCAAACCTCTCACTTCAAGACATCTCTAGAGCTGCACCAGTTCTCTGGAACAGCCTACTCCAAACAACTAGGTTAATTTCCAACATCCACAGTTTTAGGAACTCCCTAAAAACATATCTCTTTAGGGTGGCCTATCACATCCCCTATTCCAACTCTTCTCCATTCACCTCCCCACCCTTCAGCATCATTCTTCAGAACCTGATCCATCATGCAACAGTATCCATCACACCCCATGCTTTCAAAAGCACTACAGATATCGGCTGGTGACCGGCTCATGCAGCCTTATATCTACTCCCTTATTTTGTTAAGACAGCCGGACCATTTTACAAAACAAGCACCTTTTTACCTTTTGTATCACCGCTATCTCCTCATAGATTATAAACTCTTGCCAGCAGTGCTCTCATTCCTCTTCTTTTACTTTTTTACTTGTTTGTTGCTAAGTAATGTATGATTCTGTTTGTACATGAACCCTCTGATTGTAAAGCGCTGCAGAATATGTTTGCGCTATATAAATTAAGATTATCGTTATTATTCAAATGATAAAATACCAATACCAAAGAACTTACCAAAATATGTTAGCCACCAAGCTTGGAAATTGCAAAGAACACCGTCTGGCAAAACTTCGCTCTGGGGAAAAAGAATAAAAACCTTATTTCTTTAGAGACCACTAAACGTCACTTCTCCTGTGCTATCCTTGGCCCTCTACCATGCGACAGTACAGAGACAATAAAACTGTACTCATTGATGAATTGCAAGTGTTGCCGAGATACTGAGAGAAGATGACTCCTGCCGTAAGATGTCTATTTTGTCAGGTTTTATGGCCACTGAAAATTGATTTGTAATAGAGAGCTAATGGCACTGATTGACTAATGAATCCACTATATAACCCCTCGTGTAAAACAAGAATAAGAGAGTGAAACCTTACCATAACATAAGCGATGCTGTCAAAGAAAGCAGCAATGGCCAAACTCACAATCATTTTCTGTCAAGAGAAAAAACGGCGATACATTAGTGACTGATGCAGAAAGATTATAAATTTTTACATTTAGAGTTTTGTTCAGAAGCCAAATATTGAGAGGCATTTTTTCCAATCCTTTCATTCCAGATGTCTTCAGAGTCAACAAAATTTGGTTAATTAAAGAGTAAGAAATGAGGTAATGAGTTTGCAGTCTGAAGTCATGAGAAGCAATAGAGGTGATTGATAGGGATCAAGGGACGGAGTTGCTTTGTTTAATAAATCCAGTATATTCAAATTCATGGAGTGGTATGAGCACATACATGCAATTTCCCCTTTGCAATTATAGGAATGATTGCATGTAATCAAATTTCATGTCTTGAAATGAATGCCTGCATCTCAGTCTTCATATTCAAGGAGAGGTAAATCAGGAAGGAAAAAAATATTAATGCTTTTGCTCTGGAGTGCTTAAGGCTAAAATCTCCCATGCATGGGTCCTAAAGGAATGTGAATAAAAAAAAAAAAAAAAAAAAGGATACATTGATGGATCCACCTTTGGCTTTGGCTAAAACAACCTTAAAAAAAATGATTTTTACATAAGCTAGTGGTTACCTTAAATAAAATAAAAAAAGTTGCACCAAGTTTCAGACTGCAATCGTCATTCCTTTTCATACCCCTGACATTCAGTATGTAACCTTCTCCTTGTTTCAGACTTTTCTCATATGGGCATGTCCCTCCCAGTAATACAGTCCTGATCAAAAGTTTAAGACCACTTGAAAAATGGCAGAAAATCATATTTTACATTGTTGGACCTTAAAAAGGTTCTAAGTAAAGCTTCAACATGCAACAAGAAGAAATGAGAGTGAGACAAAACATTTTTGGAGCATTCATTTAATTGAAAATAATTATTAAACTGAAACAGCTGCTTTCAGCTGATCCAAATTTTAAGACCACATGCCTTTAAAAGGCCAAATCTGTGCAAAGATGTGGATTGTGATGGCAAAGGCAAAAAAACTCTCCCTTTTTGAACGTGGCCTGGTTGTTGAACTGCAAAAGCAGGGTCTCTCACAGCGCGCCATCGCTGCTGAGGTGGGACGCAGTAAGTCATTTGGAATTTCTTAAATGATCCTGAGTGTTATTTAACAAAAAAGTCAAGTGGAAGACCCCAAAAAATTTCATCAGCACTGAGCCAGGGGATCCAATTGGATGTCCGTCAAGACACTGGACGATCTTCGACCCAAATTAAGGCCCTTACTGGGGCTGACTGCAGCCCCATAACCACCAGACAGCATCTGAGACTGAAGGGCTTCAAAAACAAAAAATGTCTTCAAAGACCTTGTCTCCTTGAACGCCACAGAACTGCTCGTTTGGACTTTGCAAGAGAGCACCAAACATGGGACATTCAAAGATGGAAGAAAGTTTTATTCTCTGATGAGATTTTTTTTTTAACTTGATGGTCCTGATGGTTTCCAAACGTTACTGGCATGACAAGCAGATCCGACCAGAGATATTTTCAACGCGCCACAGTAGAGGGGGCGCCATAATGGTCTGGGGTGGAACAATGGAGCTTCATGAAGTGCAGGGGCGTCAAACGGCCGCTGGCTATGTCCAGATGTTGCAGAGAGCATTCCTCATGACTGAGGGCCCTCGTCTGTGTGGTAACGACTAGGTTTTTCAACAGGACAACACTACAGTACACAATGCCCGCAGGACAAGGGACTTCTTCCAGGAGAATAACATCACTCTTTTGGCCCATCCTGCGTGTTCCCCTGATCTAAATCCAATTGAGAACCTTTGGGGATGGATGGCAAGGGAAGTTTACAAAAATTTACAACAGTTCCAGACAGTAGATCGCCTTCGTGCGGCAGTCTTCACCACTTGGAGAAATGTTCCCACTCACCTCATGGAAACGCTTGCATCAAGCATGCCAAAACTAATTTTGGAAGTGATAAACAATAACGGCAGAGCTACTCATTACTGAGTTCATGTTTGGAAGTTGGATTTCTGTTTTGGGGGTGTTTAGTTTTTTTTTTTGGCTGTGTGGTCCTAAACTTTTGATCAGCTGAAAAACAGCCTGTTTCAGTTTATTCATTGTTTTCATTAAATTGAATGCTCAAAAAATGTTTTGTCTCACTCCCATTTCTTCTTGTTGCATGCTGAAGCTCTACTTGGAACCTTGTTAAGATCCAGCCATGCTAAATATGATTTTTTTGTCATTTTTCATGTGATCTTAAACTTTTGATCAGGACTGTACATGCTGGATCTGTGAGTCCAGGATGATGCTGTCTTTCCCTGCCAACTGCCTTGTGTGTGTTCTTCTGCCATCCTCCCACACATCTGCTCTGTTGAACCTCCTGCAGCCTGTATTGGATAATTAAACAGTACAATACAATTTCAATAGCTGTCAGCTCCCATCTCCTCCATGGCTTCCCTCTTTGGGTTCCCCGGGCATGTATGTAAGTGATCTCAAGATGAGATATAAACCACTGGCAAAAACTCAGGCATTTTGAAATTCAATATGCCTGATTCTTCTTTCCCCCGAACATTAGAGACATCATTATGTAGTCAGCCGATTCGGACACCATTTCTCTTATGTGTACATAGTGAAGTAATTCAATGGAGGACCTCTGCAAGGAGTCTCTATCAGGAGGATCATATACCATCCATAGACTGACTTATGTGTGGATTGTATTTTCTTGACACTTTCTTTTATTCTTTAAAGGGAATCTGTCAACTCCATATGGTCATATACAGTGCTTACATGGCTCTGTAGCACACCTATACAGGATTGTAATGGTACCTTTGTCTTTGTCTTTAGACTTGCACCAGCAGGAAAAACGAAGTTTAATTCATATGCAAATGAGTACTCGCAAGTGCCCAGGGGCGGCGTTCAGTGTGTAAGTGCCCAGGCTGCTCTGCCTTCTTTTCACTTTACTCCTCCCAGCCTCTGCCTTTGCCCGCCCTCCAAGTCTCTTGCCTTATCGAGTGGCCTTCTCCAGTTTGGAGTTCACTTAAGTAGGATATTAGAGAACTGAATTATGAAATCAAATTTGCTCCAGCTTCCCTGCACCCACTGTCAGAAGAATAAACATCCTGTAAGAAATCCTCTAAAAAGGACTACTGCAAACAGCACTTATATTCTGCTGATGCTGCCTGCGGGGGAGAAAGAGGACATTTAATTTAATAATGCGCTTACAAAACAGGGTGGCACCTTAAATTAACGTATTTTAGATTTTCACATGATTGTAATAGCCCATCCCAATGCCTATGTGCAAAACATCATACCCTTTACACTAGTTTATGAAACAAGGCCCATAGTATTCAAACTTTTGTAGTATGAGGTCTACTTTTAGTGAAGTCTGAGCTATTTTTTGTAATGGAGGCATTTCTGTAGGATGCAGCTGCCCCTTTTTCAGGCAGACCCATAAACAGTAATAGAAGCCAGAGTTAGTTACTGCACTTTAGAGCTAGAACTTTGTAGGTCATAGGGCCCCACTGATAAATCCACAACTGGGCCCCAACCTAGTATGTGCCTGTATAATACTGATGTCTTCTCATGTGCCAGAGAGGACTTTGGGCCCCCTTTGGCACCAGGACCTCAATGTGACGGCTAAATTGGCACCACCTACAGCTACACCCTTGCTGCACTTGCTCTAGAGCAGGGGTGCACAACCTGCAGCCCGGGGGCCGCATGCGGCCCTCGATACTATTCTGTGTGGCCCCCAATCATCTGGTAACAGACATGTATGTCTATGTCTTGTGACTGCTCACATGTATCTTTCATGTATTTTGCAATTAGATGGGAGTACTAGAAGTGTAACTAGACATTTATTATATATACTGAATGTTCAATATGCCATAAAAATAGTATTTCAGTTGGTAATACCCCTTTAAGTTTTATTTTCGGCCCTTGGAATTGGTTCAGGCTCACAACGCGGCCCCCAACCAGAAAAGGTTGCGCACCCCTGCTCTAGAGTCATGCCCTCTTTATGCATGCCATGCTGCTCCTGCACCTTACTATGGGTATATTAGCTGTCAGGAAATGTGTGAGATACACACAAGCTAATAGATCTGGTTTACTGGTGAAAACTTGCGAATCCCTTTGTGAGGCCATTTTTACAGATTTACTAGATTCTAACAACCCATCATTGCGATTGGCTATAATTAGCTATTTGAGTGAGGTCTCATGAACATGTCTGCGTCTATTTCCGTCCACAAAAAACAGATCCACAAAATACAGATAGCATCCTTGTGCATCACGTATTTTTCTCACTTCTACCAAGAGAAAAGGTTATTCTCATCCACAAATATGGACAAGAATAGGACCTGCTTGGTGATTTGCAGATTGGACACACAGATCTGAAAAAAAAACCTGTTGTGTGTAAATGCAGTGGAATTCTGCAATATATATAGTGGCAGCAAAGTGGATGAGATTTCAGAAATCTCATCCACACATTCTGGAGAAAACCTGCATTGTTAACCGACTTGCGATCGCAGCCGGATCCACTGCAGACTTGCCGCTACAGAACATCTGCAGTTTGACTGAACCCTATGATTAGAGATAAGCAAAGTTTAGAAAAATTTGATTCGGCAACTTTGCTGAATTTAGCCAAGAAATTGAATTAGTTCCAAATTAATTTGTCACAAATCTCTATAAATCACTCAGCCTTATGGTACGGATACACGGAGTGGCCTTTAATTTAATAATGAAGACCGCACTGTATAGTCATTGCTAATGGCCACGTGGCACCTTTAAACAGGGTCTGTTGCTGGTATGGGGTTTGGCTGGTTAGGTGGGGGGACAATATGCATATTATTGTGATTCTTGCCTGGAATCTCCTGCAGGTTATTTGACAGTGAACACAGAATATTAATCAGCTCTGGCATACCCACTTCTCCAACCCCAGTGCTCTCCTGCTCTACAGGTGGGAGCCCTTCTTCTGCCATCTGCTTTTCCTCCATTTCCACATCATCTAATATTGATAAGAATATGTCATCAGGAACATCCAGCTCCTCCTCTCTCTGCATCTTGCTGACTTTTCTAGGATATGAAGACTTTTAAGACCTATACCCTCCTAAGGGGTGCAAACTGGATGGAAACTGTTGGCACGCTGGCAGTGGAATAATAAACGCTTCCATCCTATTGGTATTGAATTACATATCTTAGTTTGATGTAGCAATAAGTAAATGTAGGAATAAATAAATATAACTGATGCAGCATAAGTCTCCCCGCACTCTCCCTTCTCCAATATTATTTTATCAATTGTTTTCAGCAACACTGTCCCAAACGCAAGAGCGCTTGCCAAGTCTCTCCCTATGCTCAGCTCACAGAACAATGGCAGAGACCGCGCAGGATGAGGGTTTTATACGGCTGCGACGTCACAGGGCATGGCTATCTGTGGATTGGCTGGCTGCATGGCATTATGGGTGATCTCACGTTCCCAGGCTTCTTACTTTCCCTTTGTAACACGTGCAGCCGCCACTTGAGGAAAAACTGATTCATTACAATGAAATACGAGGAAATTCAGATTTTTTGCGAATCAGAATTTTCCTAAACTTCGGACCGAATTCCATTTCAAATGCTTAGATCAACATTACCTAAGATATATGTAAATAAAATGTAATTTGTGCAAAACAGCACAAAACTACGTTCACAGATACATTGATGTCAAGCCTCTACGTATTAGGCAAAATACCTTGGCTTTACAGATAAAGAATATGGAGGTTTCTGACTGTAGAATACATGAAGGTACACAATTTTGTAAATGTTTGTTAAAACTCTGTGATTCAGCATGACTGAATATATGACAAACTCCAACCAGTGAATTTATATCAGTCATTCCTGAATGCGTCTCCTCCCGAAACTTATAAAGGATGAATGCTATAACTGCTTATCTTATTTCTTCAGGATGTGCTCAAACATCATTTTCATGTTGACTTCGCAACACATCAGCTCGCGCTGTGTTACAGTGGAAGCCTACCTTACAGCCTGCGCTGTAATATGGAGTGAATACTTTCTTAAAAAGCAGCGAGAGAATTCCTTATCTTGCTAACAACACCAGTTAGGAAAATCAACTGTATATTTATTGGGGTTGTCAACTTTTGGATATATGTCATCCATGCCAGAATGCGATGTGCTCCACATACACTACATGGACAGAAGTATTGGGAAACCAACACGTTTCATCTACAGAAGCTTTTATGAAATCCCTTTCTAAATCAATAGGCATCAATATGGAGTTTCCTCCATTGCAGAAAAAAACTGCTTCCACTCTACTGGGTATGAGTTCTACAAGATTCTGGAGTGTGTATATAGGAATTTTTGCCCATTCAGAAGAGTCTTTGTGAGGTACAGTAAGATGCTGATGTAGGATGAGAGAGCCCATATCACAATCTTCATTTTAGTTCATCCCAAAGGTGTTCTATGGGGTTGAGATTAGGGCTCTGTACAGCCCAGTCAAGTTCTTCAACACCAAACTTACTCGACCAAGCCTTTATGCATGTTGTGCACTAGGGCACAGTCATGCTGCAACAGAAAAAAAGACCTTCCCGAAAACTGTTCCCACAAAGTTGGTATGGCTTGGTATACTAAAGTATTAAGATTTCTCCTGAAAAAACACCTCATAGAATTATCCATCTTTCACCAAACTTTAAAGATGCACAATGCAGTTAGGCAGGTAATGTTCCCCTGGCATTCACCAAACCCAGACTTTTACATAAGACTGCCAAAGAGAGAAACATGATTCATCACTCCACAGAACACGTGTCCAGTGGGATGATGCTTTACACCAGTGATGCCCAACCTACGGCCCGTGAAGCCCTGTCATGCGGCCCGCGCAGTGACCAGACTTTATCAGCGCAGGGCGCGCTGCGAACGGCACAGGCAGCAAAGCGATGCTGCCTGTGCCTGCAATCTCCCCGCCCAGTGCCGCCTCCTAGCTAATTTATTCACTGTACTTGCCTCTGTGAAATTGAAGAGAAGCGTTGTAATCTCACACAGGCGCACTGGTAGAGGCATCGAAGTGCGCATGCACCGTCTTCCTGGCCTCTGCCAGTGCGCCTGTGCGAGATTACAGCGCTTCTCTTCAATTTCACAGAGGCAAGTACAGTGAATAAATTAGCTAGGAAGCGGCTCTGGGTGGGGGGGTGATATCTGTGGACGACACTAAAGGGGGGGGATATCTGTGAACGACACTGAAGGGGGGATATCTGTGGACGACACTGAAGGGGGGCTATCTGTGGATGACACTGAAGGGGGGATCTGGGGAGGGGTGTGGGGATGTTGGGGTGGGAGGTCCTGGAGAGGTGTTTGGGTGGGAGCTCTGGAAGGGGTGGGAGGTCCGGCCATAATTTTCTTTGCTATGGAGCCCAGTCATTTCTAGCTACGCCCCTGATTGTTAAGATTGGGCGGGCACTGGAGCGATAGAGCGCCCTGCTGTAGGAGAAGCCGACAGGAGGTGAAAGGAGGAGGGGCCAGTTCCTGGTCGTGTCGGGCACCCGGCTCAAGCATGGCGGTGGAGGTTCTGACTGAAGCCTAAAGACCAGACATCAAGGTAGATCTGCAGAAGAAGGTGACAGCACAGTATGTGATGTATACATGTGTGTAATGTATGTAGTGCAGTGTGTGATCATCACATACTGCACTACATACATTACACACATGTATACATCACATGCCCCCTCACAGTAATAATGCCAAGATATGTGCCCTCTTCACAGACTTAATGCTCACACATGCCCCCGCACAGTAGTTATACCCAGATATGTGCCCCCTCACAGCAATAATGCCAAGATATGTGCCCTCTTCACAGACTTAATACTCACATATGTCCCTCACAGTAGTTATGCCCAGATATGTGCCCCCTCACTGTAGTTATGCCCAGATATGTGCCCCCTCACAGTAGTTATGCCCAGATATGTCCCCTATTCACAGTAGTTATTCCTGATATGTGCCCTCCTCACAGTAGTTATACCCTGATATGTGCCCCCTCACAGTAGTTATGCCCAGATATGTGCCCCCCTCACAGTAGTTATGCCAGATATGTGCCCCCTCACAGTAGTTATGCCCATATATGTCCCCTATTCACAGTAGTTATGTCCTGATATGTGCCCTCCTCACAGTAGTAATGCTCACTCGTGCCCCCTCACAGTAGTTATGCCCTGATATGTGCCCTCCTCACAGCTCACAGTAGTTATACCCTGATATGTGCCCTCCTCACAGTAGTTATACCCTGATATGTGCCCTCCTCACAGTAGTTATGCCCAGATATGTGCCCTCTTCACAGTAGTAATGCTCACACGTGCCCCCTCACAGCATTTGCATTTCTTTCTGGCAAAGCTACCTTGTTCCGGCCCGGGAAATTTATACCAAGTCTAGTGCGGCCCTCAGACGAAAAATGGTTGGGCACCACTGCTTTACACCACTCTATCCAACACCTGCCATTGTGCTTGGTGGTGTAAGGCTTGCGTGTAGCCGCTCAGCCATGGAATCCCATGCCATGATGCTCCTGTTGCACAGTTTTTGTGCTGATGTTAAAGGGGTTATCTGATAGCTAAAATATCTCCCCCAATGCCGTGTCCCTTGTATGGATTATACTTATCTGCTCCCTGGCACCCGCGTTGCTCCGGATCCCTGCATGGCTGCCACTGCATCTCCCTGTCGCTCAAATCAAAACATTCGGCGATGGGGGGAGCAGTCAATAGCAGGCAGCAATGGTGACCAGCCTCAAGGGGGCTCATCCCCATCATGGCCTGCTCTTTACAGCTACTCCCATCCGAGTGACAGGGAGATGTAGCAGCGGCTTTGGAGAGATCTGGAGCGACGCGGGTGCCAGGGAGCAGGTAAGTATAATTCATACAAGGGGCCTGGGCATTGGTATTTTATCTGATAACCCCTTTAATGCCAGAATCCACTCTGCAATTATTGAGTTAGCACAGGCTTTGGTGCTGGCGTAGATTTAACCCATTTTCTACGTGAAAAACTGGCGTAGAAAAGGATGAATAAGACAAGCCTGCTGGCCCACTGTCTTCCCCCGCCCACTCCATGCCTACTTTTCTCAACCTGTCGGAAAAATGGCATGAGGAAAAGTCACAGAGTTTGTCACAAAATGGCGTGCAACAATATCTGCGTAAGGATTTTTTTCCCCCTAAGTGTGGAAAATTGGCTTCTACTTCACAAGTTTTTTTTTTGTCTTCCTGTGGATCAACTTGTAGGATAACAGGCCGAACTGGACAGATGTCTTTTTTCAGCCTTATCAACTATGTTACTATACGCCACAAAAGTGGCATATATATTAGTTAATAAATGAACCCCTCAGCACTAATGCTGCAAAATCGTCATGTTGATGCATAATAATTTACATGCATATTTTTTCCAAAACTCATCCATCACTATAGGTGATATCGGCGTGAGAAAAGGGATGTTGGGGATTTTCATTTCCATATAATGTCCAGAAATCTGCATTGATTACTTCTGCTGCAAGTGAACAGATTCAGAAAAATCCTATAAAAAAAGCATATGCAAGGACAGTTTTTCCTACTATTCATAACCACTATGCAAATAAACATGAAGAATCTAGCACTGCCACTTTTAAACTACTCCCGCTGACTGAAATGCCATGCATCCCACGGAACGTGCATTGTTGGCTTTGGAGATTCACAGCTTGCTGGCTGTTAGCAGTGCTTAAGTACTGAGGAAATATGCAGACCGTACGCGCCTCCAAATGACTTTCTAAGAAATGGTTTGTTGTACAGTTCAAACAAAGGAGACACCAACTGCAAACCCTAAGGGAGACATAACAGAAACAAGCCGTGATGAAATCAATAAAAGAACGTTCATTGCTCTGCCGTTCCGGGGACTGGGTATTTGGACTATAGTTGTATTTCATTGATGCTACAAAAAAACGCATTTCTCTAGGTACAAACCTGCAACACAAATGTATGGAACACCTTATGCTATTCTTAAAGCCATACACATTAGACTTGCAGCGACCAAGCCGGCTGATTTTGGTAGGACTGGTTGACCATCTAATGTGTACGAAACGTTCAGTCAACTTTTATTTGTCATTTCTGGGGGAGGGGGGACAATATGTATGAAATTTCAACATACTGAATCCTTTGCTCTCAAGGACAATAAGCCTCCACCAGAGGTGCCTGGAAGCGGCCTACTCTTCTCTCCCAAATTTAAAAACACATACATGTGTATGGAGAGTTTGTTAGGGATAATTGTCAGACAAACAATGAGCTGGTAGGTTTAGAAAGTAGACGGCCATGTTTACAATTAGAATGGATATATATGTGTAGAGGGCTTGTTTGGTATGTCCACATAAGAAGATCTTAGTTTTTTTGGTTCTATACGGTCTACACTAGCAATTTGGAAAGAAAAAGGAAAGGTCTACAAAAAGATGTCATATTAGTGACAGCATATATGAATGATTTTAGAAGTACCGTCTGCTACAAATGAACAAACTGTTGATCAGTCAGCAAAGAAGTTCTGAAACCAGACAACTTTCTAGCATGCAAATGCCTTGGTGATGGCATTTTGCAGCATCTCCCCAATCTGGCTAATAGAGGGTGATGCCAAGGATATTATTTCCTTCTCTCATAAAGTCCTTTCACCCCAATAGGGCACATCAACAGGATAATTGCATACAAATTATAATTATTTGAATTTAAAGGGTTCTATTGTTTGTTTGAGTTGTGTCATGAACGCTCTCCATTTTCCCTATAAAGGCATACTGATATTATAAAGGGGGGTTCTCCACTCGGGATTCCTATCTATGAACCAGAATAGAGACGTCATCTACAGCAGCGTCTCCTGTTCTGATGGACTCATGCAGTCCAAGGATTACAAGGACATCCATTCGTCTGAATGGCCATCATGTACTACTACATCTGCTACAGGGTAAATGCTTGGCTGGCTGCAGCAAAACCAGCTGTTTGAATGAGGATCTGAAGGCAGGGCAATCTGCTGATGGCTCTAATGAGACAACTTCTTTAATAGCTCGTGATCATACTTCTTATTAAAAGGACAGATGTTCTGTCATTTACATGCTACAGAAACATCAGCCAATATTGTAATTCATGCAGCACACGCTATGGACTACGTATGCCAGTCTTATAGACACAAGGACAGCTAACAGAAGACCACAAAAGATTTTGGCTCACATGCCAGTATGAGTGCAGGAACAGGTTAATCATACCTGAATTACAAGATCTTAGGTAGAGTTCTGCTTTAAATGTTTTTGTTGTTGGTTTAAAGGGCATCTGTCAGCAGATTTGTACCTATGAAACTGGCTGACCTGTTACATGTGCACTTAGTAGCTGAAGGCATCTGTGTTGGTCCCATGGTCATATGTGCCCCATTACTGAGAAAAATGAAGTTGTAATGTATGCAAATGAGCCTCTAGGAGCAAAGGGGGCGTTTCCGCTACACCCAGAGGCTCAGCTCTCTCTGCAACTGCTGCGCCCTCTGTACTTTGACAGGGCAAGGCAGTGTAAACACCATCACATCTGGCCCTGTCAAGCAGAGGGCGTGGCAGTTGCCGAGAGAGCTAAATCTCTGGGTGTAATGGTAACGCCCCCGTCGCTCCTAGAGGATCATTTGCATATATTAAAAACTTCATTATTCTCAGCAATGTGGGCACATTTGAACATGGAACCAAGACAGATGCCTTCAGCTGCCAAGCGCACATGTAACAGGTCATCTAGTTTCATAGGTACACATCTGCTGACAGATGTCCTTTAAATGCTTAGAATATAAATTGAAATGTTGCTTATCTCACACTGAAACACACTGTTTTTACAAATATTCTATATATTAATAAACTACAAAAATTGTATATCTAGGGGTACAGACGTTTTCACAATGTGAGGATGAGTGGAATAGATTGCTGGTGTAGTATGCCAACAGCACATTAGACACACAAGTGCTCAAAGTTTTGGTCTGATGTGGAAAATGAGATTTCATTTTGCAGAACAGGATTATTCAAATAAGCAGACAGGGATGAAACTGCAATATTTATGGAAGCCGTTCTGAGCATCTTGACTGGCACTGAAACACTTCTCACCATGTGCAAGAATGGAAGGGCAGTTGTAGCACACACCTTGACCAAGTGATAAAACCATGTGGACTCCAATAATACTCTTATAATTAGAGGTGGGACGATGAATCCGTCGAATCCATGAATCCCTTGAATCTTGCTGGATTCAATCCTGACCGCATTTTAAAAATTTGAATCCGACGAATCCCAGGCATAGTCATCTGTATCACTGTCCTCAGGACAGCGATACAGATGCCTTGCCTGTGCTGCAGCAGGAGAGGGAGATGAGTGTCTACTGGGACTCAAACCCACAATCTTCTGTATCAGAGGCAACATTTACCCACACAGCTATTAGAGCTGTATAGCTACTGACTGAAAAAATATGAGACTTCTACTGTAGACTCTGTTAGCTGTTCTAGCCAGTGTACATCTATACACATGACAGCTGCCCAAAACACCCAGCACTGCTATATCTCTACATGACAGCTGCCCCAACACAACCAGCTCTGCTATCTCTCTATATGACAGCTGCCCCAGCACACTCCGCTCTGCTATATCTCTATATATGATAGCTGCCCCAGCACACCCAGCTCTGCTACATCTATACACATGACAGCTGCCCCAGCACACTCAGCTCTACTATATCTCTATATATGACAGCTGCCCCAGCACAACCAGCTCTGCTACATCTATACACATGATAGCTGCCCCTGCACACTTAGCTCTGCTATATCTATATATCTGTAAGTATTACTATACATCAGATAGATATATAGAGATATAGCAGAGATGAGTGTGCTGGGGCAGCTGTCATGTGTATGGATGTAGAGGAGCTGTAATGCAGAAGGTCGTGGGTTCAAGTCCCAGCAGAAACTTTTCTGAAATACACAAGCACTGACTCCATATATGGACATACAGCGCTGGACACAGGCCGGAAGAGGAGTGCATCACATCGCTGCCACATGGAGGGAGCGGGAGGCACTTGATACTGGCTGGATGCCATATGAGTTCTGTCAGTGGTTTTCATGGACCCATAGACTTCAATCGGCATGTTGGGTCCACACCATGGACCAAAGTAGTTAATGTCTCTACTTTTTTCCACTGACCCACAGTCACTAGAATATCAAGGATTAAAAGCAATGAATAAGTGTGCTGTCTATGGAGAACATGGACAGCACACGTCCACGCCTAAGGAAACTCACAGCCCAAATTTGCACCCTGCCTGAACAAGTTTTTCCTAGAGAATTCAGAAAGCATCAACCTGCAAATGATCAGTCAGTGTTCAATGTAAAAAAATATGTATACTGTACGAGCATGCAGAAGGAGAAACATTGGAGGGAATGTATACCTCACCCAGCGAAAGAGTCAGACACAGGAATCCAGGAATGCTGGGTTTGTCTTTATTTCAGGGCTTGGATTCATAAGGGAATGGTAAGAATTTCCATCTACCATTTCCAAACCATTCAGTACAGGTTTTGTGTAAGATATATGTACCACCTTTTGGAGAGACCCATGTGTGATCCCAGCAAATGCATTTGAACACCAGGGGTGAGTCTGATGATGCAGCATCTCGGTGGAGAACCAAATTTCAGTAGGCTCCTGGAGGGGGGGGGGGGGTCTCTCCTTTTTCCAGGATATTGTGGGACAGCTGGCAAGTATGGTGTAAGCTGAAGTGAAACTGAGGGGTTCACTACTGGACTATATGTAGTCTGCCGTTTTAGAGTGGTTCACAACATGGAATGGCTAAGCAGCTGGTATGCGAAACCCTGTACTGTTGAACTGACGTTTAGGTGAGGAACCCTGATGCATTATGTTTAGTTAGCGCACAAATGGCCAGGTATTTATTTTGCTGGTAAAGCATCACTGTTATTTTTTACCTGAATAAAGCTAAGTTTGGACTTTTACCTGTGAAGAACAACAGGAGCTGTCAAATACAGAATTCGATAATCGATGGAGGATGTTTTGGGCAAGTTGTTAGGGATAATGGATTGACAACCTGTTTTCTTTGAAGTCTGAAATAAAAGATGCCTATGTTTCGGGTTCAGTCTGCTTTCTTACAAATCATACCTTACTACTGATGATTAATCCTTAGGATAGGTCATCAATATTAGATTGGCAGGGTTCCAATCAATCTTCGAGAAATACGGACAGATTTCCAACTTCAGAGTAAATGCTTCCAAATCAGAAGCTCTGGGGATGAATATCGACAAGAAGGAGCAAGAGTTCTTACAGTCAAACTTCCCCTTTCAATGGCCAACTTCTCACATCACTTATTTAGGACTCAAATTAAGCTTAACATGGAAAGACTTGTACACACTAAATTACGCCCCTCATTATCAACACATTTCAGACGACTTTAGATTCGTGGTCCTTACCTTTTCTCTCTTGGATGGGTAGGAAAAATCTTATTAAAGCAATTCTTTTACCCAAACTACTTTATTTGTTTCAAACCCTCCTTATTCCCCTACCACTCAGTTTCTTTTCATCTATTCAAAAAAATCACAAATAAGTATCTTTGGAGGGGTAAAAGACCGCATCTCAGTCACTCTCTCCTAACACAGCATAATTCGCGTGGTGGCATGGCTCTCCCAGACTGGAGGCTTTATTATGAAGCTGTACATCTCACAAGATTGGTATGCTGGGTGAGGAGAGATTGCTCTAAACTATGGGTATCACTAGAAGAGTACTTATTGAACATCCCGCTGCGTGCATTGATCTGGGGGAAAGACGATTCACAAACAATCCAACAACACAACAAATTTAGTCACCAAATCTACGTTGAAAGTATGGCTTTCACTCAAAGATAAACTCAGCCCAGCCCTCTCCCCATTAATGTCAGTAGCAGACATAACAGAATTATACCATCCAAAATACTCAAACACACCACTAAAGACGGCAGAATTATAAAAAATGTCAATAGTCTCATACTCAGACAAGGGGAAAAACCCTGACACGCCAGACTCCACTTCCTTACACACGCTGCAGAAAGCTCACATTAGATCCTTGTTGAGACAGTACCTGAAGGACCCTAATCTAGAAAGAAACCTCACACCATTTGAAAAATGTATAGCATCCACAGACCCTCCAAATCACCTACTTTCACAGACATATAATCTGCTACAACAGCTCAAATACCCTCTGGACAGAGGATATACTATGGATTGGGGTAAAGACTTAGGCACAAAATGGTCGGATTCAGAAATTAAACAGATATATTGATTCTCACATGGCATCTCCAGATGTACCCGACTACAAGAGAACTCATTCAAAATTCTCACTAGATGGTACCTCACCCGGGTGAGTCTTAAACAAATGAGGCATCTGAGTTCAGATATCTGCCAGAAATGATCCCAATCACAGGGCACCCATTTTCACATGTGGTGGACTTGCCCACTTCTACAGCCGTTCTGGACAGAGGTTTTGAGCTCAATTAAGAAAATATGTTCATCACACTACACCCTCTTTCCGGTCTCAGTGCTATTGAATATTAGATAACAGGACATACCACCCAGGAAGAGGAAACTTGTCTTATATGTAACCTCAGCGGCTAAATCTTTAATTCCACAACATTGGAATCAGCCGACTGCCCCTTCAATCTCACATTGGCTTCAGAAGGTAGACCATATATACCACATGGAAGAGTTGTCTGCCTGGGAATCCAGGACGCACCTCAAATTCCAAAAGATCTGATCAGACTGGGTAACATTTAGGAAAACAAATACATACCTCAATACAATCTCTGAAGTCACCTCACCTTCTGTTAACACAGCTAGTCATTAAAATGGGTCAATATATTAAACACTGTGCCCTCCCCCCATTCTGTTATGTACACCAGTTGTAGGTATTATACCCTCAGTTAATCTCAGACTGGTTAACCATTGTATTAAACACTTATTGGTATAAATAATTTATTTTGGAAGGGGCCTTTGTAAGTTCCCACTCTTTTCTCGACAGATTCATTTACCATTTTATGCTTACCACTGTTTGATGACGTACATCATCTGTTAAACATCTTTATTACATTCTCCCTGGCTAAAAGCGGGCTGCTCTGATTGGATGTGCTCTGATTGGATGCGCTCACAGCCAGGAAGAAGATAACCACTCCCTGGGAAAATACAAGTCTCCGCCTAGTATAACCGATTCGTCTTATTAGAATATAAGGCGCCAAAATATACAGGGCCAACAGAGGACGAACAGGGGGTTCTATTTTAAAAAAAAAAAAAAAAGGTGCCATGGCATCAGTAAGGTAGAGGTACCCTATAAGGTAGGATAATAATTAGACTAGAGCTAGCCAGATGAAAGGTGCTCTTTAAGAAACTAGTCAAGGCCGATGTATACCAGCAACAGACCAAGGTGCAACTGCAACAAGCAATGGCTTGGCAACAGAAGACACATTCAGAGATATGAAGCCCATACAACAAGCCATAGCACAACAACTGGTGGAGCAGAAACTACAAGCTATACATCAGGATCATATAGAAGAGTTACAATCTCAATGCAAGGCTCAGATATAAAGACTTACCAAAAGCAATTCCCTTTCCTACATTTTGCATTCCTGTATTTCTCCTGCTGTGGGCTAACAACCGTTAAAATTTAATGCAATTTCTTTGTATGAGACTTGTATATGTTAATGGAAAGAATGGGATCAGATCTCATGCGAATAAGCAGGCCAAGGAAACCTCTTCCATAGATTTTGTTAAAGATACTATTGATATTGGCAGTATATAACATCATACTGCAGCTGTCTAAATGTGGCTTTAGGCTGACCTTAGAGATTAGATTCAGCCAACAACCTAATAAATGTGGGGCTGGGGGTGGGCTTGGGGAGGGTTAACCTGTCCAACGTTTGACACCACTTATGTCAGGAGGAAAAAGAGTTATCTATATTAATGACCTATCCTGAGGAGACAACCATCAAAAAACGGCCACGGCAGCATACAGTTCCATCTTTATTTCTTGTACTTTTTCATGCTAATAACAAGTGATCATATCAATCCTAATATAGTGAATAAAGCCCCTCCCCTAATGGTAAGAGACCAATCCATCGGGTGTCACAATACCCAAACACACCTACTCATATTCGGATTAACCAATCCCTCATATAACCTCCCACAATCTCAAATCAATAATAATTATATGTGCTAAAGACATCTGTGCCTACCTGTCACAACCAGACAGCTGAGAAGCTCTGACAGAAGCCTTTCAGAACCTCCTCCTTGAGTTTTATTTGTTGTGGTATTCAGTTCCTCATCTCGTTAGCCTCTCTCAGCTGTCATGTAGTTGGACTGATTGCATCCCTTTAAATTCCGCCCCATAATGCATTACTGGGCGGCTTATACTTCTTCCTGGAGTGTGTGTGCATGCTGATTCTGTTTCCTAGTCTGCTACTAAGTTAAGTGCTGTACATTTATCTGTTATCTTCTGTTTGCTGGATCCCAGGTGACCCTGACTCCCTCCGTGTCTGGTGTAGGGAGCCGGTGGTCGTGCCCCCTCACTATTGTAGGGTGTTCAGGGGTTATATAGTCGAGGTACGTGGATATGCAACCATCCACCTTTGGGATTTTTGCATAGGCTGAGCAGCCAGGGAAAGTGCTAGGTCTTGTGCAGGGGTCTCCCTTTTGGTTCCTTAGCTTTGGATCCAGTAAGTCATATATGCATGTTGCTTTGTCTTGTTTCCTGTACACCGTCCGTGACACTACCTTAAGAGGAGGTGGTAACAAATCATGGTGTCCACATGGAGAGATCCAGGCTGAAAAGTGGCGTTCCTCTATCTCAATTGCGCATGTCTAACAGCTCATAATTGTGCGCACCACTCCTCAGCAGCGCACTGTTCGCATCATACTGCACCATCACATGACGATCATGTGAAGATCACATGATCGTAATCCAACTCCTGCCCCTTTACGCCGATAGAGTCGGCTGTCAAGCGTCCTCATCACCATGGAGATTTGCTTATAAGGGCGGAATGGATAAACAAGCTCTCACTGTCTGTAAGGGCACAATCCTATAGAACTCCACTGTGGGATTGTCACTCACATATCTATGTACATAAGCTAGATCCAGGCTGCCATACATATATCCTTCCTACCGCCTATGTGGTGCTGCTCCTCAACTTTAATTTGACACTATCCTGAGCAGACGTCATCCATACCATATTGTTGAAGGTCGATACAGGTGAATGGAGTAAGCACTCAGCTGTTTTCGGAACTCTCATAGCTGTGAATGGAGAGCACACCACGCAAGTGTGGTCACCGTTCCTTTCACTGCTATTGGACTGCCGGAAATAGCCTAGCCAGTGCAAACATAATTAACTTTTTAATAAATCTTACCAGAGAAAATGTCTCTTTCACTCTTATCAGCTCTTTTCCTGCTCCTCCTTTTTCCTATACTAAAATCCTCTGTAAATTTTTTGCTATGTCTAGTTTTACTAGACACTATCTATACAGCAGGCCGTCCTGGCAGAGAACGCACAGCTTTCTTCCGGACGATTCTTAGCACAATTGTTGGGTTGCAGCCGGATCTCAACTCATTCCCATTATAGTCAATGGGGACGGACGAAGAAGTTCAAACTTCCAACAATGCTGGAATGCTGAGACATCCGGCAAGCTATTCCCTGCTGGAGATACATAACCCTGGTGTGAAACTAGCCTTATTCCATCTTTTGAGACCAACACAGGATATCAGCTCACTGAGGGATCATATTACAAGCTCTCACAGAAATCTATGGAGAGAGGAGGAGGAGTGAGCTACTGTGAGAGAGACAAACATTACTGGAGCTTAATAGTAAGTTACCTATTAGGGATGAGTGAACTTGAAGGTTTCAAATTCGGGTTTGGGTTGTGGCTGAATTACATTATGGATTCCGTTATCACGGAATATAACGGAATTCTATGACGTCATGCACCATGGAAGCCTTTAAGAGGCATTCATTCCGTCATAATAGAAGTCAATGGGCGGCATAACAGATCCGGACAGTTTCCATTATGCAGGACACTCCTTAAGGCCAACAGATCGAAGCATGGTGAGAAGTTAATGGTCAAATGCTGCAGAAAGATCTAGAAAATAAGTAGAGAGTAGAGATGTAACTACAGATAAAATTAAAATGAAACTGTAAAGTCCAAGCGCATACAGTATGGCACGGCTGTTATACAGAGTACAGGAGGCCAATCCTGTAAGCCTATCCACCTTACCCTGACACTAAGGACTTAGCCATTGTGTTCACAAGAGACTGCAGGGCTCTGCTTTCACACCTGCGGTGAACTTTCATGTTTGTGCTTGCTCAGCGGACTGTGCACATGTGCAGGACGTGACTGAGAATGCTGGGTCATTACTTTCTATTTATTATTGCTAGTTCAGCTTCTATCTTTAACTTCTGCTGTACCAATAAATAATGGTGTCATTGACGCCTGTATTGAAACAGGTGGACAATTACACATTTTTACTTAGCTCGCAATGGGACTATTTATGCTACATCAAGTTGGGGGAATTGGGGCCTATTGTGTAACCCAGATCCAGTATATTGCAACAAAATATGTCTCCTTATGAAATAAAAAAAAAAGGAAAATATGTGAAACTAAACATTGTTTTAAATTTAAAATATATATTTTTTAAAAAGTTAATAAAAATCAAATATTAACATATATGCACTAGGGATCGATCGATTATCCGAAGTACCGATATTATCGGCCGATATTCAGGATTTTGTACATTATCGGTATCTGCATCTAACCTTGCCGATATACCGATAATGCATATAAAGCGAATACTAGTGAGCGCTTCCATTATGGAAGCGTGCACTAGTATGCATCGGGTGCCGGCAGCAGGGAAGCGCAGCAAGCGCTTCAGATACTCACCCTTCCTGGTCTTCTTTGAACGGGCCTGCGCTGCACTGTCCTGACTTAGTAAAGCATCAGGACGCAATGCACGCACTATGACCTGATGCTGCACACTGTCGGGCCGGAGAAAACAGGGGAACTACATGCCAGACCCGGAGATGAAGAGGAGCCGCGGAGCAGGAGGTGAGGTCTAATAGGGGTTAATAAAGTCAGTGAGGAGGGGGGATGGTGTGGAAATTGGCATTTGGCACTAGTATATTATAAATATAAATTATAAATTGACTACCAACTAAGGGCTTTATTCATTTATAATTTACATTATATATAATATACTAGTGCCACATGCAAATTTCCACCACCTCAGTGACTACCAACTAATATAATATATATTATGAGATATAAAATATCGGTATAAATTATTGGCTATAAGGCCTCATGCACACGACAGTATTTTTTCACGGTCCGCAAAACGGGGTTCCGTTGTTCCGTGATCCGTTTCCGTGTGTCTTCCTTGATTCTTGGAGGATCACCAGACATGAAGGAAAGTGAAAAAAAATCAAATCAAAAAGTCAAGTTTGCCTTGCAAATGATAGAAAAAAATGACAATCTTGTGTGCATCCGTGTTTTTTCACGGACCCACTGACTTGAATGGGTCCACGAACCATTGTCCGTGAAAAAAATAGGACAGGTCATTTTTTTGGACGGACAGGAAACACGGATCACGGATGACAAACGGTGCATTCTCCGAGTTTTCAACGGACCCATTGAAAGTCAATGGGTCCGCTGAAAATCACAGAAAACGGACACGGATGCACACAACGGTCGTGTGCATGAGGCCTTAGCCTAAAAGTTCACAGATTATCGGTATCGGTTAAAAAATCTATATCGGTCAATCCCTAATATGCACCCCAAATGCTAAGCACAGAAACTTACAACATGCCCTGCAAAAAATAAGACCCAATAGTGTTGTGTTGATTCAAAAATATAAATAAATGCAAAGATGAAATATCTCAAAATTTTATGTGGTCCAAAAGTTCCTCGTCTTTAAAGGGGTTTACCAGAATTTAAATACTAATGACTTTCAGGTGCTGCACATCTCGTATCTTCAAGATACGAGAAGTGCACCACCTGAAACTACGGATACTGGAAGCCTGTGCTAGCATTTCTCCTGCGGTGTTGCTATCAGTGTGTGAAGAGTGGGAGAAGAGGGTTGCATTGACAATCCAACACAATGTGCAGCACATTGAACACATTTTATAAGTGGTCAGAAACTTGTAAATAACTCATGAAAGAATAAAGTTACGTTAGAACCAAGCACACCATTGTTTTTCTTGTGAAATTCCCAATAAGTTTGATGTGTCACATGACCCTCTTCCTATTGAAAAAACTAAAGTTGGATTCAAAATGGCTGCCATGATCACCACCCATCTTGAAAGGTTTCCCCCCTCACATATACTAATGTGCCACAAACAGGAAGTTAATATCACCAACCATTCCCATTTTATTAAGGTGTATCCATATAAATGTCCCACCCTGTAGTCACATACTCGTGTATATAGTCCCTTAAAGAGGACCTTTCATCTGGCAAAAAATTCTGAACTAAGTATCATGATATGTACAGCGGCGCCCAGGGATCCCACTGCACTTACTATTATCCCTAGGCGCGGCTCCGTTGTCCCACTATGTCCTCCGGTATCTTCGGGGACTTGGTTATACTGGGTGGAGACTGCCCTTGTTCTCCTGGGCGTCTCCTTCTCCCAGTCTGTAGCGCTGGCCAATCGCAGCGCAGAGCTCACAGCCTGGGAGAAAAAACCTCCTAGGGATAATAGTGAGTGCAGTGAGATCCCTGGGCGCCGCTGTACATCATGATACTTAGTTCAGATTTTTTTTTGCCAGATTAAAGGTTCTCTTCAATACAAATCCCGGAGGCGGGTGCTGGCGGGAAACTGCGATTAGCGGCAGTTAACCCCTCAGGTGCCGAACCCGCCTCCTGTATTAAAATGTTAACTATATTATCATTGGTGGCCTCCCCCCCTCCTCCCCAGCATCAAAATCATTGGTGGCGCAGTGCGCCTCTTCCCCTCACCCCCGCCAATATTAAAATCATTGGTGGCGCAGTGCGCCCCAACCTCCCCCCAGTATTAAAATCACTGGTGGCAGTGGCCACAGGGTCCCCTCCCCTCCTCCTCATTGGTGGCAGTGGCAGCTTCTCATCGGAGCCCCAGTAGTGTAATCCTGGGGCTCTGATCGGTTGCCATGGCAGCCAGGACGCTACCTTCTTTCCCAATTTTACATATAAAATATATAAACTATAAATAAATAAATATATTACATATCGCCATGTCTTAAAAGTCCAAACTGTTAAAATATTTTAAAAAATGTCCTCTGTGGTGAGCGCCGTTAAAGAAAAACCCAAAAAAACTGTCACCTTGTCCCCCCAAAGAATAGGATCGGACTGTTCTATTATGGGCTGGACGTTCCATAAAATGCGGAATGCAAACAGCTTTTTTTGGTGTTTAATTTTTTTCGCGTGGTATCGAATGGTATGGAGTATCGCAATACTTTTTTATGGTATCGAAAACGAATAAAAATTATGGTATCGAAACAACCCTAATCACCACTACAAGTATTCTTCAGTTATCAGGAGGCAAGTGCTGCCTTTAGTACAAGCACGTTTTGTAATCCTATGACATTGGTTAAAGTATAATTTAAAGAACTTTCTACACTGCACAAAAGTGCAAAGGTAAAAGAATATTCTGTTAAGCTAGCTGCCAAAGTACCCATGCCAAAGTAAAAAAAAAAAAAAAAAAAAAAAAGTGAGCCGGCAAAACCAGCTAGTAACAAACATCATTTTCACTAAATTGATTGTGTGAATGACACAAGAAAGAAAGATACCTATCTGATATTATTCATCTTCTTTGTAATGGAAAGAACAAATATGGTTCTATAAAAAAAAAAAAAATGGACATTCTCCCTCGCAAATGAACAACGAAATGTAACATTAGACAAAGGAAGCATAAAACCCAGGACCTAATTTTTCAAAAGATGTATGCGATTCTTGAGGCATATGAAATTTGTATTTTGCACATAAATTTGCAACTCTTTGGGGGAGATTTCACAAAACTGGTGCAAAGAAAAACTGGCTCAGTTGCCCATAGCAACAATCAGATTCCACATGATTGATCTGGAAAATGAAAGGTGGAATCTAATTGGCTATGAGCAACTAAGCCAGTTTTACTTTGCACCAGTTTTGATAAAGCTCCCCCTTTATATTTATTACACTTTTTAACATTTTTGCCACTCCCGACCCTTTAAAAAAATAGGCAGGACTTAGCAGGAGTGGCACTGAATAATTAACTACTGTATAATTTTCACAAAAAAAAGGCTTTTCCTGCTTCAGATAATTTTCGTTTTTTCCCTAATGCTTTCCAAGAGCCATTTTTAAAGGGGTTGTCCGTTTCATTTATATTGATGACCTATCCTCAGGAAAAGTCATCAATATCATCATATTGGTGGGGTTCTGACTCCCGATACTCCCGCCGATCAGCTGCTTGAAGATAAGGCCATGCTCCTGCAAGCACTACCTTTTCTTCATTGTTTACTTGCTCGCTGTCGCAACTGCAGAGGTGAGCCAATGAAATTACAAGAAGCCGTCCCATTCACATCTATGGAACGTTGCCCTCCTATACACCTCTTTTCCTGGTCCGCATGTGAGCCAGTTTCTTTGTAGTGCTTGATCTTTTTTGTGACTGCACTTGGGGACACTTTCAAAGTTTTCCCAATTTTTCAGACTGACTGACCTTCATTTCTTAAAGTAATGATGGCCACTCGTTTTTCTTTACTTAGCTGCTTTTTTCTTGCCATAATACAAATTCTAACAGTCTATTCAGTAGGACTATCAGCTGTGTATCCACCTGACTTCTCCACAACGCAACTGATGGTCCCAACCCCATTTATAAGGCAAGAAATCCCACTTATTAAACCTGAGAGGGCACACCTGTGAAGTGAAAACCATTTCAGGTGACTACCTCTTGAAGCTCATCAAGAGAATGCCAAGAGTGTGCAAAGCAGTAATCAAAGCAAAAGGTGGCTACTTTGAAGAACCTAGAATATTACATATTTTCAGTTGTTTCACACTTTTTTGTTATGTATATAATTCCACATGTTTTAATTCATAGTTTTGATGCCTTCAGTGTGAATCTACAATTTTTATAGTCATGAAAATAAAGAAAACTCTTTGAATGAGAAGGTGTGTCCAAACTTTTGGTCTGTACTGTACATAAAGCGGATAACCCCTTTAATGTTTTCCCCCAATATAGCCATATGATAGTCTGTTTTTGCAGGACAAGTTGAATTTTTTAATGGCACAATTTAATTTACCATATCATATATTGTAGAACAGGAAAATGTTTTTGTTGGGTGAAATAAAAAAATATAAAAATCTGACATTCAGTTTTGTTTTTATGGCATGCACTGTGCCCTAAAATGTCATAAGTATAAAAGAGAAAAAATTGAGTAAATGAGTGGGAAAAATGTTGTGTGGAGGGAAAGGAAAGGCGGGAAATGAATTGAGCGCCAGAGCAGAACTGGATGATCCAAAACAGACAACCAGGTCGTGATAACCAGTTACAGCAGAAGGCAGCTATCCACTTAGAAAAGGCAAAACACAAGGACACTGCTCAAGTGTACCGCATGCAAGAGAGAAAAAAAAACAATATAGTGGGGCGCAAAAACAGGTAACATCTTCTGTGCAATCAGAGTGATAAAAGGAAATGGAACAGATTTAAGTGTATAGAGGCTCAGATGGCAATTGAGCAAAGGACGAAGTGGAAAGGGTGAAACCCTAAATTGTGGATATAATATATAGACTATAGGTAGAGCTGGGCAATATTACCATATACAGGTGATAGCGCATATATAAAAATTGTGCATGATATATTAAACATATAAAATGTTAAGAGAAAGTAGTAGTTAAAACCAGTTCAGTCAAGGGACTTACTTCACCGGGGAGGAAGGTGGAACGGATAAACTCAAGACACCTGTCCTCCTAAGCTTGTAATAGAGATGAACTTGAGGACTTCCACATAGAAGGATGCTTTTTTTATTCTTATAATAAAATAAGAGCTTGACGCGTTTCGGGGATTACATATAGGTCCCCTTCATCAGGAGCATACAGACAAGCATATATTATATATACAGTTGCAAGAAAAAGTATGTGAACCCTTTGGAATGATATGGATTTCTTCACAAATTGGTCATAAAATGTGATCTGATCTTTATCTAAGTCACAACAGTAGACAATCGCAGTCTGCTTAAACTAATAATACACAAAGAATTAAATGTTACCATGTTTTTATTGAACACACCATGTAAACATTCACAGTGCAGGTGGAAAAAGTATGTGAACCCTTGGATTTAATAACTGGTTGGACCTTCTTTGGCAGCAATAACTTCAACCAAACGTTTCCTGTAGTTGCAGATCAGATGTGCACAACGGTCAGGAGTAATTCTTGACCATTCCTCTTTACAGAACTGTTTCAGTTCAGCAATATTCTTGGGATGTCTGGTGTGAATCGCTTTCTTGAGGTTATGCCACAGCATCTCAATCGGGTTGAGGTCAGGACTCTGGGCCACTCCAGAAGGCGTATTTTCTTCTTTTTAAGCCATTCTGTTGTTGATTTACTTCTATGCTTTGGGTCGTTGTCCTATTGCAACACCCATCTTCTGTTGAGCTTCAGCTGGTGGACAGATGGCCTTAAGTTCTCCTGCAAAATGTCTTGATAAACTTGGGAATTAATTTTTCTTTCGATGATAGAAATCCGTCCAGGGCCTGACGCAGCAAAGCAGCCCCAAACCATGATGCCCCCACCACCATACTTCACAAATGGGATGAGCTTTTGATGTTGGTGTGCTGTGCCTCTTTTTCTCCACACATAGTGTTGTGTGTTTCTTCCAAACAACTCAACTTTGGTTTCATCTGTCCACAGAATATTTTGCCAGTACTGCTGTGGAACATCCAGATGCTCTTGTGCAAACTGTAAACGTGCAGCAATGTTTTTTTTTTTTTGGGAGAGCAGTGGCTTCCTCTGTGGTATCCTCCTTTACGTATCGTAGATTCGCTAACAGGGATGTTAGCATATGCCAGAGACTTTTGTAAGTCTTTAACTGACACTCTAGGATTCTTCTTCACCTCATTGAGCAGTCTGCGCTGTGCTCTTGCAGTCATCTTTACATGAACGCCACTCCTAGGGAGAGTAGCAGCAGTGCTGAACTTTCTACATTTATAGACAATTTGTCTTACCGTGGACTGATAAACAGCAAGGCTTTTGGAGATACTTTTATAACCCTTCCAGCTTTATGCAAGTCAACAATTCTTAATCGTAGGTCTTCTGAGAGCTTTTTTGTGAGAGGCATCATTCACATCAGGCAATACTTCTTGTAAAAAGCAAACCCAGAACTGGTGTGTGTTTTTTATAGGGCAGGAAAGCTGTAACGAACACCTCCAATCTCATCTCATTGATTGGACTCCAGTTGGCTGACATCTCAATCCAATTAGCTCTTGGAGATGTCATTAGTCTATAGGTTCACATACTTTTTCCACCTGCACTGTGAATGTTTACATGGTGTGTTCAATAAAAACATGGCAACATTAAATTCTTTGTGTGTTATTAGTTTAAGCAGACTGTGATTGTCTATTGTTGTGACTTAGATTAAGATCAGATCACATTTTATGACCAGTTTGTGCAGAAATCCATATCATTACAAAGGGTTCACATACTTTTTCTTGCAACTGTATATGCTCGTTATATTTTAGTTGTGACATAATCAGATGCTTCCATACTAATTATGTTGCTATTGTAAAATTGGAAAAGGAGGTGATTTCAATTTTCAATACAAACCGGATTCCCAAAAAGTTGGGACACTAAACAAATTGTGAATAAAAACTGAATGCAATGATGTGGAGATGGCAAATGTCAATATTTTATTTGTAATAGAACGCAGATGACAGATCAAACGTTTAATCCGAGTAAATGTATCATTTTAAAGGAAAAATACGTTGATTCAAATTTTCACTGTGTCAAAAAATCCCAAAAAAGTTGGGACAAGTAGCAATAAGAGGCTGGAAAAAGTAAATTTGAGCATAACAAAGAGCTGGAAGGCCAATTAACACTAATTAGGTCAATTGGCAACATGATTGGGTATAAAAAGAGCTTCTCAGAGTGGCAGTGTCTCTTAGAAGCCAAGATGGGTAGAGGATCACCAATTCCCACAATGTTGCGCAGAAAGATAGTGGAGCAATATCAGAAAGGTGTTACCCAGCGAAAAATTGCAAAGACTTTGCATCTATCATCATCAACTGTGCATAACATCATCTGAAGATTCAGAGAATCTGGAACAATCTCTGTGCGTAAGGGTCAAGGCCGTAAAACCATACTGGATGCCCGTGATCTCCGGGCCCTTAAACGACACTGCACCACAAACAGGAATGCTACTGTAAAGGAAATCACAGAATGGGCTCAGGAATACTTCCAGAAACCATTGTCAGTGAACACAATCCACCGTGCCATCCGCCATTGCCAGCTGAAACTCTACAGTGCAAAGAAGAAGCCATTTCTAAGCAAGATCCACAAGCTCAGGCGTTTTCACTGGGCCAGGGATAATTTAAAATGGAGTGTGGCAAAATGGAAGACTGTTCTGTGGTCAGACAAGTCATGATTCAAAGTTATTTTTGGAAATCTGGGACGCCATGTCATCCGGACCAAAGAGGACAAAGACAACCCAAGTTGTTATCAACGCTCAGTTCAGAAGCCTGCATCTCTGATGGTATGGGGTTGAATGAGTGTGTGTGGCATGGGCAGCTTGCATGTCTGGAAAGGCACCATCAATGCAGAAAAATATATTCAGGTTCTAGAATAACATATGCTCCCATCCAGACGTCATCTCTTTCAGGGAAGACCCTGCATTTTTCAACAAGATAATGCCAGACCACATTCTGCATCAATCACAACATCATGGCTGCGTAGGAGAAGGATCCAGTACTGAAATGGCCAGTCTGCAATCCAGATCTTTCACCTATAGAGAACATTTGGCGCATCATAAAGAGGAAGGTGCAACAAAGAAGGCCCAAGACGATTGAACAGTTAGAGGCCTGTATTAGACAAGAATGGGAGAGCATTCCTATTTCTAAACTTGAGAAACTGGTCTCCTCGGTCGCCAGACGTCTGTTGAGTGTTGTAAGAAGAATGGGAGATGCCACACAGTGGTGAAAATGGCCTTGTCCCAACTTTTTGGGGATTTGTTGACACCATGAAATTCTGATTCAACATATTTTTCCCTTAAAATGGTACATTTTATCAGTTTAAACTTTTGTTCCGTGATTTATGTTCTATTCTGAATACAATATTAGAAGTTGGCACCTCCACATCATTGCATTCAGTTTTTATTCACGATTTGTATGGTGTCCCAACTTTTTTGGAATCCGGTTTGTACTTCAGTTTTTTATAGTTTTAAAAACAATGGAGGAGATTTATCAAAACTGGTGTAAAGGAAAGCGGACTTAGTTGCCCATAGGAACCAATCAGATTCTACCTTTCATTTTCCAAATGAGCTCTGAAGCATGAAAGGTGGAATATGATTGGTTGATATGGGCAGCTAAGCCAAGTTTCCTTTACATCAGTTTTGATAAATTTCCCCGAGTGTTTTATTTTTTTTAGTCCTCCTAGAAGACTTGAACAGACAAATGTTGAATTGCTTAAACAGCAACATTTCAGCACTGTGGTCTATGGTGATTGTGACATCTTCCTTTCAAACCCTGACACAGATAATCATAATTAATAAGAAAATTACTATGACAGGCCTAGGAGCCTTCACAAAGTGTCAGGATGCCACGACAACTGAAAGGCAGCTGACGGGGGCGAGTGGAAAACTGAGGGAGCCACCTCCCTTCTCTCTCACCATTCAGATGCCACAGTCGGTAATGACCGCAGCATTTGAGGTGTTATACGATTAGGATTTATTGCTGGCACCCACTGCATTTGGAGCAGGATCAGCTCCTGGGCCCAGTCCATAAACATCTTTTGAAATTATGACATAAATGTACATCAATTGTTGGGAAGGCGTTGAAATATAGCTCAAAGCTATGCCAACTTAGGGTTAGACCACATGGCTGTGTCATGTGGTGCTTGAGATGTGGCCTCTCTGTGTTCGAGTACAGCATGACCGAAAGGGCTGCAGCGGGCTGTAATTAAATTAATAAGACTGCACTGTTCAGTTGGTCTATAGCAGTGATGGCTAACCTGGGCACTCCAGCTGTGGTGAAACTACGACTCCCAGCATGCTCAATTTATTTCTATAGAGTTCTGAGAGCAACCAAGCAAGGGGGGCATCTTGGGAATTGTAGTTTTACCACAGCTGGAGTGCCAAGGTTAGCCATCATGGTCTATAGTCTTAATGGCCAGGCGGTATTAAAGGTGCCACTTTAGATTAATTAGAGCCCACTGTAGTGGCCCTTATAGCTGTCGTAGATTTGCTTTTCTGGTGCATGGACTGCCAGATTTTGTTTTCTAATTTATTGTAGCTATTGCATATATCACACACCACCTGTCATTTTGATATTTGGTACATGCAGTTTGGGGTCTATGACAATACAGTACTTGCAATTAAATTCAGGCATGCAGTTAGCCTAAGGCTGCTTTCACACTAGCGTTCGGGTTTCCGTTCGTGAGCTCCGTTTGAAGGAGCTCACGAGCGGACCCGAACGCAGCCGTCCAGCCCTGATGCAGTCTGAATGGAGGCGGATCCGCTCAGACTGCATCAGTCTGGTGGCGTTCAGCCTCCGCTCCGCTCGCCTCCGCACGGACAGGCGGACAGCTGAACGCTGCTTGCAGCGTTCGGGTGTCCGCCTGGCCGTGCGGAGGCGTGCGGATCCGTCCAGACTTACAATGTAAGTCAATGGGGACGGATCCGTTTGAAGATGCCACAATGTGGCTCAATCTTCAAGCGGATCCGTCCCCCATTGACTTTACATTGAAAGTCTGGACGGATCCGTACGAGGCTATTTTCACACTTAGCTTTTTTTAGCTAAAATAATGCAGACGGATCCGTTCTGAACGGAGCCTCCGTCTGCATTATTATGGGCGGATCCGTTCAGAACGGATCCGCCCGAACGCTAGTGTGAAAGTAGCCTAAAATATATTGCTTGGAAATATGGTATGTACAAAATTTGCTACTTTTATATGCTACAAAAGTAACATAAATTCCTCTCAACGTATCTATTCTTGTGTCTTTCTTTGTGTCTGCAGAAAAAGGAGCAATTTCAGATTCTGGTTATTTGTAAGATCAAGGTCTGTGAAATTTTGCAAAGTCAAACTATTTGTGCTAGATTCATTTAACATGTTGATAAATTGCTCTGTACTGCCAGTGTGTAAATTAGGTATCCATAATCTGTTCTGTGCTCAAGGAAAAACCAAGGTGGTAGAGTTTCATTTAAAGGCTATGGACACCTTGAACACCTTCATCTGGGGGCACAGCACACCTTCATCTGGGGTTTTCCAAAACGCGCATCAGGGTTTGCGGTTCTCCTGAGGTGACTTCTTTATTAATGGGTATGTGATTGATTAATGTTACATCTTTCATGAGGGCTGCTTTCTGTGGACTACTCCATGTACTGTGATGCTGTTTTTTGAGGGGTGGTAATGTGGTCTATTACTGGTTTTGGGCCTCTATTTAATGTAGTTGTGAGTAACCTGTGTTTATTAATCATTGTATATTAGACCCATAGAGACGGAATAGAGAGGCAGGACACATGCGCTCCATTCATACTCTTCTTCTGGAACTAACATATGTCATCTATCCTGAGGATGATTCTTTGTGGGATAACCCCTTAAAGGGGTATTCCCATCTTGCTATTTCATCATCGCCTTAAAGGGGATATCCCATCTTAGACAATGGGGGCATATCGCTAGGATATGCCCCCATTGTCTGATAGGTGCCGGTCCCACCTCTGGGACCGGCACCTACAAGGAGAACGGAGACAGGGAGAGTTGCGGCTGGAGGACCCCAGGTTTCCCGGGGTCTGCCCACCACCAGGCGCAGATCCCCACCTCTCCCATTGAAATGAATGGGAGCGCACCACACATGCGCTGCCACCGCTCCCATTCATTTCCATGGGGTCGACAGAAAAAGCTGAGCCAGCGCTCGGCTATTTTCGGCGGCTATATAGAAATGAATGGAGGGTGGCTGCGCATATGCAGTGCGCCCTCCTCAACTTTCTCCGCTCCGTTCTCCTTGTAGGTGCATAGCGATATGCCCCCATTGTCTAAGACGGGATAACCCCTTTAAGGCTACTTTCACACTAGCGCTTGATCGGATCCGTTCTGAACGGATCCGATCATATTAATGCAGACGGAGGCTCCGTTCAGTACGGATCCGTCTGCATTAATAACTTAGAAAAATTTCGCAAGTGCGCAAGTGCGCAAGTAGCCTGAGCGGATCCGTTCAGACTTTCAATGTAAAGTCAATGGGGGACGGATCCGCTTGAAGATTGAGCCATATGGGCTCATCTTCAAGCGGATCCGTTCCCATTGACTTACATCGTAAGTCTGAACGGATCCGCTCGCCTCCGCACGGCCAGGCGGACAGCTGAACGCTGCAAGCAGCGTTCAGCTGTCCGCCTGTCCGTGCGGAGGCGAGCGGAGCGGAGGCTGAACGCCGCCAGACTGATGCAGTCTGAGCGGATCCGCATCCATTCAGACTGCATCAGGGCTGGACTGAGGCGTTTGGGTCCGCTCGTGAGCTCCTTCAAACGGAGCTCACGAACGGACCCATGAACGCTAGTGTGAAAGTAGCCTAAGCCAGCTCTGCTGTTTGCTTCCTCGTTTCCTGCTTCAAGGGAGGGCTTAGGCAGTTTGAGTGAGGACCTGCCACGCCTCTTCATGACATCACACTGACAACTCAGTCCTTGCGTGCTCGTTCATGTGGATAGTATGAGTCATCAGTCTGGCAGCCTGCAGTGTCTGTGAGGCCCCTCCGTACGGCTGGGGAATAATCACTTAGAGATCTATGGTCAGTGACCTCAGTAGACAGTAACATGTTCTGTCCTGCAGTCTAATACAATTTTACACACAACCTGTCTTATCTTTTACAAACCCATTCTGTGCAGCAAAACAATAATTCTTTACTATACATTAGCCCACAAGCATATTAGCCAGTAGCCATATAATCTGTGCTTTTGACTCCCATAAAACATGATCATCCCCCACTGACCAGCACTGATGCAGATTTTCTTTCAAATATAGCTCCACTACAGTTGTGTATAAACCTTAGACCTTTTATCTGTATAGATGCATATACAGCCCTGCTACATCTGTCTTCCCTGAATCTCTTCTCTTACAGCCCTGCTAAATCTGTCTTGCTCTCCAATATCAGCACTTTGTTGGAATCACTTCATATACAGCTTTGCTACATCTGTCTATTTATCTCTCCCCCCAGCACTGTGGCAGAATTGCCTCATATACAGCTTTAGTACACTGCTCTTCCCTGAACCACTTTATATACAGCTCTGCTACATCTGTCCTGCTCTCTACTACCAGCACTGTGTTGGAATCACTTCATATACAACTCTGCTACATCTGCCTATTTCTCTCTCCCAACCCCACTGTGCCTGAACCTCCTCCTATACAGCTCATCTACATTGCGCAAATTGCGGTCCCCAATGCATGGAACAACCGACACATTCGTGTGCATGAGCCTTAACAGAGAGATGGTGGGGCATTTATCCACTTGTGTAGAGAAAGCAGAAGGGGGGGGGGGGGGGGGATGGGAAATTCTTGCTTTGTAAAATCTCAAGTACACTCTTTGTGCCGCCATATGGTGTTATATAGCACCGTATTTCAGAAGTATTCTCTCCTAAAACAGTCCATAATGCAATTAGAGCCATGCAGAGGTAGTGTATAGCCCCATAGACTTCTATTGGATTCATATTTCAGTTCTGTACTGTGCTGTGTGCTGCCATATTGTGCCATTGGATGGCACAATAATACATAAGTATTACCTATGAACATGCGACAAAGGCATGCAGAGGTACAGAGTACCGCCCTATAGACTTCTAATAGAACCATATCACAATTTATACTCTTGATGCCGCCACATGGTGCTATTGTGTGGTACTATATTACAGAAGTATTCCTCCTTAGAACATACCATAATGAAATTAGAGGCCGGTGGATTAACTGTATGGCCCCTCAGATTTCTATTGGAGCCATATTGCAGTTCTGTTCTCTGTGTGCTGCCATATGAAAGCCATATATTTCAGTTGCGTACTCTAAGTGACGCCATATGGTGCAAATATAGGACACTTCTATCCAGCAGTATTCTCCCCTAGAACATGTCACACAAAAAAGCAGAGGCATGTGGAGGTGCAGTGTGGCCCCGTTGACTTCTCTTGGGGCCACATTACTATTTCATACAACTTGCAGCTTGTGTAGGGCAGTTGGACATCAGCCCATGCTAATGTCAGGAACTCCGGCAAAAAAAAGGAATTTGAAATCAGGGGCTCGGGTGCTAAGGTGGCATTGGCACGATGGAAGCAGAAACAGTTGATTTTATCCCCAGCCCTTTCTTCAGGATGTCAAGGAATCTTACACCTGGAGAACACCAGATGGAGGTCACGGCAGACAGTACTGGGCATCATGTAGAAGCAGCTTCTAGCAGACTAATAATCTTCTAGGCAAGAAGCGCAAAGCATGATGCACCTTATCAGAGAAGGACTCGGACCAGCTGTCACGTGACCTTCAGGTTCAAGGTGCCAGTGACAAGGGGGCACAGCACAATAGCGAGGTCTGCTCAGTGTGAGAGCTGGAGGACGCGGCGCGCTGAGCACATGCTTTCACTATACAGCAGAGCAGAGTGTCCTCCGACACTGCTCCAGTACGTCCTCGCTCTCCACTTCTATCTCCCAAGTCTGCGCGGCTCTGTTACAGACACAGCACAAGGAAATAAAGAACAGCTCATGCGCGGCTGCCCGGCGCATTCAGGAAAGAAATGAGAGGCCAGTCACTTGATCGATATGGTTCCACTGCGTGCGTGGCCCCTGCATTCGGCAGGCGAGAGGTGGCCTTAAAGGGGTTGTCCAAGTTACTTTTTTTGTTCTATGTTTCTAACTAGGGAAATGTAACAGCTTTCCAATTAACGCACTTTATCTCCAGTGGCTGGTTTCACAGATTTCTCGGAGGGTCACATGACCTGTGATGTCAGCTTCTCTCCCTGCTCTGATAATGTTGGTGCACAAGCCTGAGAGATCTGTACAGGAGAGGTCACTGTGCTGGCTACTGCTGCTTATTGCTCTCTCCCAGGATTCTTAACCCCTTAAGCTGCACAGACTCGGGGCTGAAGTGCTTACTGTGTAGCTGCAGGCAGCGAGGAGACAAATGCTGGGCACAGGAGCTGACAGAAGGTCTGCAGAGCATTGTAGCTAGGGGGAAGATCCTGTGTGCATCAGCAGTGTCATAGTACAGCTGGGACTTGTAGTTCTACACATACAACATGCTGCAGAGTCTCCCAGCAGGCAGACATGTCACTCAGGGCAGTACTTGTATTCACTCCCTTAGCAATGTCATTATACACCTGGGACTTGTAGTCCTACACATACAACATGCTGCAGAGTCTCCCAGCAGGCAGACATGTCACTCAGGGCAGTACTTGTATTCACTCCCTTAGCAGTGTCATTATACAGCTGGGACTTGTAGTCCTACACATACAACATGCTGCAGAGTCTCCCAGCAGGCAGACATGTCACTCAGGGCAGTACTTGTATTCACTCCCTTAGCAATGTCATTATACACCTGGGACTTGTAGTCCTACACATACAACATGCTGCTGAGTCTCCCAGCAGGCAGACATGTCACTCAGGGCAGCACTTATATTCACTCCCTTAGCAGTGTCATTATACAGCTGGGACTTGTAGTTCTACACATACAACATACTGCAGAGTCTCCCAGCAGGCAGACATGTCACTGAGGGCAGCTCTTGTATTCACTCCCTTAGCAATGTCATTATACAGCTGGGACTTGTAGTCCTACACATACAACATGCTGCTGAGTCTCCCAGCAGGCAGACATGTCACTCAAGGTAGCACTTATATTCACTCCCTTAACAGTGTCATTATACAGCTGGGACTTGTAGTTCTACACATACAACATTCTGCAGAGTCTCCCAGCAGGCAGACATGCCACTGAGGGCAGCTCTTGTATTCACTCCCTTAGCAATGTCATTATACAGCTGGGACTTGTAGTCCTACACATACAACATGCTGCTGAGTCTCCCAGCAGGCAGACATGTCACTCAGGGCAGCACTTGCATTCACTCCCTTAGCAATGTCATTATACAGCTGGGACTTGTAGTCCTACACATACAACATGCTGCAGAGTCTCCCAGCAGGCAGACATGTCACTCAGGGCAGTACTTGTATTCACTCCCTTAGCAATGTCATTATACACCTGGGACTTGTAGTCCTACACATACAACATGCTGCTGAGTCTCCCAGCAGGCAGACATGTCACTCAGGGCAGCACTTATATTCACTCCCTTAGCAGTGTCATTATACAGCTGGGACTTGTAGTTTTACACATACAACATACTGCAGAGTCTCCCAGCAGGCAGACATGTCACTCAGGGCAGTACTTGTATTCACTCCCTTAACATGCTGCTGAGTCTCCCAGCAGGCAGACATGTCACTCAGGGCAGTACTTGTATTCACTCCCTTAGCAATGTCATTATACAGCTGGGACTTGTAGTCCTACACATACAACATGCTGCTGAGTCTCCCAGCAGGCAGACATGTCACTGAGGGCAGCTCTTGTATTCACTCCCTTAGCAATGTCATTATACAGCTGGGACTTGTAGTCCTACACATACAACATGCTGCAGAGTCTCCCAGCAGGCAGACATGTCACTCAAGGTAGCACTTATATTCACTCCCTTAACAGTGTCATTATACAGCTGGGACTTGTAGTTCTACACATACAACATTCTGCAGAGTCTCCCAGCAGGCAGACATGTCACTGAGGGCAGCTCTTGTATTCACTCCCTTAGCAATGTCATTATACAGCTGGGACTTGTAGTCCTACACATACAACATGCTGCAGAGTCTCCCAGCAGGCAGACATGTCACTCAGGGCAGCTCTTGTATTCATTCCCTTAGTAGTGCAGGGGGAGGGGCGGAGATAGTTGTTTTTGCAAGTAAACAAAGGGCCAAAAGAGAACCAGGGAAATGAGGAAATAGATTATTATTATTTTTTTGCCTAAAACTTGCTTAGCTTAGTTATATATTGCTGACCATAAGATTTACAGTGCTATATTTTTTGGACAACCCCTTTAACTAGGGGAGACCTAATGACAAGAATGAGGTGGGAGGAGAAGAATTTTATCAAAAAGGGTGGGAATTGGCTAATACATTATATTTACAAAAATCATCACGGTCACATCATTACCAGATTAAACAGTGATCATTGTGATGGGAATACCCCTTTAATGTTCTGTCTAATTGGTGCTATTGACTATTTTACTATATATATGGGGGGTAATTTATCATGTGGGTAATATCTGAAGTCAGTACTCACCAAATTTATCAAACATGGCATGGAATTTGTTAATGCAAATTATAAATCTACCTTAAAGGTGGTATAAGCACAACCACTTTTGTACCTAAAAATTAAAAAATGGTGCAAAATTTTGTGTAAAGTAACTTGCAACATCGCATCTTGAATTTTTATGTGAAAATACTGGTGAACCAGATTTAATAAATGAGCCACAGGACCTGTCATCCCACTGAGGATGGAGATGCACCAGAGGCAGGACCTACTGAGGAGAACGGAGATCTTCTCCTCCCTCTACCTTTACTGCAGATTTAGGCTACTTTCACACTAGCGTTCGGGTGTCCGCTTGTGAGCTCCGTTTGAAGGCTCTCACAAGCGGACCCGAACGCTTCCGTCCAGCACTAATGCATTCTGAGTGGACGCGGATCCGCTCAGAATGCATCAGTCTGGCAGCGTTCAGCCTCCGCTCCGCTCAGCAGGCGGACACTTGAACGCTGCTTGCAGCGTTCGGGTGTCCGCCTGGCCGTGCGGAGGCGTGCGGATCCGTCCAGACTTACAATGTAAGGCTACTTTCACACTAGCGTTCGGGCGGATCCGTTCTGAACGGATCCGCTCATAATAATGCAGACGGAGGCTCCGTTCAGAACGGATCCGTCTGCATTAAAATGGCAAAAAAAAGCTAAGTGTGAAAATAGCCTCAGACGGATCCGTCCAGACTTTCAATGTAAAGTCAATGGGGGACGGATCCGCTTGAAGATTGAGCCACATTGTGGCATCTTCAAACGGATCCGTCCCCATTGACTTACATTGTAAGTCTGGACGGATCCGCACGGATCCGCACGCCTCCGCACGGCCAGGCGGACACCCGAACGCTGCAAGCAGCGTTCAGCTGTCCGCCTGTCCGTGCGGAGGCGAGCGGAGCGGAGGCTGAACGCCGCCAGACTGATGCAGTCTGAGCGGATCCGCTCCATTCAGACTGCATCAGGGCTGGACGGCTGCGTTCGGGTCCGCTCGTGAGCTCCTTCAAACGGAGCTCACGAGCGGACCAGCGAACGCTAGTGTGAAAGGAGCCTAAGTCAATGGGGACGGATCCGTTTGAAGATGACACACTATGGCTCAATCTTCAAACGGATCCGTCCCCCATTGACTTTACATTGAAAGTCTGGACGGATCCGTCTGAGGCTATTTTCACACTTAGAAATATTTTAACAATATAATGCAGACGGATCCGTACTGAACGGAGCCACCGTCTGCATTATATGAGCGGATCCGTCTGAGACGGATCCGCTCTGAACGCAAGTGTGAAAGTAGCCTTACATATTGGGTGCCAAAATGGAGCGGGAGAACAGGTGGGCCAATTGAAAAAAAAAAAAAAAAGTGTGCTGGAAATAAAAAGTATTATATTTCAAAAAAACAAAAATGAAGACAGGTCCTCTTTAAACGTTCTGGGCAAAGAACAAGGTTCCCTTTAAAAGAACTCTAGTCCCGGGTAATAAATTATTCGGCTGTGACAGTTTGCGTTCATTCATCACAGTCACTGCAGTCACTCATCTTCTAGGAATATGAATCTCCGCCACCAGATTCTCCATGGGAATCCTGTTCTTGTTCATTATGCAAAAAACATAAATTGCTGTGCAGCCTTATGCAAAACACCAATCTCATAATGTGTTTAAGCAAACAGATGATCTGACGGAAGAAGGAGAAAAAACACCCTGAAAACCCTTTGGAATACGGTGCCTGAACTAGGCAGCTTAATTATGTTCCATTTTGAGGCTGCTGAACCGCTCTACATTTAAAGATGTAAAGTGCGGCACCATTTAGAGAGATTATTTTCTGCTACTAAACCATGCAAATCACATGGGAAAAAAATAAATAAATAAAAAATCTGTTGATGGATCTCCCTACGTCTGCCATGCTCATTAACTAGCACAGCATCGCTGCGGAGAGGAAAACTGCTGGATAATGGCATTCACTGAAACTGATTATTAGCCCTGATTACTTTGCCAGTCCAAACTTATCAGAAGAGAAAAAGAAAACAGCAGACGCTCAGAAGGTTACATGTTTTCCACATTCTGAGAAGCGTTTCCCTCGCCTTCCGTTTCTTTTTGCTCCAGAAAAGCCCAAGAGTAGGCTATTCCCTTCCAAACATACAGATATACAGCATAAATAATAGAGAAACCAAACCACAAGTATCCTGCCAACCCCATCCCATGAATTCATTGATTTTATTATGCTCTCGGAGTGCACTTTATAGCACTGCAAGTACACAGAAGCAGAAAGAGCTAAAGAGAATACATTGTAATATGAGAGTATGTGTGCCGCACGATCTAGGCTTCTTAACATTCACTTCTCATCACTGATATTGGAGATGAACAACGTAGCTCCCGTACTTACTCCCGCCCTCACCCTGGTGGGGGTGCTGTAGCTCAATGCATTGCTTATTCTAAACTCATGCTCAGAATTCCTTACACCACATTACAAAATGGGAAACTGTTAGCAGTGGACCTGAATCCTAGAGTAATAGCAAGGAAATTAAAAAAATTACAGGTGGTCAGAAGGATTGTCACCTCCATAGTCCCAGAAAGGTGGACCAAGCTGCAAGATAAACATGGGAACAAGTCTAAACAGGAATATAGGCGACCACGTCTGGGTTGGGGCACGTTGGTTATCTATAAAGGCCCCAACACACATGCTTTGGTGGTTTTTGCTCACTCAAGAAACTTCACAGAAACTTTGTTTGTGTTTTTTTTTTCCAAGCCACATACGATTTTTATGGCATTTTTAGCTGCATTTTTAGCTAAACAATTGGATGAACCAAAAAAAAAAAAAAAAAAAGACACGGAACTCCAAAAAGCCGCAGAATTAACAAAAACACTAGTAGCAAAAAATAAATTAAAAAAAATAAAAATAAAAAGAGGTTCTTCTCATAGAGATCACATGCATGCTCAGCCAAGTCAAGCATGCATGTGTATGAAAGGCCAGGAGGAAATATTTATGTTCCAACGCTTCTAGGTCTTTTACTAGTGTCTACTTCCTGGTCCCTCTTGACACAAGAAATCTGTGAGAGACTAGGAAGAGACTAGAAAGATTTAGAATGAGTTCAGAGGGTTTTTTGAAGAAGGCGAGTATGACTTTTCATTTTTTTTAAGTGTGGGGTTTCGCTCTGGTAGACAGGATTAGTGGACAAGGTATAGAGGCAACAACAAGTTCTTTGGATCAAACAGTTCAGTGTTGTATTGACACTTTAGGCAAGTGACAAAACAAGCAGTCATAAACAAGCAAAAAGTCACCTTGCAATGTTGGTGGAAATTCACACCAAGCGGCAATTCTGCCTGAAAGAGTCCTTGAGCATAGCAGTACCAACCTGTTTACATGCTAAACAGGTAGCAAGCCTTCATCCAAACACAAGGCTCCTAGATCCCAACACAGAGAGCTGGCTTCTGAGCCCAGCTGCCTATTTAAGGACAGCCAGGTGCTGCCAAAAACCGGACCGGCACTTAAAATCCAGTCCAGTATTTGACCTCACCTGGCTGAAAATCAGCCCATCAGCACATGCTGGGAGGAAAATACCTGTTTTCCCAGACAAAACCTCTCACTTTGTCACATACTCCCCCCTTTGTTCAACCCTGAGGGGGTGAACACACGCCAGAGAGTGTACCCGGTAACCGGCCTGCCCTGTGTTCCACTGAAAACTTAAAAGTTTTGTAGGGAAACCATCAGGTGACCCGGGCATTTCTGTCCTTGGCCTGGCTCATCCACTTGAGAGGGAATTTTCTCCCCAATAAATAATAGCGGAGAGATTCTAGTGTCCACTTGAGCCAGGCACCCTCTCTCCACTATACTATACTATACTGGGTCTCGGCTGGGGTGAGCTTACGGCTGAGGAAGACAACGGGATGCTCCTCCCCATTGACTTCCTGAGATAGTACAGCACCGAGACCTACTTCGGAGGCATCAATCTGTACTATAAACTCCCTTTTGAAGTTGGGCATCACCAAAACCAGGGACCCGCACAGGGCCGACTTCAAAGCGGAGAAAGAGTCTTCAGCCCGATCATCCCAGCGAACCATAATTGACTTGTGTTCCTTCAAAAGTCCTGTCAAGAGCGTGGCTAGAGTAGCAAAGTGGGGAACAAACCTCATATAATAGCCCACCATTCCCAGGAATTACTTTAATTGTCTAGTGGGGTTTGCCGACTCCACGCCCAATGACATACCCCAGGTACTTAGTCTCTTCTAACCCTATCGCACATATTTTTGGGTTAGCGTTAGGCCAGCTTTCCCAAGGGAGTTCACTACAGCCTGCACTTTGGGTAGGAGACTTTCCCAGTCGGTACTGTGGATGACAATATCGTCCAAGTAAGCTGAAGCGTACCGACGATGTGTATGAAGCATGATGTCCATTAGTCGCTGAAAAGTGGCGGGGCGCCATGCAGATCAAAGGGTAAGACCTTATATTGATATAGCCCTTTAGGCGTGATGAAGGCAGTTTTCTCTTTGGCAGCCTCCGTTAAGGGCACCTGCCAGTACCCTTTCGTGAGGTCCAAAACAGAAAAATACCGGGCTTGTCCTAACCTCTCGATGAGCTCATCCATCCGGGGCATGGGATACGCATCGAATTTGGAAACCTCGTTAAGTTTTCGAAAGTCGTTACAAAACCGCAACGTCCAGTCCGGCTTGGGTATCAATACTATAGGACTGGCCCACTCACTTTTTGACTCCTCAGTGACATCTATCTGCAACATTAGCTGCCCCTCCTCCGATACGGCTTGTCACTGAGCCTCGGGTACCCGGCATGGTTTTAATCAGACTTTTGCCTAAGGCTCAGTGACAATGTGATGCTAGATTATGGAAGTGCGTCCAGGGAGGTCAGAGAACACATTCGTGTTCTGACTAACGAACTCCCTGGTCTCCTGAGTCTGTTTAGAGGAGAGACTGTCAGCAATTTTTACTGTGGCAGCCGCCTCTCTTGCATCAGACAGAGGGGCCGGTACCTATTCTCCTAGAAAACCCGGCCACAGGCTGTCTTCTGTACAGGTTTCCCTATCTTTCGCGGTTTGAGTAAATTCACATGGTAAACCTACTCTGGCTTTCGCTGCCCTGGCTGGTGTACCTTGTAGTTTACATCTCCAATTTTCTCGAATACCTCGTAGGGCCCCTGCCACCTAGCCAGGAACTTTCTGTCTAAGGTCGGCACCAGAACCAAAACCCAATCAACTGGGTTAAAGATCTGGCCCCGAGCCTGCCAATTATATACCCAATTCTGGGCTCGCTGAGCTGCCGCCATATGATCCCTAACAAGAGGCAACACTGTCTCTATCCGAGTGGGTAATGTACTCAATGACACTTTTATGTGGAGTGGGTTGTTGTCCCTACGCCTCTTTGGCCATGTCCAAGAGACCGCAAAGGTGTCTGCCATATAGCAGTTCGAAGGGCGACAACCCAATAGAGGCCTGGGGTACCTCTCGCACTACGAACATGAGATAGGGGCAAAAGGAGGTCCCAGTGCTTTCCATCTTTAACCACCACCCTCTTCAACATATTTTTTATGTTTGGTTAAACCTTTCTACCAGACTGTCCGTTTGTGAATAGTAAACAGACGTCCGCAGCTGTTTTTTGTGCAGCAACTTACAGAGTTCTTTCATCACCTTGGACAAAAAAGGGGTCCCTTGGTCGGTCAGAACCTCTTTAGGTAGTCCTACTTGGGAAAGCATCTCCATTAATTCCTTAGCTATGAGTTTGGCCGAGGTATGTCGCAGTGGCACCGCCTCTAGGTACTGAGTGGCGTAGTCTAGAATGACTAACATGTGTTGATGCCCTCTGGCAGACTTCGGTACTGGGCCTATGAGGTCCATAGCTATTCGGTCAAACGGTAGTTCGATAATCGGGAGAGGTACTAGGGAACTATAGAAATGTGGCTGGGGGCTAGATATCTGGCAGGTCGGACAAGACTTACAAAACTCTTCCACTTCTTTGAATATGCTAGGCCAGTAAAACTGCTGTAGAATACGATCCTGAGTTTTCTGCAGCCCCAGGTGACCCCAAGAATGTGTTGGTGGGCTAGATCTAACACAAGCTTGCGATAAGTCTTGGGGACCACCAACTGTTCAATAGGCTCACCCCGTAGTTGGTTTACCCGATACAACATATCCTGATGCACCACAAAACGGGGAAACACTGACTCTGCCCAAGGTTGTTGTGGTTCACCATCTACTATTAACACATTTTCCCAGGAGCGGGATAGGGTTGGGTCCAGACGTTGGGCAGTACTAAAATTATCCCCAGAGACATTGAGGTCTGCCAATTCAGGACCCGGCGGCAAGTCCTCCACGTCTCCCACCATCACATTTAGCGGGGTTGTCTCCCCCTCTTCCACCGAAGTGGCGGTCACCCCTAACTACTGGCCCTTCGGTCTCAGGTTCCCAGGGTTCTGGTCTTCCCCCTGAGCCCGGCCACTCTGCTAGGGATACCCCTGTCTCATGGTATTAGTCACTCTCATAGCAGGCCATAGTGCCAGGAAGCCGAGGAAGTCTCTCCCTATTATGAGTTCATGTAGATTTGTGGCGACAGCCACCTCGTGGGTCCATTTACCAGCCACCGTAGTTAGAGACACCAGCGTGGTGGGGGAAGTCTTTTAAGTCTACGTGGATGCACACCAGCCCAACTTTCCGGCCAGTATACTCAGGGGACCACACCAGGGTAGCCCTTACTAGGGTCACCAGACTCCCAGAGTCCAGCAGAGCCTTTGTCTGGGTGTCATCCACTTCCACCTGGCACAAATGATCTAGAGACTCTGTGGTACAGGTGGCGCACAACCTCCTGGCATATAGCGACTGATGGTAGCCATAGTTAGTGTCCATGGGCTTAACCCGATGGGGACAGTCAACCCTTACATAGCTGGACTCCTGACACCGCCAGCAGACTATTGGAGCCAGGTCTGCCGTGGGTACATCCCGCGTGGGTTTTAATCGGCTTTAATCTCTGGGCCTGGGTGAAGATTTCTGGGGTTTGCCGACCCTCCTCCCAACAGAACCCTCCTTTAGATTCCTGGTAGCTTCATAGCATTCTACCACGTGCACCATTTCATGGGCATTGCCAGGAGACACCTGACCGATCCAGTGCTGGAGAGGGTATGGCAAAGCCCTCCAGAACATATCAGCTAACATATGATCCAGCATAGCGGTGGGACTCAGCACGTCAGGATGTAGCCATTTTTGCAAGAGGTGAAGCAAGTTATAATACTGGGGTCTTGCAGGCTCAGCTGGGTTGAACCCCAACTCATGCACCCACTCGGCCCGTACCAACACATTCACCCCCAGTCTTGCCAGAATGTCACCCTTGATTTTCTGGTAGTTGGCCGCTTGATCGTCCGGCAAGTCGACATACACCCTCTGGGAATCTGAAGCCAGGAACGGAGCGACAACCTTAGCCCACTGGTCACGGGGTAGCTTTCCCTGATGGCCACTTTCTCATACATAGCCAGGTAGGTGTCGATGTCGTCTGCGGGGGTCATCTTAGGAATCACGGCACAGACTGCTTTCCGTGCATTGTGGACGCTCGGGGTTGCTCCTGCTGTCTGCAAAGCCATCAGATGTTGCAGCAGCAACTGGTTAGTCTCCTGCTGCTGCTTATTAGCCTTGCGTTGCTGCAGGTTTGTCTCTCGCTGCGGCAGATTAGCCTCCATGAGGGCCTTCACAACAGCCTCCATTTTGTCGGAGGGGCACTGGTTGTAATAAAGCTGGTTTAATGTACGACATACAACCGTGCCTGAAAAATTTAGAAACCAAAAAAAAAATATCTAAAATCAGCGTTCATGCCAGCATCCTCCACCAATTGTGGGGTTTCGCTCTGGTAGACAGGATTGGCAGATGCAGCATAGAGGCAACAACAAGTTCTTTGGATCAAACAGTTCAGTGTTTTATTACACAGGTAAGTGACAAAACAAGCTGTCATATTCAAACAAAAATCACCTTGCGGTGTTGGTGGTAATTCACACCATGTGGCAATTTTGCCTCAAAAAGTCCTTAACCCTAGCAGCACCAACCTGTTTTCAAGCCAAACAGGTAGCAAGCCTTCATCCAGACACAAGGCTCCCAGATCCCAACACAGAGAGAGCTGGCTTCGGAGCCCAGCTGCCAATTTAAAGGGAACCTGTCACCTCCAAAAACCATCTAAAGCTGCCAGCAGTACCTGAGGGTAGCGCTTATGCAGAGAGTTCGGCAAAGCCAGCCAAACTGCCAGCCGTCAGTCACAGCGAAGGGGCAGAGAAAGGGGCGTGGTTATCTTGACTTGACGCAAGGATGCTGCTGCCCCTTTGACTTCAAGCATGTCTAGTGAAGTGTGCCGGCAGGGTATAAAGGAACGTTTTCAGAGCTTCTGCCGCATCGGCCTTCAGGAATAAAACAATCGTCAAACACACTGCTCGCTATACTGCTGGCAGCTTCAGATGGTTTTTGTAGGTGACAGGTTCCCTTTAAGGACAGCCAGGTGCTGCCAAAACCCAGACCGGCACTTAAAATCTGGTTCAGTATTTGGCCTCACCTGGCTGTAAATCAGCCCACCAGCACATGCTGGGAGGAAAATACCTGTTTCCCCAGACCAAACCTCTCACTGTGTCACATAAGTGATTCTGACCCTTTAAAAAAATTAAAATAAAATGACTAACCAGACAACATGGAAATTGAAGGGAGAACTTAAGACAAGCCAAAAAATAAGCTATTTCGTAGGGTTCAATATAATAAGCTGTGGAATTAGCTGACAAGTAAAGTCCGTGGGTAGAGAAGTAACCATACACAGCAGAATGTGCCTTCTATGCCTTCTTTGTCATAGACGCTGAAGTGTTCTTTGGGGCAGATGCTAATAAAGTCATAGGCTGCAGACCGAATATTACAAAATCCTGGCTAAAGCTAAACCTCTCCTGCCTAGAGACTGCTAAAGGTTACGCTCATTGGAAAAGTTCCGTTAACCATTAAACTGTATGACTGGCCCGGACACAAGAAGCATTATGTAACGTTATGTAACTCTTGACTAATCATTGAAATACATACAGTAGTTAGACAGACGTATCAGATCTGAGATACCTTTAGGTAAAAAGGCCACACAGATATAGGGCTTATTATCAACAGCAAAAAGCAAGAAAGTTTAGTTATATTATGTGCTGAAGCTGCCACTTTGATGATGTCCAAGCTTGAGTGTACAGTGTCAGAGCAATGGAGATGACTCCACCTTGGGAGAAGACTTGTGGTAGCTGCTCCCATGGCAAACCCACCCAAATAAGGCAAGCACTACAGGAATCAGCGGAGCAGCGCTAGTGCAGGCAAGTTGCTGGTTTGGAATATTCAAACTGGTGATATGTTGTCTCACCCCCACCAAAATTGACTGACCAAACCATTAACAGATTTATTTAACCAATCACTGGTAACAGGAGTCGTCCCAAAATATTGGAAATTAGTAAATGTTGAGCCCATTCACAAGAAAGGTAGTAGGGAGGAACAGCCTTCTCCACTGACGCTTCCTTCCCAACAATTGCTTGCTACATCAGGCCATGTAAAGGGGCCTTTAATTACGTTAACTGCCTCCTGACAGGTTAGGTCTCTACTAACTGAACCCAGACAACCCCTTTAAGAGACATATATCGTCACCTTTCCATTACAGTCACGCAGCTGGGAAGTGTTTCAAGATATAGCTTTGCATGAAACTTTGATAAAGTTTAATGGACTAGTAAATGTTTACTTTGCAGACGTGCAGTCACTCCAGCTTGCCTAGTGCTATCTGTAAAGAGTTCCATTTCCCTGTACTGTGTTTGCCTCACAGGATAATACAGATTACATGACCTTCTATTACAGCATTTAGTATGCTAGACAGGTCAGGGCTGGGATGTCTGGTTCATGCCTGCAAAACCTTTGTACAGGAGACAGGAATACCACTATCACTCCTTGGCATGTTCCACTGCCACTCCAGGGTAGACGTTTTCCCTTTAGACCAAGCTGGCAGACTTTTGGTTGCACAAAAAAAATTCTATTAATATAAATAATTTTGAAACTTTAAAAGATCTTTGAACAGCGATATGTAAGTCACTGCTTGGATTTTGAAACGCTAAGCCTATGTTCACATCTGCAGTAGGTAAACCTGGTAGTCTACAGTAGCTACAACCAGAGTTAGCATATCCGGCAAAGCTGGACACTGCCGGATCCCTATTGATCATAATGGGATCCAACAGGGATCCAGCATGAATGCCGACATTCTGACAGACAAATATCGCTGCATGAAAGGGGTATTTGTCCGGCAGAAAGCTGGACAAATATGCAAGGGATCTGGCGGGTTTCCATCACATTTGTCTTGCTTCTGTCTAGTAGCCTAAGGCCGAGTTTACATCTGCATTGACCTTTCCATTCTTCTGAGCCGTCAAAAACAAAAAAAAAGAAAAAAAAAAGAAAATAAAAGTTTCATTTGTGATTTTGTGCATCAGCCGTTAGCATTAGTTTGAGTCAGTTCTGTCAGACATCCGTTTTTTTTTTTTTAACAGAATAAGTACAGCAGGCAGGACTTTTTTTTCCCCATTAAACATAACCAATATCTGATGGAACTCACAAACTGAGCACAACTGATGCTCAAAATAAGGGCTCATTCACACGACCGTTGTTTGGCTGTTCCATGCATTGGGGGCCCGCAATTTGAGGTCCTCAATGCACGGGTACCAGCCGTGCGGCTGCCGCGACGGATACAGACCCATTCCACACCACAAAAAATAGCACTCCATAGTACTTCCGTGCCTCCGTTTCACACCGACCTTCCGGTGCCCGCATATTGCAGACCCGTTGTTTACGAGCCGTAATACGGGTACGACCGACCAACAGCCATGTGCATGAGCTCTAAACCGGATGTTCATGTAATAGTTCATTCAGGGAATTATCATCTCCTGTGAAGGTCATTAAATGAGTGTCATTTAACAAGATACATCACGCTATAGTGATCTGTCACTAGTTTATATTGCCCTTAATTTGGACACCATAAAACTGGTGATAGATTCCCTTTAAGGCCCCTTTCACATGGGCGAGTTTTCCGTGCGGGTGCGATGCGTGCGTTGAACATATTGCACCCGCACTGAATCCTGACCCATTCATTTCTATGGGGCTGTGCACATGAGCGGTGATTTTCACGCATCACTTGTGCGTTGAGTGAAAATCAGCAGCATGCTCTATATTTCGCGATTTTCACGCGACGCAGGCCCCATAGAAGTGAATGGGGTGCGTGAAAATCGCATAGCATCCGCAAGCAAGTGCGGATGCGGTGCGATTTTCACGTATGGTTGCTAGGTGACAGTCTATTCACTGTATTATTATCCCTTATAACATGGTTATAAGGGAAAATAATAGCATTCTGAATACAGAATGCATAGTATAATAGGGCTGGAGGGGTTAAAAATAAATAAAAAAAGTTAACTCACCTTCTCCTCTTAGTCGCGTAGTTCCCGGTCTCTTTACTTCTTGAATGAGCTGTGGGCTAAAGGACCTGTGGTGATGTCAGATCACATGCTCCATCACCACGGTGATGGACCATGTGATTGGAGCATGTGATCTGACGTCACCACAGGTCATTTAGCCCACAGCTCATTCAAGAAGTAAAGAGACCGGGAACTACGCGATCAAGAGGAGAAGGTGAGTTAACTTTTTTATTATTTATTTTTAACCCCTCAAGCCCTATTTGACTATGCATTCTGTATTCAGAATGCTATTATTTTCCCTTATAACCATGTTATAAGGGAAAATAATACAATCTTCAGAACATCAATCCCAAGCCCGAACTTCTTCGCGGGTGCGATTTTTCTCACGCGAGTGCAAAACGCATGACAATGTTTTGCACTCGCGTGGGCGCATTTTCCCGCAACGCACCCGCCTCTTATCCGGGCAAAAAAACTGACGCCCGTGTGAAAGAGGCATAAAGGGGTTATCCAACACTAAACGTTTTTAACAAACCCCTTCCGAGTGGATGGACCCGTGGTGGGGTTCATACTTACCTGGTCCCCACCTCTGGATTCCGGGTCTCTGGGAATCAATATCTTGTTGACAGGCACCATGTGACCACTGATGTACCGCATGGGTGACAGGTCACAGTCTAGGCCCCTCTACCACTTCTGTCTACATGCACATTACCACTGCCAGCCAATCAATGACTTCAGCAGTGATGCATCAGTAACAGCACACTGAGGCCATTGATTGGCCAGCAGCGGTGAGGTGCATGTAGTCGGGACGTCACACTTCTGTTCCTGTGAGCACTGGAAGTGGTGGAGATGGGAGCTCAGCGCTGGTACTGTAATGATCTGGAGTATTCGTATGTTTGTTTTTTTTTACTTTAAGACCATGTCTTGTCTCCTAGAGATGGGTTAAAGGGGTTTTCCAGGAGTACAATATTGATGACCTATCGTAAGGTCATCAATATCAGATTGGTGGGGGGTCTGACTCTTGGCCCCCTTACCGATCAGCTTTTAGGGAAAGGCCAGTGGGCACTGCACAGCATAACAAGCACACTGCTGTACAATGTATATTGACTGTGCTTGGCCCATTCATTTAAATGGGACTGAACTGCACAAAGGCCATGTGACAGATGATTGTGATATCACACAGGTCTAGGAATAGGCCGCAGCATACCTCTTCAAGCAACTGGTCCGCCGGGGTCAGCCAGTTTTTTTGTTCCATATGAGATTATAGTTTAGTGCTCTTATTAAGAGAAACAAAAGAAAGTATTGCAGGTTTGATACCTTTTAATGGCTAACAAAAATAGAAGTAATGATGTTACATAGGGAGCTTTCGAGACATCACCAGTCTCTTCATCAGGCGTACTACAAGAATATGTGAAGAAACAGCAATATATATACAATAAGAGATTATTAAAACACACTGGAAATATATGGACCTCCATCCTTGCTTCATACTGCGTCTACCACAATGATTGCTCTCATACTCAGCCAATTAGCGTCTCCCACTCCTTCCGAGAACCACACATTGACTGACGCTGCTCTAGCAGAGACATGGCTGGCACTTTCAATAGCAGCAATGGCAAGGAGGCAAAGTATCTTCTTTCCCTGTGTTCTCTAATAATTCTGCTGATGCATAGACTTCAGTTGGCAAGAGATGGGCAGCTTATAATATTGTGACAATTGTGGAATATTTTTAGGTTTTCCACATAGGGGAACACAGAGCGCTTATGGATTAGAAACATATAGTTTTGTGATTTCTATGTGACCATATATACCGTATATAGAAAACATACATTTGTAACAATAAACAACAGCGTGCAAAGCTCTGAAATCCCACAAGTTTTGAAGATATATTCAGAGCAAATTTCAACGGTGTGAATTTTTCAGCCACCTTACAGTAATTCTACAAGTGCATTGAGATCTGGCGCTTGTACATGAAAAACAGTAATATAGTTCCTCACATTTTCACCATAACATTAGACAAAAATCCTTCAGATTGTTTTCCCGCTAATATTTGCGGAACAGACTTTGTGATATTTTCTGGTTCATTATAATTTACACTAATTGTCACTTCTGTCACTATACCCGCTTTTCCAGCAACAGGTCAGGCAGTTTCAAAGGTACAAATCTGCCGACATGAGTAATGTCACTAAGGGGTTAAAATGCACATCAGTCACCCGAGTTGCGAGCCAATCATATTTACTTACTTACAGACATAAATTTAAAATCTACAATAAAAAAGTGAAATTTTCATAATATTTTTTCCAATTTTAATGGATGTAGTGAAGTGCGGTTTCTCACAACGCACTACAGTGGGATATCTATAGGACTGTAGATTCATATAGGACTGAATGCTGAATTCATCTCCAATCATCTGTATACATGGAGGACATGTAAAGTTCACAAATAACGTGAAGAATGATCCTTACCTGTGCCAAAGAATTGTATTTTCTGAACAGCCAGATTATGACCAGCATGCACACACTGGAAGAGACACATCTGGGGTTACCATGTGAAGTCACTTCTACAAGGATAAAATCTCACAATATCACGATTAGGGTGCATTCACACAACCGTTTATGGATCTGCATCCGTTCCGCAATTTTGCGCAATGGGGGAGGACCCATTCACTTCAATTGGGCCGCAAAAGATGCAGACAGCACACTGTGTGCTGCTCGCATGCATTGTTCCGTTCTGTGGCTCCGCAACCGCGGACAAGAACAGGCATTCTTTATATAGTGCAGAAAGCAAACGGCCGGTATCAGTGTTTTGCGGATCTACAAAACACTTACAATCATGTGAATGCAACCTTAGACCTCATGCACACGACCGTGGTGTGTTTCGCGGTCCGCAAATCGCGGATCCGCAAAACACTGATGGCGTCCGTGCGCGTTCCACAATTTGCGGAACGGCACGGACAGCCTTTAATATAAATGCCTATTTTTGTCCGCAAAGCACGGACAAGAAAAGGACATATTTTTTTTTAGCTGGGCCACGGAACGGAGCAACGGATGCGAACAGCACACGGAGTGCTGTCCGCATCTTTTGCGGCCCCATTGAAGTGAATGGGTCAGCATCCGAGACGCCAAAACGGCAGCTCGGATGCGGACCAAAACAGCGGCCGTGTGCATGAGGCCTTATGCAATGTATCTCTCTGCTATGTAATTGCTATATCTCCATCTGCTAAAACCTTTATATTCCACTCAGTTACACTATGCAATAAACATGGCAGACCAGAGCCTATGCTGATACACCAGTTACTCTTGTGGCAGGGTTGCCAACCGTCCATAAATTTCTGGACAGTCCGCAAAAATAGGCGACTTTTTCCTTATGTCTATTAAAAGAAAACAGATGTGTGCGTAATTTTTTTGGGGCTGATGGTACTTCTCTATTATTTTGGTGGTAATTATCTTCACTTTACAGCTCACAGTATGAGTTCTTATATAGACAAGGATTACATATTATCTTTAACATTCATTATGGTTTTCCATTTTTCCGTAAAAAAAATTGGGATGTCCACAATTTTGGGATAAGTTGTCCAGAAAAAAAGAAAAATTCTGGTTGGCAACTCTGTCTTGTGAGTACCACGTATCAATATGACATCTGAATGAACCCACAACCACATGGGATGGCACCGCCCGCCCCTGTCTTCTCTGAGGTCATTAATCATGGTCCTTCCACCATCATGAGCTCACTTCTCCATCATGCAACACCGAATCTCCATGGGACCCGTAACCTCTTGTGACATGTCTCTTTTAGTAAATATTTGTATTCAGCTCAATAAAACAATTATGGAAGATCTCTTCTTATAACTCTACATGGAGATCTCCCTCTGTTATTGGTCATAGAAATAGCACCAAGTTGTCAATTTATCGACAAATTTCTAGGATGAATAACGGAGGAACAGCACAACACAGAGCTAAAAAATGTTATTTCATGAGAAATACAAATATTTATTAAGTAAAATAGAAATGTCAGGAAAGCTGACAGGGCCTCTGCAATGAACTGGTGGGCAGCTCTGAAATATTGACCTAGGGACAAAGGGTAAATAATAGGAGGTGAATAGCCGTATTTAGAACAGATTGAAGTCAATGGGGCGGCTGTTTTTTAATGCTAATGAATAGCAACCATATATATTATGAGGGGCCATTTACACTAAGAGGGCACTATGGAGCCATTTTTTATACTGAGGGGCACTATTGGGAGGCACTGGGGGAGGGGGGGCACTATGGGGCCTCTATTCACACCGGAGGGCACTATGGGGACATTATTTATACTGGGGGACAATATGGGACAACTATACTGGGGGCATTATGGGAGCCATTTGATGCCCAGGGACACTGTGGGAGGGCATAAAATATACTGAGGGCACTGCAGGAGTTGGGATAAAAAAAGAAAAAAAAAAAAAAAAAAAAGAACTACATCCGTTTTTAAAGGCAGTTAAAAGCTGATGCAAAATGGATGCAAAACAGCCATTAAAAATGGCTACCCAGCCACAAAATTAATGCAGACATTGATGCAAAATGGCTGTGACAAACTGACAGTGTGTCCATTTTCAATAGCCGTGTAAATGTAGCCTAAGAGTCAGATCCAAGCAAAAGGTGTGCAACCTTTAAATGCTAAATGCTGCCTTCACCTTCTCTGATAGGCAAGCAATTATTGGGAACGATCGGTTTGTTCCTGATAATTGCCTGCACATTCGGACTTAAAGGATAACTGTTGTATTTTTTATTTAGTTTAGTTTTTGAGTATTGGATTGTGGTGATTAATATCTCCTTGGTGGCCCTATTTCAACTTTTCACTGTGTATTCAATTACCCCTTAATTCCATATTTTTGTTTCCTGTACTGCCTATTTTTACCTGTGCTTAAAATAGGGTTGCTAGGCATGGTCCGTCTCTCTGTTGAAGGACAGAGCACGCAGAAGCAGGCTGCGTGCAGGGTCAGATTACTGACAGCCAGGGACTGTAAGTAAATGATTAAAGCTAGGCAGCTGATAACAGTGCCTGGCCTGTGTGCACTTCTCCCTGTCCTTGCACTTGTCAGACGCTCCCTCACTCAGCACAGCTGGAGAATGCAGAGTTGGAGCAGCTCACACCAGGGAAGGGAGATCTGTCATCTGCTCGGTGAATGAATGAAAGCAACATGTGGTAAGAGGACCCCTTTGTGCTGCAGGAGATTAACCCTTTAGGGGGAGGGCTCTGGTTACTGACACTTTTGGGGGGCTATTGTTACTGGCTAGTGCATGTAAGGAGCTCAATGCATTGTGGGTAGTGAGGGCAGGTGGGATTAGCCTAAGGGTGAGGGCAGTGGCGGCCATCTTAACTGAATAGTGAGATTGCCGTTTTATGCAGATTAGTTGCTAAGGGCTGAATCTTATTAAATATGGGGTAAATCAGTCTAATAGTAACTGATCCTGGAATATCATGTTATTAGTAACTACATATATGAAAATTTAAATTAGGGTCTAAATGTGACAGTTATCCTTTAAGACCTCATGCACATGACCATAGTTTTGGTCTGTGACTGATCTGCATTTTTTGCAGTTCAAACGTGGATCTATTCATTTCTATTGTAAAAGAATGGGATATTGACATAGGGGCCACTTAATATGGTGGATTTGGTGATCTCTGTAATGGGGACACCCCTTTGCTTGGTTTTCCTTCCTTTGAGGGATATCTGGCTTTCACTGTGTTGAAGACCCATAACTGGGGCTCCACGGTTATTTTGCATATTACTGTTTCCCAGGGAGCTTTGCACTTTAGATTGCTGTGTTGAGACTCTTAAATGAGGCTCTAAAGTGTTTTCTGTAGCTGGTCTCCTTAAGATCAGCTATTGTTTTGCATGACTATTCATGTCTATGGGACCGCAAAAATGCGGACAGCACACTGTCCGTTTTGGAGACAAAAACAGCTATTTCTACTACTGGGATAAAGAAAAATGCAGCACGCAAAACACATACAGTTGTGTACATGAGACCTAATGGGGCCATTAGCAAATGATAGACAAATAGTACATTTCTGAGATTTTACTACTGATGACCTATCCTCAGGATAGCAACAAACACTGGCCCCATGGCCCAAGAAAACCCCAAAGAAATGCACATCCACTAAATGTTTGTTGCACATTATTGGATGCTGCCATTTTGGACTACATACATTTTGCACATATCTGTGGTTTCTGGTGGGAGCAGGGTAGGCGTATGGTCTCGTTTTGTACCAGCACGTGTTATATTGTATACAATTTTTAATCATGTTTGTGTGTCTTTTGTAGCCTAATAAAATTCTTGTATTGTTTTTATATTTAGTGGATGTGCATTTCTTTGTAGTTTTCTTGGGCCAATGTTTGTTACTATTGTTGTTTTGAACCGCCATTGCACTCCGTTTTCATTGTAGTGTACCCCCCACCCCACTTTTTACATACTATCCTCAGGATAAGTCATCAGTATCTGATCGGTGGGGGTCAGACACTGATCAGCTGTTTGAGAAGGCACTGGTGCACCTGTAAGCGCAGCACTTCTCCGTGCTTACCAACATCGCCGCACATTGTATAGTGGCTGTGCTTGGTATCGCAGCCCCATTAACTTCAATGGGGCAGAGTAGAGCCAAGGCCATGTGACCAATGAACGTGATGTCACTGGCCTAGGGAAAGCAGCGAGAAGGCCATGGCTCTACTGTGAGCACCACTGCCTTATCAAACAGCTGATCGGCGGGTGTATAGAGGATAGGTCATCAGTATTTGTCTTGGAAAATCCCCTTTAAGATTTGCTGAAGACCTCACGGCAGGGCCCAGAATATCTCAACATTAGGCCATCAGGCTGTTTCCTTGCTGACTGTCATCAGCTTTTTCCTTATATTCCGAATGGGCAAGGTGGAAAAAATATTATTTAATTATATATTATTTAATTATATATCTGATAATTTTTAACTTGTTGCTAGGAGCTACCATAACATCATAATCTGTGGAGACCCGACCCCTGGGACGCCCTCCGAGGCTCCGATCCATTTTTCAGCACAGCCGCACTCCAGCATTTTCTTCCACTGGACGGGCTAGGGGCTTCAATGTGCAACGAATGCGGTATGTTATGGATTATTTAGGTTAATAAATTTCAAAATCATGAAGGAACTGAACTGAAGGTTAATCTTTAGAACCTACCAAATTCATCCTAACACCACATTTAGTTATATCAGCAAGGACAACAACTCTTACCATCCAATTAAGGAGAACGTAGCTGTGATCCTCTTCACTGTTGTAATGGTCACCTACAAAACATAAAAGCACGAAAACAGTAAAAATTGTATCAGGTTTAAACAAAAAGTGGCTCACTGCCCTGGACGCTAGTTTGGACAAAAGCTTTTGCTCCAATTCTAGTAATGGCAATTACTCTTCAATAGAAAATCTGTCACTAATATGTTTATCGATATACAGTATAGCCGTGTTTTTGCAAAATAAGGAATCATGCACACAAGTATATTTTTCATCAATGTGCTATCCGTTTTTCTCGTAAAGTATTCATAACTACCAGTCTATCTGTGTTCTTCATATCTCAGTGGGCCCCAATCTCAGTGCAAGTCCTATTCCTGTCCGTGTTTGCAGATGAGAATAGCCCTTTCTATTGATAGGATTGGGGGGGGGGGGAGGAATTCACATGGAAGATATGTGGGTCATTTACCAAGCTGAAATATGCCTAAATTAGGCATATTTCAGGCGCTAAAGGTGGCGCTACTGTTAGCTAGGAAGCTGTCTTACATTTACATTTAGTAGTGGAACTGGACGAGCCAAAGTTATGGAAAGGTTGGCACCTCTTCATAACTCCGGCGGATCCACTGCCAGCGATGGGGCTTTATTAAGACCTGCGTCTAAAACGCGGTCTTAATAAATATGCTCCTATATGTTTTTTATGGATCCATTTTTGGCAGACCAAAAATTGTATATGGCTGCGTGTGAGAGGTCAGAATAAATATATAAATAGAAGATATAGAAGTAGAATAAATTATAAATAAAATACAATACAATAATCAGTCGAGAATAGTCTAGATTTGACAGTAGAATTGATTGTGTCCCTCTTAGTTTATACACTGATAAATAATACTGTATTTCTGAACCTTCCTGCTCCCCAGTTATCTCTCAGTCATAAAGCACCACTTATTCTCCAGCTGATACTGCAGCAGCTGGGCTGCATACTGGAAGGTAATATGTACACTAAAACTGGCTAAAATATTAGTCACCTCTACGGTAATCAAAGTCATCAACTGAGTGGGACCACATGGCTATATTCATGGCACCCTATATACTAATGTGCTTTAGGTGCAGCCATTTGGTCCCGCTCAACCAATGGTCATACCAGACCAGAAATGGTATGGCAGAAGCATACGTAGATGTGATGATAAGTTTAGTAATTTTTTATTGTACCATTTCAATTTTATAATACTTCTTTTTAAAGGGGTTCTGGTCACCTGAAAAGCCTATGGGCCCTTTTATACAGGTCAAAAGACCAAGTTATCAGGTACAAATGGTCATATGAACGTTCGTTTCAGATAACTGACCCATGTAAAGGCGCCACCAAACCCTCGTTCATCGGGTGATCGCATCATGCGGCACATTAAAAGCCTGTCTGCTGGCAAAACATTGTCCTGTGAACAGGAACTGCTGCTAACAAACAATGAATATTGTACAAGGACAAATGATCGTAATAGCGATCATTCATTCCCTACAGAGGGGTTGATTGATGCATATAAAGGCAGATCTATGGCAGTTGGATACTGGCCAATGATCGGAAACAAACGGTTTGTTCCAAATAATTGCCGGGTGAATCAGCCCATGTAAATGGGCCCTATATGTGTGTTACCTATAGCAACCGATCAGATTTCGCTTTTCATTTTTCAGGTCAGGTCACCTTTGGAAAATGAAATCATCAATCTGATTGGTTGCTACAGGCAACCAAATCAGTTTTCCTCTGCACCAGTTTCGATAAATCATGCTGACCTACACAGAGGCCTTCATTAAGTGCAACTGCTGCCACTAAACCCAAACATGGTTTACTCTTATGTTCAAGAGGAAATAAAGTTTGGAACATAAGCGGATGCTGGCGATTCCTCTCTTTTCAAAATGTATTGGCGTCTTGTCAAACAAACGATTCAACTGCTGCATCTGGCAGTTGCTGTGCTGGTCACACTGTTTTCTACTGGATGAGAAGAGGACATAGCCCCTCCCGACATCCCGCCTGCCCCACTCTATGGATGACCATACAAGTGCATGAGCGCCTGCTTCCTCCTTCAGGATCTCAGTGCTTAAAATAAGTACAGGTGTTTAGCAATACTAATGACTGGGAATAATTGTTTTGCCAAATTTCAAGGATACGGATGTCACTATGATGGATCATTCTAGCTGGTGAAAGCGTACACAGGAGGAAATACTGCCAACCAACAGTGGGTGTACATTAAATGTCTAATGATTTCAAATAGCTGTCTATTGACACTTGTAAGGGGTTAAAGAGGTTTTCTGGGGTTTTAATATTAATGGCCTATCCTCAGGATAGGTCATCAATATCAGATCAGGGGGGTCAGACTCCCAGCACCCTCATCGAACAGCTGTATGAAGAGGCCGCGGCGCTTCTTTGTAGGCCATGTGACGCCACATTCATCGGTCACATGGCCTATGTGCGTCTCAGTCCTATTCAAGTGAATGGGGCTGAGCCAAAATACCAAGTACAGCTGCTATCAAATGGACAGCTCGGTGCTAAGTAAGCTGTGAGGAGGTTGTGGCGCTCACTAGGGCTTCATTGGGTGCCGCGGCTTCCTCAAACAGCTGCCCCCGAAGATCTCATATCCTGAGGATAGGCCATCAATATAAAAATCCCAGAGAACCAGTTAATATAGTGTTTGCCCATAGTCTCTGGGGGTGTAAAGTTCTTCTATCTGTCCCTATACGAAAAATAGAAGAATAAAATTCCACGTTGTATTAAGACTTCCCGTTTCATTCTTTGTTCTGCAGACGTTCACCGATGCTTTCTTCCCCTTCCCTAGGCTATCTAAAGGTCCGGTTCTGGCCCTCCAAGTATCTGTCAGGGCTTCTGGATTATACCTGCCAGTGATGATTAATTTTGTATCATGCCATCAAGACTTTTTTTTCCGCTGGTTGCAAGAATAAAGGATTCTTACTATAATAGATTCACTCAGAGAAACTTCTTTGTTTCCCAGAATGATTCTCAAAAGAAATGAATATATTTATGTTCTTAATGATCAATTAATAAAAATATGTCTCGCCACTAGAAAAAGTCAGTGAAGGATAAAACTGACCATCTCTTGAAGCCAGGAGTTCATTATTTGAAAAGATTTAAAAAAATGGAGCTGTAAGACCCCTTCAGTACTAAAAGCACAACTAACCAATGGGTACAATTAACTAATAAAGAGCCAGTGGAGGTAGCATTCTATTCCCACAATCGGCAAGGTACGGTAATTAGCGAAATGCTCGCAGCCTGCTTCCTTGGCTGGCTGCCAGAACATGTTTCCATGGCAGTGGATCGTTAATAAGACATAATGGCTCACTCAAGAGCATCCCTGCAAGGGAAAAGTCGCTTCAAGAAAACAAGATTTATATTCCGCACCGTGGGATTTTCGCGGGCAAGTCATGTAGGAAATTGTCTTACAGCACAGAAGGCCGTACCTGATGGCATGTGCGATCGCTGGGGATACGGCGCCTTCTCAAAGCAAAAAGAGTCTGCGCTGCCTATGGCATCAGACCCGAGAGGCAGCTTCCACAGCAATAATGGCAAACGCAGAGAAGCTGGAAGACGTGCAGAGCGGAGACGTGCACACAGATGTCCGTAAACCATTAGGAGACCACTCTGATTTATGACTGTCTGTATCTCCAGAGTGATGTGTGACATTTTATTGGCGATTTCACGACTCGCTGCAAGGCAGAAATATAATTCCTTTATGATTAGCACATGTTCATTACGGTGGGATCATGATTGCTACTTAGTACAATAATAATCCATTTAAGCTTCTACGTGATTCTCCATCTCAGGTACAAAACGCACAGATACAGAAGAAATAAACTGAAAAAGGCAAGACAGCTGCGCTGGGTAGCCTAAAGCAGGGAACGTAATGGGAAAGGTTAAAATGTTTTCACATAAAAAATACAGTGCTATATACTAAGATTGGAGTGTCATGGAATAGTTAGATGACTAAGTGTAGTGAGAACATATACCTACTATACGAATATAAAAGTATAAAACCCCCTTAAACATGTACATGTCCACTTAGCGGTAGATGAAACTCAGCTCACAGGTTCATAAAAGCAGCATCCCACACATGGATCTAATGGGACAAAAAATAATTAGGTCCACAATCCAGATGTTAAAAACATACATTTTTATTTTGAGCAAATCAACAACCTCTCTAAGGCTACTTTCACACTGGCGTTTCTGGATCCGCTTGTGAGAACCGTTTCAGGGATCTCACAAGCGGCCCAAAACGGATCAGTTTAGCCCCAATGCATTTTGAATGGATAAGGATCCGTTCAGAATGCATCAATTTGGCTGCGTTTGTTCTCCATTGCGCTTTTTAGACCGTCACTAAATCGCAGCTTGCAGCGTTTTAGTGAACGTCTGACGATGCTGAAACAAACCGATCCGTCCTGACTTACAATGTAAGTCAATGGGGAGGAATCCGTTTTTCACTGACAGAATATGGTGCAATTTAAAAACAGATCCGTCCACCTTTGACTTTCAATGTAAGTCAAGACGGATCCGTTTTGACTTAGACTTTTTTTTAAATTAATAATGCAAACAGATCCGTTATGAACGAATACAAGCGTTTGCATTATCAGTGCGGATCCGTCTGTGCAGATACAAGACGGATCCGCACCAAACGCAGGTGTGAAAGTAGCCTAAGTAGGCTTATGAGTTTCAGACATCTTGGATGCTTAATTTCTTCACTCTCAGCACTGTACACGTATAGCAGAAAAGCGGGGTTTAAAGATCACACATCGGGCACCAGGGTACAGGGGCCGCAGGGTGTGTAATGTTTAAAAAATATTTAAAAAATTCAAATCACCCTTCTTTTTCAAAAATTCTAATAAAAATAAACATCATATCTAATTTGAAAGAATCTTCCCTTATTTAAAAAATAACTTTTAATAAATCCTTTAAAACCACATAGAAAACCCCTCAATCAATTGAAAAGATCATACAACAAGTAGTTGTCATCCGGTGGGACTCATTGGAGTCCTTCTTACTTACAGGTTTGTAAAATCACATATCATGGAATAGAAGGTAGGTGGTATAAGCTTCATGGGACATAAAAGGAAAGTAAGGATTTTTGTTTCTTCCCTATTCCTACCTGTAGGCAGAGCACCCGCCCCGAAAGGGGTGACCCCACCTCTCAGTGGCCATTTCTGGTGCCTATTGGGGCCCTGACTATTATACACTGCCTGTCCAAAAAAAAAAGTTGCCACCCAGATTTAACTAAGCAAATAGTTATGAGCCTCCTATTGGATAAGTACTGCATGGGCGATTATCTGTCAGCTGGCAATAAGTTATTTAACCCCAACTGGTGCAATGAGTTGCCTCATATTTCTTAAACAATCAAGTCGAAAAACACATCTCGTGGTCGTGGAAAAGATGTTAGTCTGTTTGAGAAGGGTAAAATCATTGGCATGCGTCAAGCAGAGAAAACATCTAAGGAGATTGCAGAAACTACTAAAATTGGGTTAAGAACTGTCCATTTCACTTAAATGTTTGGTGAAATCAAATTGAAGAAAAACAACGGTAGAACTCAGGGCTATGTTTAATAGTGAAAGTAAGAGCATTTCCACACGCACAATGCAAAGGGAACTCAAGCGATTGGGACTGAACAGCTGTATAGCCGTAAGAAAACCACCACTAATCAGAAAAAAAGGCTTCAATTTGCTAGGGAGCATAAAGATTGGACTCTGGAGCAATGGAAGAAGGTCATGTGGTCTAATGAGTCACGATTTACCCTGTTCCAGAGTGATGGGCACATCAGGGTAAGAAGAGAGGCAGATGAAGTGATGCACCCATCATGCCTAGTGCCTACTGTACAAGCCTGTGGGGGCAGTGCTATGATCTGGGGTTGCTACAGTTGGTCAGGTCTAGGTTCAGCAACAGTATGTGCTCCAAGAATGAGGTCAGCTGACTACCTGAACATACTGAAGGACTAGGTTATTCCACCAATGGATTTTTTCTTCCCTGATGGCACGGGCATATTCCAAGATGACAATGCCAGGATTCATCAGGCTCAAATTTTGAAAGAGTGGTTCAGAGAGCACGAGACATCATTTTTTCACATATGGATTGGCCACCACAGTCCAGACCTTAACCCCATAGAGAATCTTTAGGATGTGCTGGAGAAGGCTTTGCGCAGCAGTCAGACTCTACCATCATTAATGCAAGATCTTGGTGAAAAATTAATGCAACACTGGATGGAAATAAATTTTGTGACATTGCAGAAGCTTATCGAAACAACGCTACAGCGAATGCGTGCTGAAATCAAAGCTAAAAGGCGGTCCAACGAAATATTAGAGCGTGTGACCTTTTTATTTTTTTGGTTGCGACTTTTTTTTGGGACAGGTAGTGTAGAAGTCTTTGTCCCAGAGATGAAGATTAGATGACAAAACTTAATCCAAAAAGCCAAATACTTAGAGTATGATTCAAGCAATTTTAAAAAAAGTGATCAATGCGTCTCATTATAAATGCGTCCCAACGTGGCTTTTCCCCAGCACAGAAAGCTGGTTCCTTAGGGGACAAAAAGGATCAAAAATTGCATTAATAAAATAAAAAAAAGTCCTTATATGAAGTCATTAATAAAAAAAAAATAGCCTATAGATGATAAATAGTACCAGATGGCAAAGAGCCCTATGATTGGGGCTCAAAAGGAAGCCTCAACTAAAAGATATTGTCACGGAATGTGTACAGGTAACAAGGCAAAGCGACATGTATAAACGACTCGCTGGATCCAAAAACTAAGGAACCAAGGGAGACCCCTGCAGAAGACCTGGCACTTTCCCTGGCTGCTCAGCCTATGCAAAGATCCGAATGGTGGAGGTTTGCATATCCACGAACCTTGACTATAAAGCCCTGAGCACCCTACAATAGTGAGGGGACACGACCACCGGCTCCCTACACAAGACACGGAGGGAGTCAGGGTCACCTGGGATCCAGCAAACAGATATTAACAGTTAAAGGTACACTTAGCTTTGAAGCAAACAGGAGGACAGATCAGCGTGCACACACACTCCAGGAAGTAGTATAAGCCGCCCAGAAAAGCATTCTGGGGAGGCATTTAAAGGGAAGCAATTAACACATGACAGCTGAGAGAGGCTGACGAGAGGAGGAGCTGAATACCACAACACAGAAATTCAAGGAGGAGGTTCTGAAAGGCCTCTGTCAGAGCTTCTCAGCTGTCTGGTTGTGACAGTACCCCTCCCTCTACGAGTGGACTCCGGACACTCAGAACCCACCTTCTCAGGATGGGACCTATGGAAAGCCCTGATGAGACGAGAGGCCTTAATGTCCGTCACTGGGACCCACATCCTCTCCTCAGGACCATACCCCTCCCACTGAACAAGGTACTGAAGAGAACCGCGGACAAGACGAGAATCCACAATCCTAGATACCTGAAATTCAAGATTCCCATCAACCATAATCGGAGGAGGAGGCAAAGGCGAGGGTACAATGGGTTGAACATAAGGTTTCAATAAGGACTTATGAAAAACATTATGGATCTTCCAAGTCTGAGGAAGATCAAGACGGTATGCAACAGGATTGATGACAGACAGGATTTTGTAAGGCCCAATAAACCTAGGACCCAACTTCCAGGAGGGAACCTTCAATTTGATATTCTTGGTAGACAACCACACCAGATCACCAACATTCAGGTCCGGACCAAGCACACGTCTCTTATCAGCCACACGCTTATATCTCTCACTCATGCTCTTTAGATTATCTTGAATCTTTTGCCAAATAGATGACAAAGACGAGGAGAATCTGTCCTCATCAGGTAAACCAGAAGACCCCTCTCCCGAGAAAGTCCCAAACTGTGGATGAAACCCATATGCACCAAAAAATGGTGACTTATCAGAGGACTCCTGACGACGGTTATTTAAAGCAAACTCAGCAAGGGACAAAAAAGAACACCAATCCTCTTGATTCTCCGCCACAAAACAACGCAGATATGTCTCCAGATTCTGATTGACGCGCTCTGTCTGGCCATTCGACTGCGGGTGGAAAGCAGAAGAGAATGACAACCGAACCCCCAAGCGAGAACAGAAAGCCTTCCAGAATCTGGAAACAAACTGCGTGCCCCTATCAGAGACTATGTCTGAAGGAATACCGTGCAATTTGACAATGTGATCAACAAATGCCTGCGCCAGCGTCTTAGCATTGGGCAAACCAGGAAAAGGGATGAAATGCACCATTTTGCTAAAACGGTCCACCACCACCAGAATCACAGTCTTCCCCGAGGAACGAGGCAGGTCCGTGATAAAGTCCATGGACAGATGTGTCCAAGGACGGGAAGGAATGGGTAAGGGAAGGAGAGGACCTGATGGCCGTGAATGAGGGACTTTGGCACGAGCGCAAGTCTCGCAGGCTGCCACAAAACCCTCAACCGACTTACGAAGCGCAGGCCACCAGAATCTCCGAGCGATGAGATCCAGTGTGGCTCTTACCCACGGGTGCCCAGCAAGGACCGTATCGTGGTGTTCTTTAAAAATCTTGTGTCTTAAAGCGAGAGGCACAAACAACCTCCCAGGAGGACAAAGATCAGGAGCCTCTGACTGGGCTGCCTGCACCTCTGCCTCCAATTCAGGAAAAAGAGCAGAGACCACCACACCTTCAGCCAAAATGGGACCCGGGTCTTCAAAATTCCCGCCTCCCGGAAAACAACGTGACAGGGCATCTGCCTTCACATTCTTAACTCCAGGGCGGAACGTGACAACAAAATTAAACCTAGAAAAGAACAACGACCATCTGGCCTGTCTCGGGTTCAGACGCTTGGCTGACTCCAAGTAGGCCAGATTTTTATGGTCAGTAAATACGGTAATAGGGTGTCTGGCTCCCTCTAGCCAATGGCGCCATTCCTCAAAAGCCAACTTGATGGCCAATAATTCCCTATCTCCCACATCGTAATTTCTCTCTGCGGAGGAGAGTTTTCTTGAGAAAAAGGCACACGGTCGCCAATTGGCAGGAGAGGAACCCTGAGACAAGACCGCCCCCACACCCACCTCAGAAGCATCAACCTCAACTATGAAGGGTAACGAAACATCAGGTTGCACCAAGATGGGAGCGGAAGCAAAACTCTCCTTGATATCCGAAAAAGCCTTACGCGCCTCTACTGACCAAGAAGAAAAATCTACCCCCTTTCTGGTCATATCAGTGAGTGGTTTAACAATAGAAGAATAATTCAAAATGAACTTCCTGTAATAATTGGCAAAGCCCAAAAAACGCATCAGCGCCTTTTGATTCTCAGGAAGCTCCCACTCAAGCACAGCGCGGACCTTCTCGGGGTCCATGCGAAAACCAGAAGCGGAGAGAAGAAACCCCAGAAATTGAATTTCTGGAACCGCAAACACACATTTTTCCAGTTTCGCATATAATTTATTCTCCCGCAGGATGAGCAAGACCTGACGTAAATGTTCCTTATGAGTTTTGAAATCGGGAGAAAAAATCAAAATGTCATCCAAATACACCAATACAAATTTTCCCATCAAATGATAAAAAATGCTGTTCACGAAATGCTGAAAAACGGCTGGGGCATTCATCAAACCAAAAGGCATAACCAAATTCTCAAAATGGCCCTCAGGGGTATTGAAGGCCGTCTTCCATTCGTCCCCTTCTCTGACCCTGACCAGGTTGTATGCCCCTCTTAAATCTAATTTGGAAAAGACTTTAGCCCCAACAACCTGGTTAAATAGGTCCGGGATCAGAGGAAGCGGATAAGGGTCACGAATTGTAATATTGTTCAGCTCCCTGAAATCCAGACAAGGTCTTAAAGAACCATCTTTTTTCTTAACAAAGAAAAAACCAGCGGCAACAGGTGACTTTGAGGGTCGTATGTGTCCCTTTCTCAGACTCTCAGAGATATAAGCACGCATAGCGATCCTCTCAGGTTGGGAAAGATTGTATAAACGAGATTTAGGCAGCTTGGCGTCTGGGATGAGATTAATAGGGCAATCGTACTCCCTGTGCGGGGGCAAATCCTGAACTCCACTCTCAGAGAAGACATCCGAAAATTCAGAGAGAAAAGATGGTACAGTCTTAGTAGCAACCTCAGAAACAGATGTCGTGAGGCAATTCTCTCTGCAAAAGTCACTCCAACCATTTATTTGCCTTGCTTGCCAATCAATGGTGGGGTTATGTTTAGTGAGCCAGGGCAGCCCCAACACCAGAGGGGTGGGTAAACCGCTAAGGACGAAACATGACACATCCTCAACATGAGCATCACTCACAATTAAACGGATATTGTGAACTATGCCCTTTAATGATTTCTGAGAAAGTGAAGCGGAATCGATAGCAAACACAGGAATATCCTTTCTCAAAGCGCACACCTGGAAACCATGAGTTATCGCAAAGTGATTATCAATGAGATTGACCGCTGCTCCACTATCCACAAAAATCTCACAAAAAATGTTCTTGCTCTCTAGCGCCACCCTAGCCGGCAGGACAAAACGGGAACTACAAGCAAACGGAAAATCTTCAATCTCCACCTCAATCCTGCCAATAGTAACAGACGGAACATTTTTCAAAGATTTTTTCCTCTTCGTTTCTTTATTATACCCAGAGAACTGCCTGAATCTCCTAGAGGGACAAATATTTGCCAAATGATTAATACCTCCACAACAAAAACAAACCCTCCCATGCGGGCTGAATCTTCTATTGTCAGAAGCACTCAACCCCAGCTGCATGGGCTCCTGCTCAGAAGGGGCTGACAGCGACTGAGACCCCTGCGCAGAGAATGGGACCGCTGCACAGTCCTGGGACCGAGTATGACAGGAAGGAGAGATCTCTCCTCTCTCTCTAAGACGCCTGTCAATACGAACGGCCTGAGACATAGCAGAGTCCAAAGAAATAGGCCTTTCATGAAAGGCAAATGCATCTTTCAATCCCTCTGAAAGACCATGGCAAAATTGACTTCGGAGTGCAGCATCATTCCAACCAGTATCAGCTGCCCAACTCCGAAATTCTGAGCAGTATATTTCTGCGGATTGTTTACCCTGGCATAGGAGACGTAGTCTAGACTCCGCCAGAGCAATACGATCCGGATCATCATATATCTGACCCAGGGCTAAAAAGAATTCATCCACTGAACGGAGGGGCCGTGCCCCCTCCGGCAGCGAAAAGGCCCAGGACTGAGCGTTACCCCTGAGCAGCGATATAATGATCCCCACCCTCCGTTCCTCATCACCAGAAGAATGGGGAAGAAGGCGAAAATGGAGTTTGCAAGCCTCTCTAAAACGCACAAAATTCTCACTACCCCCGGAGAACGTATCCGGGAGCGAGATCTTAGGCTCAGAACAAGCTCCATGAACGCAAACTGAACCGGTCACTTGAAGCTGAGAAAAAGTCTTACGGAGGTCAGCTACCTCCAATGAAAGACCCTGGAAGCGTTCAGCCAAAAGTGAAACCGGATCCATGCTTAAGACGGTTTTGGCGGCTTATAATGTCACGGAATGTGTACAGGTAACAAGGCAAAGCGACATGTATAAACGACTCGCTGGATCCAAAAACTAAGGAACCAAGGGAGACCCCTGCAGAAGACCTGGCACTTTCCCTGGCTGCTCAGCCTATGCAAAGATCCGAATGGTGGAGGTTTGCATATCCACGAACCTTGACTATAAAGCCCTGAGCACCCTACAATAGTGAGGGGACACGACCACCGGCTCCCTACACAAGACACGGAGGGAGTCAGGGTCACCTGGGATCCAGCAAACAGATATTAACAGTTAAAGGTACACTTAGCTTTGAAGCAAACAGGAGGACAGATCAGCGTGCACACACACTCCAGGAAGTAGTATAAGCCGCCCAGAAAAGCATTCTGGGGAGGCATTTAAAGGGAAGCAATTAACACATGACAGCTGAGAGAGGCTGACGAGAGGAGGAGCTGAATACCACAACACAGAAATTCAAGGAGGAGGTTCTGAAAGGCCTCTGTCAGAGCTTCTCAGCTGTCTGGTTGTGACAGATATGGGCTGACATGTATATGGCGTCTCAGTCATGTTTATATCTGGCGCTTTAAATAGATAACAGCCTCCCAGGCCACTCCCCCTTGCATCCTCTCTGGAAAATGGGGGGAAAAAGTGAGGGTATATACATCTTTTCAATTGTTTGAGGGGTTTTCTATGTGGTTTTAACGGATTTATTAAAAGTTATTTTTGAAATAAGGGAAGGTTCTTTCAAATTAGATATTTCTATACTTCCTGTAAGAATATAAATTGCTTTCAAAAGCATTTGAGTAAAAATAAACATCACTGGCATTGGTGTGTCCTAAAACAACCGTACAATTAAAATATATAAATAGTAATATATAAAGTATAAGAAAACCAACTTCCAGCATCCAGGCCGTAGTAAAATCCATCCACTTTTATTAGTAACTTTAAAAATCCATGTAGCAGATAAGAATCACAAAGCGGTCAACGCGTTTTTCCCCTGGTCGGGAGTTCCCTGCATGGCCGCTAAGTCAGCATGGATGAACTGAAGATTTTTTCTTTTGTTATTACTAGTACGGTATTTATCCCCTACATCGAATGGTGTAATAAAAAATTTAAAAAAATAACTCAAAACGCCCGATTCACAGATTTTTTTCGTTGCTTCTCCTACCCAACAAAATTGAATAAAAAAAATGATCAAAAGGTCAAACACACCCCAAAATGGTATTACTGAAAAGCCAAATGTCGCTGCACTCACACAGCTCTGTAGCCTTAAAAAAAAAAAGTTATGGGGGTTAGAATATTAAAACACATGAAAAACTATACAAATGTGGTATCGCCGTAATTGTACTGACCTGGGGAATATAGGGAAAAGGTCAGTTTTACCACACAAGGTACAATGTAAAGGCAAAACCCAACTACATTGTATGCAACAGTAAATGGTACCAAAATTCTTGTAGAAAGTACTTGTTTTTTGCAGGACAAGCCCTCATACAGCTATGTGAAAGCAAAGACAAAAAAGTTACAGCTCCAGGGACGAAGGGATGGGAGTAAGAAATGAAAACGCTTTACAAATCCTGGATACTGGATTTACAGTTTCCTGATGTTCATCTTTATTAACCCTTTAGTGACCAGCCTGTTTTGGGCCTTACTGATGAAGCGTTTTTCTTCCTTTTTTCATGGTTGCGTTCCAAGAGCTATAATTTTTTTATTTTTCCTTCTATATAGCTTTATGAAGGCTTGTATTTTGTGGGACAAGTTGTAGTTTATAATGGCGCAATTTTGGGGTACATATAACTTTCTGATCAACTTTTATTAACTTTCTGGGAGGGAAGTGGGAAAAATAGCAATAATGCCACTGTGTTTTTACATTAAAAATGTTATGGCGTTCATTTTTCGGTATAAATAACATAATATCTTTATTCTCTGTGTCACTACGATTACAGTTATACCAAATACATATAGTTTTTATTCAATTTTCCTACTTTTTTGCAATAAAATCCCTTTAAAAAAAGAAATTTGATGATTTTGCATTGCCGCTTCCCAAGGAACTATGGAGTTGTGTGAGGTCTTGATTTTTGCTGGACGATTTTTCATTGGTATAATTTTGGAGTAAATGGCACTTTTTGATCGTTGTTATTCCCTTTTTTTTTTTTTTTTTTTACGGCGTTCACTGTAGGGGATAATTTACATGATATTTATGTAGTCCGGGTCATTACGGACGCGGCGACACCAAACATATGGGAGAGATTTAATTTTTGCAATTTTTTTCATTGAAAAGCGTGTTTTTTTAATGTGATTTTTTATTGAATGTTTTTTTTTTTACCACTTAATAGTCCCACGAGGGGACTATAACAGACAACATTCTGATTGATTTTAAAATGCAATGCATTTTCCCTATAGTGCATTGCATTTTAATATCAGTGCTATTCTGACAATGACCAACAGGCCTACACGAGACCCCAGCCAGCCTTCACAACACACCGGCACCCAGTGATCGCATTTGCAGGGTGCCGATGGGATACAGAGGGAGTCCGCTCTGTCTGTCAGCACTTTACATGCGGCGGGCGCCATTGCCTGCGGCATGTAAAGTGTTAAACAGCCCGGATCGGCACTCCTGCAGGTCCAAGCTGTTAGAGCAGGGCCACGGCTCTCATGTGAGAGCCGGGCCCCTGCTCCCAGCGCTTAGACTGGGTCGCCGTAAAAAAGCGGAGGCCCAGCCTAAGGCCCCTTAGTGACTGCCGTAAAAAGGCATATGGGTGGTCACTAAGGGGATAATATACCTACGTACAAAATATTCACAAAACAATTATTTATTATATTTATTCCAATTCAAACTAAAATAGAAAGATATTGATAAACAGCCAAAAATGATTTTGGTAGCCCAAAAAAAAAATATATAATAATTCTGATCATTAAAGGCTTATTTTTCTGGTTAACATCCCTTAAAATAATCATTTATAAAAGTATCCGTAATTTTGTACGGTATTTTTTTTACCGTTATTGTTTCTATCTTCTGTTCTGACCATGTCCATCCAGCTCTTTCTTATTTCCTTTGATGTTATGTCCATGAGCAGGTCAAAGGAGCATCAGGGGCAGTAATTAGGGAGTGTCTATGTAACTAGCTGGGTTGGAGGAGCTATAAACTAGCTGGGTATTGTTAAAGGGGCAGTGATTGGGGAGTGTCTATGTAACTAGCTGGGTGGGAGGAGCTATAAACTAGCTGGGCGTTGTTAGGGACAGTGATAGAGGATTGTCTATGTAACCTGATGGGTGGGAGGAGCTATACACTAGCTGGGAGTTGTAAGGGGCTGTGATGGGGAGTGTATATGTAACTAGCTGGTGGGAGGAGCTATAAACTAGCTGGGTATTGTTTTAGGGGCGGTGATTGGGGAGTGTCTATGTAACTCGCTGGGTGGGAGGAGCTATACACTAGCTGGGAGTTGTTAGGGGCGGTGCTGGAACTGTGACAGAGAAAGGAGAAGTGCATTATGGGTTTGGTTGGATACAGCAACAGGAAGTGCTACATACAGGATGGAAACAAACCAGTGATCTAATTAAATGCTGAAAATGAGTCTGGAGAGTTCAAATTCAAAAAACAGAACTGCATAGAGAAGATGTACTTGAAGTAAGCAACTACATGAGCAGGTTTGTTAAAAACGACACTAATCCTGGAAAACCCCTTTAAGGCCCTTTCAGACCTGTCATTAGGAAGCGCACTCCCCATAAGTTTGCAATAAGACAATGTCAGTTTCTATTGGACTCTTCACATAGTTATCCATCATCATGTTACTAAATTATCAGCGCAAGGTGACATCTGCTACAGTATGCCGAAATTCCCAGGTGGTACTTAAGGCGAGAGATTGTACTGCACGGCATAAGTGGGGTGCAGGGACCATGAGCATGCAGTGATTACTAATGATAAAGAAGATCCTAAAAGAAGCATTGTAGTAGGAACTAGGAAGCTGTGAAGATGTATTTATGGCGCTATGAGTGAGCCGGTCCCGTCTGTACCAGGCACATCACTGCAGGCACAGAATGAATCTCACTGGAGGACAAGACACTTCTCAGAGCTAATTGACATTTGTAAAATGACTACTCTGATGTAAGAAGTGTCTGGTCTGGGCTTTGTGCAGCATTTTAACTAAAAGGTCAATTGCCTCTGGTACGTATTATATATTAAGATGAAGCCTTGGAGTCACAATAGCTGCATTACGACAGGACTTTCCTACCTAACGCTACGCGCTGAATGTGAACTTTTACCATCATTTGGAATTATAATATATGTTAGGACTGTATAATAAAAATGCATTTATCTGAACATACGAAATAAATTTATATGACCTTTCATGATTTAGTTCTAATTAGCCTGAGAGAGGTAAAGACTGCCTAATTATGTTGATTAAACCGGAAAGCATTTGGTAAAGTGAAGAAATACGCCAGCCTCCACCGCAGAGGTCATATGAAAATAAGAAGTAAGTTATGTATTAAAAACACAGTGGCCACAAAAGAATGATCCACTGTGCCTTGTCTGCCAAGGGAACATTGCTCAGTGGTAGACGGGAAGGCTTAGGCCTCTTTCACACGAACGATACGGATTGTGTCAGGGTGCGTTCAGTGAAACTCGCACCATTTTGCAAGCAAGTTCAGGCAGTTTTGTCTGCATCTGAGTTCAGTGTTTCAGTTTTTTCACGTGGCTGCAATCAGTTTTGATGCGATTTTCACGCACATGAAAAAAAAAAACTGAAGGTTTACAAACAATATCTCCTAGCAACCATCAATGAAAAACGCATTGCATCAGGTTTGCATCCGGATTAGGCTACATGCACACGACCGTATGTGTTTTGCGGTCCGCAAATTGCAGAGCCGCAAAAAATAAAATAAACGGATGACGTTCTGCATGGCATCTGTTTTTTTTTTGCGGATCAATTGTAATAATGCCTATCCTTGTCCACAAACAACAAAAAAAATAGGACATGCACAATTTTCTTTGCGGGGCAACGGAACGGACATTCTTATGCAGACAGCACACGTTTTTTGTGGACCCATTGAAATGAATGAGTCCGCATCCTTTCCGCAAAAAAATAAAATAACGGAACGGACACGGAAACAAACAATGTTCATGTGCATGTAGCCTTAGGCCTCTTTCACACTACAGTATGTTGAATTCAGTGTTTTGCGTTCCGTTTTTCACGGATCCGTTGTTCCGTTTTTTGCTTCCGTTGTGGTTCCGTTTCCATTCCGTTGTTCCGTTTTTCCGTATGGCATATACAGTATACAGTAATAACATAGAAAAAATTGGGCTGGGCATAACATTTTCAATAGATGGTTCCGCAAAAAACGGAACGGATACGGAAGACATACGGATGCATTTCCGTATGTGTTCCATTTTTTTGCGGACCCATTGACTTGAATGGAGCCACGGACCGTGATTTGCGGCCAAATATAGGACATGTTCTATCTTTTCAACGGAACGGAAATACGGAAACGGAATGCATACGGAACACATTCCATTTTTTTGCGGAACCATTGAAATGAATGGTTCCGTATACGGACCGTATACGGAACGCAAAAAACGGACCGCAAAACGGAAAAAAAAAACGGTAGTGTGAAAGAGGCCTTACAATGTGTTTTTCACTGAAGACCTATTCACTTCTATGGGGCCAGTCTGCGTGAAAAACACAGAATATATATCATGCTACGATTCTCACGCAACGCAGAACTGATGCATGAAAAACAACGCTCATGTACACAGACCCATTGAAATGAATGGGTCAGGATTCAGTGCGGGTGCTATGCGTTCACCTCACGCATTGCACCCGCGCAGAAAACTCACTCGTGTGAAAGGAACCTTAGAGAGAAATGGGCAGCCCTGGCCCCATAGAAGTGAATGGGGCTTCAGTGAAAACGCACTGCATCTGGATCTAATCCAGATGCAGTCCACATACAATGCGTTTTTCACTGAAGGTTGCTAGGAGACACTGAACGCAAATGTAGACAAAACTGACTGACCTTGTTTGCGAAATAGTGCGAGTTTCACTGAATGCACCCTAAACGCATCCTGACAAAATCCATATCAAAAGCCATAAGAGGCATTAAGATGTGACATTTTGTGCCAAAAATTTGGCAGAAAACTCTCTGTCACAAAGTAAGCCAATCAGTAGTCAGTGTAAAGTACAAAACTGTCTAGCTGTACACCAAAATTTATCATCTAGCCTGAGCCACTGAGAGTAAGGCCCCATGCACACGGCCGTGTTTCACAGCCGTGTGCGGGCCGTGGAACCGCGGCCTGGATCCCTCCTGAGAGCAGGAGCGCACGGCGTCACTGGTTGCTATGACGCCGTGCGCTCCCTGCTGCCGGCACAGTACAGTAATACACTGGTACGATCTATACCAGTGTATTACTGTACTGTGCCGGCAGCAGGGGGCGCACGGCGTCATAGCAACCAGTGACGCCGTGCGCTCCTGCTCTCAGGAGGGATCCAGGCCGCGGTTCCACGGCCCGCACACGGCTGTGAACAACGGCCGTGTGCATGGGGCCTAAGGGCTCGTTCACACAAACGTTTTTTGCGTTCCGTATACGGGCCGTTTATTGCGTTCCGTATATGGTACCATTCATTTCTATGGGTCCGCAAAAAAAGCTGAATGTACTCCGTGAGCATTCAGTTTCCGTATGTACGCATTTCCGTTCCGCTACATTTTGAGTCTTGTCAGCAAATCACGTTCCGTGGCTCCATTCAAGTCAATGGGTCCGCAAAAAAGACACATGCATCAGTATGTCTTCCCGTATCTGTTCCGTATTTGCGGAACCATCTATTCAAAATGTTATGCCCAGACCAATTTTTTCCATTTAATTACTGTATACTGTATATTGCAAGAAAATTTAGACTAAAACCTTCAGAATCACAGGTGCATATCCATGAAGCAAACATAATTACAACAAACAAAATGGCTGCACACCATTATAAATATAAACAATAGACCTAAGAATTGTGGGTCATTCTAGATAAAAGTGGTACAATACTGACTATAAAAGAATAATGGAAGCTCTTCCATTTTTCATTTATACTAATTTATAGTCGGTATTGTACCACTTTTATCAAGAATGACCCTCATTTCTTAGCTCTATTGTTTATATTTATAATGTTGTGCAGCCATTTTGTTTTTTGTATACTGTATATGCCATACGGAAAAACTGAACGGAAAAACTGAACCGAAACGGAAACACAACAGAAACAAAAAACGGAACAACAGATCCGGAAAAAACAGCCTGCAAAACACTAAAAAAGCCATACGGTCGTGTGAAAGAGGCCTAAAAGGGGTTTAACCACCACAATAAATGCTATTTCTTTTAATACACCAGGTCAAAATAAGCATATTTGCAAATATTACAGCTTTTTCCGAAACCTAAGAGTTTCTAAATGCAGACTTAGGCCGCCTTCACACGACCGTATGGCTTTTTCAGTATTTTGCGGTCCGTTAAAAACGGATCTGCAAAAAATACGGATGACATCCGTGTGCATTCCGTTTTTTGCGGAACTGAACATCTGGCCCCTAATAGAACAGTACTATCCTTGTCAGTTAGGCAGACAATAATAGGACATGTTCTATCTTTGAATGGAAATACAGAAACGGAAGGCATACGAAGTACCTTCCATTTTTTTGCGGTTCCATTGAAATGAATGGTTCCGTATACGGAACGCAAAAAACTGAACGTAAATGGAAAAAAGAAAATGTTTGTGTGCAGGAAGCCTTAAAGGGATTTTCCAGTGACACAAAAAAATATCACCATCATTGAACCTTGCTGCATACTATGAATCAGATGATTAAAGGGAACCTGTCACCAGGATTTTGTGTATAGAGCTGAGGACATGGGTTGCTAGATCGCCGCTAGCACATCCGCAATACCCAGTCCCCATAGCTCTGTGTGCTTTTATTGTGTATGAAAACCGATTTGATACATATGCAAATTAACCTGAGATGAGTCAGAGCTTGAAAATATGACTCTTCTCTGGTCACACAAGTAAGATATGACTCTTTTATGTTAATTTGCACATGTATCAAAACCTTTTTTTTGACACAATAAAAGCACACAGAGCTATGGGGGCTGTGTATTGCGGATGTGCTAGCGGCCATCTAGCAGCCCATGTCCTCAGCTCTATACACAAAATCCTGGTGACAGGTTACCTTTAAGTTCTGAGTGCATTTTTACTCCTCCAGCATAACTGCGATCTGTGACCTCCACCCTGTGTTAACTTCCCAGCACAAGACTCACTGGGAGTGTCTGGAACATCACAGATCCAAACAGGGCCTGGTAGCTTCATTAGTATTCAGTTTAGTGAATATTAATGAAGCCGTGTTGGATTTTCCAGCACACAGGCTTTTAATAAAGAAATAATTTAACAGGTGTTAATTGGGATTTGAACCCCAGACCTTCTTTATAGCAGGCAGAAAGTAACCAATACACTACAGACCTGCTCTGTTTGAAGAGCTGGATTTTCTATACTCAAAAAGCTATTTTCTTCACAACCATAATGCTAAATAACTAGTATATTACTGAATTTAAGTTAACTTGCCAGGCTAGGGTCCCAGCACGGGCTCCAACATGCCCCTGCCCTTGTCACGCCCAAGTGGCGTACAAGACACAAAACCGAGTGTGCGCCAAAATTGTGTCCCATGGCCGGACAATAAAGAGGCCTTGTGACACTTTTTACGTCTAAAAGTGTCACAAGTTCATTAGTAAATGTGGCCATTAAGTTTTTACATAAACTTGCATAAATTTGTCAAGAAAAGTGAAAAAAATTACAAAATGCTTATAAATGTACTTCAGTATACCATAGAAACATTACAAAAAGATCCAAAAACACTGAAGCAGTAAACTGTGTGAAAACTAAAATTCCTGTCACTCTCAAAATTTTGGGCCACGACGACATATGTAGGGTTAACCTACATGATTTATCTAGCACAACTGACTAAGCATTACCGTGATGCAATCCTGTTTGTTAACATGAGGAAATGCAACTTTTTACAACAGGCTAATCATACTGCTATAAAGATATAGAATCAGCAAAAAAAATATAACCTATCTGTGGAGATAGTAGTTGTTTTAACAGCAAAAGGGCAAGAACCATGAAACATGAATGCAGTGTTAAAGTGTATCTATCATTTAAAAGAACTTTGGGCATGTCATAGAGAGAAGCTAGAAGTTCTCATTGGTGAAAATCTGAGAGCGATGTTCCCCACCGATTGCTTTAACAAAGGGGCTGTGGATGCATTCTTACAGCCATCCTCCAACACACCGCTGGGATGCATTGGGAAGCTGACATGCCAAAGGGGCAACCACTCTGAGGTTTACCGCAGCCTGTGGGGTTGCTCACCCTTGGTGAGTTTTTCTCCAGATCCATTCCGTTTTCTGGAAAGCCCACAGTGTGGCCAGACCTGCGGTGATTGATAAGTTTCTAGTAGTAATGTCAAATTTTTCAGTGTATAATAATACTATAAAAACACTTGCCAATGATAATTAAAAGGCTATAAATATTAATTAAAAAAGTTAATCACCCCTGGGGACCTTCTCGGGTGGGAATCAACTTACCTGATCTCCGCCACTGCATTTTGAATTCATTGCACCCCCTTGGGTGCCGCAGGTCTCCCAGTATTAACATCTGACCGCAGTGATGACGTCACCCATGCGTCATGTCACTGGTACACCTAGAGCCTGGGTGACATCAACACTGCGGCCAGTCATTGGCTGCAGCATCCATATGATTCACCTCAAACCGGACATTGATGCAGGGAGGCCCAGTATCAGCAGAACCGGCGAGGCAGGGATGGAGCCGGAACTGAGAGCCGGGGACCAGGTAAACATCACGGATCCAGCCAACTGGGGAGTCTTAAAGGGACACTGACAGGCCCAATAACCATAATTAGCTGTACATATCCATGCACAGGTCTTCTAATGTGCATTAAAAACATATAAGTATCCCCCCTGTCCACATTATGAATACAGTTAACTCACGTTTTATAACCTGAACTAATCGCTGTTCTTTCTGCCCAAGGGGCGGGGTTTCAGCTTCTCTTGCGCCCAGCCAGCATCAGCCCAACCGCCGTTTTTGAAGCGCCGCCCAGCTCATCAATATTCACTTAGCTGGGCGGCTTCTGCAGTCCCCGACCGTCCGAGATCCGGCGCATGCCCAATAGAAAGCTATGGGAATCGGACTCGCTTTCAGCTTCTGCGCATGCGCCCGACACCCATAGCTTTCTATTGGGCATGCGCCGGATCTCGGCTAAGTGAATATTGATGAGCTGGGCGGCGCTTCAAAAACGGCGGTTGGACTGATGCTGGCTGGGCGCAATAGAAGCTGAAACCCCGCCCCTTGGGCAGAAAGAACAGCGATTAGTTCAGCTTATAAAACGTGAGTTAACTGTATTCATAATGTGGACAGGGGGGATACTTATATGGTTTTAATGCACATTAGAAGACCTGTGCATGGATATGTACAGCTAATTATGGTTATTGGGCCTGTCGGTGTCCCTTTAAGAAAAACTCACCATGGGTTAACAACTTATTTAAGGGCATGCTCACATGGCGGAAATCCTTGTAAATTCTGTTTGTATTGCACCTCCCACTGAAAACAGTGTACTGTAACGCGTAATTTATCTCTGAATTTACAATAAAAGACCCTTGTATTATAGTGGGGGCATCAGATCCCGGAGATCTTTTTGTTTACTGTTGCTTGCTGTTCCTGCATATCGATGAGGGTGGATTACACACATTCAGTGGTGTTCTTCTTCTGATTGGCTGCCCCATGCATTGTACCAGACACAAGTACTCTACTAGTTACAAACTCACAACCAAATAGGCTGAGCATACTACTTGCAGTTGAGAATTGTTATCCTCTGAGACGGTATCACACTATACAGCCTAATATTCCACTGGAGTATGGCCTCATGCACACGACCGTTGTTGTGTTCCGTTCCGCAAAATGGGGTTCCGTTGTTCCGTGATCCATTTCCGCTTTTGTTTCCGTGTGTCTTCCTTTATTTTTGGAGGATCACCAGACATGAAGGAAAGTAAAAAAAAAAGTCAAGTTTGCCATGCAACTGATAGGAAAAAAACGGACGCGGGCGACAATCTTGTGTGCCTCCACGTTTTTTCAGATAATTGCATTAATGAGAAATAGAACAGGTGTTCCTAATAATTCTTTAGGTGAGTGTATATTGTCATACCCCATCCCCATCCCCAACTATATTGTCATACAGTAGCACACATTGCTCATAGGTTCCCATGTTAAAAAAAAAAAAGAAAAAGAGTATACCAGCATGGTATACGTTTTTTACTGGATGCCTCTCTCTGCAATCACGTAATTGACTACACTAATCTAAGCAGCAGAAAAAGTTATACCGTAGTATACTGATCCAATGGAAGCTGAAAGAACAATCTTTTTGGTCTGTCAGGTGAAAGGGGCCTATGGATAAAATTGTCGCCAGGCACATAACTACACAAAAATACACTACAAACACAGTGTGAACACACACGAGTGCTTTCATGTGAGACTATAAATTACATAACTAGACTACCTGCAATGTTTTCATTAATTCGGAGATCCCCTTTCGGTCAATGATTCTAATGTTATTTTATCATCACTGCACCATGCACACAAAACTGTTTGTTCCACAAAACGCTAATTACTATGCTATAAAAGTGTGCCCGGGCGGCCAGTGATAAAGTGTTCTTATCAGAACATGCCAGTGCAAGGGAACTGACACTAAAAATGAGAGATAAAACTAGAGGAAAACAGGGAAGTCATCTAACCAGATTAAAAAAAAAATGAACCATCATCTTCTACAGTTGAGGCTTTTCACTGATGCCTCCAGGATTTCTGTGATAGCAGCCATGCAGCCTGTAGCTGGTGGTCCTCCTGTTCGTAAAGGGGTTGTCTCATCTTAGACATTGGTGGTGTATCGTTAGGACATGCCACCAATGTCACATACCTGAACCTATCTCCAGAACGGGACCCCGAAGTGAGCAGAGAGCAGCCCCTCATGCGCTTGGCTACCTCCAGCAGCTCAACAGAGGTGAATGGACTAAGGGCCGCGCTTGCCTGGTGCACTCTCTTTATTTCTTTGGAGCTTGTGAAAATAGCCGATTATGGTAACTCGGCTAGTTTCATAACTACCATAGAAATGAATAGAGAGCAAGCCACACATGAGCGGTACACTCTCCTTCACTTTCAGGTCCCGTTCTGGAGCTAAGTGACGGTCTCAGAGGTGGGCCCCGCAACTATCTGACTTAAAATAGCATATCATAGTGATATGTCATCAAAGTCTGAGGTGACTGCGGATCTAGGAATTAAACGGCCGGTATCAGAGTTAAAGGGAGTCTGTCACCAAAATTTGACAATATAAACTGCTTACATGGCGCTCTAGCACAACTACACAAGATTCCAATGGTACCTTTGTTGTATTCTTCTGACTTTCGCCAGCTGAAAAAAACATAGTTTTATCTACAGTACAGACCAAAAGTTCTCATTCAAAGAGTACTCTTCTCATTCAAAGAGTTTTCTTTATTTTCATGACTATAAAAATTGTAGATTCACACTGAAGGCATCAAAACTATGAATTAACACATGTGGAATTATATACATAACTAAAAAGTGTGAAACAACTGAAAATATGTCATATTCTAGGTTCTTCAAAGTAGCCACCTTTTGCTTTGATTACTGCTTTGCACACTCTTGGCATTCTCTTGATGAGCTTCAAGAGGTAGTCACCTGAAATGGTTTTCACTTCACAGGTGTGCCCTGTCAGGTTTAATAAGTGGGATTTCATGTCTTATAAATGGGGTTGGGACCGTCAGTTGCGTTGTGGAGAAGTCAGGTGGATACACAGCTGATATTCCTACTGAATAGACTGTTAGAATTTATATTATGGCAAGAAAAAAGCAGCTAAGTAAAGAAAAACGAGTGGCCATCATTACTTTAAGAAATGAAGGTCAGTCAGTCTGAAAAATTGGGAAAACTTTGAAAGTGTCCCCAAGTGCAGTCACAAAAACCATCAAGCACTACAAAGAAACTGGCTCACATGCAGACCGCCCCAGGAAAGGAAGACCAAGAGTCACCTCTGCTGCGGAGGATAAGTTCATCCGAGTCACCAGCCTCAGAAATCGCAGGTTAACAGCAGCTCAGATTAGAGACAAGGTCAATGCCACACAGAGTTCTAGCAGCAGACATATCTCTAGAACAACTGTTAAGAGGAGACTGTGTGAATCAGGCCTTCATGGTAGAATATCTGCTAGGAAACCACTGCTAAGGACAAGCAACAAGCACAAGAGACTTGTTTGGGCTAAAGAACACAAGGAATGGACATTAGACCAGTGGAAATCTGTGCTTTGGTCTGATGAGTCCAAATTTGAGATCTTTGGTTCCAACCACCGTGTCTTTGTGCGACGCAGAAAAGGTGAACGGATGGACTCTACATGCCTGGTTCCCACCGTGAAGCATGGAGGAGGAGGTGTGATGGTGTGGGGGTACTTTGCTGGTGACACTGTTGGGGATTTATTCAAAATTGAAGGCATACTGAACCAGCATGGCTACCACAGCATCTTGCAGCGGCATGCTATTCCATCCAGTTTGCGTTTAGTTGGACCATCATTTATTTTTCAACAGGACCATGACCTCAAACACACCTCCAGGCTGTGTAAGGGCTATTTGACCATGAAGGAGAGTGATGGGGTGCTGCGCCAGATGACCTGGCCTCCACAGTCACCGGATCTGAACCCAATCGAGATGGTTTGGGGTGAGCTGGACCGCAGAGTGAAGGCAAAAGGGCCAACAAGTGCTAAGCATCTCTGGGAACTCCTTCAAGACTGTTGGAAGACCATTTCAGGTGACTACCTCTTGAAGCTCATCAAGAGAATGCCAAGAGTGTGCAACGCAGTAATCAAAGCAAAAGGTGGCTACTTTGAAGAACCTAGAATATGACATATTTTCAGTTGTTTCACACTTTTTTGTTATGTATATAATTCCACATGTGTTAATTCATAGTTTTGATGCCTTCAGTGTGAATCTACAATTTTCATAGTCATGAAAATAAAGAAAACTCTTTGAATGAGAAGGTGTGTCCAAACTTTTGGTCTGTACTGTATATGCAAATGAGGGCTCGCAAGCGCCCAGGGGCGGGGTTCTTGTTGTAGGTGCCCAGGCTAATCTGCCTTCTTTTTTTATATTACCCCTCCCCAGCCTCTTGCTGGTCCCGCCCTATAAGGCTGTTTCATCATCCCAAGTACTGGCCGAGATCCGGCGTGTGCGCAGTTCATCGCCGGCCCGTGCATGCGCACTGAAATGTGGATATACTTACTTTTCTCTTGCTCGGCTTGCCTCCAGTCTCCCTGCTTGCTTCCGGTCCGCCGGCGCATGCGCACAACATGAAGCGATGCCGCTCTCCACAATGGGCATCGTAGTGCGAATTCCCGGGCCAGCGGTGAACTGCGCACACACCAGATCTCGGTCGGTACTTGGGATGATGAAACAGCCTTATAGGGCGGGACCAGCAAGAGGCTGGGGAGGGGTAATATGAAAAGTAGGCAGAGCAGCCTGGGCACCTACAACAAGAACCCCACCCCTAGGCACTTGCAAGCCCTCATTTGCATATAGATAAAACAATGTTTTTTCAGCTGGTGAAAGTCAGAAGAATACAACAAAGGTACCATTGGAATCTTGTGTAGTTGTGCTAGAGCGCCAGGTAAGCAGTTTGTATTGTCAAATTTTGGTGACAGACTCCCTTTAATGCCAATGTCAGTGATTACAGCCGAAACGCAGCTTCAGTCAGTGCTTGGCTCTCGCGATGATCCTCAGCACCGTGTACCCGTGCCTGGATTAATGGTTCGTGCAGAAGGGACTCCCCGAGTGAAAAATGCACTTAACGCAGCTGATTTTTGTGATAGCTATATTTAAATGGTATATACATTCTAAATCCACAATTAAAAAAAAGACATTATTGGGGGAGTTTGTACAATTTTAATGTAACTGTTGGGGGGTTAATGGAAGAAACAAGGACTGCGACATTCATCTTAAAAACTTTTGTTATGCCACCTTTAAAACGTATACATCATTAACATTGGTATCTTTACAGTTCCTCCAGACTCAATACCAATATTATGATTAAAGGGGCTTTCCAGGAGTAAAACCCAAACGATCAACTGTTAGAAGAGGCCGAAGCGCTCCTGTAACAGCTGTGGCGTCCTCACAGCAAATCCAAGCACAGCACCATAGAATAAATAGTGGCTGTGCTTGGTATTGCAGTCTAGGCCCATTCACTAAGGGCTCTTTCACACCTGCGTTCTTTTCTTCCGGCATAGAGTTCCGTCGTCGGGGCTCTATGCCGGAACAATCCTGATCAGGATTATCCTAATGCATTCTGAATGGAGAGAAATCCGTTCAGGATGCATCAGGATGTCTTCAGTTCCGGACCGGAACGTTTTTTGGCCGAAGAAAATACCGCAGCATGCTGCACTTTTTGCTCCGGCCAAAAATCCTGAAGACTTGCCGCAAGGCCGGATCCGGAATTAATGCCCATTGAAAGGCATTGATCCGGATCCGGCCTTAAGCTAAACGTTGTTTCGGCGCATTGCCGGATCCGACGTTTAGCTTTTTCTGAATGGTTACCATGGCTGCCGGGACGCTAAAGTCCTGGCAGCCATGGTAAAGTGTAGTGGGGAGCGGGGGGGGGCAGTATACTTAACGTCCGTGCAGCTCCCGGGGCGCTCCAGAGTGACGTCAGGGCGCCCCAAGCGCATGGATCACGTGATCGCATGGCACGTCATCCATGCGCATGGGGCGCTCTGACGTCATTCTGGAGCGCCCCGGGAGCCGCACGGACTGTAAGTATACCGCTCCCCCGCTCCCCACTACTACTATGGCAACCAGGACTTTAATAGCGTCCTGGCTGCCATAGTAACACTGAAAGCATTTTGAAGACGGATCCATCTTTAAATGCTTTCAGTTCACTTGCGTTTTTCCAGATCCGGCGTGCAATTCCGGCAAGTGGAGTAGACGCCGGATCCGGACAACGCAAGTGTGAAAGAGGCCTTAAATGGCCTGAGCTGCAAATAGGCCATGTGACCAATGAACGTGAGATCACTGGTCTGGGTAGATGCCACATAGCCCACTGCAGCACCAAGGTCTCTTCTAACAGCTTATCAGCAGGAGATGATGGGAGTCCGAACCTATTATTCATGACCTATCCTGAGTAAAGATCATCAGTAGTGAACTCTCAGAAATCTTTGCGAGTCTAGAGGGATTCAAACAAGAGTGGACTGGCCATAGACCCTACAGGGAAATTTCCCAGTGGGCTGGAGCCTAAGGGGTCACCCAAAGCCTGCTCATGGCCACCAGTCATTATTAGGTTCGGCTAAGGAAGTATTTTGTCGTGCACAGTGGTATTTAGTCATGCTGAGGCAGTATTTTGTGCTGCACTGTCGTATTAGGTTCGGCTGAGGCAGACCTTTGTGCCGCACTGTGGTATTTGGGTCTGCTGGTTCTGCTAAGGCAGTATTTTGTGCTGCACAGTGGTATCTGGTTCTGCTGAGGCAGTATTTTGTGCTGCACAGTGGTAATTGCTCCTGCTGAGACAGTATTTTGTGCTGCACAGTGGTAATTGCTCCTGATGAGACAGTATTTTGTGCTGCACAGTAGTAATTGCTCCTCCTGAGACAGTATTTTGTGCTGCACAGTGATAATTGCTCCTCCTGAGACAGTATTTTGTGCTGCACAGTGGTAATTGCTCCTCCTGAGACAGTATTTTGTGCTGCACAGTGGTAATTGCTCCTGCTGAGACAGTATTTTGTGCTGCACAGTGGTATTTGCTCCTGCTGAGGCAGTATTTGTGCTGTACTGTGGAATTTGGTTCTGTTGAGGCAGTATTTTGTGCTGCACTGTGGAATTTGGTTCTGTTGAGGCAGTATTTTGTGCTGCACTGTGGAATTTGGTTCTGCTGGGCCAGTATTTTGTCTTGTCTACTTCTGTTGTCCCACCTTCTGTCAGTTTGGACCCACCTACAATATGCGGCCACTTTTAGTTTTTTTCCAGGGCCGCTTTAAGTTCCCAGTCAATCTCTGGATTCAAAATGCGTCAGGTTTCTGATGTATGCGTTTCTACAGATGGCATAATTTAAATCTCCAGTATTAAAGAGGAGTGTGGCAGTGCTGGAATCCTCATTTCTTCCATGGTTCCTTGATGTTTCACCATCTTCCTGAAACAAGTGACTAACCAACCTGATGGTAAAGCAATTCTCAGGACAGGTCAGTACCAGATCGTAGTGGGGCTGACACCACTTTGCTTCTTCGGGCTGGCCCGGTCTGACAACTGTACTATATACACAGCCTTTTGCATCCTTGAATGTAAGTGGAGTAGTTGGAGCTGATCATTTGGATTTATTCACCTTTACTGTTAGGGGTTTATTTCTTTCTCCTGCGCCATCTGACATTGGCATGACTGAACGCATGGCACACTTTAGGATATACAGTTGCCAAGACCACCATTAAACGCCCAGAGTTTTCTGCACCTCAGTAATAACAAGCATACGGAAACTATGGCATCACCATACCGACTGTCACATGACGAGCCACTTGTGTATGTGACGTCATCACAGACCTTTGGTGGGGGCACCACTGTACTAACAGCAGAGGGCATACCTTTTAACCATCCCGGACTTTGGTGGCTGTCTCGTGGTACCAGAACGCTTGAGGTATGTCCCGCTCTCAGCTGACTGTAATGGTGAAGCAGGGAGCTGTCCAATCTCCGCTTCACCATTCAGCTCAGCTGCCAGCACAATATCTGTCATACCTCGCGCTGCTGGTCTCTGTAGCAGGAGCGGGGCAGGCCGGGAATCAGCCTGTGCTCCTCCTACACAGCAGCACCATGTGTGACAGTATCCTCCTGGGGAGCTGTGATCATCGGAGGAACCAGGTGAGTACTGAATGGGACAAAAATCTGGGCATAACTATCATGAGGGGGCACATATCTGGACATAACTACTGTGAGGGTGGGACATATCTGGGCATAACTGCTGTGAGTAGGTAACATATCTGGGCATAACTGCTGTGAGTAGGTAACATATCTGGGCATAACTGCTGTGAGGGGCACAAATCTGGGCAAAACCTGAGGGGGCACATATCTGGGCAAAACTTGAGGGGGCACATATCTGGGCAAAACTATTGTGATGGGGCACTAATATGTCCATAACTACTGTAAGGGGGGCAAAAATCTGGGCATAAATGCTGTGAGGGGGAAAATATCTGGGCATAACTGCTGTGAAGGGAGTTCATATCTGGGCATAACTACTGTGAGGGGGCACATATCTGGGCATAACTACTGTGAGGGGGCATATAGCTGGGCATAACTACTGTGAGGGGCCACATATCTGGGCATAAATATTCTGAGGGGGCACATATCTGAGCATAACTACTGTGAGGGGGCATATCTGGACACAGCAACTGTGAATAGAGCACATATCCAGGCAAACTACTGTGGGCAAATATCTAGCTATAACTACTGTGAAGGGGAGGACATATGGGCATGACTACTTTAAAGGGGGCACAGTGTGGGCATTACTACTGTGGGCATGCACAAATGGGGAATTATTACTATGTGGTGGCATTAAGGGGGCTGGGGTGTATAGTTATGCGTGTCCCCAACACTATACACACCCCACATATGGCCCCTCTGCATACCAAAGAGGGACACTTCTAGTTCTTTATGTGAAAGATCCATATTTTGCATATTTATTCACTTCAATGGTTTTCTTTCACACTAGCGCACTAATTATCTCACTATAGAAATGTCTAAAACCCAGATGAGATTGAATAAAGAAATATTACACAAGGCTCTAATATCCAGAGAGGAACTAAACACCTCCCGCTTCCATATTGTAGATGTATTCATGCAGATCTATAGATCAAAGAGGGACAATATAGGGATTGTCCCTGCACCTGGAAGGCTCGTGTATAGAACCAAGTCACACTGGAGCAGCAGTCTATATCACATACAGCTGTGTGCAGCACAGACCATGTGACAGGACGCAGTCTGAAGGCCGCGATCCCACAAGAAGCAGAAGCCCTGCCACGGCGCACAGGGTTAATGGCGTGCCCTGTGGAGGGAGCTCGGGAGCGCGCACGCTGTACTTACGCATTGGGAGCTGCTGCCGAACCCAGTGCAGTTGTCCGCCATATCGCATCCCCCGCTGCGTCACACAGCGCGCCACCGGCACACGTTACCGACTCTGGTTCTGTTTCACGTTGCTAACTTTCACCGTCAGACGCGCCAGGGTCCGCTGAGGAACTGGCGGTGCGCATGCGCGTGTTGTGTGCCCTCAGCCCCTGTGGCCGGATCTGTGACGAGCGCTTGTGTTGCATTCAGCGTCCTAGGCCGCAGCTCCTGAGACCATTACGTATAGCTAGGCGTGAGCGAGCGGAACACAAGTTAACCCTTGCAGGGCACAGCCCGTTCTAATGGTTCTTCCCTCCCCACCTTCTAAGAGCCATGGCTAAATTACTTTTCTGGTCACGTAGCGGTATGAGGACTTGATATTTGTGAGACAAGTATTTTTAAAGGGGTTATCTGACCCCTGAAATGCCCTCTAATACCTTGGTCCCTCACACACAATGTACTTACCTCACTCCCTGCCGTGACTTGGGTGTTGGGGAGCGAGGTAAGTACAATCTCTAATGGTAGTACAGCTGCCGCTGTATCTCCCTGTCGCGCGGATGAAAACATTTGGGGGAGGGGGACGAGCGTCCCTAGCATCACCTGCGATGCTAGGGAGACTCGTTCCCATCACCACCTGTCATAACCCCACCCCGATACCAGATGTTTTCATCTGCGCGACAGGGAGATGCAGCGGGGACCAGGAGCGACATGGGTGAGGGGAAGCGAGGTAAGTAAAACCCCTGTGACGGGACCATGCATATGGGGGGACATTTCAGGGGTTACCTTTAATGGTAGTACAGTTGAGTGAATTGATTTCTTCATTAAAAAGAGTTTTTGAGCAGCTGAAAATCTCATCTCTGCACAGCTGCTCAAAGTATCGGAGCAAGCGCATAGGCTCCGCTACCACCAGAAACTGTACATGTGCGGCTACCTGGAAGTGCTCCTCTCCGCTCAAGAGCTCTGATGAACAGTGATGGCCAGTTCGCCGACAAACACATGCGATCTGCCATCTTCACTCCCAAGTCCGGCGCTGCAGAGCTAAGTCCTTACCTGCGCCGCGAGCCACTCTGAAACACATGTTGTCACCGGGAGCAGGCAGTTCCAAGAACAGCCTTCATAAGGCTGTTCTCAGAACTGCCTGCTCCCGGTGACCACATGTGTTTCAGAGCGGTGCAGGCACAGGTAAGGACTTAGCTCTGCAGCGCCGGACTTGGGAGTGAAGATGGCAGATCGCAGGCAAACTGGCCACCACTGCTGTTGAGTTCCATCACAGGGGCTTTATACAGGAAAAAACTGATCAGTTTTATCCTAATGCATTCCGAATGGAGAGCAATCAGTTCAGTACGCATCAGTCACTGCGAAAGGTGCACCACAATGATATGCAACTGACAACACTGGCTAATCTTACAGGCTGATGTTAAGAGCTGAGACTTTAGCCAATGTATTCCTGTCAGGCAATTGTTTGGGATTATTGGCCGGAGAGAAAACTGCAGCATGCTGCAGTATTTTCTCCATCTAAAAGACGTAAGAGGGACTGAACTGATGCAACCTGAAAAATAACTGAAATAAAGTGGCCTAAATGGGAGGAAATGCCATTAATTCCCATTGAAATGTATTAGTGCCTGATCCAGCATTAAGTGTTCTGGCAAAAGGGATCCGGTTTTCCAGTTTGCGCATGCGCAGACCTTTAAAAATGCAAAAAATAAAATACCGGATCAGTTTTTCCTTTTGACACCGGAGAGACGGATCCGGTATTTCAATGCATTTGTCAGATGACAAAACTGCCTGCCGGAATCCTCTGCCGCAAGTGTGAAAGTACCCTAAATAGTACCATTTAATTTAACTTTAATCGGGAGAAAATTATTTGGGGCAAAAAACTGAAATTCCATCACAGTTTTTTTGAAGTTTGTTTTTATGGCGTTCTCTAAAAGTGACCTGATGACCTTAGTTTGTGGGTTAGGCTACTTTCACACTAGCGTTCGGGGCTCCACTTGTGAGTTCCGTTTGAAGGCTCTCACAAGCGGCCCCGAACGGATCCGTACAGCCCTAAAGCATTCTGAGTGGATGCGGATCCGCTCAGAATGCATCAGTCTGGCACCGTTGTCCTCCGCTCAGCAGGCGGACACCTGAACGCTGCTTGCAGCGTTCAGGTGTCCGCCTGGCCGTGTGGAGGCAAACGGATCCGTCCAGAGTTACAATGGAAGTCAATGGGGACGGATCAGTTTGAAGTTGACACAATATGGTGCAATTTTCAAACGGATCCGTCCCCATTGACTTTCAATGTAAAGTCAAAACGGATCCGTTTGCATTATCATGAACAAAAAAAAAATAATATATATATATATATATATATATATATTTTATTTTTTTTGTTCATGGTAATGCGAACGGATCTAAGCGTTTGCATTATAGATGCGGATCCGTCTGTGCAGATACCAGACGGATCCGCACCTAAACGCAGGTATGAAAGTAGCCTTAGGCAGAGTTCCATTCACCATTCATTTTTTTATTCTTCCGGTCCGTCAAAAGAACAGAAAAATAAACGGATTCTGAGCATCAGTTATGCACATTTGACATCCGTTTGAGCCATTTCCGAGATCCATTATTTTAGGCTACTTTCATACCTCTGGTGTGAAACTCCGGCATGACTGTCCTGGCAGAGAAGTGGAGAATCAGCCCGACACAAACCGCAGCATGCAGCCGGGAGTGTGAAAGTAGCCTCAGGACTTTTTTTTTCCATTAAAAAAAACGGATCTCAGACGGAAATGGCTCGAACGGATTCCAAATGTGCATAACCGATGCTCAGAATCCGTTTTGTCTTTCTTTATCTGTTTTTTTTCTTTATTTTTCTGTTCTTCTGACGGATCAAAAGAACGAAAAAATAAACAGTGATATGAACTCAGCCTAAGGGCCCATTCACAAGACCATATTTTTCTGTCTGAAAAACTTTGCGGATCGGATGAAGACACATTGATTTCAATGGGGCCATAAAAGATGCTGACAGCAAGTCGTACTTCCGTTCTGCGGCCCCGCAAAAATGATAGAACATGTCCTATTCTTGTCCATTTTTGGAGGTCCAAGAACAGGCATTTCTATTATAGGGAACTATGTTCCAATCTTCAAAATGTGGAACACACAGCCAGTATCCGTGTTTTGTGGTCTGCAAAAACATATGATCGTGTGAATGGATCCTTAGTATGATTACAGCGAAGCAAAATTTACATAGTTTTTATGTTTTACTATTTTCTTTAAATAAAACCTTTGGTAAAACATTTTTTATTTGCATCGCCATATTCTGGCGATGCATATTTCAACCTACAGAGTTGTGTAAGCAGTTGTTTTTTCGTTGTTACCAGTACCATTTCTGGGCACATACAACTTTTTAGGTGACCAAAAATTGCAACTCTTTTACTTAGTTTTTACAAATTTTTAGTCTAGATTCAAATCAACAAATCTAAGAATGTAGCACTACTGGAAGGGAGTGCTGTGGATTATCTTTTCTACTTTATGCAATTTTATTGGCACTGGGCCCCACCAGCACAGCACGGAAGCAACAATGGCCGCCGTGCAGTACTGCACCATGTGAACAGGTATGGAACTTGCCTTATCACATACTCTCAGGAACTATAAGGTCCCTTTCACACGGGCAAGTATTCCGCGCGGGTGCAATGCGTGATGTGAACGATTGCACCCGCACTGAATCCGGACCCATTCATTTCTATGGGGCTGTGCACATGAGCTGTGATTTTCACGCATCACTTAAGCGTTGTGTGAAAATCGCAGCATGCTCTGCGTTTTTCACGCAACGCATGAGGGGTTAGAAATTAAAAAAAAATTATTCACCGAGTCCACTTGATCGCGTAGTTGTGGATCTCTGTCTCCTTCTGTAATGTTGAGCTGCCAGCTAAGGACCTGTGGTGATGTCACATCACATGGTCCCTCACCATGGTGATGAACCATGTGATTGGACCATGTGATGAGCACAGTGACGTCACCACAGGTCTTTTGCCAGGTCCTGAAGATAGAACAGACCGGCAGCTATGGAGCAGGTAAGTTAACTTTTTATTTTTTTTTAACTCCTCCATCCCTAATTTACTTTTATTGGTGGCGCACTGCATTCTGTATTAAAGGGCTTCTGTCACCCCCCAAAAGTAATCTTTCATTTTTGGGCTAATTAAAATCTTTATAGTGTGATTATTCAATACAGGGAGTGCAGAATTATTAGGCAAATGAGTATTTTGACCACATCATCCTCTTTATGCATGTTGTCTTACTCCAAGCTGTATAGGCTCGAAAGCCTACTACCAATTAAGCATATTAGGTGATGTGCATCTCTGTAATGAGAAGGGGTGTGGTCTAATGACATCAACACCCTATATCAGGTGTGCATAATTATTAGGCAACTTCCTTTCCTTTGGCAAAATGGGTCAAAAGAAGGACTTGACAGGCTCAGAAAAGTCAAAAATAGTGAGATATCTTGCAAAGGGATGCAGCACTCTTAAAATTGCAAAGCTTCTGAAGCGTGATCATCGAATAATCAAGCGTTTCATTCAAAATAGTCAACAGGGTCACAAGAAGCGTGTGGAAAAACCAAGGCGCAAAATAACTGCCCATGAACTGAGTAAAGTCAAGCGTGCAGCTGCCAAGATGCCACTTGCCACCAGTTTGGCCATATTTCAGAGCTGCAACATCACTGGAGTGCCCAAAAGCACAAGGTGTGCAATACTCAGAGACATGGCCAAGGTAAGAAAGGCTGAAAGACGACCACCACTGAACAAGACACACAAGCTGAAACATCAAGACTGGGCCAAGAAATATCTCAAGACTGATTTTTCTAAGGTTTTATGGACTGATGAAATGAGAGTGAGTCTTGATGGGCCATATGGATGGGCCCGTGGCTGGATTGGTAAAGGGCAGAGAGCTCCAGTCCGACTCAGACGCCAGCAAGGTGGAGGTGGAGTACTGGTTTGGGCTGGTATCATCAAAGATGAGCTTGTGGGGCCTTTTCGGGTTGCGGATGGAGTCAAGCTCAACTCTCAGTCCTACTGCCAGTTTCTGGAAGACACCTTCTTCAAGCAGTGGTACAGGAAGAAGTCTGCATCCTTCAAGAAAAACATGATTTTCATGCAGGACAATGCTCCATCACACGCGTCCAAGTACTCCACAGCGTGGCTGGCAAGAAAGGGTATAAAAGAAGAAAATCTAATGACATGGCCTCCTTGTTCACCTGATCTGAACCCCATTGAGAACCTGTGGTCCATCATCAAATGTGAGATTTACAAGGAGGGAAAACAGTACACCTCTCTGAACAGTGTCTGGGAGGCTGTGGTTGCTGCTGCACGCAATGTTGATGGTGAAGAGATCAAAACACTGACAGAATCCATGGATGGCAGGCTTTTGAGTGTCCTTGCAAAGAAAGGTGGCTATATTGGTCACTGATTTGTTTTTCTTTTGTTTTTGAATGTCAGAAATGTATATTTGTGAATGTTGAGATGTTATATTGGTTTCACTGGTAAAAATAAATAATTGAAATGGGTATAGATTATTTTTTTGTTAAGTTGCCTAATAATTATGCACAGTAATAGTCACCTGCACACACAGATATCCCCCTAAAATAGCTAAAACTAAAAACTACTTCAAAAAATATTCAGCTTTGATATTAATGAGTTTTTTTAGTTCATTGAGAACATGGTTGTTGTTCAATAATAAAATTAATCCTCAAAAATACAACTTGCCTAATAATTCTGCACTTCCTGTATATAGTGCTCTTACATTTTTCTATATTTTAGTTTCTTTAAAAACGGCACTTTTATAATATGTTAATTACCTGGCTACCAGCAAGTAGGGCGGTTGCTTGCTGGTAGCCGCCGCATCCTCCTTTAAAAAAAACGCATCCTCCTCCTGTTGATTGACAGGGCCAGCGAGCGCTCTCCTCCTAAGGCTGGCCCTGTCTGCGTTCCAAATCTTGCGCCTGCGCCGTTTTGGTCTTCAGTCGGCACAGTCGCACTGAGAGGAGGACCTCGCTCGGCCGCTCCTTCCTCAGTGCACCTGCGCCGGGTGTAGATGTGACGTCATCGGCGCAGGCGCACTGAGGAAGGAGCGGCTGAGTGAGGTCCACCTCTCAGTGCGCCTGCGCCGACTGAAGACCGGTACGGCGCAGGCGCGAGATTTGGAACGCAGACAGGGCCAGCCTTAAGAGGAGAGTGCTCGCTGGCCCTGTCAATCAACAGGAGGAGGGGACGTTTGTTTGTAAGGAGGATGCGGTGGCTACCAGCAAGCAACCGCCCTATTTGCTGGTAGCCAGGTAATTAACATATTATAAAAGTGCTGTTTTTAAAGAAACTAAAATACAGAAAAATGTGAGAGCACTATATATTGAATAATCACACTATAAGGATTTTAATTAGCCGAAAAATGACTTTTGGGGGGTGACAGAAGACCTTTAAGAATGCTATTATTTTCCCTTATAACCATGTTATAAGGGAAAATTATAAATCTACACAACACCTAACCCAAACCTGAACTTCAGTGATGAATTCCGAGTTTGGGTCTGGGTACCAAACATGGCGATTTTTCTCACGCGCGTGCAAAACGCATTAAAACGCTTTGCACTCGCGCGGAAAAATTCTGCATCTTATCGGGCCCTCACACGCCACGCTCGTGTGAAAGAGGCCTAACTGAGAGGTAGGAATTTATACCCTTATGCAGACTCCTGCTAATTGAAAGCACCTGAGCCGAATGGGGAGGAGTGCTGATACCAGGAGGGAAAAGAGCATAGATTCTATAAAACATGTAAAATATAAGAAAAAAAACTGGATCGCACATCCTTAATACTATTCTTTTATTTTTCTTAGCATAATTTACATCGCTTCTCAGCGCAATTTATCTTATACCTACCCCTATGCTGCATGCTATGAGGCATTAGTGTACAATTTGATCGAGTGCCCAAACTACAACCCAAAACCCACTTATTGATCGTAAAGTGCCAACACAGCAATTTAACCTCATAGAGTTCCCTGTGCTAAGAAATGGCAGGAAGAGTCTAAGGCATATTGGTACACCATAGACTTTTTCCAGGGCGTGGGTGCCCACAGAGAGGGTTCGCCGCCACTGCCGTAGATTATCATTACAAAAAATGTTGCGCAACAAATATTTGCGAAGCCCTAACCGGAATGAGTAATGTAAGTCAGGCACCACAAGCCCCCCAATGCTTTATTAAGCTAGTGCCTAATGAGTCAGCAACACTGCCAGGGCGGCTGCCAGATAATAAGTGCTCTTCTTGCCTGGACTGTCAATTTAGGTGGACGGCCAAGTAGAGGTAGGTTTGCATTTGGGCCATATTCCTTCCATTATCGGATGATGGATTGCTCCGTGAGATATTCAGAGCTCAGGATATTTTATTTATAACCTAAACCTGGTTTATATTTCTACACAACTTTTTCCCTGACCTGTCTGTTGTGTTCCTTGGTTTTCATTATGCTGTTTGATCACTAATGCTCTCTAACAAACCTTTGAGGCCCTCACAGAACAGCTGTAGTTATACTGAGAATAAATTACAAACAGGTGGACACTTAATTAGTTGACTTCTGAAGGCAGTTGGTCACGCTGGATTTTATTTAGGGGTATTAGGCGAGTTCCGAGCGGGTGCAATGCGTGACATGAACGCATAGCTGTCACCGCCAGTTCTGTAAGAAGGTCTGACAGACATCCTTCTCTACCTCTTGCATGATGTTCTTTGTTTTGGTTTCACTTTCTCATCTCATTTCCTTCTCCCAGGTGTCACCTATTTAGACTAATCCTCTTTCCTTTTATTTGTGTTTCTTTGCTGGCTTGATTCTAGGTGACCCTGACTCCGTCCGTATTAAGTGCAGGGAGCCGGTGGTCGTGTCCACTCACTATTATAGGGTTTTCAGGTGTCACACAGTATTAGGTATGTGGGCATGCAATCGCCTACCATAAAGAGCTCTAGGGCTTTTATAGGGCTCACCCATATGCTCCTTAGTTTGGGATCAAGCCAGTCGGATGTTTATTTATAAGTTCCAGCTTTCTGCAACACCATCTGTGACATTATAAACCGCCATAACAGTCTTAAGCATGGATCCGGTTTCAGCCTTGATTGACCGCATGCAAGGTCTTTCGCTGGAGGTAGCAGATCTCCGTAAAATTGTGTCTCAGTTTCAGGTGACCGGGTTCTGCTGACGTTCATGGAGTTTGTTCCGAGCCTAAGATCTCGCTTCCAGATACGTTTTCCGGGGGTAGTGAGAATTTTGTTCACTTTAGAGAGGCTTGCAAACTCCATTTTCGCCTACTTCCCCATTCCTCTGGTGATGAGGAGCAGAGGGTGGGGATCATCATCTCGCTGCTCAGAGATAACGCTCAGTCTTGGGACTTTTTGCTGCTGGTGGGGGCACGGCCCCTCCGATCGGTGGATGAATTTTTTGTAGCCCTGGGGCAGATATATGATGACCAGGATCGTATTGCTCTGGTTGAATCTAAACTGCGTCTTTTATGCCAGGGTAAACAGTCTGCAGAGATATACTGTTCTGAATTTCGGAGATGGGCAGCTGATACTGGTTGGAACGATGCTGCACTCCGAAGTAAATTTTGCCATGGTCTTTCGGAGGGATTGAAAGATGCATTTGCTTTTCATGAGAGACCTGCCTTGTTGGAGTCTGCCATGTCTCTAGCTGTTCGTATTGACAGGCGTCTTAGAGAGAGAGGAGAGACTACTCCTTCCTGTCATATTCAGCCCAAGGACAGTGGGGCTGTCTCATTCAGTGCGCAGGAGTCTGTCTCTCTCAATCCTCTCTGAGCAGGAGGCCATGCAGCTGGGTTTGCTTGCCTCTGATAGTAGAGTATTCAGCTCTCAGAGAAGGGTTTCTTTCTGATGTGGGGGTATAAATCATTTGGCTAATGTTTGCCCCTCTAGGAGATTAAAGTATAACAGTTTTTTGGACTGTGGTGATTAATATCTCCTTGGTGGCCCTATTTCAACTTTTCACTGTGTATTCAATTACCCCTTAATTCCATAGTTTTGTTCCCTGTACTGCCTACTTTTACCTATGCTTAAAATCAGGTTGCTATGCAGGGTCCGTCTATGTGTTGGAGGACGCAGAAGCACGCAGCCTGCAAGGTCAGATTACTGACAGCCAGGGACTGTAAGTAAATTATTAAAGCCAGGTCCTCCCCAGCAGCTGATAACAGTGCCTGGGCTGTGTGCACTTCTCCCTGTCCCTGCGCTTGGCAGATGCTCCCTCACGCAGACTGGGACAATGCAGAGTCAAAGCAGCGCAGAGCAGGGAAGGGAGATCTGCCATCTGCTCAGTGTATAAATGAAAGCAACATGTGGTAAGAGGACCCCTTTGTGCTGCAGGAGATTAACCCTTTAGGGGGAGGGCTCTGGTTACTGACACTTTTGGGGGGCTATTGTTACTGGCTAGTGAGGGCAGGCGGGATTAGCCTCAGGGTGAGGGCAGTGGCGGCCATCTTAACCGAATAGTGAGATTGCAGTTTTATGCAGACTGGTTGCTAAGGGCTGAATCTTATTAAATATGGGGTGAGTCAGTCTAATAGTAACTGATTCTGGAATATCATGTTATTAGTAACTACATATATTGAAATTAGGGTCTAAGTGTGACAGTTATCCTTTAATGGAGTTTTCTGAGGGTAATAAAACAAAAAGAAAAAAGCCCTCTAAAAACTTTCCATTTGCTACTATTGGCAAGGTTGATGCAGAAATTGAAGATTTGCCGTTTGCTTGTAGTTCCCATTTTCTCCTACCTGTCAGGGTGGCGCTAGACAGCAAGAACATTGTTTGTGAGATTTTTGTAGATAGTGGAGCAGCTGTCAATCTCATTGATAATCAATTTGCTATAACTCATGGTTTCCAGGTATGCACTTTGGAAAAGGATATACTTGTTTTTGCTATCGATTCCGCTCCACTTTCACAAAGATCGTTAAAGGGCATAGTTCACAATATCTGTTTGACTGTGGGTGATGCTCATGTTGAGGATATGTCATGTTTCGTCCTAAGCGGATTACCTACTCCTCTAGTGTTGGGGCTACCCTGGCTCACTAAACATAACCCCACCATTGATTGGCAAGCAAGGCAAATAAATGGTTGGAGTGACTTTTGCAGAGAGAATTGCCTCACGGCGTCTCTTTCAGAGGTTTCTACCAAGACTGTACCATCTTTTCTCTCTGAATTTTCGGATGTGTTTTCCGAGAGTGGTGTCCAGGAGTTGCCCCCTCACCGGGAGTACGATTGCCCTATTAATCTCATCCCAGGCGCCAAGCTGCCAAAATCACGTTTATACAATCTCTCCCAACCTGAAAGAGTCGCTATGCGTACTTATATCTCTGAGAGCCTGAGAAAGGGACACATCCGACCCTCAAAGTCACCTGTTGCCCCTGTTTTTTTTTTTTGTTAAGAAAAAAGATGGTTCTTTAAGACCTTGTCTGGGTTTCAGGGAGCTGAACCGTATCACAATTCGTGACCCATATCTGCTTTCTCTGATCCCAGACCTGTTTAACCAGATTGTTGGGGCTAACAGTTTTTCTAAGTTGGATTTAAGAGGGACATACAACCTGGTCAGGGAAGGGGACGAATGGAAGATGTCCTTCAATACCCGTGAGGGTCATTTTGAGAATTAGTTTATGCCCTTTGGTTTGATGAATGCTCCGGCCGTCTTCCAACATTTTGTGAACAGCATTTTTTATCATTTAATTGGGAAATTTGTACTGGTGTATCTAGATGACATTTAGATATTTTTTTTCCTCCTGATTTCAAAACTCATAGGGACCACCTACGTCAGGTCTTGCTCATTCTGCGGGAGAATAAATTGTACGCTAAACTGGAAAAATGTGTGTTTGCAGTTCCGGAGATTCAATTTCTTGGTTCTCTTTTCTCCGCTTCTGGTTTTCGCATGGACCCTGAGAAGGTCCGCGCTGTGCTTGATTGAGAGCTTCCTGAGAATCAGAAGGAGCTGATGTGGTTTTTGGGTTTTGCCAATTATTACTGAAAGTTCATTTTGAATTATTCCTCTGTTGTTAAGCCACTCACTGATATGACTAAAAAGGGGGTAGATTTTTCCTCCTGATCGGTAGATGCGCTTAAGGCCTTTTCTAGTATCAGACAGTTTTGCTTCCGCTTCCATTTTGGTACAACCTGATGTCTCTCTACCTTTTATTGTTGAGGTGGATGCTTCTGAAGTGGGTGTGGGTGCGGTCTTATCTCAGGGTCCCTCTCCTGCCAAATGGCGACCGTGTGCCTTTTTCTCAAGGGAACTCTCCTCTACAGAGAGACATTACGATGTGGGAGATAGGGAGTTGTTGGCCATCAAATTAGCTTTTGAGGAATGGCGCCATTGGTTAGAGGGAGCCAGACACCCTATTACCGTGTTTACCGACCATAAGAATCTGGCCTACTTGGAATCGGCCAAGCGTCTGAACCCAAGACAGGCCAGATGGTCTTTGTTCTTTTCTAGGTTTAATTTTGTTGTCACGTTCCGCCCTGGGGTTAAAAATTTGAAGGCGGATGCCCTGTCACATTCTTTTCCAGGAGGGGGAACTTTGAAGACCCGGGTCCCATTTTGGCTGAAGGGGTGGTCGTGTCTGCTCTTTATCCTGATTTAGAGGCAGAGGTTCAGGCAGCCCAGGCAGAGGCTCCTGATCTTTGTCCTCCTGGGAGGTTGTTTGTGCCTCTTGCTTTATGACACAAGGTTTTTAAGGGGCACCTCGATACTGTCCTTGCTGGGCACCCGGGGAGTAGAGCCACAGTAGATCTCATTGCTCGGAGATTCTGGTGGCCAGCTCTTCGTAAGACGGTTGAGGGTTTTGTGGCAGCCTGCGAGACCTGCGCTCGTGCCAAGGTCCCTCATTCACTGCCATCGGGTCCTCTCCTCCCGTTACCTATTCCTTCCCGTCCTTGGACGCATCTGTCCTATGGACTTCATTACAGACCTGCCTCGTTCCTCGGGGAAGACTGTGATTCTGGTGGTAGTGGACCGTTTTAGCAAAATGGCGAATTTCATTCCCTTTCCTGGGTTACCCAATGCTAAGACGTTGGCGCAAGCGTTTGTTGATCACATTGTTATATTGCATGGCATTCCTTCAGACATTGTTTCTGATAGGGGCACGCAATTTGTTTCCAGATTCTGGAATGCCTTCTATTCTCGCTTGGGGATTCGGTTATCATTTTTTTCTGCTTTTCACCCGCAGTCGAATGTCGAATAACCGTCGCCAGGAGTCCTCTGATAAGTCACAATTTTTTGGTGCATATGGGTTTCATCCACAGTTTGGGACATTCTCTGAAGAGGGGACTTCTGGTTTACCTGATGATGAGAGATTTTCCTCGTCTTTGTCATTTATTTGGCAAAAGATTCAGGGTAATCTGAAGAGGATGAGTGAGAGATATAAGCGTGTGGCAGATAAGAGCGTGTGCCTGGTCCGGACCTGAATGTGGGTTATCTGGTGTGGTTGTCTACAAAGAATATCAAACTGAAGGTTCCCTCCTGGAAGTTGGGTCCTAAGTTTATTGGGCCTTACAAGATCTTGTCTGTCATCAATCCCGTTGCCTTCCGTCTTGATCTTCCTCAGACTTGAAAGATCCATAATGTTTTTCACAGGTCCCTATTAAAACCTTATGTCCAACCCACTGTACCCTCCTCTTTGCCTCCTCTTCTGATTTTTGTTGATGGTAATCTTGAATTCCAGGTCTCTAGGATTGTGGATTCTCGCATTGTCCGCGGTTCTCTCCAGTACCTTGTTCATTCGGAGGGTTATGGTCCTGAGGAGAGAATGTGGGTCCCAGTGGCGGACATTAAGGCCACTCGTCTCATCAAGGCTTTCCATAGGTCTCATCCTGAGAAGGTGGGTTCTGAGTGTCCGGAGTCCACCCGTAGAGGGAGGGGTACTGTCACCGCCAGTTCTGTAAGAAGGTCTGACAGACGTCCTTCTCTACCTCTTGCATGATGTTCTTTGTTTTGGTTTCACTTTCTCATCTCATTTCCTTCTCCCAGGTGTCGCCTATTTAGACTAATACTCTTTCCTTTATATTTCCTCCCATACTGCCTCACTTTGCGGTTTATACTAATTCCTGTGTGAGGTGTTCACTGCTGGAGGCTGCGGCTGCTGATTCCTCAGATAAGTATTTTTCCTTTATTTGTGTTTCTTTGCTGGCTTGATTCTAGGTGACCCTGACGCCGTCCGTATTAAGTGCAGGGAGCCGGTAGTCGTGTCCCCTCACTATTATAGGGTTTTCAGGTGTCACACAGTATTAGGTACGTGGGCATGCAATCGTCTACTATAAAGACCTTTGCATGGGCATAACAGTCAGGGAGAGCTCTAGAGGTTTTATAGGGCTCACCCATATGCTCCTTAGTTTGGGATCAAGCCAGTCGGATGTTTATTTATAAGTTCCAGTTATCTGCAACACCATCCGTGATAATAGCACCCGCACTGAATCCTGACCTATTCATTTCATTCATTTTGTGTTGCGTGAAAAACGCAGCATGTTCTATATTCTGCATTTTCCATGCAGCCCTGGCCCCATAGAAGTGAATGGGGCTTCAGTGAAAAACACATTGTAATCCGGAATCAAGTGCAGATGCAATGCGTTTTTCACTGATGGTTGCTAGGAGATGTTTGTAAACCTTAAGTTTTTTATCACGCGTGTGAAAAACACATCAAAACGCATTTTAACTCGCGCAGAAAAAACTGACTGAGCTTGCTTGCAAAATGGTGCGAGTTTCACTGAACGCATCCGGACCTAGTCCGTCACGCTCGTGTGAAAAACAACGCTCATGTTCACAGATCCCTTGAAATCAGGATTCAGTGCGGGTGCTCTGCGTTCACGTCACGCATTGCACCCGCGCAGAAAACTCGCTCGTGTAAAAGCGGCCTTATAGTACAGGAGGCTGAATACAAATACAAACCACGCTTCTCAGATTTTTATTTATAAAAAAAAAAAGTCTTTTCTCTTCACATATACTTGCTACTTTGTGTAGGTCTACCACATAAAATCCCAATAACATACAGTACAGACCAAAGGTTTTGACACACCTTCTCATTCAAAGAGTTTTCTTTATTTTCATGACTATGAAAATTGTAGATTCGCACTGAAGGCATCAAAACTATGAATTAACACATGTGGAATTATATACATAACAAAAAAGTGTAAAACAACTGAAAATATGTCATATTCTAGGTTCTTCAAAGTAGCCACCTTTTGCTTTGATTACTGCTTTGCACACTCTTGGCATTCTCTTGATGAGCTTCAAGAGGTAGTCACCTGAAATGGTTTTCACTTTACAGGTGTGCCCTGTCAGGTTTAATAAGTGGGATTTCTTGCCTTATAAATGGTGTTGGGACCATCAGTTGCGTTGTGGAGAAGTCAAGTGGATACACAGCTGATAGTCCTACTGAATAGACTTTTAGAATTTGTATTATGGCAAGAAAAAAGCAGCTAAGTAAAGAAAAACGAGTGGCCATCATTACTTTAAGAAATGAAGGTCAGTCAGTCTGAAAAATTGGGAAAACTTTGAAAGTGTCCCCAAGTGCAGTCACAAAAACCATCAAGCGCTACAAAGAAACTGGCTCACGTGCGGACCGCCCCAGGAAAGAAAGACCAAGAGTCACCTCTGCTGCGGAGGATAAGTTCATCCGAGTCACCAGCCTCAGAAATTGTAGGTTAACAGCAGTTTAGATTAGAGACCAGGTCAATGCCACACAGAGTTCTAGCAGCAGACATATCTCTAGAACAACTGTTAAGAGGAGACTGTGTGAATCAGGCCTTCATGGTAGAATATCTGCTAGGAAACCACTGCTAAGGACAAGCAACAAGCAGAAGAGACTTGTTTGGGCGAAAGAACACAAGGAATGGACATTAGACTAGTGGAAATCTGCTTTGGTCTGATGAGTCCAAATTTGAGATCTTTGGTTCCAACCACCGTGTCTTTGTGCGACGCAGAAAAGGTGAACGGATGGACTCTACATGCCTGGTTCCCATCGTGAAGCATGGAGGAGGAGGTGTGGGGGTGCTTTGCTGGTGAGACTGTTGGGGATTTATTCAAAATTGAAGGAATACTGAACCTAGCATGGCTACCACAGCATCTTGCAGCAGCATTCTATTCCATCCGGTTTGCGTTTAGTTAGACCATTTATTTTTCAACAGGACAATGACCCCAAACACACCTCCAGGCTGTGTAAGGGCTATTTGACCATGAAGGAGAGTGATGGGGTGCTGCGCCAGATGATCTGGCCTCCACAGTCACCGGACCTGAACCCAATCAAGATGGTTTGGAGTGAGCTGGACCGCAGAGTGAAGGCAAAAGGGCCAACAAGTGCTAAGCATCTCTGGGAACTCCTTCAAGACTGTTGGAAGACCATTTCAGGTGACTACCTCTTGAAGCTCATCAAGAGAATGCCAAGAGTGTGCAAAGCAGTAATCAAAGCAAAAGGTGGCTACTTTGAAGAACCTAGAATATGACATATTTTCAGTTGTTTCACACTTTTTTGTTATGTATATAATTCCACATGTGCTAATTCATAGTTTTGATGCCTTCAGTGTGAATCTACAATTTTCATAGTCATGTAAATAAAGAAAACTCTTTGAATGAGAAGGTGTGTCCAAACTTTTTGTTTTTACTGTACATTTAAATTTTTGAGTGGAATGTGGAAAAGTTCAAGGGGTATGAATACTTTTTCAAGGCACTGTATCTGTCACCGTCAATGGCTGCACCCTCTAACCTGTTAACCAAGTCTGCTGCCTTGCAGTAACCTTTGATTCTGCCCTGTCCTTCAAACATCAATTTTAAGCGGTTTCCACCACCTGCCACCTCAAACTGAAAAATATCTCTCATATCCGCACATTCTTCAACAAGGAATCTCCAAAAGTGCTTGTACATCATTTCCCGCTTAGACTTCTGTACACTTTCCATCTAGCACCCTTGCAACCCTTCAATCTATCCTCAGCTCGGCTGCCCTGATAATCCACCTCTCCCCCCGTTACCCCTCTTCCTCACCCCACTGCCAATCCCTTTACTGGCTCCCTATTGCCCAGCAAATTCAGTTTAAAATTCCAAAAAACATAATATGGCTGTCCACAACCTGTCCCCTCCGTACTTTTCTGAGCTACTTAGCTACTTTCCCGATACATCCCGACACCTAATCTCCGATCCTAACAAAACTTCCTTCTCTACTTTCCGCTTATCACCTCTTCCCACAATCACCGCCAAGATTTCCCACATGCATCCCTCATACACTGTAACTCTCCCCCAACATATTAGACTGGCACCTGCAATGGAAACCTTCAAAACAAACCTAAATAACCACCTCTTTAGACAAGCTTTCAACTGACAGTAAACCTGCTGCCACTATACCACCATATGACCAGGATTACCCCCACCTTTTTCCATCCCGTGTAGATTGTAAGCCCTTGGGGACAAGGTCCTCTTATCTTCTGTCCCTGTTTGTTACTTGTGTTGTTCATGCTTATTGTACTTTTTTATTATGTATACCCCATTTCATATGTACAGTGCCATGGAATTAATGCCACTTTAATAATAATAATCAAGCCAATTATGAATAACTGGCATGTGTAAAAGGTGCCAGCGACCACTCAATAATTAAATGTCACAGAAACTGAAGTACAGAATCCAGAAACAGACTAGGTAATGGAACTAGCAACAACTGGAACTAACTAAGAGCTGAAAACAGAAAGATGGAGACCAAGCACTACTAAGAGATACAGGAACAGGGTCAAATGACATACCATGACCAGATGATGCAAGGCACAGGATCTAAAGATAGGCCCGGTATCTTGATGATACTTGGAACAGCATCCGGGAGCAAGTCTGGTTGGAAGCAGGAACACCCCAGGGACGGAACCAGTTTATACCAGGAGCAGCATCCAAGAACAAGTTTCAGATGGAAGCAGGAAGAGGTCTCGGACAGAACCAGGAGGTACAAGGGACCGGCAAGCGGTGTGATTAGGAAATGAATCTTAGGTTGTCTTCAGAAAATGGTGCTGACGGAAACCATAAATTGGCATCATAACTGAACTGGTAGGTTAGCAAAACGGACATGGGCGGCTTAATGAAGTTTCATCTGGAACAATCCTGTATCTCCACATGTAATTCCTAGAGAGACAGAAACATCTTGGCAGCACTGAAGTAGGTGGAACAAATTGGTAACCATCATAGAGAATAGCACTCTATCATGAATTGATGCTTGAAGAAATATTTCTGAGATGCTTCATCAGAATTTTATACGGCTCCTTTTCAGTTGTCAATAGTGTTAAGTGTCATTTGTCCTGACATGCATTAAGAATGCAAGAAAGCCATGAGAATTCTGCTTTTGAAATCTGCCTGTATATGTACATTTAAGGGGTCACTCCATGCAAAAACTAAAAATTAATCCTTTGCCCAAAGCAGTGGAGCTGTACATGATCCCAAAGTTTCATACCCGGAAGTGCTGCCATTAAAGAGATCCTCTGGTGTCCCTTACTAGGCCGCAGCTGAAGTCTGTGCTGCCATAACTACAGAGCGGCGCTGTCTTGCGTACTTCAGAGTCAGTATAACAAACATACACAGACTCCACTGTATGATACTATTTGGACACCAGTGATGATGAAGCTTGGATAAAACTACAATGTTAAATTACCTCAGCTCTCTGCCTCTCAGGGTCCATGACTTATCATTTATAACTGACAATTTTACATTTTGACTCTGTGGGAGGGGCTTGATTGTGTGCTCCACCCCCTGACATCTATGTCCTGAGAGGTAATTGCTATCCTGCGGACTCAGTTGCTGGCCTTGGAGTCAAGAAGACAGCAGCCACTTGATGCTGCAATGTGGAAAATACATAGTAACCGGAAATAAAAAGGAGCAGAACACCTGAACAATAGAAAACTAAGGAACAAATATAAATACCAAGTTTTGTCTGATATTTCATTTCTGATTCGAATGGACCTTTAAGTAAAACTAACCACAACAGCCTGCTGGAAGATTTTACCACTAATGTGAAACTAGTCTTCTATCATCATATTATAGTGGAAATCTACACCATCTGCCGTGCTGGTGTAGATCTCAATTGTGGCACATGGACCTGCGCAGATGTGCCACAAATATTGAGAGGCATGTGGGGGAGACATTAAAGAGGTTGTCCGGGTTCAGAGCTGAACCCGGACAACCATCATTTCACCCAGGCAGCCCCCCTGATGTTGGCATCGGAGCATTTCATTCTCTGATGCTCTCCTTTGCCCTGTGCTGGATCGCGCAGGGCAAGGGCTCTTTTTTTTACAATAACACACTGCCAGGCGTAGGCTTCCGCCCAGCAGTGTGTTCGATGACGTCACTGGCTCTAATGGGCAAACTTTAGCGCTGCCCTAGCCGTTTTACAGGCTAGGGCAGCGCTGAAGCCCACCCATCAGTGCCGGTGACGTCACCGAGCTCACTGCTGGGCGAAAGCCTCCGCCTGGCCGCCCCACGGATAGCCCGGTATGTCACTGGAACTCCAAAAAATTACTTTGCCCTGCGCAATTTAGCCCAGGGCAAAGGAGAGCATCGGAGCGTGAACTGCTTTGATGCTCAAGTCAGGGGGGCTGCCTGGGTGAAAACGTGTATATGTCCAGGTTCAGTTCTGAACCCGGACAACTCCTTTAAAAGGGAATATTTATCAAGACAGGACCTTATGTTGTCACTAGGTCATGTGACCCCTGTTTCAGACTTCCAAACATTAAAACAATTATTCATTTCCTAATATCTTAACATAGCTCTATGCATTTGCTGGTTGTTTTATTTTATTGTATTAAGTGTAACCCATGTGACTTGATCTGGTCACATGACCATATGATGTCAAAAGTTCCTTGCAGTTTAGTGATTCTAAGCATTCTATGCTGGTGGCTGTAGTGGAAGGAACAAAGAGAAGCTGAGGGGCGGAGATACAGCAGATGGCAGGCTTCCTTCAGTCTCTGCTTGTAGTTTCCTTCTGCACAGAAAGGGCAGAAACTGCTTTCTGTCCTTATACTTAAAGGGGTTCTGCAGTTTTTTCAAACTGATGAACTATCCTCTGGATAGATCATCAGCATCTGATCGGCGGGAGTCCGATACTCGGGACCCCTGCCAATCAGCTGTTTGAGAAGGCAGCGGCCTTCTCGCTGTTTACCGCAGGCCCAGTGACGTCACGACTAGTATCAATGGCCTGGGCGGGGCTAAGCTCTGTTCATTTGAATGGCTGACAATGAAGATGTAAGTTTCTGTATAAACTAAGCATCTAAAAATGTAACTTTATTAGTAATGGAGGTTTAATATCTATTTGAAATGGAAGTATGAAAAAAAAGCATGGGAGTGGTTCTTTAAGACTAGCATGAATCACACCAGTCTGTAAATCTGCCTGATAATGATATCACCATGCAGGTATAGTGAACATAATGTCACAGTACAGAGATAATGCAGAGATGTCACACAGGTAAATTCAAAAGAGGAAGAAAATGTTGAATGCACACAGCTCTGGCGCAACAAATCCAGTGATTTCTTCACCCCATGCACAGCAAACACTTCAGTTAGGCTACTTTCACACTAGCGTTTTTGCAGGATCCGGCAGGGTTCAGCAAAAATTCCTCAGTTACTGATAATACAACCGTCTGCATCCGTTATGAACGGATCTATTGTGTTATCTTTAACCTAGCCAAGATGGATCCGTCATGAACTCCATTTCCTTTTGTGTCAGAGAAAACGGATCTTTCCCCATTGACTTGCATTGTGGGTCATGACAGATCCGTTTTGCTCCGCATCCCAGAATGGAAAGTATTTTGGAACATTCCATTCTGTGTACATTTAGTCCCTATTGACAATGAATGGGGACAAAACAGAAGCGCTTTTTTCCGGTATTGAGACCCTATGACGGATCTCAATACCAGAAAATATTAACGCTAGTGTGAAAGTAGCCCTATTCTATGGAACCATTTTCAAGGATTATATAAAGAGTCTGCTGCAGGTGTATATACAAGATCACAGAATTCAGCATACAATAAAGTGATATGGTGCATACAAAAGTACCATAAAATAAAGTGCTATGTGCACAGCTACATACAAACCATATAGGAGTACAGTTGATACACAATGTACTATAGACATTGTATACGATTATCATATTGGAGGAGGCTGGAGTAACCAATTTCAAAAATTACGCTGCAAATACAAATTCATAATCACTTTGTCCGGGATCAAGATTAAAAAAAAACTAAAAACTGTTAAATCACTACTAATAGCGGTTCGAAGGTCCCCCCCCCCCAGATGTTTTTAGGTATTTTTACACTTCAGCAGGGCTCCTACTGAGGCTGACTGTGACGTCACTGGGCTCCTTGCGAAGCAGAAAAATAGGCTTCGCTGTGCAGAAAGTGACCCGGCACGTCACTGACTTTGATAAAAAATTGCACTTCCGGCTGAAAATTGGTGAAGTGAAAAGGGGCCATCAGAAATGTCTGGTAAGGGAAGGACAGGCATGAATGTAATATTTAGGGCACCATTGTACACATACACCAATGTCCCCAATCCCGGATAACCCCTTTAAAGTGTAACTGCCGTTTCATTTTTTATTCTGTATAGTGTACCCTACAGTATATGTGCATTTGTGTTTTAAAATGTTATCATTTTCTGTTTTACATTATAAAAACTCCCACAAATGTGTGCCACTTTACCACTGTGCAGCCCTGTCCTCAGTGCGTTGCCATGTGCAGTCCGTCTTTTCTATCTTCAAAACAAGAGACGGATCAGCTCTGGGAGGAGGAGCACTGCCCTGGATGCGCGTTCACGGTGTTGTAGGACACTGGCTCATCCTCCCAGCCTTCATGCCTGCAAGGAGTCTGTGATGCCTACCCCTAATGCATTATACACATGGAGGGTAGGCTGGAGGGAATCAGCACCGCTTGTCTTACTTCACAGCAGCACGATGTGTAAGTGTAGATCATGCTGCTGGAGGGAATACGGGCTACGCTTGTCTTCCTTCACAGCAGCGCAATGTGTTATGCCTCTTTAACACTTCAGTATTTGGTCAGTGATTTCCATCAGTGATTGTGAGCCAAAACCAGGTGCGGCTCTAAACACAGAACAGGTGCAGATCTTCCCTTATACCTTATGTCTATGTAGCTCCACTCCTGGTTTTGGCTCACAATCACTGATGGAAATCACTGACGTGTGAATAAAGCCTTTAAGTGTACATCGCGCTGCTGGAGGGGAGCGCTGTGCTTGCTTGGAGGAACTAGGTGAGTATTTGGCTGTGTTACTAAAGTATAGGGGCACCTGGCTGGATACACACTGCTCTTGGGTAGTGGAGGAGGCTGTCTGCATTCTGATTGGTCCTGCTTATGTACTAGTGCATGTGAGGGGAGCAAGGGCTTATGGGAAGTGAGGGTAATACAGGACGACCTCAAGAAAGGGCAAACCACCACAGGAAGTGCAACAGATGCCATTTTAGGAAGAAGCTGAAATACAGGCACAGAGAAATATGGTTTCTAAGGGCTGAATACAGACATCAGAAAGGTAAAATTAGCTGAAAAATGCAGCTTCATGAATATCTCTCTTTTAGCATCACATATGTTAGGAATTTCATTTTTGGTAGTGAAATGGCAGTTACACTTTAAGTATGGGCTGAAGGCATGCCGTCCTGTCAGTGCATATAGAGTGTTTAAAGCAGAGAGGAGCAAGATAAGGAAGCGCTTCTGACATCTTACTGAACACCTGCATCAAAGTAATTACACACCAAAAATGGCTGAAACCGCAGTGCATGCACCGATTCAACAAATAACCATAGGGTTTCATAGCAAAACCCGGAATGGGGCCACGTTCAGTTTTCTACACCACTGGGTTTAGTTTTGTTTATCATTAACTGCATGTTACTTCTGAGCATGTAATATGCCCACTAAATTGTTGGGCTAGGCTGGGACTGATAATGTGTCCTACTGGGCAAATTCCTAGTGGACTGCTCGTTTCGGTGGGCTGCTACAGCAGTTTATCCACAGCAGCTGCTACAAACTCCTATGATCTCTGTGGGGCCCAAGTTGCCCTGCACACAAAGTTCTAACACAAAAAAAGCATCAGGAAATTGTGTGCATCAGTGCATACAAGCAATGACTTTGGCCAGCATAAGAACTTACTGTATTTTTCACGCCATAAGACGCATCCCCCCCCCCCCCCCCCGATGGCTGGGAAGCAGTGAAGGCTCTGTACTCGCCGCTTCCTGGTCCTCAGCTGTGCAACTGGTTCACAGCACAGCCGGCGGCAGGATGAAGAAGATTGCGCTGGAGTAGAGGAGCGGCGGTGTCCGGAGCAGGAAAGGTAAGTGTTTTATTTTATATGCTCTGTGGCTTTGGGCTGATAAGAAAGGCATGGGGGTCTAATCTGAGGTCTGATTGGGGGTCATTCACATTGGGGTCTGAGCTGAGGTCTTATTGGGGTTTTAGTAACATTGGGGGTCTGATTGGGGCTGTCAGCTGAGGTCTGGTTAACATTGTTGGTCTGACCAGAGGTCTAATGAAAAAATATTTTTTTCTTATTGTCCTCCTCTAAAACCTAGGTGCGTCTTATGTGCCGATGTGAGCAATACGGTATGTATCTGACACACAATGTCATGGCACTAGCCAAAGAGCTACACAGAGGAGCCCCCCGGAAGTGAAGTGGACTCAAGAGTGGTAAGTATAATGGGGCCTGGTTTGGGGAGTGAATTTTTTTTATCTGCTGTGGGGTCTGAATGACCTGCGTAGTCTGGATGATTAATAATAGAACTGGTAACAGCATTGCTTAAAAGGGTTCTCCAGGCATCATGAGAAATACAAGCATTTTGTGGACCCATGGAAATAAGATGTTTCATTAATACTTACCCCTCTCTCGCTCCACCAATGCCACCACCCCGCTGCACTTGCACAGGCTGTGATCTCTTCCACTTGTGGCCTGACTGGATGTGTGCACTTCTTTTCCTGTTCAGCTGCATTTAGTACTATGCAGCTAAACAGGAAAAGAAGCACCCACATACATTTGAGACCTGAACAGAAGAGCTCACGGCCTGTGCGAGAGCAGCAGCATTGGCTAAGCGAGGGAGGGGTAAGTATTCATGAAACCATCTTTCTTCTTTAGGTCCACGTAATGTTTGTATTTGCAAGATGCCCAGAGAATATCCTGCGTTAAAGGGGTTTTCCCATCTCAGACAATAGGGCATATCGCTAGGATATGCCCCCATTGTCTGATAGGTGCGGGTCCCACCACTGGCTCGGCTATTGCCGTCTGCCCCATAGAAATGAATGGGAGCATGGGCCGCGCATGCGCGGTGCGCTCCCATTCACTTCTATGGGAGCAGTGCTTGGTGGTGGACGGACCCCATGAAATCTGGGGTCCTCCAGCCACAGCGCTCCCCACTTCGTTCTCGTTGTAGGTGCGGGTCCCAGCGGTGGGACCCTCACCTATCAGTCGATGGGGGTATAGCCTAGCAATATGCCCCCATTGTCTCAGATCGGAATACCCATTTAGGCTACTTTCACACTTGGGGCAGGATGGATCCGACAGGCTGTTCACCCTGTCGGATCCGTCCTTCTGCTATTTCGCCGGACCGCCGCTCCGTCCCATTGACTATAATGGGGACGGGGGCGGAGCTCCGTGTCAGCACGGCAGTGCAAGGTGAAAGGACGCCGGACTTAAAGTCCTGCATGTCCGACTTTTTAATCCGTCGGCCTCTCACCGCAAACTGCCGTACTGCGCCGGAGCTCCACCCCGTCCCCATTATAGTCAATGGGGACAGAGCAGCAGCATGACGAAATAGCAGAAGGACGGATCCGTCCTGCCGCAAGTGTGAAAGTACCCTTAAAGGTCTGTACAGAGATTTCAGCGCAGGGCACAGGCAGGAGCAGTGATGTGTGCTCCTGCCAGTACAGTCATCACTGCATTTGTACAAATCAGAATCTATCCACCGCATACATGGCTACAATGTATGGAATCTGTATGTGCTGCAGTAAAGAGCACTTCAGGAAGACCCAAACAGGGCCTCTTTTGCCTGTAAAACTATGAAATCAGTTCAGAAAGAATATTAAAAAAATGTGGGTATTTTTGAAAGTGTAGGTATACTTTAAGCTGTCATGAACCAAATGCACCATAGTAGCTTATGCTGGATGATAAATTTGGTGCATGGCACTTATCTGTATGGGGAAATCAGGAAACATAGCTGTGTCATGAACCAGCGTTAGACGATAGCTATTAAAGGAGCATGAGCACCTTTTAAGGGTACTTTCACACTAGCATTAAAAGAATCTGGCAGGCAGTTTCGTTGCCGGAACTGCCTGCAGGATCTGGAAATCCGTATGCAAACGGATATCTTTTTATGCGGATCCAGATATGGATCTGTTAGACTTTTGCATTGAAATACCGGACCCGTCTTTCCGGTATCATCCGGAATAACGGATCCGGTATTTATTTTGCTTCACATCTAGAAAGCACTGCGCATGCGCAGCCCGGAAAACCAGATCCAGCAATGCGGTAATTTCTGGAACACTTGGTACCGTATCCGGCATTAATACATTTCAATGGAAATTAATGCCGGATATGGCAAGTGCGGTAGTGTTTCGGGATTTGGGCCGGAAAAAAAAAACGCTGCATGCTGCAGTATTTTCTCCAGTCAAATACCATAAAAGGGATGGAACGGAATACATCCTGATGCATACTGAACGGATTGCTTTCCATTCAGAATGCATTAGGACAAACCGGATGCGTTCATTTGCGGTATTGAGACCCTTCACCAGATTTCAATACCGGAAAAGAATAATGCTAGTGTGAAAGTACCCTAAGGCAGATTTTCATGGACGAATTATCAGGTATAAACGCTTGTTCCTGATAATCAGGCCATGTAAAGGTGCCGCAGATCACCCGATGAACAAGCAAAACACTTGTTCCATCAGTGAAAAGACTGTTGCCACTGAGAGTTGCAGTTGGGAGCTGCGGGGAGACCAGTGTCAGGGGTTTGTGGAGATCTGCAGAGACTGATCTTATTTCACAGTACAACCCAGTTATATATTTCATTATTGAAGTAAAGTTGTAAAATCTGCCACCTGCCTGGTTCCTGTTCTCTGAGTGTGCCACCCGTACAAACAGGATATAAGCAATTACATGCAAATTCCCTATGATGACAAGTACAGAAAGAGTCCCTAAATACAACGGCTCAAACATGCCACTGACAGAATGGGCAGAGATACTAAAATGTACAGCTTGTTCATGTGGGGTCACGCAGGTTAATGCAGTGGATCTGGCCATACTGTTCCTGGAAGGAGAAGCCTGTACAGCTGTGTTGCCAGCTCATAAAGTGATGTGGAGGATTATTTAGACTGCTTATATGGAGACCCCTCTTCTGCCCCCTTACTGAGGAGAAAATTCTTCACATGGGGTCAGCATGAAGAAGAAACTTTGCTGCAGTTTGCACTGGCATTGCAGGAGTTACTGGAGAGAATGCAGACGAAGGATACCATTAGTCTTAGGCCTGTTGATAAATTGCTGTGTGGCCATTTTATTTTGGGACTAAAGTCTATATCTCTAAAGCAGTTTTTGAGAAGAATGAAGTCTCACCCAGATTTTACTTCAAAAGTTACTGACAGAGGCAGTTGGTTGGTGGTTTAAGAATGACCATGGGGGGCAGGGAGAAGCCACAGAGACACCCCAAGACCATCCTGGAAGTTTTCCACCATAATGACAACAGAAGGAAAATGGCCAGAAACTAGACCTCACGGCTAGGGAAAGGGAAAAGGTCACCACCTTAGGAAACCCTAAACCTAGCCCTGACACCTGACAGTATGAACAGACCCTGAAGGTGGGAATATTCATACACCGGAAACCTAGGCCCTTAGTAACTCTGAATAGCCCTAGGCATAGTGACTGGGTCTGAGACCACTGGTTTCTTCCCAGATGAACGAACCAGCGTTTTCCTGAGGTCTAGTAAACAACGAGCAACTGGGAACAACAAAATACAAAGGGAAGTACACTTATCTATAATAGAAAATGGATGAGCAGGAACTCTGCTGAGGACCACACACCAGCTCTTCCAACTCCAGGCAGATAATATCAACCACATGGTATGAAGTGTGAGTCCAGACTTAAATAGAGGATCAGTAATGACCACAAGCTACACCTTAAACAAAAGGTGTGGTCATTACCAACAACCACACTGCAACAAGTGAAAACAGATAGGTTATCTGACAGCCTAACGTTCAGCCAGTCTTTCAGATCTTCTAACCTCTGTTACAGGAGGGACCGTGACATTTTCAAAGGCATAGAAGAAATGAATCTCTTGACTTCTCTTGCCAGCCTCCTAGATCAATTGGCTAACTTGAAGGAAGGAGAAGTTGTATTAAAGGATAGTCCCAGGCCACCATTGTGTGTGTCTAAGAATGGTGCTGTCAGTGAGCAGAGTTGTCTTCCTGAACATCTGGGATCTATTTTGCAAGATCACTCAAAGTAGATGGAAGGTGGATCTGCCATATTTACCACTGACCGGAACATGGTGGGTACAAGTACACAGACCGCATGCACTGTGAGAGCAACTACTACTAAGCTAAGGGCAGCTCCAGTGTCTGAGAGGAACGTGACAACAATAAAGGTTTCAGGAACTGTGCAGTGGTTCAATATACGCAAAGGTTATGGCCTCATTAAGAGATATGATACCAATAAAAATTTTATGTGCATTACAGTGGAATTGTAAAGAGTCACCGGATCTATTATTTCACAATCTGATTAATTGAGACTCTGTTGAATTCAACATTGTCAGTGTACTGCAAGGTTCAAAAACGGAAAATATAACTGGGCCTAGTGCTGTTCCATTAAAGGCAAGCAAGAATCCTGTGCAATATATGAGGCGTACTCTTCCTACCAGGACTCCAATATGGCTGCAGCATTGTAGAGGACTACAATGGGCAAATTAGGGAAGTGTAAGAGGGGTAAACCTGTCTGTAGTATATACTTCAGCCTGTCCTATTACTTATATAACCTACATTCCACCGTTTACTATGTTTGACATGTAACTGAGGTTGGTTTTCAGTTATACATCTATCTAATTGAAATGAATATATTACTATATGTGACTGAGTATACTGAGCATGCTCAGATAGCCTGTGTCAGATGTTGTAGAGGGGGCGGAACTTAGTGCTGACCGGGAGGAGGGCTGTAAGGAATGGTTATGGAGACTGATGAGAGGAGAGTCTGAAAGGATTGCGGAGAGATCCCTTACAGTCTTCAAGGAGAGTGGCATCTAGAGAGCTAAGAAGACTGAGGCCAGAAGTAGTGACAGGAGAGCAGCTAATAGCAGCCGAGACTGTTACCACCGAGAGCTCCAGTTGGGAGTTGAGGGGACACCGGTGTCAGTGGTTTGTGGAGATCTGCCAGATCTTATGTCACTGAACAACCCAGACTTATATATTTGACTATTGAAGTAAAGTTGTGTAAAATCTGCAACCTGCCTGGTTCCTGGTGCTCATATATTACACTGGTTGTGCCACCCTCACACACTGGCGAGCAGGCAGTTTTCAGAAAGGAACGGTTCCTTCCTAATATTTGCCTGCTCAGTGGGGCAGTGTAAATCTACCTTTAGGGTCCATTCACACATCCGGGTGTGTTTTGCAGATCCGCAAAACACGGACACCGGCAATGTGCGTTCAGTACAATACAAATCCAATCCCCAACTACACAATGCAAATTTGCTAATGTGGATTGGATTTTCAAATCATTCTCTTGCGGATGGTTTGCAGATTTGTTCAGTTACCTTCAATGGAGTTTATAAGGGGTTATGACTAATGTAAAGCTAGAACCAGCCCTGTACCTCACATGGATCCAGAGATCTCCACCGTCGTTTTCTCTGCTAGATTTATATCAAGCTGACAGCTCAAGGGCAGTCTTTTCTGCTGCAGCTCAGGAGGCGTGTCCATACTCTCCCTATTACAGCTCAGTGGGCGTGTCCATGCTCTCCCTATCACAGCTCAGGAGGCAGTTGAAGGGTGAAACTGAGCATGTGCGGCCTTCTCAGTGACCAGGACAAAGAAATAAGAAAAAGAACAAACAGCAGGTGGCACTATACAGATACACTGTATTGAATAATTCAGTAGCTATACAAAATTTTTAATTACATGAAATTATAAAAGTATTTAGATCCAGGTGCTGGTTTGAAAACTGTAGAATATTCTTTGTAGGACAACCCCTTAAAGACTAGTGATGGACGAACGCGCGTTCACAATCAAATGTTTGCGAACCGTGCATTCGCAACGGGCCCCATTCACTTTAATGGCAGGTGAACTTGAAAAACCTTCAGCTCATATTTGCAGCCACAAAATACTTACTAGAGGTTCACAAATAGTCCCACAACATGGACAGTGAAATACCAGAGGAGAATCAATGGCAAAAATTCCCACAAAAAATATGTATTTTAATCAGGGGCCATTTTTATGAGTCTTAAAAGGGAAACTCTGAAAAATGTGCCCTGATGGAGCCTAGAAAATGTTTATTTTAGGCCACGGGAGTACGGGCCCCAAAAATTAGGCATTCACCTGACAGAAAAGAACTTGCGATTATGTGGCTGGAGGTACATTAGGCGTTCACTTGATAATTTACTGTAGACCAGTACAGGCCCTAAAACTTAGGCATTCACCTGACAAAAAAGGCCCTTTATGCCGCTGTATATACATAAGACAAGGACCATTCTTAGTTCTGTGTGGTGGCGGATATGTGTGGGCTGGCATGAGGAAATTCAATTACACGTGGTCGTCACAGGTGTTGAATTCCTCCGAGATCCATGCCATTCATCTTTTTAAATGTGAGGTAGTTCACACTGTCGTAAACTAGGCGAGTGTGCTTATCTGTCACAATCCCCCCTGCGCTGAATGTCCTTTCGGACAGGACACTCGACGATGGGCAAGCCAAGAGTTCCATGGCAAATTGTGCCAGCTCTGGCCACATGTCGAGCTTGCACACCCATTAGTCCAGGAGTTCCTCGCTTCTCAGAGTGTCCACATCGGCCATTAACCCAATGTATTCAGACATCTGTCAGTCTAGGCGTTCCCTGAGGTTGGATCCGGAAGGCGGCTGTCGATGGGTTGGCTGCAAGAATGATCTCATATCTGAAGTGACCAATTCATCTTCAAACCGCCCTATTCTTGCAGGTGGGGTAGGATTGGTACCCGCACTTGTTTCGCTGTGGGTGGAAATAACTCTGCCAGCACCCGCAACAGCAGAATGCAGCATCTCTTGCAGCAAGGCCTGGAAATGCTGCATTCTGCCAGCCCTCTGTGATGCTGGTAACATGTCCGCCATTTTGTGAGGTCCTTGCCCTTTATGCTTTTTATACGGAGGTTCCTCTTCAAACACTGGAGCATGAAGGCCCCCATTTGCACCAAATTGGAAGCGGTGGAGTGCCCTGGCTCCAGCTCATGGCCCAGTAGAATGACGTCCTCGGTCTCCTCCCCCAGCCATGGACAACCCCAAAAAGTTTAAAGTCCCCATCAAAGCCTGCTGCTCTTCTTGCTCCCCCCCCCCCCCCCCAGCCACCATCCTCCTCTGACTCCTCTTCAGACTCCTGCTGACTTGTCTCAGAAGGAGTAGTCCACCTGGGAATTCATTCAGTATTGCGACTTCCTCATCTTTCAGCTCCTGCTCCTCGAAGGCTTGATCAATGACACGACGCAATGCACACTCCAGAAAGAAGGCGTAAGGTACGATGTAAGTGATGGCTCCCTGGCTGTGACTGACCAGTTCGGTGATCTCATCAAATGGCCGCAGAAGTCTGCATGCGTTGCGTATGAGCAGCCACTGGCGCGGTGAAAAGAAACCAAGCTCCCCAGAACCTGTCCTGGTGCAGAGTTTGTACAGGTAGTCGTTAACAGCCTATCAAGCATATACAAGGTGGAGTTCCAGCGTGTTGGGCTGTCACAAATCAGACGTCTCACGGGCAGGTGGTGTCGCCGCTGAAGCTCTTCTAAAATGGCAAGAGATTTTCCTGGCCTGCCGCAAGATGTCCTGGACCCTGGGGTATTTGGCAACAAATCGCTGCACGACTAAGTTCAGGACATGTGTCATGCACGGCACGTGTGTAATTTTGCCCTGTTTCAGCGCGCTCAGCAGATTGGCACCGTTGTCGCACACCACTTTACCAACTGTCAAATTGAGGGGGGTTAGCCACTGATCGGCCTGTGACCGCAGAGCTGAAAGCAGTGCAGGACCGATGTAGCTTTTGGCTTCCAGGCACAACAGCCGCAGCACAGCATGGCAACATCTCACCTGCACGTCGAATACGTTCTGGGGAGCTTAGGGGGTGCAGCAGAAAAGGAGGAGTCAGCCGAGGAGGAGAAGAGGCAGGCCTGCATGCGATCCATGGCGGTAACACCAAATCCACACAGGTGCCACGGGTTACATGCTTGACGGCCGTCAGGTTCACCTAGTGGGCAGTAAAAGTTATGTACCTTCCCTGCCCATGTTTGCAAGACCACGTGTCTGTGGTCAGATGTCTCTTGGCATCGACACTGTGTGTCAGAGATATATTCACTTGCCGCTGAACGTGGCCATCTAGCTCTGGGATGCCCTTCTGGGAGAAATATATTTCCTTTCGGGTACCTTCCATTGCGGTGTGCCAATGGCCAAAAAATTTCTAAAGGCCTCCGAGACCACCAATTTATATGGCAGTAGTTGGAACGCTAGCAGTTCCGACAAGACAGCAGTCAACCGTTGGGCAAGAGGGTTATCCGGCATCATAAACTTTTTACGCTCGAACATTTGGGCCATAGAAGCCTGCCTTCTGCCAGATGAATGCGACTACGGCATGGTGGAAGGTGTAGTGGAGGAGAAGGAAAAGAGGCAGGATGTGGAGTGCCGGGAGTGTGGCTTTGTGGGTTCTGACGGCATTGCTCCCACTGGGCTCGGTGATGGGATGCCAAATGCCTTCTTAAGGCAGTCGTCCCTAGTCAGTATTTTGTGGAAGCAGGTATATCGCAGGCCTCAATCAATATTTGATGGGAACAGGTATATCGCACCCCTCAATCTGTATTTTGCGGAAGCAGGTATATCAAACCCCTTAATCAGTATTTTGTGGAAGCAGATATATTGCAGGCCTCAATCAATATTCTGTTTTAAGCAGGTATATCGCACCCCTCAATCAGTATTTTGTGGAAGCGAGTATTTCAAACCCCTTAGTCAGTATTTTATGGAAGCAGGTGTATCGCACCCCTGAATCAGCATTTTGTGGAAGACAGTATATAGAATCCCCTTAATCAATATTTTGTGGAAGCAGGTATATTGCACGCCTCAATCTGTATTTTGTGAAATCAGGTATATTAACCACCTCCCGACCACCTAACGCGCCAATGCGTCCGAGAGGTGGTTGATTTATTCCTCCTGGACGCATCGGCGCGTCATCTCGCGATACCCGAGATTTCCTGTGAACGCGCGCACGCTCACAGGAACAGAAGGTAAGCGAGTGGATCTCCAGCCTGCCAGCGGCGATCGCTCGCTGGCAGGCTGGAGATGTGATTTTTTTTTTTAACCCCTAACAGGTATATTAGACGCTGTTTTGATAACAGCGTCTAATATACCTACTACCTGGTCCTCTGGTGGTCCCTTTTGTTAGGATCGACCACCAGAGGACACAGGTAGGTCAGTAAAGTCGCACCAAACACCACACTACACTACACCCCCCCCGTCACTTATTAACCCCTTATAAACTCATTGATCACCCCCCCTGTTATTGATCACCCCCCTGTTATTGATCACCCCCCTGTTATTGATCACCCCCCTGTCATTGATCACCCCCCTGTCAGGCTCCGTTCAGACGTCCGTATGATTTTTACGGATCCACAGATACATGGATCGGATCCGCAAAACACATGCGGACGTCTGAATGGAGCCTTACAGGGGGGTGATCAATGACAGGCGGGTGATCACCCAAATAGATTCCCTGATCACCCCCGGTCATTGATCACCCCCCTGTCATTGATCACCCCCCTGTAAGGCTCCATTCAGACGTCCGTATGATTTTTACGGATCCATGGATACATGGATCGGATCCGCAAAACACATGCGGACGTCTGAATGGAGCCTTACAGGGGGGTGATCAATGACAGGCGGGTGATCACCCATATAGATTCCCTGATCACCCCCTGTCATTGATCACCCCCCTGTCATTGATCACCCCCCTGGTAAGGCTCCATTCAGACGTCCGTATGATTTTTACGGATCCATGGATACATGGATCGGATCCGTAAAACACATGCGGACGTCTGAATGGAGCCTTACAGGGGGGTGATCATCCCATATACACTCCCTGATCACCCCCTGTCATTGATCACCCCCCCTGTCATTGATCACCCCCCTGTAAGGCTCCATTCAGACGTCCGCATGTGTTTTGCGGATCCGATCCATGGATCCGTAAAAATCATACGGACGTCTGAATAGAGCCTTACAGGGGGGTGATCAATGACAGGGGGGTGATCACCTATATACACTCCCTGATCACCCCCTGTCATTGATCACCCCCCTGTAAGGCTCCATTCAGACGTCCGCATGTGTTTTGCGGATCCGATCCATGTATCCATGGATCCGTAAAAATCATACGGACGTCTGAATGGAGCCTTACCAGGGGGGTGATCAATGACAGGGGGGTGATCAGGGAGTCTATATGGGTGATCACCCCCCTGTCATTAATCACCCCCCTGTCATTGATCACCCCCCTGGTAAGGCTCCATTCAGACGTCCGTATGATTTTTACGGATACATGGATCGGATCCGCAAAACACATGCGGACGTCTGAATGGAGCCTTACAGGGGGGTGATCAATGATGGAGGTGATCAGGGAGTCTATATGGGTGATCACCCCCCTGTCATTGATCACCCCCCTGTAAGGCTCCATTCAGACGTCCGCATGTGTTTTGCGGATCCGATCCATGTATCCATGGATCCGATCCATGTATCCATGGATCCGTAAAAATCATACGGAATGGAGCCTTACCAGGGGGGTGATCAATGACAGGGGGGTGATCAGGGAGTCTATATGGGTGATCACCCCCCTGTCATTGATCACCCCCTGTAAGGCTCCATTCAGACATTTTTTTGGCCCAAGTTAGCGGAAATATATATTTTTTTTTGTTTGTTTTTTCTTACAAAGTCTCATATTCCACTAACTTGTGTCAAAAAATAAAATCTCACATGAACTCACCATACCCCTCACGGAATCCAAATGCGTAAACATTTTTAGACATTTATATTCTAGACTTCTTCTCACGCTTTAGGGCCCCTAAAAAGCCAGGGCAGTATAAATACCCCACATGTGACCCCATTTCGGAAAGAAGACACCCCAAGGTATTCCGTGAGGGGCATATTGAGTCCATGAAAGATTGAAATTTTTGTCCTAAGTTAGCGGAAAGTGAGACTTTGTGAGAAAAAAACAAAAAAAAATCAATTTCCGCTAACTTATGCTATTCTATTCTAATTCTATGAACTCGCCAGGCCCCTCATTGAATACCTTGGGGTGTCTTCTTTCCAAAGTGGGGTCACATGTGGGGTATTTATACTGCCCTGGCTTTTTAGGGGCCCGAAAGTGTGAGAAGTAGTCTGGGATCCAAATGTCTAAAAATGCCCTCCTAAAAGGAATTTGAGCCCCTTTGCGCATCTAGGCTGCAAAAAAGTGTCACACATCTGGTATCACCGTACTCAGGAGAAGCTGGGGAATGTGTTTTGGGGTGTCATTTTATATATACCCATGCTGGGTGAGAGAAATATCTTGGTCAAATGCCAACTTTGTATAAAAAATGGGAAAAGTTGTCTTTTGCCAAGATATTTCTCTCACCCAGCATGGGTATATGTAAAATGACACCCCAAATCACATTCCCCAACTTCTCCTGAGTACGGCGATACCAGATGTGTGACACTTTTTTGCAGCCAAGGTGGGCAAAGGGGCACATATTCCAAAGTGCACCTTTCGGATTTCGCAGGCCATTTTTTACACATTTTGATTGCAAAGTACTTCTCACACATATGGGCCCCTAAATTGCCAGGGCAGTATAACTACGCCACAAGTGACCCCATTTTGGAAAGAAGACACCCCAAAGTATTCCGTGAGGGGCATGGCGAGTTCCTAGAATTTTTTAATTTTTGTCACAAGTTAGCGGAAAATTATGATTTTTCTTTTTTCTCCTTTTTTCCTTTCAAAGTCTCATATTCCACTAACTTGCGACAAAAAATAAAAAATTCTAGGAACTCGCCATGCCCCTCACGGAATACCTTGGGGTGTCTTCTTTCCAAAATGGGGTCACTTGTGGCGTAGTTATACTGCCCTGGCAATTTAGGGGCTCATATGTGTGAGAAGTACTTTGCAATCAAAATGTGTAAAAAAATGGCCTGCAAAATCCGAAAGGTGCACTTTGGAATATGTGCCCCTTTGCCCACCTTGGCTGCAAAAAAGTGTCACACATCTGGTATCGCCGTACTCAGGAGAAGTTGGGGAATGTGTTTTGGCGTGTCATTTTACATATACCCATGCTGGGTGAGAAAAATATCTTGGTCAAATGCCAACTTTGTATAAAAAAATTGGAAAAGTTGTCTTTTGCCAAGATATTTCTCTCACCCAGCATGGGTATATGTAAAATGACACCCCAACACACATTCCCCAACTTCTCCTGAGTACGGCGATACCAGATGTGTGACACTTTTTTGCAGCCAAGGTGGGCAAAGGGGCACATATTCCAAAGTGCACCTTTCGGATTTCGCAGGCCATTTTTTACACATTTTGATTGCAAACTACTTCTCACACATTTGGGCCCCTAAATTGCAAGGGCAGTATAACTACCCCACAAGTGACCCCATTTTGGAAAGAAGACACCCCAAGGTATTCTGTGAGGGGCATAGCGAGTTCCTAGAATTTTTTATTTTTTGTCGCAAGTTAGTGGAATATGAGACTTTGTAAGAAAAAAATAATCAGGAATCATGACAGGTGCTCAGAAAGTCAGAGCTGCTTCAAAAAGCGGAAATTCACATTTTTGTACCATAGTTTGTAAACGCTAGAACTTTTACCCAAACCATTTTTTTTTTTTATCAAAGACATGTAGAACTATAAATTTTACAGCTGAAAGTGAAAAATGTCATTTTTTTGTAAAAAAATCGTTACATTTTGATTAATAACAAAAAAAAGTAAAAATGTCAGCAGCAATGAAATACCACCAAATGAAAGCTCTATTAGTGAGAAGAAAAGGAGGTAAAATTCATTTGGGTGGTAAGTTGCATGACCGAGCGATAAACGGTGAAAGTAGTGTAGTGCAGAAGTGTAAAACGTGGCCTGGTCATGAAGGGGGTTTTAGCTAGCGGGGCTGAAGTGGTTAAACTCCTTAATCAGTATTTTGTGGCAGCAGGTATATCAAACCCCTTAATCTGTATTTTGTGGAAGCAGGTGTATTGCAGGCCTCAATCAGTATTTGGTGGAAGCAGGTATATCGCACCCCTGAATCAGCATTTTGTGGAAGACAGTATATAGAACCCCCTTAATCAATATTTTGTGGAAGCAGGTATATCGCACCCCTCAATCTGTATTTTGTGGAAGCAGGTATATCGCACCCCTCAATCTGTATTTTGTGGAAGCAGATATATCGCAGGCCTCAATCTGTATTTTGTGGAAGCAGGTATATCAAACCCCTCAATCAGTATTTTGTTGAAACATGTGTATCGCAGGCCTCAAACAATATTTGGTGGAAGCAGGTATATCAATCCCCTTAATCAGTATTTTGTGGAAGCAGGTATATCAATCCCCTTAATCAGTATTTTGTGGAAGCAGGCATATAGAACCCCGTAACAATATTTTGAAGCAGGTATATCGCACCCCTCAATCAGTATTTTGTGGAAGCAGGTATAGCAATCCCCTTAATCAGTATTTTGTGGAAGCAGGTATATAGAGCCCCTTAATCGATATTTGGTGGAAGCAGGTATATTGCACCTCTCAATCAGTATTTTGTGGAAGCAGGTATATCAAACTCTTTAATTAGTATTTTGTGGAAGCAGGTATATTGCACCCCTCAAACAGTTTTTTTTGGGGGGCAACAGGTATATCACACCCGTATCCCAATAGCATTTTTCACTCTATATACCTGTGGTATCGCAGCAAAACTGCACACAACTGCTGCACAATACAAATGCACTATATAATTTCTATGTTAGAAAGTATATTTTAGGTATATCACACCCCTTAATCAGTTTTTTTTGGGGGGCAACAGGTATATCACACCAGTTGCAATTAGTTATTCCAATAGCGTTTGTCCCTCTATATATTAGCGCCGCCCCCGTCATTGTACCCCTCAGATGCTGCTTTCATACATGATTGCGGCATCTGAATATAAAAACAGTGTGAAATTAACATTAAAAACAATTTTTAAACAAATTTACCGCCTACATTTGCTCGCGACAGGCCAGCTGTCATCTTGCTTGAAGATCTAGAAAGATTACATCATCACGCCGGCTGGCGTGGTGACGTCATATGTACGGAATTTCAGCTGAGATCTTCAATCAAGATGGAGTCTGGCAGTCGCGAACATATGGAGGAGGTAAGTATGATTTTATTTTATTTTTTTACACTATTTCAGTTTAAATCGATTCTCTGACACAAAGCACGAGAAAACTTTGTGAGATTCGATTATCTCTATTTATTATCCATATTGCCTCCTTTGCTGGCTTTATTCATTTTTCAGCCGCATTATACACTGCTCGTATACAGGGGTTACGACCACCTTGTAATCCAGCAGCATGACTTGTATTAAGTTCATCTACTTAATTAATGCTTTTTGTTGAAGTGAGACAACCCCTTTAAACCCTTTGCCATAGAGCAGGAGAGCCATATGCTTTCTCTCTCTCTATAGATGTGGATGAGAACTATTTAAACGCACTAATTTGCTTCCGGGGAAGAACAGTGTGTGTTTGTCAGCAAAAGTCATGTCTGATTGAAGAGTTATGGAAATATAAAAGAGAGCCGATGTGGCACTGCACCTGCATTCTGAGGATTGGTGATATACCACCATATCTTGCTTAAGGTGGCCATACACATTACATCAATAATTAGAGCCAAAACCAGGATTGGAGCCTCCACAAGCATAAGGGAAAGATCTGCTCTTGTTCTGTGTTTAGAGCAGCACCTGGTTTTGGCTCAAAATCACTGATGGAAATCGCTGATCGAACCCTGATGTGTGGATGAGGCCTTAGTCAAAAGTTGATCACAATGGACGATTTCAACCAAAATGAACGTTAATCTGTAGAAATTTGGTAAAAAAAAACCTGTAGTTTTAGCCAACAGATGACAGCTGTGCTTAAAGGGATTCTCCAATTATTAAGAAAATAAAAATATTTAAAGGGACACTGTCTCCTGGATGCCAGGAGGCATCGGCTTCACAGAACTCATTGCGCATGTGCCCGCTCCACAAACATTACGTCGGCGCTGAGCAGTGAATAAATTAGCAGTGGGCTGGTGCTGCCCCCGGAAGTAATGGGAGCGACTGGGCTCCAACTGCCAGAGGGTCGTCCCCTTGGGCTCCTTATTGAGGTACTTTACATATTAATAGAACCGATTTTTATAGACCAAAGGAAAGACACAGGGCAGTAATACTAGTATATTTTAATGTAAATCGGGGAGACTGTGGTGATGTTATTAGCTCAGTAAGTAAAATCCAGGTGAAAGTGTCCCTTTAAATATTACTTTATTATAAATACATTCCCAAATACCTTTCATTAGTTATAATGGCTCGTTTTGTCTGGGGAGCAATCATTAGGAGAAATAAAATGTCCGCCGTCCTAGTAGTACACTCAAAACCTGTCCTAATCACACGGCAGGACAAGTTACTTCACAAAACTGAGGTAAATAGCTGCCTCACCCTCCCCTCCGCTCTTCTTGTCAGGGATTATGATAAGATCTTTAGCTGAATCTATAGGAATGGAGTTTATGAGGAGACATGAAGTACAGAGAGGACGAACAGGACAGACTGGTAATGTGGGGCTGTGGTAATGGAGACTTCATACAAGTGCTGCTGCTTATTACCCTCACCTCACATCTGTACTTCATGTCTCCTCATGAACTCCATCCCTGCAGATTCAGCTGAAGAGCATATTAAATTGTATTCAGGATCATAATTTCTGACAAGCAGAGCAGAGAGGAAGATGAGGGAGCTCTTCATCTCAGTGTCCTGAAGTAACCTGTCCTGCTGTGTGATTAGGACAGGTTTTGTCATTGTGCGTACTAATAGGACGGCGGCCATTTTATTTCTTCTAATGACTGCTCCCCACACAAAACAATCCATTATAACTTTTATTTTTTTATATAGATATAGACTCGTGACACTTTATATCCATAATTTGGTTATGTCTCAGTATACAAAACAATACATACTGATAAGGACCCACCCTAGAGCTGGGCAGGTGTAGCAGTAACATCAAAATGCATTGCTAGCATCAGCCCTTTGAAGAATAGGTCCACCCAGACATAAAAGCGCCATACATAAAGCAGTACAGTAAACAGTAATAGTAAGTTAGAAGTTACAGTTTTAGTATGATAGCTATGTTTATTAATAGAGCTATGGCTATTTTCCCCTTTGTATTTGTATTTCATTATATTAGTCTTTATCATGGACTGAACATGCTGACAGGATGGCATGCTATACATGTAAGTGTATAATTGAGTTTAAAACCTCAGCTCAGCTAATCCTGGCATAGCACATTGTTACAAGGTACCCATGTGCTATGCCAGCATTTAGTAAACCTCGGGGGGCACAGGCAGGAGCAGCAATGTGTCTCCTGCCCATACTCCGTTCTCTGCAGCCCCATTCAAAAAATGCAGAGTCCTTACTCCGTACACCTCTGAGAATAGTGAATTTAAAGCACGCATGGAAACTGCGCTTTAAGGACTTATGCACACGAACGTATTTTCATTCCTTCTCCGTTCCGTTTTTTTTTTTTTTTTTGCGGACCGTATACAGAGGCATTCATTTTAATGGGTCCGCAAAAAAAAAGGAAGGTACTCTGTGTGCATTCAGTTTCCGTATTTCCGTGCCGCAAAAAAATAGAACATGTCCTATTATTGTCTGTATTACGGACAAGGATAGGACTGTTCTATTAGGGACCAGCTGTTCCGTTCTGCAAAATACGGAATGCACACAGATGTCATCCGTATTTTTTGCGATACGGACAAGAATAAGACATAATCTATCATTTTTGTTGGGCCACGGAACGGAGCAACGGATGCAGACATGCCTAAAACGTGCCTGCCAGCTTGCCCCCTTCCTACAAAGTCGCAGATTGTAGCACACATAACCTTTGCACTGCAATCTGTGACAGATATACGCCAAAAAGTGGCATATATCTGTTGGTAAATGACTCCCTTTGTATCTTAAGGGGATTTATATGTGTGTGAAGCTTTGGTCCCATTGTGTGCATTAATTATTAGGTTTTATAGTTTTGGTTATGTTAAAGGTGTTCTCCACCTTTTATTAAAGGGGTTGTCTCACTTCAACAAAAAGCATTCATTAAGTAGACAAACTTAATACAATGTATTGTGACTGTTCATAGTGCTTCCGCTGCTGGCTGGATTCATTTTTCCGTCACAGTATACACTGCTCGTTTCTATGGTTTCGACCACCCTGCAATCCAGCATTGGTGGTCGTTGTTCTGTGCATTCTCATGGTCCCGGCCACCAAAGAGGCCAGCGCTTTTTCCTATAGTGTGCAAGCACGACCACCACTGATGGATTGCAGGGTGGTTGTAACCATGGAAACGAGCACTGTGTAATGTGATAGAAAAATGAATCCAGCCAGCAACAGATGCAATATGGACAATCAAACTACATGAGTAAGTGCCTTGTATTAACTTACATAATAAATGTTATTTGCTGAAGTGAGACAACCCCTTTAAGTGAATTCCTCAGGATAGGCAATTACTAGCTGATCGGCAAAGGCCAGACACCCCGCACTTCCACCGATCAGCTGTTCGGCAATATCACCTGCGCCAAAAGCAGACGTCTCCATCAACTTTATAGTTGACAGAGCTCATCACTGCAGCGCTGCTCCCACTGACTTCTGAACTAAGAACTGCAGCTATTTTCCGTGACCTGAACCTCCAAAGCTTGCAATCAATTTGTGCACAAGAACCTTGCACATAATATCATATCACCTGATGATATATCTGCCACACATATGATTAATGTAGAGGTCATATAATAATTAACTACTTATAGCGCTATTATCTATATGTAGATTGCTTAGGGTACTTTCACACTAGCGTTTTTGTTTTCCGGCATAGGGTTCCGTCACAGGGGCTCTATACCGGAAAATAACTGATCAGGCATATCCCCATGCATTCTGAATAGAGAGTAATCCATTCAGGATGTCATCAGTTCTGTTGTTTTGACTGATCAGGCAAAAGATAAAACCGTAGCATGCTACGGTTTTATCTCCGACCCAAAAAACTGAAGACATGCAGATCCGGCATTTTTCCCCATAGGAATGTATTAGTGCCGGATCCGGCATTCAAAATACCGGAATGCCGGATCCGTCCTTCCGGCCTGTGTATGCGCAGACCGGTAAAAATGTGAGAAAAGATACAAGACGGATCCGTCTGTCCGCATGACAAGCGGAGAGACGGATCCGTCCTTGCAATGCATTTGTAAGACGGATCCGGATCCGTCTCACAAATGCTTTCAGTCAGCGGCAGATCGGCGGATCCGGCGTGTGAAAGTAGCCTTACACCGAATATTCTACAGCACAATGACTCATACAATGTGACCATGAACATGTTTTTGATTGTGTTTTTACTGTAAAGGGCCCTTTACCCGGGCCGAGAATCGCACAGATTATCGCTAACGATCGTTTGTGCGCACGCAGAAACGATCATTTACCAGCAACAGATCGCGCTGTGTAAACACGATCTCATGTCGGCAAACCTCATGGAGAAGAGTGGTGGTCTTAGCGATCTCTCCTCCCCATACTCCGGAGAAGATTGCTGCATGTATATGCACTGGTCTCCTCCGCTAACGATCAGCTGATTGTCGGGAAGGAACGCTTCCTTCCCAGCTATCTGCTGTAATATCGTCCTGTGTAATAGGAGCTTTAGGGGCCACACAGTTCTGCACGCAGTTTATGAAGCCCAAACCAGGTGTGAATTCAGAAAAGTAGATTTTGGCTTTCAAGACTGCATGCAGAAACCTGATCATGTAGCCGGCCTTTAGGGTATATTTACATTGAGCAGGGGTTGTTTCTGCAGCATGTGCATGCAGGGGAGGACTGGAAACTTAAAGTGGCCCTGGAAAATAAATCCTAAAAGTGGCCCCAAATTGTAGGCGAGTCCAAATTGACAGAAGTGGGGCAACATAAGTAGGCAGGGCCAACAGAAGTAGGGGGGGAGCAATACTGTAGTAACAACAGCACAAAATACTGCCCCAACAAAACCAAATACCATGGTGCAGCATAAAATACTGCCATATGACAATACTTAGGATGGTGATAGAGGAGTGCACCTGCGGTTGCTGGCCAGGTGCATAAGTACCTGAAGCTCCTAGCCTCAATGCTGAGAGCATCAGATCCTTATGTACCTGACCAGCGGCCATGTGGAGGGCTCAAGCAGCGCTCTAGGTATCGGCCCACCGGGAAATTTCCCTGTAGGGTATATGGCCAATTCACCCCTGTGTGCATGGATTTCTGTAGTTTCCAATCAAATGAATGGTACAAATCTGCTATGTGTAAATTAAACCTTGAAGGACTTGTCCAGTCTTGTGTAAAACAAGATCACTTTATTGTGAAATGCAACTTTTCAATTTACTTTGAGTTTCAATTTCTCACCGGTTCAAGATCTTTGCTTCCTTTTATTGAGTTATTAATCTCCAGAGGCTGAATGCTAGTTCATAGATAATACTTCTCATTCATTCTATGTTTCTACTTGTTCTATAAAGTTTAGACAATCATATGTAAGCCTAAAGGGTATTCCAGTATTTTAAGATTGATGGCTTATCCTGAGAAAAGGCCATCAATATATGATTGCGGGGGTCTGACACCATGCATCCCCCACTGATCAGCTGTTTCAAAGTAGCCAGACGTTGGCGCCGGAACTACACAGCTCCATCCATGGTGCAGTGGACGGAGCTTGTAACTGCAACGCTGCTCCCTTTAACTTCAATGGAAGCAGTGCCGTGGTTATCAGCTCAATTCTCAACACAATGAACAGAGCTGTGTAGTAGAGCATGGAGCTACTCTAGAGAAAAAAAAATTATATTTGAAATCAAAGGCACACAATAGGTAAGGAAGGGCCCTATGGAAATCTATAAATGTCATATAACTGCTACATACAACTTGGTTTACAGCACCATCATTTTTCCAATTACCTGAGGCCTTAAAGCGGTTGTCTCATCATAGACTATGGGGGCATATCACTAGGATATGCCCCCATTGTCTTATAAGTGCGGATCCCGCCGCTGGGACTTGCACCTATATAGAGAACGGAGCCACGCAAGGTGGTGGCTGGAGGACTCCGGTCCGGCCACCACCAAGCCGGCTCCCCATAAAAGTGAATGGGAGCATACCGCGCATGTGCGGCCCCTGCTCCCTTTCATTTCTATGGGACTGACGGAAATAGTGGAACCAGCGCTCAGCTATTTTCACCGGCCCCATAGAAAATGAATGGAGGGCAGCTGTGCATGCGCAGTGTGCCCTCCTTTACTTGCGGGGCTCGGTTCTCGATATAGATGCGGGTCCCAGCGGTGGGATCGCACCTGTAAGACAATGGGGGCCAATGGGGGACAACCCCTTTAAAGTGGCACTGTACTTTCATTAAACATTTGATATATTATATGAACATATCAAAAGTTTAGATCGGTCTGAGCTCTGGGACCCCCACCATCTCTAGAACCAAGGGATAGAAGCTTGCCTTTAATGCACTCACTCACTCCATGAGACAGGTGCAAGACTTTCTATTGAGTCTGTCTCACTTCCTGTCCTGCAGTGAGCACAGAGAACCTGCTAAGCACAAGCTTCTTTCCCCTCGTTCTAGAGATTAGTGGGGGTCTCAGCACTCAGACCCCCACCGATCGAAACATTTAGTATGTATCACAAGCTAATATTGAGAAAAGAACATGGGGGTCTAGGTCTTCCAGATGCCTTTACTTACTATCGGGCGATTCACCTAAAGAGATGGCTACAAATTCATGTTCCTAAGTACAGGTCATTAGGCAACGAAACAGAGCTATACTACCTCACTAGGGAGCAAAGGGCAGGGCTGTGGTGCCTGACAGATACAACAATTGGAGATAATCCATTATTAAGAGCAACAGTCTCTGTAGTAAGGAAAGTGAATAGCGAAAGGAACTTGTTAGGTAAACCATCCCTAGACATGCCAGCAGACCTTATTCCCGTCTCTATAAAACATAGAATGGTGACTGTTGCATCGGTGTGGGATAAATTTGGGGATTGTACTGTGGAAGATTTTCTTAGGCCTACGCCCAATAAAGAAAAGAACACGCCCTCAGGCTATCGCAATTTTAAGAGTAAAACTTTCTTGATGAGTCTGAAATTCATTCTGCTGGAAAAAGATTGTCCAACCAACTAGGGGAGATTAGAGAGAGGACGATATTTGAAAAATTAATTGGTAAAGAAATAATCCCAAACAAACTAATCTTGCATTTATACCTATATTTACTTACACCCCTTAAAAAAGTGATGCAGTATTATGTCCAGGCCTGGTCCTCTGAATTTGGTAAGGACCTCTCGGAAACAGAGGTTTTACGTATACACGCACATTCACACGGCTTCTCTAGATGCATTAGGGTCCAAGAGCACTCTTATAAGGTCATGACCCTAGACAGCAGTACCTGAGAGGCTTATGTGACTCTGATACTTGCTGGAGATGTGGAGTTGGAGAAAGCTCCTTAAGCCACATCTTCTGATCTTGCCCACGTCTGACAGAATTCTGGGCAGAAGTTATTCATACTAATAATGCAATAATGGCTAAAGCTCTTGATCTAGCCCCAGATAATGTATTATTGTGGCTTCCCTCCAGTAACTGGCATCCTTTTAAAAAAGATATAGCTACCCATCTGATCCAAGCTGCAAGACTTTTAATCCCCCTGAAGTGGCTAAGTTGTGACCCTCCAACGATAGGTCAGTGGAAAGATAAGGTTGATCAATTATATAGAATGGAGGAGCTTGTAAGTTGGGAAGAAAGAAGCCATCATAAGTTCCTTTGGATGTGGGGTCCCTGGAATATGTATTGGCTAACCAACAACCCCAGTCCAGACACACAGAATTCAGATGGGTTCTTGACGCGAACTACCTGAGATACTATTAGGACTGTTATAGCAGTGACACAATCTGAGGAAATGGTTAGGGAACAGTTGGGTGGCCCTCAACCCAAACCCTTACTCTGTTTACCCCACCCCCTCCCCATTATCACTTTTTCCCACATGCTATTCAAGGAAATGAAGTAACAAGATTTCAATACATACTATTGGTGATTTTTTATTTGTATTGGATGGATATGTTGACCAAATGTTTAAGTCTGTAATTTTCATCCTTTGTGACCGCATTCTACAATTACTAGGCCCTTGGCATGTGACCATAATTAAGGGCCATGTATGTACTTACTTAATTATGCTAAATAATAAAAAGAAATTTGAAAAAAACATTTAGTATGTCCTTATAACATATCAAGAGTTTAAAGAAAGTACAGTGACACTTTAAACTGTATGAAGAGAATTTACCAGAAAGAACATGAATCATCTATGGCTATCATCCAGTTTGAGGCTGGGACTCTATGGTGGCATGAATGTCCTCAATGAGTCAAGACAACTGTTGTCATAAATCATTCTATTGTGGGTCACTGCATCATCAGTGCCGTTTGTACACATTTACAAGTTTAATGCAATTTAATGGCACCTTTTCACTGCCTGATGTTCGGGCAGATTATCACTAACGAGTGTTTGCACAAATGCTTGTTAGCCATAACCTGCCTGTGTAAAGGTGCCACCATTCATTGGTACAGACACCTAAATCATTGTTTGTCGGCAGCAGATTTTTGATCATGCCATCTAAATAGCACTCTGCTGCCGTCAAACAAGGATTCAGTATGGGAACTAGCGATGGCATTAGCGATCTCACCTCCCCATACTGTGGAGCAGATTGCTGCATGTAATAACAGCAGTCTCCTCCACTAACGAGCAGGCGATTGCTGCGAAGGAACACTTCATTACATCAATATCAGATCAGCGGGGGTCTGACACCTGGCACCCTCGCCGATCAGCTGTATGATCAGCTATGCCATAGATATAGCAGCAGCTAGCAGGAAGTGGGCGTGCCCGGTGTCAGATCCCAGCTGATCTGATATTGATAGGTCATCAATATTAAAAGCCTGGAAAACCCCTTTTAGGCTATGGGTCACAATGAACTGTGATGTGCTGAAATTGTAGCTTACCAACAGCATGGACTCTTCATTCACCAGCATTTGACTGGACCGATGAGATACAACAGGATGGTGTTGGATGGAGAAACTGAGATACTTGCCCAAATGACCTGAGATCACTTCATACGTTTAGAAATATTTCTGTCCTTGCAATGCTATTGCTACAATTGGAAAATCAATTGCAAAAGTAATTACAAGGGCCCCAAGGTATAGCATGAGTCTAGGTTTATATGTATTTGTTGGGAACTCAGTACGGTATGCAAAATCCTCTGATAGGCAGAGATTTCTGTTGCGGATTTTATTCATTGTAGTGCATAGGTTAAAACTGCGGCCAAATCTGCAAATTGGAAGGCCATTAGAGCAGCTTAAAGAGGCTATTCGAGTAAATGGGGCTTAGCTGCACCCAGGCCACGTGACCAATTGTCATGACGTCACTAGCCTAGGTTGAGAAGCGAGAAAGCTGTGGTGCCTTCTTGGGCCTTCTCAAACAGCTAATCTTGGGGGTCCTGGGTGTCAAGACCCCAACAATCAGATGCCGATGACCTATCCAGAGGATAGGTCATCAGTTACAAATAGTCGGCTAACCCCTTTAATTGTATTATTGCTTTATAGTGCCGATCTCATCCTGAAAATGCTAAATCGGTCATTCCTATGCTGACAACTAACATGACTCTTGTTAATATATTCCAAAATCACTATTACAGAATTCGTTTGATGAAAAAAAAAGATTTCATTTTTTTCAATTATGGTTGCATTGGTTCTCATAAAAATCTCTTGAATCTGTTAGATTAATTACATTTATACGCCACCATTATCACTAGATATGGTCAATATTGATGAAAGCCAACTTAGCCTACAAAAACCACTTAGCTACTATGTTGGTCCGATCTGTTACATCAGAAGCTATTATTCTAGGCTGCAGAGCTACATTATCAGGTTCCACTAGTCTGGCTGCTTGCTTTCAGGTTTCTCCTTTACAGAGATTAGAATCATCAATTGTCCTGAAATGCTTACCTGAAATGCCTAAACTACAACCTGAAGGGAAAATGTCACACAATTCTAATTATGGCTTTTGTATATTGTATCCATAGCACAGGCAAACCCCCAAGAGCGATAACAGTCGTGTTAATTGAAAGCATTCTGTGTGTCACAGCTTTAAGTGGCGAAAACAAAGAACAAGTATCAGAAAAGAAAAATGATGTCTACTTGTAGCACTGCTCAAGCGCTTTGTCAGGTCATAAATTACCATTGTCAAACAGCAATGTCTGCCTAAATTATGAAAAGCTTTCTAGTCTAAATAAAAGACTACAGTGAGCCCCCATTCTCTCAATAGGTGACGCCCCAGCTGTAGGAATAATACCAATCAGTCATCGGATAAGACAGAATATACAGTACCTCACAAAAGCTAGTACACCCCTGACATTTTTGTAAATATTTTATTATATCTTTTGATGGGACAACACTGAAGAGATGATACTTTGATACAATGTAAAGTAGTCAGTGTACAGCTTGTATAACTGTGTATATTGAGTGCGCCCTCAAAATAACTCAGACAGTCATTAATGTCTAAACCACTGGCAACAAAAGTGAGTAGACCCTAAATGACCAAATTGTGCCCAAAGTGTCAATATTTTGTGTGGCCACCAATATTTTCCAGCACTTCCTTAACCCCTTCTACCCTGGACCAGTTTTCACCTTCCTGCCCAGGCCATTTTTTGCCAATCTGACATGTGTCATTTTATGTGGTAATAACTTTGGAAAGCTTTTATTTATCCAAGAAATTGTGAGATTGTTTTCTCGTGACACATTGTACTTCATGACTTTTGTAAATGTCATTTTATTTTTTGGGGACGTTAGAAGGCTTATAATTTTAGAAGCAATTCTAAAAAAAATTAAGAAAATTTCCAAAACCCACTTTTTAAGGACCAGTTCAGGTCTGAGGTCACTTTGTGGGGTTTACATAGTAGAACCCCCCCCCCCCCCCATAAATGACCTCGTTGTATAAACTAGAGCCCTCAAGTTACTCAAAACTGATTTTACAAACTTTGTTAACCCTTTAAGTGTTCCATAAGAATTAAAGGAAAATGGAGATGAAATTTAACTTTTTGGGCAGATTTTCAATTTTAATCCATATTTTTTTCTTTAACACATAGAGGGTTAACAGCCAAACAAAACTCAACATTTATTGCCCTGATTCTGAGGTTCACAGAAACACCCCACATGTGGTCGTAAACTAATGTAAGGGCGCACGGCAGGGCGCAGAAGGAAAGGACTGCCGCATGGTTTTTGGAAGGTAGATTTTGCTGGACTGGTTTGTAGACACCATGTCCCATTTAAAGCCCCCCTGATGCACCCCTACAGTAGAAACTCCCAAAAGTGACCCCATTTTGGAAACTAGGGAATAAGGTGACAGTTTTATTGGTACTATTTTTTTTTTTTTTTTATGTGTTTTGTGAGGCATGGTAACCAAAAAATGGCTATTTTGGCACTGTTTTAATTTTTAATTTTTTACAACATTCATCTGACAGGTTAGATGCGGTGATATCAAATATCATGCACTATTTTTCTAGAGCAGGTTGTTATGGATGCGGTGATATCAAATATGTCTACTTTGTTTGTTTCAGTTTTACATAATAAAGCAAAAAAAATATATATGTTTGTGTCTCCATTTTCTGAACGCCATATATTTTTTATTTTTCTGCCAATCGTCTTGTGCAGGGGCTCATTTTTTTGCAGGAAGAGTTGACGTTTTTATTGGTACCATTTTTGGGTACATATGATTTTTTGATCATCATCATACACTTTATGAGGCAAGGTGACCCAAAAAATTTGTTGTTTTGGCACAGATTTTAATTATTTATTTATTTATTTTTACAGCGTTCACCTGAGGGGTTAGGTCACATATTTTTATAGAGCAGGTTGTTACGGACGTGGCAATACCTAATATGTATACTTTTTCTTATTTATTTAAGTTTTACACAATAATAGCATTTTTGAAACAAAAAAATTATGTTTTAGTGTCTCCATAGTCTGAGAGCCATATATTTTTTTTTTGACCGATTGTCTTAGGTAGTGACCAATTTTTTGCGGAATGAGATGACGGTTTGATTGGTTCTATTTTGGGGGGCATGCGCCTTTTTGATCGCTTGGTGTTGCACTTTAAATTATGTTAGGTGACAAAAAAATGGCTTTTTTGGCACGGTTTTTATTTTTATTTTTTTATGGTGTTCACCTGAGAAGTTAGGTCATGCAATATTTTTATAGAGCAGGTTGTTACGGACACGGCGATATCTAACATATCTACTTTTTATTTATGTATTTCACTTTAACACAATAAGAGCATTTTGAAGCAAAAAAATCATATTTTAGTGTCTCCATTGTCTGAGAGAAATAGTTTATTTTTTGGCCGATTGTCTTAGGTAGGGTCTTATTTTTTGCGGGATGAGGTGACAATTTGATTGGTACTATTTTGGGGGGCATACGCCTTTTTGATCGCTTGGTTTTGCAATTTTTGTGATGTAAGGTGACAAAAAATAGCTTTTTTTGGCACTGTTTTTATTTTTTTACTGTGTTCACCTGAGGGGTTAAGTCATGTGATATTTTTATAGAGCTGGTTGTTGCGGACACGGCGATACCTAATATGTATACTTTTTTATGTTTTAGTGTCTCAATGTTCTGAGAGCTATAGTTTTTTTATTTTTTGGGTGATTGTCTTATGTAGGGGCTCTATTTTTGTAGGATGAAGTGACAGTTTTATTAGTACCATTGTGGGGAGCATATGCCTTTTTGATCGCTTGGTGTTGCACTTTTTGTGATTTAATGTGACAAAAATGGCTTTTTTTTGTACATTTTTTTTTTAACAGTGTTTATCGGACAAGGTGGATCATGTGATATATTTATAGAGTCGGTCATTACGGACACGGCAATACCTTATTTATTTTTTCTATAAAATCAGGGGAAAGAGGCGTTTTTTTTTTTTACTTGAAACGTTATTTTTTTATTAAAAACTATTTTTTTACTTTTTTTTTAAACTTTATTTCTGTCCCACTCTGGGACTTTACTTTTGGGGGTCTGATCCGCTCTGCAATGCATTACAATACATTTGTATTGTAATGCTTGCTTGTTAGTGTATTACACTGAGTCATACACTAACAGGTTGCCTAGGAGACCCAGCCTGAGGCTGGATCTCCTCGGCACCCGTAGAAGGCAGGTCCCGATGCCGTGCAAGGCATTGGGCAGCCTCTGCACGGCATCGGGCTGCCTTCTCACCCATCGGATCCCCGCCACAGCAGCGCGGGGACCCGATGGGCTCTCTCACCCGCTATCAGGGACTGTCGGGCCCCTGCAGTGATCGGGCACGCACTGCTCCGGTGCCCGCCTGATCACCATGACGTAATAGTACGTCAAAATGCGGGAACGCACCTGCCGCCATGACGTACTATTATGTCATATGTTGGGAAGGGGTTAAAGTGTAACTGTCATATTTTTCTTTTATTTGCTAGTTTAGTACAGCTAGGCATGTATACCTAAGTTAGTCTGTCAATGATTGTCAAAAGATCTGTAATTACCTTATAATAACAGCTTTTATTAATGTCCTGTGTCTCTTTCCACTGCTCCCTTAAAAGACAGTTTCTAGGGCTTGTCTGTCTCTAGCTAAGAAGATAGTAAGACAGAGGGACAGTCCTTCACACTACATGCCTGCATTAGGCTTCAGAGTGAGGAGGCGTGTCTCTCAGTAATCCAATCTGATTGGCTGGCAGGGAGCTGCTTGCTACAGCAAGTGTGTATGTGAAGTGAGGGAAAGCAGTTTTGGCCTCAGAGAACTGGCAGAGGAGCCATTTTGAGAAGGTCCTCATATTGTACATGCTTAAACAGCCGTAACTAAGGGAAAAAATCAAGGAAAACAGTGGTATGTGACGAAACTAAAGATTGCTTTATGCATAATGCTGCTGCAGCAGTAACATATGCTAAAATAGATTTTTTTATGAAAACATGACGGTTACACTTTAAGTCTCTTGGGCATGGGTTCACTAGAGTTTCACAGGTTGCCACTAGAATCCTTTTCCATTTGAGAATGCCCCAAAGATGCGCAATAGAGTTTAGATCTGGAGACATGCTTGGCCAGTCCAGCACCTTTTACCCTCAGTTTCTTTAGCAAGGCAGTGGTTGTCTTGGACGTCTGTTTGGGGTCGTTATCATGTTGGAATACTGCCCTGCAGCCCAGTTTCCGAAGCAGGGGGATCATGCTTTGCTTCCGTATGTCACAGTGCATGTGGGCATTCATGGTTCCCTCAATGAACTGTAGCTGCCCACAGCTGACAGCACTTATGCAGCCCAAAACCATGACACTCCCACCACCATGCTTGACTTTAGACAAGACATACTTGTCTTTGTACTCCTCACCTGGTTGCCGCCACACAAGCTTGACACCATCTGAACCAAATAAGTTTATCTTGGTCTCATAAAAACAACGGGACATGGTTCCAGTAATCCATGTCCTTGGTCTGCTTGTCTTCAGCAAACTGTTTGTGGGCTTTCTTGTGCGTCATCTTTAGAAGAGGCTTCCTTTTCTGGTAGACAGCCATGCAGACCAATTGAATGCAGTGTGCGGCATATGGTCTGAGCACTGACAGGCTGCCCCCCACCCCTTTAACCTCTTTAGCAATGCTGGCAGCACTCATATGACTATTTTGAAAAGACAACCTCTGGATATGACGTTGAGCACGTGCACAAGGCCTGTTCTGAGAGGAACCTGTCTTGTTAAACCGCTGTATGGTCTTGGCCACCGTGCTGCAGCTCAGTTTCAGGGTGTTGGCAATCTTCTTGTAGTCTAGTCCATCTTTATGATCAGCAACAATTCTTTTTTCAGTTCCTCAGAGAGTTCTTTGCCATGAGGTGCCATGTTGAACTTCCAGTGACCAGTATGAGAGAGTGTGAGAGCAATAACACTAAATTTAACACACCAGCAAATATGGTCGGATTCGAATGAACAAAAAACACTAAATGCAGTGTGAAAGAAGCCTTACTTGCTACTTGACGCTCTATTTGGGCTTCATGGCTCACAGGTTGTCTTCACCAGACCTCCAAACCTCACATGTAAACTTCCTGAACGGACAGGTGCCACTTCAGCCAATGACTGGCGTCAGTAGTGATGTGTTCCCAAATGGCACAAGACCCAGCAGTGACATGCCGCTTTGGAACATGTGTCCACTGAGGCCAGTCATTGGTTGCAACACCATCCACGCAGGAAGTTGACATGCGGGGATCATGCATGAGTCCAGTGAACACGGCTTGGGAGCCACAGAACGTTGGGGAGCAGGTAAGAATACTTCCTTTCACAAGTCCCACTGGGGAGGACGTTTAGAAAAAATTCTGGGCAACCCCTTATAGTTTATAACACACATCTCCCTACACAGATAATTTATAAAAATAAACTAGCTTTCACCATGCAATACAGCAGCAATAGACACACAGCAAAAATGGTACATGTAATTGTGAAGGGTTCAGATTTACACAATTCCTCAATTCATCATTAGAAATAATGCAGGGTGGAGAGGCACTTTAATGTGGGTACCTGACTTTATAAAGCCTGACCTCATGAATCTAAAAATCAAGCATTGCAATAATATCAATGGAAATATGGCTGTATTCTACATTTCAAAAACGGACAGAGAAGCAGATATGGCTTTATATATGTGATAGCCAAGAATAGGATGCCTCTTTCTTTTTTCTGGAAGCATTTTCAGTTTTGGCTTTCTGACAAGAACACATGCCAGAAGATCCCTGGAAACAACAGCCGATGAAGCACAAGCAGAAAATACAGTTGGTGATAAAAGGATGGGAAATCGGAGATGGGAAGAAAAGATAATCAGAGTTTACATAATGGATGTCAAGTATGTGGGGTTATTATTGCCTACTGATATAAAATCAGCATCCAGCATTAGAAGAATCTTTTTTAAAAAATGTATTAAATTTTGTAATAATAACTACTGACAAAGTCGAGCTCCATCTATATCCGTAATTGTGAAAAGCATACCCATTACCTGAATTGCTTATCTAGAGCCATCTGCAGTATAGAGTGCAGTATAAATGGGAGGGGGGGAGGTGACATCTGATACTCCCATTGATCTGCAGAACATAACACACTGCCACTCCAGTCTGTGTGGATGTCTCTTGTACTGCAGCTCAGCCCCATTCAAATGAATAGGGCTGAGCTCCAGTACCAAACCTCAGGTCTGTGGGCAAAGACTACATTGGCAATTAGCTACTGCTCTCCATCAAGTTACAGACCATACATTATTATATCCCATGAAAGCCATGTTTGAATTAGCCCAAGGCTTTGTGCACACAGCATCCGAGTCCTCCATCAGCGGTATACTCACCTGACCTACAAACACAAGGCTTCAGTGCATGTCATTGTATAGGCTTTAGGGTCTCATTGTAAAAAAAAAAGTATATTGCATAGTATAATTTTTTGGAGTGATCCTCTGTTTAGGGAATCGCAGTCTGCTCATCTGCAAGCTTCAATGTTAAAACCTATGTACCTCATATACAGGTGAAACTAAAAAAAATTGAATATCGTGCAAAAGTTCATTTATTTCAGTAATGCAACTTAAAAGGAATTGCATTAATGCAACTTGAAATTCAAATTTTGTGAAAAGGTTCAATATTCTAGGCTCAAAGTATCACACTCTAGTCAGCTAATTAATCCATACCCCCTGAGCAAAGGGTACCTGAGTTTGTGACTTTGGGGATTCATAAGCTGTAAGACATAATGATCCAAATTTTAACAAATAAAGGCTTGAAATATCTTGCTTTGCTTGTAATCTCATATATTCGTTTCACCTTTTAAGTTGCATTGCTGAAATAAATGAACTTGGCACGATATGCTAATTTTTTGAGTTTCACCTGTAAGTATGCCAGGTTTCGCACCATAATCGTAAGAAAAGCAGTCACGCAGTTGGTTGTCTCTTTTTGCTTATTAAAACCCCCCCAGAAATGTGAACTTTGAGAATGCATTTACATGGACTACGTTGTTCTGCCATAATGGCAATATCATTTATGAAAGCTATAGACACAGCTATCTCCCTTGACACCAGAGCCACTCAGTGAAAGTAGCGAGAATTTTTTGCGGTTAATCATGGAGGATGAACAGGCTTGCTGCTTCCACAACTCCGGAGCTATGGCTATGGTGTGGCTTACTGAACTACGCTGTTTCTGTAGCTCCAACTGACTTCTATGGAGGGTTGGATAGACCATTCAGGGAAATTTCCTGGTGGAATGATGCTCATCAGGGCCGCCTGAGCTCTCCTCAAGTTACATAACAATCTGATGCTCTTGGCATTAAAGGGAACCTGTCACCAGGATTTTGGCCATAGAGCTGGGGACATGGGCTGCTAGATGGCCACTAGCACATCTGCAATACCCAGTCCCCATAGCTCTCTGTGCTTTTATTGTGCTAAAAAAAGTTTTGATCGATATGCAAATGAATCTGATATGTGTCCTGTATCCGGAGATGAGTCCATCGGAAAGGAGCTCAGCACCGCCCCGCGTCCTCTGAATCTCCTCCTTGCTGGCTGACGTCACAGAGCTGGAGCGCCGAAATCTCGCAATGCGCAAGCTAGCGCATGCGTAGTTCGTTCCCTGTGCTGATGCCAGCACAGGGAATGAACATGATGCCGACACTGCGCATGAGCTAGCTCGCGCATCGCGAGATTTCGGCGCTCCAGCTCTGTGACGTCAGCCAGCAAGGAGGAGATTCGGAGGACGCGGGGCGGTGCTGGGCTCCTTTCCGCTGGACTCATCTCCGGATACAGGACACATATCAGGTTCATTTGCATATCGATCAAAACGTTTTTTTAGCACAATAAAAGCACACAGAGCTATGGGGACTGGGTATTGCAGATGTGCTAGTTTCCATCTAGCAGCCCATGTCCCCAGCTCTATGCAAAAAATCCTGGTGACAGGTTTCCTTTAATTAATGCTAGGAGCATCAGGTACTTTTGCACCTGGCCTGTGGCTGCAGGTGCCCTCCTGAATTCAACTGTATGGTGATAGGGCTGTCACAATGGGGGTGGGGAATGCGTGCAGCCCTGAACTCCACCCACACCTCTGTCCCTGCCTACTTACACGGCCCGTCCTAACCGATGGCGTACAACTGGGCGGCAGTCCCTAGCTTGCGTACGTGCAGGGGCCTAAAGAACAATAAAAGGAGTAACAGGCAGGCACACAAACACTGAAGGAGTAACCCAGAGGCGGAAGATAACAAAGGCACTAAGGGAAGAAACAAAGCAAGGTCGATACAAATAGGGTCAGAAGCCAAGACAAGGGGTAAATACCAAGTCGAGGTCAAAAACAGAAGTCCAAAGTACATAGAACACTTGTGAGGGTAAACAGACCAATCACAGGAAACCTGTGGTCAGCAGGTAACCTGTTTAAATACCAGCGTCACGTGACTCATGTCCTGCCCCTCACTATTCCCAAGCGCCGATTCATTGTTATTGGTGCTCAGTTCTCTTCCTGCTTGTTGCCTAGGGGATGGAGGACCCCGGCCATACTGAGGAAGCGTCCGTGGTGATGTCCTCCCCACCCCGCTGTCACCATGGAGACGAGGACTAGCGGGATGCCAGCGGTGCTGCATGGAGAACGTGTGTTGCCGGCTCCCCCTTACAAGGGCAGTATTTTATCGTATTTAGTCCTGCAGGGGCGTTATTTTGTGCTGCACTACGGTATTGCTGGTCCAACCTACTTCTGTTGTCCCTGCCTACTTGTGGCTTGTGTTGGCCCCCCTCCTGTCTATTTGGACTCTAGAGGCTACATTGTTTGTTTGTTTTTTAGGGCCACCTTAACTTTCCAGTCCACCCCTGCTTCTATGTGAGTTATGGAAACAGTGTAGAACAGCCCGCTCGGCTGTTTTGTAACCTCAGCCCACATACAACAGGTATTCTAATCTGAGTCATGAACGAGCTGAGAAGGGAATACCCTTTAGTTGTTTGGTGAGTCAGACAGCATTTCATCCTTGCACTATGAATACCTTTGCTGTGAGAGAACAAGAGAGGCATTATTGCGATGCTCAGAACCCATTCCAGTCAAGCATCCCTCTTTTGAAGTGCCAGCTCCTACTTTTGACCTTCTGTCTCATTTGCTACTGATGTGTCTTTTGGAATTGTATACTATTTCTGCATTAATATATTTATATTATAAGATCAGAAAGTCTCTTTGTTCAGGTAATATTGGAACACACCTTGTACATTATCTAATGATTTATTGTTTTATGGTGCTTGTAAGTTGGTATACGTAGCTGATATTTTATGGCAATTGGTAGTGTGAAGAAGTGTTTATCACATAAAAACTGGATCTTTAGGGCTGTTTCACACGAGCGAGTCCATTGCAGGAATCGCGCTCCGTGTGTGAGTGTGATCCTCCGCTCTGGATTGCAGGAGCGCGCGGCATTATCATGATTTATAATGCTATGTGTCTCTGCATGGCCTTTTTTCCACAGAATCATAGTGACATAACGCTGTCAGTATGATTCTGTAGAAATAAGGTCAAGCAGAGACACATAGCATTATAAATCATGATAATGCCGTGCACTCCTGCAATCCAGAGCGGAGGATCACACACACACGGAGCATGATTCCCGCAATGGACTCGCTCGTGTGAAACAGCCCTTAAGGCCCCTTTACATCGGTAGAGAATCCGCCAGATATTTGCTAAGGACCGTTCCTATGAATTGAATGATTATATGGTGGTGTAATGGGTGCCGCAGATTACCCGATGAACGAACGAAATACTAATTTGTCGAGTAATATGCTACTCTGTGTAGGCACCTAAATTGTCGTTTGCCAGCATCAGATCGCGCTGTGTAAACATGCTCTGCTGCCGTCAAACAACGAGTCTGTATGGGGACAAGCGATGGCCTTAGCGATCGCTCCTCTCCATACTGTGGAGGAGATCGCTGCATGTAAATGCAGCAGTGTCCTTTACTGATGAACAGGTGCTTGCCGGGAAGGAACGGTTCTTTCCTTACAATCGCCTGCTAAATTGTCCCATTTAAAGGGACCTTTATACAATAAACGTAAATGTTTTACACAAGCGCGATGCCTGTATGATAAATGAAAATGATATGCCCTGCAGAACTGTACACGAAAACCCCAGTGTAACTGTCACCAAGGTGACATCCACTCCAGTAAACACCAGTCACCAGGGAAGCAGAAGCGTACACCGTGGACAGTGTGACTGGAACATCTACCCACTCTGACTTCTGAATTGTGAATCACATGTTGAATAATGAAGGCAGCAGTACACCCACTGTGGAAAAGTGCAATAATTATTCACCCCGCATCTAAAAATCCTTTATCACATATTTAAATTTATATTCCAGAAAACAGAAGATAATGTGAAATAACAAATGGCATCACGACTTTATGTAGTTTGAATGCAAATTGTAGCTATCTCCCATCTTTTATATCTGTGTTATGAAATATCTGAGAAATCACCCCTGAACAAAAGAAATTAGCCACCTGTAAATCAGTGCAGTCCACGCTGGGAGCTTCACGATTCTCAGCAAATCACAATCCAATCAAAGGAGCAGACTTCTCATCACAGATACCTCTTAGTGTTGCAAATCAGCCTTTCATTCCATACTCACGGACATCAGGTGATCAACCTTCACATTTCTTTGATTTGTTCAATATATCCAGAAGAATACAAGATAATACCAGAGCATACAACATGAGGGACCCTGAGATGCACATCGCTCCATCTTCCTTCCCTCCACGCAATGTTTCGGGAGAACAAGCCTCCTTGGCTCTCCATATGCGAGCGTGATCCTCCATTCTGGACACTGCTCGACTTGCAGGAGCACATCGCATTATACTGATTTATAATGCTGTGTGCTGTAAAAGGGATTATTAATATTTTGGGTTAATATTAATAATTAATATTCATAAATGGGCGTGAGTCGTCTATTGATGACTCCGCCTATTCATACTATAAATACAACTACCTGTTGCTATACCTTTCTGTGAACTACATGCAATGGATTATTACGGCGGTGACCAAAAGGACCATAAACTGCGTATTGAACAATAAAGGAATTTATTACACAAATACAAGTCTACAGTCTATTATTATTGCTATATCTATATATTTATATTACTGGTTATATAAATATACATACATATAGACACACATTGCAATACGTTAACAACACTATGACACCTGACTATGCTAACACAACACAATCTACTATACAATCCCAATTCCACCCCACCAACTATCTAAAAATACACTTACATACATAAACTATTAGCAGCACCCACCCACCTGGCTACACACTGTCTAAAGGGTTAATTCAATAGTTATATTGTAGTGGTACTGCAAGGGTTAACACAGGGTTATGGCCAATGCAGGGCAATGCAAGGGTTTAGGCAGGGTAGCAATGCAGGGGTTAATGATCAGGGGTAAATACAGGGATTTACTGTGGTAATTCAGGGGTTAATTGCAAGGATAAATATTGGTGGCAGTGGGATATTCAGGGGTTTCTAGAGGGTAGGGAAAGTAATGCAGGGGTTAATGCATTGGTGGTATAGGGTAGGGTTACTCAGCCATCCAGGGGCTAATGCTCATCTCCAGAGGATTACTACTCATTGCAGCGGATGATGCTCCCGGGGCTGCACACACGCCTGCCGGCAAGTCCACGTGGGCTGGCGCGGTGATATAACGTCACTGCACCAGCCCGCGCTTCCAGGTGGAGGACCGCTTTGATCCAACCGCTTGTGAAGTGACCGCATACCTCCGGTCCGGTAATTACAGTGCCGGAGGTATGTGACATACAGGGTCATGGGAGGTCTTTGTTCCCCTGTCCTTGTAATGTAAAACAACTCTGGCGCTGTTGGAGATGTCCCACAACTGGACATAATTGTCCAGCTATCTGGGCAGCATCAGCTGGGAGGGGACACTTGTGATTGGAGGCATATATATCATATATAGACATGCATATAAGCATATCCATATATACACACTGTAGGAAGGTGCAAGGGACCGTCGTTGACAGAAGGTATGTGTCACCGAGGTTCCTGGCCTCACTGGAGTAAGAAACCAGTTTTCATGTGGCAGCAGCAGTTGCTATTTGGCACCTTGCTATTTAGTATAGCTGTAATAGCTGATCCGGGACAGCTCTTACAGGGAGTAGTAAAAGTGCTGGGTGGGTGACTACCCCCAACGTTCCACGCCGGGTTTTGAGAGGCCTATAAAAAAACAGCCAGCAGTGTCAGGTGGTGGTGATGATCTCTCTCTGACATTGGAGCGCTGGCAATCTCTGTGGATTCTGAGCCTTGTGCCAGGCTGGAGGCCTGAATCCGGGAGGACTGCTCTGTCTTGTGCTTTGCCAACCGGGTGTGGATTAACACCCAGAATAAAAGGTGATTGTTTTTGCTGTATAAACTGTCTAGGTGTGTGAACGAACACCAAAACTGCAAATGGACTGTCGTACTGTTTTGTTGCCATAATGCCTCATGCACACGACAGTTGTTTTTCTCGGCCTCCGTTCCGTTTTTTTTTTCATTTCAATGGGTGAGCCAAAAAATTCTGATAGTTCATCCGTTTGTGTTCTGCGTCCATTGTCTATGTTTCCCTTCAGCAAAAAAAATAGTGCATGTCCTACTTTTTTCAGATTTGCAGACAAGGATAGGCATTTATTACAAGGGATATGTGAAAAAAACGGATCATCCAAAAAAAAAACGGATGCTGCATCAGTTTTTTTAGCGGATGCACAATTTGCGGACGTAAAAAACAACTGTCGTGTGCATGGGGCCTAAGTGTGAATAAAACACTGAAGTTTTTGAGTTACAAACTGGTCTTTGCCTCTATACTGCGTCCGTTTGTCCTGTCTACCAGAGCGAATCCCCACAACACACACACATACACTCACCTAAAGAATTATTAGGAACACCTGTTCTATTTCTCATTAATGCGATTATCTAGTCAACCAGTCACATGGCAGTTGCTCCAATGCATGTAGGGTTGTGGTCCTGGTCAAGACAATCTCCTGAACTCCAAACTGAATGTCAGAATGGGAAAGAAAGGTGATTTAAGCAATTTTGAGCATGGCATGGTTGTTGGTGCCAGGCGGGCCGGTCTGAGTATTTCCCAATCTGCTCAGTTACTGGGATTTTCACGCACAACCATTTCTAGGGTTTACAAAGAATGGTGTGAAAAGGGAAAAACATCCAGTATGCGGCAGTCCTGTGGGCGAAAATGCCTTGTTGATGCTAGAGGTCAGAGGAGAATGGTCCGACTGATTCAAGCTGATAGAATAGCAACGTTGACTGAAATAATAAATACAACCGAGGTATGCAGCAAAGCATTTGTGAAGCCACAACACGCAAAACCTTGAGGCGGATGGGCTACAACAGCAGAAGACCCCACCGGGTACCACTCATCTCCACTACAAATAGGAAAAAGAGGCTACAATTTGCACGAGCTCACCAAAATTGGACTGTTGAAGACTGGAAAAATGTTGCCTGGTCTGATGAGTCTCGATTTCTGTTGAGACATTCAAATGGTAGAGTCCGAGTTTGGCGTAAACAGAATGAGAACATGTATCCATCATGCCTTGTTACCACTGTGCAGGCTGGTGGTGGTGGTGTAATGGTGTGGGGGATGTTTTCTGGGCACACTTTAGGCCCCTTAGTGCCAATTGGCCATCGTTTAAATGCCACGGGCTACCTGAGCAGTTCTGAAGGCAAAAGTGGGTCCAACACCGTATTAGTATGTTGTTCCTAATAATTATTTAGGTGAGTGTATACATATATATATATATATATATATATATATATATATAGAAAAGGAAAGTCCGCAGCACTCCTTTAAGTAAAAAAGTGTAATTTATTCACACATGTCAGACAACGTTTCGGTCCTCTCACAGGACCTTTTTCAAGTCAAGCCTCCTTGACTTGAAAAAGGTCCTGTGAGAGGACCGAAACGTTGTCTGACATGTGTGAATAAATTACACTTTTTTACTTAAAGGAGTGCTGCGGACTTTCCTTTTCTACTGAATTTGTCCCATATCGAGGGACCACCGCGGGCACCTGCACAGCTATATTTGCACTGAAGGGAGTGCTGCCTGAATCTTTCCATGGATCTATATATATATATATATATATATATATATATATATATATACTGTGCCCATATACAGGGGCAGGGGCTTAAGTAAAAAAAAAAGGGCATAATTTTAAAAAATGTTGTACCACGAAGCTTACTTTTCTAGATGTCCTACATTGTTCTCCATGAATTTTTTGATATTATAATTGTAAACACGACAGAATCCACAAATATTACTTTTTTTGTTTCACTGTACATATTATGGTAAAATGATGTCATTCCAAGACTCTACAGACTCTAATATGCAAAGAGACAAAGCGCTACAACCCCCAGTATGCAAAGGGACAAAGCACTACAACTATTGTTCCTTTGCATACTTGTTTTGTTCCTGGACTTTAATTTATGTACAATATATCACCAGGGCGGGCACTGAGGGCAGACAGGCACTAAAGGAACTTAGGCAGCAGACGGAGTCACACAGTACGGCGCTTGCTCCCCTGCATTAATCCCGCTGGGGGTGTCACGTGGCGTAGGAGACGTGCGTCACGCACGTCCGCTACCCAGACAGCCCCTGCGCTAGCCTTAAAGGACTATGTCACACTGACCCTACACTGGTGAGCGGGCGGACTGGTGAATAAATTGTATCGTCTAATAAATTGCGCTGCCGCCGGCGGGATGGAGGGGGGGGGGGGGGCGGGGGGGTTTCGCAGCATGCTTGTAGTGGGACGGCTTGGGCAGGGCCGTCTTTAATATTGTTTGGACCCTGAGCGCGAATTGACTTGGGGCCCCCTGGATCCCGCCTTTCCAGACCCTAGCAGGCAATCACGCCCTCCACCACTATTTATAATATAGCTTACTGTGAATTACTGTAAATACTTACAGTTCTGAAGACTTCGGCAGGCTCAGGATCAGTGCTCTGGGCAGCTTGGCTCAGGGCTAGAAGTGGGCACCGCTCTGCAGTTCAGGAAGGAGACCGGGGCTCACCCTAGCGTTACAGTGCACCCCACAGTATGCAGTATAGCACCCTATAGTATATAGCACCTCACAGTATGCAATATAGCACCCTATAGTATACAGCACCCCACAGTATGTAATACATAGTATAACACCCTACAGTATGCGGTATAGCATCCTATAGCATACAGTATAGCACCCCACAGTATACAGTAGAGCAGTATAGCACCCAGTATACAGCACCTCCAGTATATAATCTGATATAGCAGCCCCCCAGTATATAATCTTATACAGCAGCTTCCCAGTATATAATCTGATACAGCAGCCCCCCAGTATATAATCTGATACAGCAGCCCCCAGTATATAATCCCACACAGCAGCCCCCAGTATATAATCCCACACAGCAGCCCCCAGTATATAATCCCACACAGCAGACCCCCAGTATATAATCCCACACAGCAGCCCCCAGTATATAATCCCACACAGCAGCCCCCCAGTATATAATCCCACACAGCAGCCCCCCAGTATATAATCCCACACAGCAGCCCCCAGTATATAATCCCACACAGCAGCCTCCCAGTATATAATCCCACACAGCAGCCCCCCAGTATATAATCCCACACAGCAGCCCCCAGTATATAATCCCACACAACAGCCCCCAGTATATTATCCCACACAGCAGCCCCCAGTATATAATCCCACACAGCAGCCCCCAGTATATAATCCCACACAGCAGCCCCCAGTATATAATCCCACACAGCAGCCTCCCAGTATATAATCCCACACAGCAGCCTCCCAGTATATAATCCCACACAGCAGCCCCCCAGTATATAATCCCACACAGCAGTCCCCTAGATTATAATCCCACACAGCAGCCCCCCAGTATATAATCCCACACAGCAGCCCCCAGTATATAATCCCACAAAGCAGGCCCCCAGTATATAATCCCACACAGCAGCCCCCCCAGTATATAATCCCACACAGCAGCCCCCAGTATATAATTCCACACAGCAGCCCCCCTAGTATATAATCTCATACAGCAGCCCCCAATATATAATACCATACAGCAAGCCCCAGTATATAATCCCATACAGCAGCCCCCCCAGTATATAATCCCACACAGCAGCCCACCTAGTATATAATCCCACACAGCAGCCCCCCTAGTATATAATCTCATACAGCAGCCCCCCAGTATATAATCCCACACAGCAGGACCCCCAGTATATAATCCCATACAGCAGCCCCCCAGTATATAATCCCATACAGCAGCCCCCCAGTATATAATCTCATACAGCAGCCCCCCCAGTATATAATCCCACACAGCAGCCCCCCAGTATATAATCCCACACAGCAGCCCCCCCAGTATAAAATCCCACACAGCAGCCCCCCAGTATATAATCCCACACAGCCTCCCCCAGCATACAATCCTCAGACCCTCCCCAGTAGTCACATCCACCTCTCCAGCACTGACAGACTATCTCCCCTCTACAGACGCTGCTGAGCAGCCATCCCTGATTTTCCTACTCTGCAGACAGTCGGCCAGTGCCTGTGATAGCAGAGAGCTGCCGACCCACGTGACCTACCCTTCTCCTGCAGGCTGCAGCAACACTGAGTCCTGGAAGAAAGAAAGGACCTTTGATTACCTCATAGCCATGTGACCAGTAATATCGTTATGTTACTGGTCACATGGTGATGATTTCATGTAAGGTCCTTTCTCCCACAGTTTCCTCTGGAGTGCCCCCGCGGCACGCTACTTGATGTAATTGAAATTGTGGGCAGTGGCCAGAGGAGCTCAAGAGGCAGCTGCCTTGGGGACCCCCAGGAACAATTGGGCCCGGGGAAGCTGCCCCTTTTGCCCTTAAAGACGGCCCTGGGCTTGGGACAACATAAAAAAAAAAAAAAAAAGGGCATTTAAGGGGCAGGGGCAGAAGGGGGCATGGGCTCATGCCCCCTTTGAGCCCTAAGTGTGCACGTCCCTGTACAGGGGACATACTGGGATATCTACTGCCTGTCCAAAAAAAAAGTCGCCACCTGGATTTAACTAAGCAAGTAGTTAGGCTGCTTTCACACTAGCGTTCGGGTTTCCGTTCGTGAGCTCCGTTTGAAGGAGCTCACGAGCGGACCCGAACGCAGCCGTCCAGCCCTGATGCAGTCTGAATGGAGGCGGATCCGCTCAGACTGCATCAGTCTGGTGGCGTTCAGCCTCCGCTCCGCTCGCCTCCGCACGGACAGGCGGACAGCTGAACGCTGCTTGCAGCGTTCGGGTGTCCGCCTGGCCGTTCGGAGGCGTGCGGATCCGTCCAGACTTTCAATGTAAGTCAATGGGGACGGATCCGTTTGAAGATGCCACAATGTGGCTCAATCTTCAAGCGGATCCGTCCCCCATTGACTTTACATTGAAAGTCTGGACGGATCCGTCCCAGGCTATTTTCACACTTAGCTTTTTTTAGCTAAAATAATGCAGACGGATCCGTTCTGAACGGAGCCTCCGTCTGCATTATTATGGGCGGATCCGTTCAGAACGGATCCGCCCGAACGCTAGTGTGAAAGTAGCCTTATGAGCCTCCTATTGGATAATTCCTGCATGGGCGATTTATTTCAGCTGGCAACAAATTATTTAACCCCAACTGGTGCAATCAGTTGCTTCTAATTTCTTAAAAAACCATGTCGAAGGACACATCTCGTGGTCGTGGAAAAGATGTTAGTCTGTTTGAGAAGGGTCAAATCATTGGCATGCATCAAGTAGAGAAAACATCTAAGGAGATTGCAGAAACTACTAAAATTAGGTTAAGAACTGTCCAACGCATTTTTAAAAACTGGAAGGATAGTGGAGACCCATCGTATTCGGGGAAGAAATGTGGCGGGGAAAAAATCCTGAATGATCGTGATCGGCGATCACTTAAGCGATTGGTGAAATCAAATCGAAGAAAAACAACAGTAGAACTCGGGGCTATGTTTAATAGTAAAAGTAAGAGCATTTCCACACACACAATGTGAGGCAACTCAAGGGATTGGGACTGAACCGCTGTGTAGCCATAAGAAAACCACTAATCAGTGAGGCAAACCAGAAAAAAAGGCTTCAATTTGCTAGGGAGCATAAAGATTGGACTCTGGAGCAATGGAAGAAGGTCATGTGGTCTGATGAGTCCAGATTTACCCTGTTCCAGAGTGATGGGCGTATCAGGGTAAGAATAGAGGCAGATGAAGTGATGAACCAATCATGCCTAGTGCCTACTGTACAAGCCTGTGGGAGCAGTGCTATGATCTGGGGTTGCTACAGTTGGTCAGGTCTAGGTTCAGCAACAGTATGTGCTCCAAGAATGAGGTCAGCTGACTACCTGAACATACTGAAGGACCAAGTTATTCCATCAATGGATTTTTTTTCCCCTGATGGCAGGGGTATATTCCAAGATGACAAAGCTCAAATTGTGAAAGAGTGGTTCAGGGAGCATGAGACATCATTTTCACACATGGATTGGCCACCACCAGTGGCGTAATTACCGGGGAAGCAGGGGAAGCGGCTGCTTTGGGGCCCTGGCTGACAAGGGGCCCGACAGCGTGTCAGTCAAGTTTAATCTTTTTTTATTTGTATGCAAATTACCTTCCTAACTTGCCCAAGAGGTTGTCCCTCTGGCCGTTTGTGCCCAGCCGCGCACATTATCGCCAAGTCCACCACCGCCCCGCTGTTAATTATTCACTGCTGTCCTCATGTTTTTTTTTCTAAGTGCGCCGTAGTCTCGCGCATGCGCTGATGTTACTCACGTCCGGGCCCATGCGGTGTCCTGGCAGCAGCCTCAAGTAGTGTAATCACGCATGCGCCAGCTTTCTCTGCTTTCTGGCGAATGCGCGATTACATTACTTGAGGCTGCTGCCAGGACACCGAGCGGGCCCGCACGTGAGTAACATTGGCGCATGCACGAGACTACGGCACACTTAAAAAAAAAAAGAAGAGGACAGCAGTGAATAATTAATAGCGGGACGGCGCTGTGCTTGGCGATAATGGATGCGGCTGGGCACAAGCGGCCGGAGGGACAGCCCTTTGGGCACGCTAGGAAGGTAATTTGCATATAAATAAAAAAGATTTTTTATCAAAAATAAAAAAGGACAGATGGGGGTAAAAATAGTATATCAAAAATTGGGTGGGGGCTGGGGGGGCCCCATACAAAAATTTGCTGTGGGGCCCAGGCACTTCTAGTTATGCCCCTGGCCACCACAGTGTCCAGACCTTAACCCCATTGAGAATCTTTGGGATGTGCTGGAGAAGGCCTTGCGCAGCAGTCAGACTCTACCGTCATCAATGCAAGATTTTGGTAAAAAATGAATGCAACACTGGATGGAAATAAATCTTGTGACATTGCAGAAACTTATCGAAACAATGCCATAGCGAATGCGTGCCGTTATCAAAGCTAAAGGCGGTCCAACAAAATATTTTTGGACGGGCAGTGTATATACATATATATCCACAGCGTCCCACTTGGCCATTCAGAGCCAATTTTATATATGTGTGTATGTATGTGTGTGTGTATATATATATATATACAGGGAGTGGAGAGTTATTAGGCAAATGAGTATTTTGACCACATCATCCTCTTTATGCATGTTGTCTTACTCCAAGCTGTATAGGCTCGAAAGCCTACTACCAATTAAGCATATTAGGTGATGTGCATCTCTGTAATGAGAAGGGGTGTGGTCTAATGACATCAACACCCTATATCAGGTGTGCATAATTATTAGGCAACTTCCTTTCCTTTGGCAAAATGGGTCAAAAGAAGGACTTGACAGGCTCAGAAAAGTCAAAAATAGTGAGATATCTTGCAGAGGGATGAGGCACTCTTAAAATTGCAAAGCTTCTGAAGCGTGATCATCGAACAATCAAGCGTTTCATTCAAAATAGTCAACAGGGTCGCAGGAAGCGTGTGGAAAAACCAAGGCGCAAAATAACTGCCCATGAACTGAGAAAAGTCAAGCGTGCAGCTGCCAAGATGCCACTTGCCACCAGTTTGGCCATATTTCAGAGCTGCAACATCACTGGAGTGCCCAAAAGCACAAGGTGTGCAATACTCAGAGACATGGCCAAGGTAAGAAAGGCTGAAAGACGACCACCACTGAACAAGACACACAAGCTGAAACGTCAAAACTGGGCCAAGAAATATCTCAAGACTGATTTTTCTAAGATTTTATGGACTGATGAAATGAGAGTGAGTCTTGATGGGCCAGATGGATGGGCCCATGGCTGGATTGGTAAAGGGCAGAGAGCTCCAGTCCGACTCAGACGCCAGCAAGGTGGAGGTGGAGTACTGGTTTGGGCTGGTATCATCAAAGATGAGCTTGTGGGGCCTTTTCGGGTTGAGGATGGAGTCAAGCTCAACTCCCAGTCCTACTGCCAGTTTCTGGAAGACACCTTCTTCAAGCAGTGGTACAGGAAGAAGTCTGCATCCTTCAAGAAAAACATGATTTTCATGCAGCACAATGCTCCATCACACGCGTCCAAGTACTCCACAGCGTGGCTGGCAAGAAAGGGTATAAAAGAAGAAAATCTAATGACATGGCCTCCTTGTTCACCTGATCTGAACCCCATTGAACCTGTGGTCCATCATCAAATGTGAGATTTACAAGGAGGGAAAACAGTACACCTCTCTGAACAGTGTCTGGGAGGCTGTGGTTGCTGCTGCACGCAATGTTGATGGTGAACAGATCAAAACACTGACAGAATCCATGGATGGCAGGCTTTTGAGTGTCCTTGCAAAGAAAGGTGGCTATATTGGTCACTGATTTGTTTTTGTTTTGTTTTTGAATGTCAGAAATGTATATTTGTGAATGTTGAGATGTTATATTGGTTTCACTGGTAAAAATAAATAATTTAAATGGGTATATATTTGTTTTTTGTTAAGTTGCCTAATAATTATGCACAGTAATAGTCACCTGCACGCACAGATATCCCCCTAAAATAGCTAAAACTAAAAACAAACTAAAAACTACTTCCAAAAATATTCAGCTTTGATATTAATGAGTTTTTTGGGTTCATTGAGAACATGGTTGTTGTTCAATAATAAAATTAATCCTCAAAAATACAACTTGCCTAATAATTCTGCACTCCCTGTATATATATATATATATATATATATATATATACACACATATGCACGGTATATATATCTATAAATCAACAATGGGGAATTTACACACATATACACTCACCTAAAGAATTATTAGGAACACCTGTTCTATTTCTCATTAATGCGATTATCTAGTCAACCAATCACATGGCAGTTGCTTCAATGCATGTAGGGTTGCGGTCCTGGTCAAGAGAATCTCCTGATCTCCAAACTGAATGTCAGAATGGGAAAGAAAGGTGATTTAAGCAATTTTGAGCGTGGCATTGTTGTTGGTGCCAGACGGGCCGGTCTGAGTATTTCACAATCTGCTCAGTTACTGGGATTTTCACGCATAACCATTTCTAGGGTTTACAAAGAATGGTGTGAAAAAGGAAAAACATCCAGTATGTGGCAGTCCTGTGGGCGAAAATGCCTGGTTGATGCTAGAGGTCAGAGGAGAATGGGCCAACTGATTCAAGCTGATAGAATAGCAACGTTGACTGAAATAACCACTCGTTACAACCGAGGTATGCAGCAAAGCATTTGTGAAGCCACAACACGCACAACCTTGAGGCAGATGGGCTACAACAGCAGAAGACCCCACCGGGTACCACTCATCTCCACTACAAATAGGAAAAAGAGGCTACAATTTGCACGAGCTCACCAAAATTGGACTGTTGAAGACTGGAAAAATGTTGCCTGGTCTGATGAGTCTCGATTTCTGTTGAGAAATTCAAATGGTCCGAATTTGGCGTAAACAGAATGAGAACATGTATCCATCATGCCTTGTTACCACTGTGCAGGCTGGTGGTGGTGTAATGGTGTGGGGGATGTTTTCTGGGCACACTTTAGGCCCCTTAGTGCCAATTGGCCATTGTTTAAATGCCACAGGCTACCTGAGCATTGTTTCTGACCATGTCCATCCCTTCATGACCACCATGTACCCATCCTCTGATGGCTACTTCCAGCAGGATAATGCACCATCTCACAAATCTCGAATCATTTCAAATTGGTTTCTTGAACATGACAATGAGTTCAATGTATTAAAATGGCCCCCACAGTCACCAGATCTTAACCCAATAGAGCATCTTTGGGATGTGGTGGAATGGGAGCTTCGTGCCCTGGATGTGCATCCCTCAAATCTCCATCAACTTCAAGATGCTATCCTATCAATATGGGCCAACATTTCTAAAGAATGCTATCAGCACCTTGTTGAATCAATGCCACGTAGGATTAAGGCAGTTCTGAAGGCAAAAGGGGGTCCAACACCGTATTAGTATGGTGTTCCTAATAATTCTTTAGGTGAGTGTGTATATATATATATATATATATATATATATATATACATACATACACATTATATATAGATATATATATATATATATTTATATAACATATACTCCTACCTGGCACTTCCCTCTACACTCTGCATGACTTTACTTCTACAGAATAGTGACATAAAGCTGTCAGAATGATCCAGTAGAAGTAAGGATTGCAAATCAGTATAAGGCTACTTTCACACTTGCGGCAGGACGGATCCGACAGGCTGTTCACCCTGTCGGATCCGTCCTTCCGCTATTTTGCCGTGCCGCCGCTCCGTCCCCATTGACTATAATGGGGACGGGGCGGAGCTCCGGCGCAGTACGTCAGTTCGCGGTGAGAGGCCGCCAGACAAAAAAGTCGGACATGCAGGACTTTTAGTCCGACGGCCTTTCGCCGTGCACTGCCGTGCTGCGCCAGAGCTCCACCCCCGTCCCCATTATAGTCAAGTGTGATTGTCTAAAAGAGCCCTTAATCATGCATGAGTAAGGGGGCGTGTTTTCCTGAAGCGTCGCGTAGAGGGGAGTGGGGTGGAGTGATGTGCATCTCAGCATCCCTTGTGTTGTATGTTCTGGTATTGTCTTGTATTCTTCTGAATATATTGAAAAAATAAGAAATATGAAGGTTAATCACCTAATGTCCGTGATATTGGAATGAAAGGCTCTCTTCAATACATGTAATACTTAGGGTGGGTTCACATCACGCTTTATGCCTCCGTTTGACGTATACGATACAAAAACGCAGCACACCACGTTCTTGTACCCTACACAGTCCGGTAAAAAAAAAAGTATAATATTTTCTACAATGGGGAAAAAAAGTATACCTTTTTCTTTTTTTTACAAAAGAACCCTATCGTGAACGGATGCCACTGAATGGCATCAGTCTGAGGCATCCATTTAACATATATATTTTTTGTACACGTTAAAAGGATGGGAAAAACGTTATGTGAACCCAGCCAAAGAGATATTTGTGATCAAAAGTCTGCTCCTTTGACTGGATAGGGAAATCACCCCCACTTGAGCTGATTTACGCTTATATTATTAAGTCAGCTAAATACTACCTCATAAGCTGACCATACACATTTATACTTTTGTCAGCCGAGAATGTCGGGTTCGGCTGGGACATTAATGGGTGGTGAGCTTCCGACTCTCCAACAGATAATGTGGAGGGAGACAAAGATTGGTCGAAATGAGATAAGCCATAAACTTCCATGTTGTCTTATTTTATTAGGCTAGTTTCACTTGAGGCTGCCTCTCTATGCCGGAACTGCCTGTTGGAGTTCTCCAGATCCGGCATTGCCAGATTCTGCTACCTGCCCACTGGACCCTATTGACTATAATAGAATCCAGCATAGATCTGCCCGCTACCCTGCAATTATGCCAAGAATCTGAAAGGATCCTTAGCCTTCCTGATAGACCATTAATATCTGATTGGCAGTAGTCCAACATCCCTTAGTCCTGCCGATCATCTGTTCTGCATTAGTTTTGGCACCGGAAAAATACAGCTGTCCATTGTGTAGTGGATGGAGCTGGTTAGTGCAGCTGAGGAAAGGCCATCAATAGTAAAAACCTAGACAACCCCTTTAAGGTCATTTTATTTATATATGGTTTATTGTAGAGTCAGGGCATATATAGGGGTGCAGAGTTGTACTCACACTTGGATACTGGTGTTGATGGGGTCCAAATGCCTGTCTTCCACGTAAGAAAACATCTGTATTATAAATGGCACGTAGTGGTTGGGGTCATGAAGCTTCAAGCTCGGGTCCTTTTACAAGACAGAACATGCCCTGTTTACATGGGAAAATGTGCTGCCTGACAAAAGCTCATTTTTATTTCAAAGGAGCTCTTTGCTTGTTTGTCAGCTGATCAGCACGACTTTTACATCAATGATCGTCAGCTAATGTTTTTTCGGACAATAATCAACCCAGGGAAAAGGTAATTTACACCTGTGAGTGAAGAAGTTCTCATTCTGCTCCCTTCACAGTCTTGAATAAACAAGTACCCTCAGCATGTCACAGGAAATCCTACTCCCTCCACCTGCTAAGTTTGGGGCCCTGCTAGTTCCAGACCACTGTAGAAATCACAGACATTGCCAAACATATGTGACACCCGACCCCAAAAAAGAGGCATGAGAATGCACTGGTGAATGTTCAGTTCTTTTTTTTTTAGGGTACCTGGCCTGTACACACACGTGCAGATCTACTAACAGAAAATCCACACAGATTTCCATGTGGTTTTCTATGCTTTTCCACTCCAAAAACCGCATGTATTACTTGCAGATTTGATGCACTAACATCCGCATGGCAGGTCATTTTCCACACGGAAGTGAAAAGTAAAGTGTACATGAGATTTGGGAAATCCTCATACACTTTGCTGGTACTGTATCTTTTCGTGGTTTTTCCACACAAGAATCCGCGTGGAAAAACCGTGCATAATCCGCAACGTGCACCAGTAGACTTAATGATCAACAATCACCCTTGTTAAGTGATATATTACATAATGTCACGTGTGATAACATATAGATTAATGGTCAATGTTCTCTGTTCCTATTCCATACTACGTAGTTACTCATCAGAGCAAATGATGGCTTCCAGAATGCTACGCATGAAGTAAAATATTAATCACACATGTCAGAAGCTGTGTAATACAGTACCAGCTAAGTAAATGTGTAATGGGTAAATGGCAGTCTGCATAAAAAACATTCATTATTTCAGGTAGCCTAATATAGTATTGCTCAGTCACATATTCCTTATTAGGTTGGGTTCACACGTGGCGGATACACCATACATTTTCTTTCATGCATTTTCCTGTATCATTTTAAGAAATCTTACCCACATGCTATGTAAAAATAAATCTGCAGTGTAACATGACCTGTGGCCGTCCCAGTGCCGTAGGCTATGTCTCTATGTGCTGTACGCGCTATATTAATGGCATGCAGTATCTTTGTATGTTGGTCTGTCTGTTGCCACAACTAGCGCTCCTGATGAAGAGGCTGATGTTTATGAGAAGCCTCAGAAACGCCTTACGTGCAGACTGCATGAGTGAATGACAGCAATAATAGCAAGAGCAGTCAGCTTATGTGAGACAGCAAGATTTAATGTGTTCATACCCAGCACTATAGGATAGTTGGTGGGGGGAAATCCTTGGAGGTGAACATCCGGAAAGGAAGAGTGTGTGAGAGGCCATTGTTCACTTACTAAGGCCTCATGCACACGACCGTTGTGTGCATCAGTGTTCGTTGTTCCGTTTTCCGTGATTTTCTACGGACCCATTGACTTTCAATGGGTCCGTTGAAAACTCGGAAAATGCACCGTTTGTCATCCGCCTCCGTGATCCGTGTTTCCTGTCCGTAAAAAAAATATGACCTGTTTGGGGACCCATTCAAGTCAATGGGTCCGTGAAAAAACACGGAGGCACACAAGATTGTCATCCGCGTCCGTGATCCGTGTCTGTTTTTTTCCTATCATTTTCAAGGCAAGCTTGACTTTGATTTTTTTTCCACTTTTCTGGTCTGGTGATCCTCCAAAAATCAAGGAAGACACACGGAAGAAAAAACGGACACTGATCACGGAACAACGGAACCCCGTTTTGCGGACTGTGAAAAAATACTGTTGTGTGCATGAGGCCTAAATGTGAAAAAGATCAGTGATAGACTGAGATCCTGGTGCACATATCAGGCAACAGTGTAATGTTTTGCCATCTGAACTGTTCATATATTTCTCCTCGCCCACATCAACCTTGTGCCCAGTTGGATAGCGGTGCCTGCATGTTGGCTGCCTTCCCCCCCGGTGAATTATTCCTTAGGAATAAGTGGGATTGGACAATCTATATTTCATCAGATTTTTTTACCCAATTATTTTAATACATACCTAATAAAAGTTACATTTTAGCTATATTTATTTGCTTAGTGAACCGTTATGGCAAAGCAGCAGCAGAGCAGGAAGAGAGAAGGGAAACGGTGTCTGCATGCGCTGTCTTCCTTGTACAGCTGATGTCTAACCCCTGCCGATCAGGATAGGTCTTCAACAGAGATGAGCGAATCGAATCCAACGAAGTGGAATTCGATCCGAATTTCAGGATAAATTTGATTTGCCACAAAGCTGAATTTCCTCATGCTTCGTGGTAGTGAATTGATTTAACATGAAATAGTGTAAAAAAAAACAAAAAAATAAATAAATCATACTTACTTCCTCCATTTGCTCATGACGGGCCGTCCACCGCCATCTCGATTGAAGATCTAGGTCGAAATCCTGTGCTTAGTGACGTATGTCGGGCCGTGCGAGATTTTGCGCCAGATCTTCAAGCAAATAGCTGCAGCCGGCCCATCGTGAGCAAATGGAGATGGTAACTGTGATTACATTTTTTTTTTCTGTTAATTTGACACTGTTTTTACTCTCAGATGCTGCAATCATGTATAAACGCGCCATCTGAGGGGTATAATGATTGCATTCGCTACTTACAAAAAATGTGCTTGATGACAAAGTAATTCGTCACAAAGGTAATTTTTTGTAAAGTTTGGCGAAGCAGCCGAATTGAATTCTCCAAAACTTTGTTTATCTGTAGTCATCAATATTAAAAGCCTGGAGAACTTCTTTAAGGCCCAAAGCTGCTCCTGAGCTCTACAGGAGCAGCTTTGGGCATCTTAAGGTTGCCTCAAAAACCGGAACACCCCGTCTGATGGTCGGCCTGAAAAATTGAACAAAAATGCTAAACATCATGAAATTATTTGTTATAAATCAATTATCATTCAGTATGCATATTGTCTTAGCTGTCCAATGGGTTTGGTGTGAGTAAAGTAAAAGTCAACATCCCATCCAACTTCAACAGCTATGAAATGTAGTGCCAAATGGAAGTTGGAACTGGTATCACAAAATAGTTTAGAATTTACAGGGTTATATATGAAAGTGTTACTATTACTAACTCAGGAAAACCAAGCACCAACAACATCCCAGACATGTAATAACAAATAAGACGTACAACAAACCCTGAACATAAACCGACACCAAACATACAACAAGTGAGGTTGGGTACATAGAGGATACAAGGGAGACAAAGGAATGACATTGCTGAGACCTTGATGCCCAACAAGGTGGCCCTTAATGACTGGGCAGATGGAATAGCCACAGAATGGAGCATAGCTTCCAGCCCACAGCAAGGCTAGAGCACAACTCCCCTCCAAGCTACAAGCAAAGGCTAAATAGCTAGAAGAGACCACACCCTGATCTAACCAAGTCAGTATATAAACCCCATGCACACCACACAGCAGGGAGACATAACTTAAATGGGAAGTGCACGTGCAAACCACAAACTACACGTTGCCACAAGCAACGAGTCTGCACATCAACCGCGTCACGGTCAAACACCAATGACCGTGACAGCCGCAAATCATGGAATATCATAGAACATGTCCTATTCTTGTCCGCTTTGCGATCAAGAATAGGCATTTTTACTTTGGGACCTGTGAAAAGTTTGAGATGCACATGGACCACATCCATGTTTTGCAAGTCCGCAATTTGTGCACTACAAAGCGGAAACGGTCATATGTAGTCTTAGGCCTCTTTCACACGGGCGTCTTATTTTTGGCCCGGATAAGAGACGGGTGCGTTGCGGGAAAATGCGCAATTTTTCCGCGCAAGTGCAAAACATTGTCATGCGTTTTGCACTCGCGTGAGAAAAATCGCGCATGTTTGGTACCCAAACCCGAACTTCTTCACAGAAGTTCGGGTTTGGGATCGGTGTTCTGTAGATTGTATTATTTTCCCTTATAACATGGTTATAAGGGAAAATAATAGCATTCTGAATACAGAATGCATAGTAAAAGAGCGCTAGAAGGGTTAAAAAAAAGTAAAAAATAATTTAACTCACCTTAGTCTACTTGATCGCGAAGCCCGGCATCTCCCTGTGTCTCCTTTGTTGAATAGGACCTGTGGTGAGCATTAAATACAGGTAAAGGACCTTTGATGACGTCACTCCGGTCATCACATGGTCTTTTACCATGGTGAATCACCATGGTAAAAGATCATGTGACCATACCATGTGATGACCGGAGTGACGTCATCAAAGGTCCTTTACCTGTATTTAATGCTCACCACAGGTCCTATTCAACAAAGGAGACACAAGGAGATGCCGGGCTTCGCGATCAAGTGGACTAAGGTGAGTTAAATTTATTTATTTTTTTAACCCTTCTAGCGCTCTTTTACTATGCATTCTGTATTCAGAATGCTATTATTTTCCCTTATAACCATCTTATAAGGGAAAATAATAATGATCAGGTCTCCATCCCGATCGTCTCCTAGCAACCGTGCGTGAAAATCGCACCGCATCCGCACTTGCTTGCGGATGCTATGTGATTTTCACGCTTCCCATTCACTTCTATGGGCACCTGCGTCGCGTGAAAATCGGACAAAATAGAGCATGCTGCGATTTTCACTCAATGCACAAGTGATGCGTGAAAATCACCGCTCATGTGCACAGCCCCATAGTAATGAATGGGTCGGGATTCAGTGCGGGTGCAATGCGTTCAACTCACTGCATCGCATCCGCACGGAATACTCGTCCCGTGTGAAAGGGGCCTTAAAGACTGCAGACAAAAATTAGCAGTTGCCCATAACAAACAGTCCAGTCACTAATGATTTCCCAACCTGCATCAATAAAATAAGGAGGTGAGGCTGATTGGCTGCTCTAGGTATTTACTGTACATTTTATTAGTACTGGCACTTATACCTTGTATGTGTGACGTGGAGTATTCGGCATCACACAGAGCTTTCTGAAATGTGGATTGCTGATTTCCATTTTATTAATTGCATTTTCTCTACTAATACATAAATGCAAATCGTTTTTCCCCCTTGTCTGTTGATGTTCACCAGCCAAAGAGAAACATTATATTATACAGTCGATACACGTTCAGCAGGACGGTGAAAGAGTCACATACGAGTTGCACATCCTAAACACAATGCTATGCTGCAAATGGGATTATAATGGCAAGGCAAGATAAAAGTTATCTGGAAATGGAGATTGCCTTGGAACCTTAAATGCCCTGGTTATAAAACTGCACCATTTAGATTTTTACTGTGTGGTTTATGCCTTCCGAATAAAAAAAGAGCCGTCTGTAATTACAAGTGTTTTTTGTATGAGTTTTATGGCGACCTCCTAATACAAATACTAGAACCTATTACTGACTGCCTGTTACCGACTCTCGAGTGTTCAGATGATAGCAGTCATGGGAGCAGTGCATCAGGTTTTCTAGTGGACTGTGATTTCTGATAGTGGAGTAGAAACCAAGTTGATCCACTGGTTTCTTTTGTACAGTGGAAAAAATAGGGGTCTTGCCAAGTGCCCAGTTTCCTCCCCCTTTTACACCATCCCTTTTACCTTGGCAAACCTAGCCGGCTAGAAAGTCGATGACTTCAATTTCTAGAAAGTAGCATACTATGACTGTGTCAGTGAGGTCTTCAGTATGCCTCATCCTAACGCCATCTATGGAAATTTCTCCAATGCACCAGCGCCTCTATCTCTTCAATCAGCTGATCGGTGGGAGTGCCGGGAGTTGGACCCCGCCGATCTGATATGGATGACCGTTGCTGAGGATCTTTGCATTGTATAATACCTTTAACTCGTGTATTTATTACTTGGTTACCTTATCTATGACTCAAACCTGTCATTAAGCAAATGTGATGATGCCCATGTGTGTGCATTCATTATCAGGGACGTAGCTAAAGGGTCTTGGGTTTTTCTCTCTTGGCACCAGAGAACTGGAACCATAGGTGGCAGGAAAGATGATCATTATGAATAATAAGAGTGTTTCCTCAATATGCATTATATAAGATTATGAACATATTAACTGTGTATTTGATTTGGCTATTATGCACTTAGAGTATTAGCCTGTGACTTGGGTCCTTAAGTTCTTAATTATAAGATTAGTTGAGGATAGTCTCATTCTAAGGTGCATGCCTGATAAATCTTTTATATTTGTGCATCATATGTCATCCATACTTTCACCATTATGAAATGTTAAAGGGATTTTTGGGGATTTTGATATTGATGGCCTATTCTCAGAATAAGTCATCAATATCAGATGGGCGGAGGTCCAACTCCCGGTAACTCCTCTAATCAGCTGTTTGAAGAGGCCTTGGCACTCTTACTAGGCCATGTTACATCATGTTCATTGGTCACATGGCCTAGGCGCATCTCAGTCCCATTCAAGTGAATGGGGCTAAGCCGCAATACAATGGATGACGCTGTGCTTGGTAAGCTGCGAGAAATCCGCAACACTCACCGGAGCGCCAGTGAGCCCTGTGGCTTTCTCAAACAGCTAATCAGTGGGGGTGCCTGTATTCAGACCCCTGCCAATCTCATACTGATGATGACCTATCCTTAAGGATGGGCTATCAATATGAAAATCCTGGGAAAACTTATTTTAGGCCCCATTCACACGACCGTATTTGTGGACAAGAATAGGCATTTCTATCAAGCGCCTGATGTTTTAATCCGCAAAATGCGGAGCGAACACAGACGGTATCCGTGTTTTACTGATCCACAAAAAGGGATATGATCATGTGAATGGCGCCTATGGGTTGCAATGTCCTGAACCAGTATATGTTGTATGTTCTGTAACCCCATATATAACTATTGCTTTGTTTTTTATTTCATTATTTGTTTTGGCTTGTTTATATAATATTATATAATGTGGAGAAACATTATACTGTATAAGGACCTGTCTACATTTGCGTCATGGCTTCCATTAATAATGGAGCCTTGACAACCACACTGAACCAGTATTCAAACCAATCTCAGTTCTGTCTGATGAATCCCAGTCAAGTTTTTAATGAAAGTACCAGTATTTTAGAGAGTAGGAATGGATAAGAATACCAAATGTGAATACCAATATGTGAACTGTGCCTAACTAGTACACACCAATAGAGGCACAAGTCTTAATTAAGTGTTCTTGTATGGCAAGACCACTTACTGTTATCTCACATATATATTATTATTATTATAGCCAAATTTACCACCCTAACGCCTCCCACAGTTTTTACACTATATAGACAGTAATATACCGAAACGTGCGGATTGTTCCCGATTGGTGTGCTATTACTTTGTGGAACGTTTCGTCAAATGCTTCACAAAATATCGGCGTTTTTGTGGCAAAATAGGTCCCGCAGGAATGAATGGCAGAATGTTCAAAACTAAAGTGGGAGCTGACAAAAGCTAGAGTGTGAGCTGAAAAATCAGGACATGATTTCTAAACTGCCACCACTCCCTCATTTTGAAGCCCACCTACAGAAATATTATATCAAAACATTAAGCTATCCCTGCTGCCACTAAAAATGTCCACGGCTAAGCCATAGTCCTGATCGTTTTCACAATATGACAATTTGTTTGCAATTCACACGGCCCATTGACATTCATTGAAACTCCACTCTAGCATGCGACTGTGCCTTCAGAGACATACTATGCATCAAAATGTAGGTCTGGGTCTTGTGATTCTCACAATATAAAGCTATTCGCTGTAGAATTTATAATTTTTAAACTATAACCGTTTGAAGATGGCAACTGCCAGTGAAGTGAGCAAGTTGGAGCAGTTTGTTTTTAACCGCTCTTCTCTGCCCTTGCTGTAGAGTGAGTTGGCAGGTGTGTGAGCAGCCAGCAGAGTGACAAAATCTAGAGTGTGAGCTGAACAATCAGGACATGATTTCTAAACTGCCACCACTCCCTCATTTCCAAGCCCACCTACACAAATCGGCTGCTAATGTTTTTAGAAATGTATGTTTTAATGTAACTGTGAAGCACTTTGGGCAACAATATTGCAATTACATTTGCTTATATAAATAAATAAAAGTTGAAATGTATTTCTCACTCTATCAAGCTTGCCATGTGCACTTTTTTAAGTTGATCAATCAATTGGTTAGTGTAATGTTTACTATCTTTACTCACTCCAAACACTCCACATAGTTACTCTGCCCACTCCATAAAGTTACTCTGCCCAGTCCAACCTTTCCACAGTTACTCCAGCCACTCCAACCACACAACGGTTACTCAAGGCACTCCAGTTGTAGACTACTGGTGGAGGCAAGAACACTTCACACAATTTCCCCAGAAATTGTAGCTTTTCTAGTTTAATGTGTATTCTCCAACAATGCCTTGGATGACAAAGGCTATGAAAAGTAGCTATTATGTATAAAAGACAGTCATTCACAACCTATAGATCTGAACTCACAATAGTGACAAGCTCACTCAGAACTAAGAAGGAAATTGTAATCTTTCTAATACTGATTATTATATTAATTCTTTGATGTCTTTGCCTGGCAGCCCCTGTCCCCATTAGATTCTAAGCAATGTTCATGACGTATTACAAAGCACTTCTTTGTTCGATAATTTTTAACCACTAATGTATCTTATTTTTGGAACAATTATTACTCAACAGGAACACAATGATATCACAAACTGTTTAGTCATAATCCAACCCCCACACATTATTAGTACCCAGTTGGCAAATTGTTGCACCCTGTTTCATAGGAAGGCTCTGGCTGGCCCAAAGGGGTACAGGTGAATTCTCAGGTGGGGACAGGGGCAGACTGGCCATAGATTTACAGGGAAATTTCCTGGTGTGCCAGCCGAGCCCTCCTCACAGGCAGTGGCCAGGTAAATAATGATCCTATGCTCTCAGCATGAATTTATGTAGCTGCATTAGGTACTTATGCACCTGACAAATGGCTGCAGGTGTCCTCCTGAACTCAACTGTATCACCATCCTCAGGACAGTGATACAGTTGAATACTGTGGCAAGGGCGACAGTATTTAGTGCTGAACTGTGGTATTTGGTTCTGCTGGGGCAGTATTTTGTGCTGCACTATGATATTGCTGGCCTTGACTACTTCTGTTGTCCCTGCTTACTTATGCTATAAATATCTACTTGTGTTGCTCCACTTTCTCACTTTCTGTCGATTTGGACCCACCTACAACATGGAGCCACTTTTAGGCCACCTGCACAGGAGTAAAGGTGAATGCACATAAGATCCGCAAGAATTTCCTACAGCATATCCACACCAAAATCCGCAATTTCTAACAGTTGTTTTTGGTGCAGGTTAGATGCGGTTTTGCCGCAGATCTCACCCTTCCATTGAAAAGGGTGAACTCTGCCGCTAAAACTGCAAACATAATTGACATGCTCAAGATTTGGAAATACGCATGGGAGGTCAATTCCTGTACAGAAAAAAAATCTGCAAAGTGTACATGAGATTTGTGTAATCTCATACACTTTGCTGGTACTGTAAGATGATGCGGTTTTTCTGCACGGGAATCCTTGCAGAAAAACGCACATATTCCTCAACATGTGCAGGTGGTCTTAGTTTTTTTTTCCAGGGCACTTTAAGTTCCTAGTCTGCCTCTGGCTGGGCCCCTGAGCAAAGTGGGCCCCTAGTGCTCCACCCACTGTACAAGTGGCACATGACACAGTAGGCTACATAGATAGAAATTGTACAGCATCTCAACCAGCCTATGTTCATATAAAAAACTGGGCAGATTATTTATCTGACTATCCAGTTTATTATTATAGATGCATTGGGTGGGATAGAAACATAGACAATTGACAGCAGAAGAAGACCACATTGTCCATCTAGTCTGTTTATCCCAGGCATATTTAAATTAACTTACTAACTATTTCCCAACTACATCTTCTGGGAATTCCAAGCTTGAATTACTCTTTTGGTGTAAAAGTATTTCCTGACACTGGTTCTGATCGATCCCCCAACTTATTTTAGACTGTGTCCCCTTGTTCTTGTGTTGAGTTTTTAATTGAAACAGTTCACTCCTGAATAGAGATAGCATTGCGGTTCGCCCAGCGGTCGATTCGCGGCGAACTTTGTGTGTTCGCTATTCGCCGAACATGCAAACATATGGAGATATTCTTTTACATTGTGAAGAACTTTGACCCCATGACACATCCATCAGGTGGTACAGGACAGCCAATTGAGACATTTCAGCACATGGATGTACCTCCTACTTTAAATAAACCTGATCTGGCCGCCATTTTACATTCAGTGTTTTGCCAGTGTAGGGAGAGGTTGCTGTGTGGAGCAGGGACAGACTGTTAGGGACACCAAAGCTAGCTAATAGGGCCACAAAAGTCATTTTAAGGACTGGTATAGGTGTGCTATCAATAGGTGTGATACACACAGGGGTGCGATATACAGGTCCTTCTCAGATAATTAGCATATTGTGATAAAGTTCATTATTTTCTGTAATGTACTGATAAACATTAGACTTTCATATATTTTAGATTCATTACACACCAACTGAAGTAGTTCAAGCCTTTTATTGTTTTAATATTGATGATTTTGGCATACAGCTCATGAAAACCCAAATTTCCTATCTCAAAAAATTAGCATATTTCATCCGACCAATAAAAGAAAATTGTTTTTAATACAAAAAAAGTCAACCTTCAAATAAAATGTTCAGTTATGCACTCAATACTTGGTTGGGAATCCTTTTGCAGAAATGACTGCTTCAATGCGGCGTGGCATGGAGGCAATCAGCCTGTGGCACTGCTGAGGTGTTATGGAGGCCCAGGATGCTTCGATAGCGGCCTTAAGCTCATCCAGAGTGTTGGGTCTTGCGTCTCTCAACTTTCTCTTCCCAATATCCCACAGATTCTCTATGGGGTTCAGGTCAGGAGAGTTGGCAGGCCAATAAAGCACAGTGATACCATGGTCAGTAAACCATTTACCAGTGGTTTTGGCACTGTGAGCAGGTGCCAGGTCGTGCTGAAAAATGAAATCTTCATCTCCATAAAGCTTTTCAGCAGATGGAAGCATGAAGTGCACCAAAATCTCCTGATAGCTAGCTGCATTGACCCTGCCCTTGATAAAACACAGTGGACCAACACCAGCAGCTGACATGGTACCCCAGACCATCACTGTCTGTGGGTACTTGACACTGGACTTCATGCATTTTGGCATTTCCCTCTCCCCAGTCTTCCTCCAGACTCTGGCACCTTGATTTCCGAATGACATGCAAAATTAGCTTTCATCCGAAAAAAGTACTTTGGACCACTGAGCAAGAGTCCAGTGCTGCTTCTCTGTAGCCCAGGTCAGGCGCTTCTGCCGCTGTTTCTGGTTCAAAAGTGGCTTGACCTGGGGAATGCGGCACCTGTAGCCCATTTCCTGCACACGCCTGTGGGTGTTTCTACTCCAGACTCAGTCCACTGCTTCCGCAGGTCCCCCAAGGTCTGGAATCGGTCCTTCTCCACAATCTTCCTCAGGGTCCGGTCACCTCTTCTCGTTGTGCAGCGTTTTCTGCCACACTTTTTCCTTCCCACAGACTTCCCACTGAGGTGCCTTGATACAGCACTCTGGGAACAGCCTATTCATTCAGAAATTTCTTTCTGTGTATTACCCTCTTGCTTGAGGGTGCCAATGATGGCCTTCTGGACAGCAGTCAGGTCGGCAGTCTTACCCATGATTGCGGTTTTGAGTAATGAACCAGGCTGGGAGTTTTTAAAAGCCTCAGGAATCTTTTGCAGGTGTTTAGAGTTAATTAGTTGATTCAGATGATTAGGTTAATAGCTCGTTTAGAGAACCTTTTCATGATATGCTAATTTTTTGAGATAGGAATTTTGGGTTTTCATGAGCTGTATGCCAAAATCATCAATATTAAAACAATAAAAGGCTTGAACTACTTCAGTTGGTGTGTAATGAATCTAAAATATATGAAAGTCTAATGTTTATCAGTACATTACAGAAAATAATGAACTTTATCACAATATGCTAATTTTTTGAGAAGGACCTGTACTTATAATATACTTTCTATAATGAGTCAAAAACACATAGATCTATATAGTGATTACCTGGAAGTCAGGGGCCTAGGGGCTTACTAGGGCCATTTTTATATAGGGTAAGGTCCCGGACGGGGTCGCTCTTATCAGGGCGGGTGGTCTGTGGTTAGGCTATCAGGGCCAGACTAGCACCCCCCTGTAGGGCAATATCAGGAACAGTTCGTTGCCCACCCTGTCCTTCAATACCACATCATCATCTAGCCCAGGGATAGATGGTGTTTGCTTTCCCTCCGGGATTCATGGATGTGCACTGGAACCCCCCGGATTGTGGTAGGACATATGGTTTCTGATTTAGTGCCGCCGAGCACATGTTATTGCCTACCACATCTATGCTTTTTGCTTAACTTTATTATTTTCATTTTGAGGTATATCTTTTCCATTCACACGCCCGCAAAATGGGTCCGCATCCGTTCTGCAATTTTGTGGAACGGGTGCAGCCCTATTAATTTTAAATGGGTCCGGAATGTGCTGTCCGCAACCGCATTTGCGGATCCGCACTAACGCATCCGTGCTTCCGTTTCCGCAAAAAAATAGAACATGTCCTATTCTTGACCGCAATTGCCGACAAGATTAGGCATTTTCTATTATAGTGCCGGCGATGTGCGGTCCGCATATTGCGGAATACACATTGCCGGTGTCCGTGTTTTGCGGATCCGCAAAACACTTACGGACGTGTGAATGAACCCTCATAGTAACAATATTAAAGGTTACGTTTTATCTTTATGTATATTCTAATGGATTGCCTTCCTTGTACAATGTTATAATATACTTGCTATGTTAGAAAGTATATTATAGTGCATTTGTATTGTGCGGCAGTGTGCGGTTCTGCTACGATACTGCAGGTATATATTGTGACAAGCGTTATTGGAACAAATAATTTCTACTGGTGTGATATACCAGTCGCCCCCCCAAAAAACTGATTGAAGCGGGGTGTTATATACCAATATATCTTCTTTATAGTGCATTTGGGTACTGTATAGCGCATGCGCGTATGCGAAAATTATACTGCCGATATTTTGCATAAAAAAAATAATCAATGGAGATTGCAAATTTTAATATTACATCTGGTATGTCACTGTCCATGTTGTGGGACTATTTGTGCACTTCTAGTAATTATTTCTTGGCTGCAAATATGAGCTGAAGGTTTTTCAGTTTCGCCTGCCATTGATATGAATAGGACCCGCCGCGAACTTGCGGTTCGCGAACATTTGATCGCGTTCGCGAACCGTCCCGGCAGATGTTCGTCCATCACTACTCCTGAATGCTATTTACCATATTTTTCTATGGCACACTTTTTCCCCCCAAAAGTGAGGAAAAAGTGGCAGTGCGTCTTATAGTCCAAATGCTAATAACTGCTTCCATTCTGGAAGTGATCATCAGTATGTGGGAGGCGCAGGGAGCAGTGAGGGAAGTGCTGCCATGGCTCTGTTCAACCTGCCTGGTCTTCTTCCAGGCCCCGCTCTGCACTGTGTCCTGACTGCGTACAGCATCAGGAAATAGTGCATGTAGGCATGTACTATGACCTGCCACTGTGTAAAGTCAGGTCACAGTGTAGTGCGGGCCAGAAGAAGACCAGGGAGCAGTTTGTGAGTAGCAGTGCCCTCCAGAGCAAGCAAGGTAAGTTTATTTATTTATTGTTCATGTCTGATCTGAGGTCTGATGGGGGTCTGATCTGAGGCTGATGGGGACTGATCTGAGGCTGATGGGGACTGATCTGAGGCTGATGGGGACTGATCTGAGGCTGATGGGAATCTCATCTGAGACTGATTGGGGTCTGATCTGAGGCTGGGGCTCTGAGAAGGGCTGATCTGAGGTCTGATGGAGCTTGGGGGTCTGATTTTGGGGTCTCATCAGAGATCTGATAAAGAGTGGGGGGTCTGATTTGGGGGTCTGATGAAAAATATATTTTTCTTATTTTCCTGGTGTGTCTTATAGTCAAAAAAATGTGTTATTCCTTTAACATATTTAAAGGTTTGAATCATGTTCCCCCCTTTCCCTTCTTTCCTCGAGGCTATACAGATTAAGTCCTTTTAGTCTCTCCTGGCTGAGAATCCAAATTCTTGAAGTCGCTGCAGGGACACACATAATCAATTATATTGTAGAATCTTGCTGCTGTGTGAGCAGGTAATATTTGCATATATTTGTGCAGTGGGCCCCCAGAATTTAGGCCCGATCAACTGTTTAAAGAGAAGGCAGCATTCATACGAGCGCTGCCTTCTCTGGTCTGTTTACCTGCCCGCTGCAGCAGTTGGAGTGCTAAGGTGTAATTACAAGTATTGCATCCCCATTCACTTCTATGGGACGGCTCAGTAATATTCACTTGAACAGACAGAGCCGTCTCATAGAAGTGAATAGGGATGCCATATTTGCAATTACACTGCTCACCACTGCAGTTGCTGCGACAAGCAGGTACACACAGTAGAGAAGGCAGTGCTCGTATAAGCCCTGCCTTCTCTTCAAACAGCTGATTGGCGTGGGTCCTGGGTGTTGGACCCCCGCTGATCTGAATTTGACACCCTGTGATACATCTTACCATTTGGCATGTCTAAGATAGGGCATTCAACCTCTGCTGTAGATATAGAAAGCTCCAGCGCTTCCCCTTGTTCTAATGTTTAAAACAGGAATATTAACCCCTTTCAAATAATTTCTAATCTAATTCTCATCATAATTAAAGCCTTGTTCACATTTCCGTGTCAGTGTCACGCCCATTAAAGGCATACGTGTTTCATCCATGAAGATGTCCGTGAAGGATGCGTGGCTGGTCCTTGTGTCCATTTTTACCATCCACGTGTCATCTGTAATTCACTGACGTTGCTCAGCTGAAAATTTATTTCCAAATAATCTCCTATTAGTCACCAGTGAAAAACGGACGCAACACGGACATAACACGGATGGGTGTCAGTGATTTTAACAGATCCATAGACCTCAATGAGCGTGCTTAGTCCGCATCATGGATCAAAGTAGTGCATGTCCCCATGATTTTTTTACTGACCCATGGTCAGTAAAAAAATACTGAAATGTGAACAGACACATTTAAAGGGAACCTGTCATCAACTTTATACTGACCGTACTGAGAGCAGCATAAATTAGTGACATAAATGCTGATTTCAGCGGTGTGTCACTCATGAGCTAAAAGTAAGTGCTAGGAACCAGCCTCATAATCATTGCAGCCCAGACCTTGAAAAGAGTCACATCTACCTCAGAAGAGTCCTGGTTATTATAATCTCCTGCTCTCCCCGTCCATCTGCTGATGGATGGCAGTTCTCTCCTAGACAGAAAGGGAGAAAACTAGGTAGAAGACTGTCAGCCATCAGCAGGTGGGCAGGAGAGCAGGAAGTCATGAATAACCAGGACTCTTCTCAGGTGGCCGGGACTCTTTTCCAGGCCCAGTCTGCAATGACTATGATGTTGGTTCTCGGCAACCACTTACTTTATTATTTTATTTTTTTAAGTAATTTTTATTGAGTTTCATATTCAAAACATATACAAAGAGATACTATATCATATAGTATAAGTACAGAAAATAGTGAGAACATGCTATGAATATCAATGATGTTTTTTAACACAAAATAACATTGTTTTAATAATATTCATATAATATTGTCGTTTAATATTATCAGCATTACGTTGTATATAAACTTTATATAAAGGTAAAATGCACTATGCAGAACAAGTTATAACTGACATAAATTTCTTATTTTTATTAACCCCTTAAGGACACATGACGTACCGGTACGGCATGTTTCCCGAGTCCTTAAGGACACATGACGTACCGGTACGTCATGGCTTTAAATAGCGATGCCGGCGCCGCGGGGGTTAATCGGAACGGGATGCCGGCTGAAATGGAAAAGGTTAACAGTAAGTGGGAGCTCCCTCCCTCTCCGATCGGGGGGCTGCTGTGCCTTTGCAGCCCCCCGATGGAGAGGGAGAGAGCCCCCAGAGAGCCCCCCGAAGCCCCGTCCTCACCCTTCCCCGTCTGCGAAGTTCTGACCATAACTGAGCAGACGGGGAAGGTTCCCATGGCAACAGGACGCCTGCTCAGGCGTCCTGCTGTCCATGGTGCTGAACAGATCTGTGCTGAAAGCATAGATCTGTTCAGTGTAAGTAAAATACAGTACAGAAACCTATATAGGTTCTGTACTGTATTTTACAGACATCAGACCCACTGGATCTTCAAGAACCAAGTGGGTCTGGGTCAAAAAATAAAAAGAATAAGTGAAAAAAGTTAAGATAAAAAAAAAAACATTTATCACTGAATAAAAATTAAAAAAATAAAATAAACTACACATATTAGGTATCGCCGCGTCCGTAACGACCTGATCTATAAAACGGCCATGTTACTTTCCCCGCACAGTGAACGCCATAAAAATAAAAAAATAAAAACTATGAGAAAATTGAAATTTTGCCCACCTTACTTCCCAAAAAAGGTAATAAAAGTGATCAAAAAAGTCGCATGTACGCCAAAATAGTACCAATCAAACCGTCATCTCATCCCGCAAAAAATGAGACCCTACTCAAGATAATCGCCCAAAAACTGAAAAAACTATGGCTCTTAGACTATGGAAACACTAAAACATCATTTTTTTTGTTTCAAAAATAAAATCATTGTGTAAAACCTACATAAATAAAAATAAAGTATACATATTAGGTATTGCCGCGTCCGTATCGACCGGCTCTATATAAATATCACATGACCTAACCCCTCAGGTGACCACCGTAAAAAAAAAAAAAAAAAACGGTGTAAAAAAAGCTATTTTTTGCCATCTTACGTCACAAAAAGTGTAATAGCAAGCGATCAAAAAGTCATATGCACCCCAAAATAGTGCCAATCAAACTGTCATCTCATCCCGCAAAAAATTAGACCCTACTCAAGATAATCGCCCAAAAACTGAAAAAACTATGGCTCTCAGACTATGGAGACACTAAACAATTTTTTGGTTTTAAAAATGAAGTTATTGTATAAAACTTACATAAATAAAAAAAAATTGTATACATATTAGGTATCGCTGCGTCCGTGACAACCTGCTCTATAAAATTACCACATGATCTAACCTGTCAGATGAATGTTGTAAATAACAAAAAAAAAAAAAGTGCCAAAAAAGCTATTTCTTGTTAGCTTGCCGCACAAAAAGTGTAATATAGAGCAACCAAAAATCATATCTACCCTGAACTAGTACCAACAATACTGCCACCCTATTCCGTACTTTCTAAAATGGGGTCCCTTTTTTGGAGTTTCTACTCTAGGGGTGCATCAGGGGGGCTTCAAATGGGACATGGTGTCAAAAAACCAGTCCAGCAAAATCTGCCTTCCAAAAACCGTATGGCATTCCTTTCCTTCTGCGCCCTGCCGTGTGCCCGTACAGTGGTTTACGACCACATATGGGGTGTTTCTGTAAACTACAGAATCAGGGCCATAAATAATGAGTTTTGTTTGGCTGTTAACCCTTGCTTTGTAACTGGAAAAAAAATATTAAAATGGAAAATCTGCCAAAAAAGTGAAATTTTGAAATTGTATCTCTATTTTCCATTAAATCTTGTGCAACACCTAAAGGGTTAACAAAGTTTGTAAAATCAGTTTTGAATACCTTGAGGGGTGTAGTTTCTTAGATGGGGTCACTTTTATGGAGTTTCTACTCTAGGGGTGCATCAGGGGGGCTTCAAATGGGACATGGTGTCAAAAAAACTGTCCAGCAAAATCTGGCTTCCAAAAACCATATGGCGCACCTTTCACTCTACGCCCCGCTGTGTGGCCGTACAGTAGTTTACGGCCACATATTGGGTGTTTCTGTAAATGGCAGAGTCAGGGCAATAAAGATACAGTCTTGTTTGGCTGTTAACCCTTGCTTTGTTAGTGGAAAAAATGGGTTAAAATGGAAAATTAGGCAAAAAAATGAAATTCTCAAATTTCATCCCCATTTGCCAATAACTCTTGTGCAACACCTAAAGGGTTAACGGAGTTTGTAAAATCAGTTTTGAATACCTTGAGGGGTGTAGTTTATAGAATGGGGTCATTTTTGGGCGGTTTCTATTATGTAAGCCTCGCAAAGTGACTTCAGAGCTGTAGTGGTCCCTAAAAATTGGGTTTTTGTAAATTTCTGAAACATTTCAAGATTTGCTTCTAAACTTCTAAGCCTTGTAACATCCCCAAAAAATAAAATATCATTCCCAAAATAATTCAAACATGAAGTAGACATATGGGGAATGTTAAATCATCACAATTTTTGGGGGTATTACTATGTATTACAGAAGTAGAGAAACTGAAACTTTGAAATTTGCAAATTTTTCCAAATTTTTGGTAAATTAGGTATTTTATTATGCAAAAAAATTAATTTTTTTGACTTTATTTTACCAGTGTCATGAAGTACAATATGTGACGAAAAAACAATCTCAGAATGGCCTGTATAAGTAAAAGCGTTTTAAAGTTATCAGCACTTAAAGTGACACTGGTCAGATTTGCAAAAAATGGCCTGGTCCTTAAGGTGAAAATGAGCCTGGTCCTTAAGGGGTTAACTCTCATTTAACCAATTCTCAGTTGACCAATCATTCCTTGACATTTATAATTACATAGTTTACTGTTGAGGGAAATGTTTTAACCATACTTTCCAATTCAAAAGCATTTTCTCATTCGTGTTTGAGAACCTTGTGTCTATTTGTTCATTAATGTACTTTTTTGAAACAATATTTATGATGTCTGTTATATTCGGTATGACTTTAGCTTTCCAAAGCTTAGCCAATGTGGATCTGTATGCAACAAAGGTATGAGTGATCGGGAATCGGCTCAGAGGATTCAATTCGTCCATTCCTAAGTTTAATAGCTAATTCAGGAGAGATCACCATTGATTTACCTGTCACCATATTAACTAGTGTGGTCAAATCCTCTTTTAGTTTTGCCAGTTTAGGACAGTTCCAAAAAATATGGATTAAAGTTCCTCTCTGACCACACTCTCTCCAGCACATGTCCGAGAAATTTTCGTAGAAGCAATGTAATTTCACTGGTGTAAGGTACCACCACCTCATTGTCATTTTATATAATTGTTCCCTATGATTGGTACACATAGTGGCTTTTTTTTTAATAATGATAGTGCTTTACTCCATTTATCTGGAGGTAATGCCATGTTTAAGTCAATTTCCCATTTCTTGTGATGGGAGAGTAGATCTGAACTTAAGTCGGAGTTGGAAATGTCATAGATTAATTCGAAGTTTTTTGCAGTGAGGCTAGGGTGGTTTGGGTTTAGTAAGTCAGTCAAATATTGAGAGAGGTACACCTCCGTGTTAGGATATTTTCTCCAATGTTTCTCAAGAAAATTATATATAGACAAGTCTTTCTCAGTGAGGTCAAACTGGATTTTAAGCGATTCAAAGGTTCGTAACTTGCACTCAACTAGAACATTGCTCAATGATGTAATACCTTTATTGACCCAAGATATAATTTTGTTTAGTCCTGCAAGATGTTTTAGAGACTCAATTTCCAGCTCATGTTTAACCATATTAGTAGTACCTCTATTAGTCATTATCTGCTAACTTCAAACTTAGAAAGTAGCGTTTATTGTGGGCAAATATTATCTAGGCATATCTGTGAATTTAGATGAGTTCAAAATTAGTTGTTTCCAGTTAGCCGTTTGTATAATGGTGGATTCAATTTGTTCCCATTGTTTTTGTGGATCGCTATTTTTGATTTTGAAACCACTTACTTTTAACTTTTAAATGACAGACTGATTAAATCAATTAACCTGTCTCTACTTTATGATGTCGTTAGTATGGGCAGCATAAAGTTGATGACAGGTTCCCTTTAAATCAATGGGTGTGTGTGCTTAATTGTTATTTTCAATTAATTGAATGCTCAAAAAATGTTTTGTCTCACTCTCATTTCTTCTTGCCGCATGTTGAAGCTTTACTTGGAACCTTGTTAAGATCCAACAATGTAAAATATGATTTATAGTCACGGTTTAGACCCATAGGTTCCAAGGTTTGGAGCCTATGGATCCAATAGGCCTCCCTCTTTCTCAGGGCCGTCTTTAACAAGGGGCAAAAGGGGAAGTGCTCGGGCCCAGTTGCCCCTGGGGGGCCCAAGGCAGCTACCGCTTAAGCCCTGCTAGCCACTTCCCCGGGTGTCAGGCTGTCAGCTACACAGGGGGTGCTGCCATGCCATGCCTGCCGGCACTCCAGGCAGCGTACTGTGAGAGCTGTGATTCTCTAGGACCTTAGGCTTAGATGACATCATCACCATGTGACCAGTAACCTAGTAATATTACTGGTCACATGGCTATGAGGTCATCAAGGTCCTTTCTACCGGGAGTGTTGCAGGAGAAGTTTGCCTTAACTGTGGAGCTTTTTGTGAAGATTACATCAGAAATAATTTGTGGTGCTCGCGTCCTAGGATTGGCATTCCACGAAACAAGAACAGAAAGGAACGCACTCACTGTAAGTTGTCTGCAAAATCTCTTGTTTATTGCTACATAATCTTGTGACGCGTTTCGACACTCGCAGGTGTCTTTATCAAGAGGCAATACACACATTACAAAAAAAATCACCATTAAATAGCCCAACCCCTATCAAGGTGCGCACATCACATGATCGTGAGGTCATAAAACACACCTCCTAATATCAGGTGTAGACACACAGTTTAAACAAATATTCTAACAAATAAATCTCAACATGGATATGGTCTTCTCCTGCTTGTATTCGCAATATGCAGCACAATCTCGCATCACTTCACCTATAGAGAAGCATGTATAAACATATCCATCATGAAAATCTATCCATATCATCTACATACAAATATTAGTAGCAGCTTAATTCAAAGCCCTTATATCAGTCATCCAAGATCGGGAGAACATATCCCTATCAAAGGTTTCTTCACATGCGACAGTAATTACGTCATATATATTTTAAATTGTCCATGTGGTCTTTTGTATGTAGGGGAAACGTCTATATGAATGAAAGATCGATTTAGTTAGCACAAGTCCACAATCAGGAAGGAGAATATGCTATTACCAATACCGCACCATTTTCATCAAGCAAGACACAATATATCGCAGTTGCGTTTTCAGATCATTGAAGGGGTTAAACAGCCCAGGAGAGGAGGTGATAGGAACTTATTATTGAGAAAGAGGGAGGCCTATTGGATCCAAAGGCTCCAAACCTTGGAACCTATGGGTCTAAACCGTAACTATGAATTAAACAGTTTTTTATGAAAAAAAAAATGTTTTCATTTAAAAAAAGTTTTTTCTTTTTTCTTAGTTTTTTCAACAATTTTCAGCTTTGTATTTAATTTTTACGATTTATAGTGATCGATTCGAATTAAGCTGCTACTAATATTTGTAATGTAGTTATTCAGAGGCTCACCAATTAGGTATTATGGATAGAGGTGCTCAAACACCGGTACACCCAAAGAACCGTGTAGTAGAGAAAATTCAATGTATAAAAATGTGATGGCACACTCACATATGGTAGAAACTTGAGATAATGGATATCTTGGTTATGATAAAATGGTATTTATTAATGGTAAGAAAAGATATAAACTAAGTAACGGTTATATAAAGTCTGTTATATATTCACAAGTAGATGGTATATTATGTGCAAATGAACGCCAATACAAGGTACTAGGTACAAGTACCAGATAGGCAAGCTGAGTACATATAGGAAATTTAGTTGGATATGCAAGGTGCTAAGTGTAAGCTCAGTACATACAAGTGCAATGTGCAGGCTCGGTATATCAAAGTGCAAAATGCAAGCTTGGTAGAATATGTGCAATATGCAAACTCAATACATAAAGTGCTATGTGCAAGCTGAGTACATTTTTGAATAATTTGGATGTACTGAAAAGTGCTATGTGCAAGCTGAGTACATTTTGACAAAATAGGATGTACTAAAATTTTCAGTTCAGATGATCACTATGATATGATAAATATAAAAATAGGGTATGTGCAGATACGCAGGCTCAGTACATGAAAGTGCAATTCGCAAGATTGATACACATAGGCTATGTGCAAGCTGAGTACAATGTAATTAATATACACTGAGGTTTTTCCATTTCAAGTATTCAATGTGATGATGTTAAAGTGCTATATGCCTGATAAGTATACCAAAATATTGTTAAGGTATGCTGGATATACAAGAGTTGATTCTTTCACAGGGGTGAACGATTCCAGGTGAAAAACAACGTCTTGGTTTATGTACACCACAATTTAGGATTCAGCTACAAATTAATTAAATCAGAGTATGTAAATATACAGTATAAAAATATGAACAATATAATGAGCGATGTGTGCTTATATTAAGCAGGCACTGAGTATCTATTGAGTCTGACCCAGAATTTGGTCATACAAGAATTGACCGTGGTTGAGATCCACACTCTGCGTGGAGGTATACAGTTCATCTAAGCCCATTTAGTTTCCTGGGAACAAAGTCCTTATGCTAATATTCTCATATTGAGATGGTGTTAAATCTTTAAATATTTAGCTGTTACAATTGCAGCCTGTGTAGAAGAGAGAAACTGTGTACATTACCGCTCCAAGCCGTTCTGTTTTCTGCTTTGTCCTGCAAGGACCTGTATTGAGTTTGCATATTGCACATATTCTACCACGCTTGCATTTTGCACTTTGATATACCGAGCCTGCAGATTGCACTTGTATGTACTGAGCTTGCACTTAGCACCTTGCATATCCAACTTAATTTCCTATATGTACTCAGTTTACCTATATGTACTCCGCTTGCCTATCTGGTACTCGTACCTAGTACCTTGTATATTCAGCTTGAATTGACGTTCATTTGCACATTATATACCATCTACTTGTGAATATATAGCAGACTTTATATAACTGTTACTTAGTTTATATCTTTTCTTACCATTAATAAATACCACTATATCATAACCAAGATATCCATCATCTCAAGTTTATACCATATGTGAGTGTGCCATCACATTTTTATACATTGAATTTGCTACTAATATTTGTATGTAGATGATATGGATAGGTTTTCATGATGGATATGTTTATACATGCTTCTCTATAGGTGAAGTGATGCGAGATTGTGCTGCATATTGCGAATACAAGCAGGAGAAGACCATATCCATGTTGAGATTTATTTGTTAGAAAATGTGTTTAAACTGTGTGTCTACACCTGATATTAGGAGGTGTGTTTTATGACCTCACAATCATGTGACGTGCGCACCTTGATAGGGGTTGGGCTATTTAAAGGTGATTTTTTGTAATGTGTGTATTGCTGTCTGATAAAGACACCTGCGAGTGTTGAAACGCGTCACAAGATTATGTGGCAATAAACAAGACATTTTGCAGACAACTTACAGTGAGTGCCGGTCCTTTCTGTTCTTGTAGTGTGGAGATGGCAGCAGTATCAGGAGACCACAGAGTGGCAAGGTGACAGAGTGGGGAGGTGGGTGGCAATACCAGTACCAGCTGAAGATGGTGGATAAAAGAAGGAGCACTTGGCATCAGATGTGTGGCATAAGGTGGGTGGCAGCATCAGAATAGTAGCTGAGGCAGATAGCCAGAATAAACCAATCTCTTTTGTCAAAGTGTTGGTGTGGCACCATGGATGATCTAGTCTGCTGCATCAGGCGGTAGGTGGAAATCCTGGCTGGTCCACGCCTGATTCATCTTGACAAAGGTCAGCCAAATATAAAGGTGACATAGTGTGGATATGGCAGCAGCATCAGGATACCACAGAGTGGCAAACTGACATAGTGTGGATATGGCAGCAGCAGCATCAGGATATCACAAAGTGGCAAGGTGACATAGTGTGGAGATGGCAGCAGCAGCATCAGGAGACCCCCTGACTAAGGTGGGTGAAAGAAGGAGAACTTGGAATCAGGTGTGTGGCATCAGGCGGGTGGCAGCATCAAAGAAGTAGCTGGGGCAGGTAGCCAGAAGAAATAGGTCTCTTTTTTCAAGGTTTGGGTGAGGCGGCATGGATGATCTAATCATCAGGCATTGGTGATTCAGCTTCTGTGCCATTGGATGAGTTTATGCATACTTCCGGGATCGATTGCTAAAGGAATGACTGAGGAGGAGTAGAAAAAGGTGCTGGAGCATCAGGCCCAGCAGATGATGGGAAGGACAGACAGCTCCCTTCGGCTGAGGGGGTGGAGCCTTGACTGTCTGCGTGCCACTGGGTGATGCAGTGGTTGCTGCGGCATGCTGGACAACCACATCGGAGCCACGGTTCTCCCAGGCCACTTTATGGTGATGCTGCATATGTTGACACAGGGGCGAGGTGCCAACATTGTCACCCTGGCCACGCTTCACCTTGTGCCCACAGATTCTACATATGGCCATGTTCACCTCCTCCGGCGGCTTAACAAAAAACTGCCACACCGCCGAGTAGGTGATTTACCCCCAACACTCCGCACTGACTAACTGCTACCGCCGCTGCTTCTGTGAACCCCTGCACCACTAATTTCCTGCAAAGCGGGTGGTCTACCCTGGGCACGTTTTTCTCCCGACCTCCCACTGCTGCCACCCTGCTGACTCCCGGCCATGCTAGCAACTTGCTGGCTCCGCCGCTGCCTCACGGGCAAGCTGCCACCCTCTACTCCCGATGATGATGAAGCCCCTAATTCACCCTGCTCCCAAGTGCGATCAGCTACATCATCATCATCGAGTACTGTCTGCACATCACTGATGTCCTCCTCAATGGTCTCTGGGTAAGGAGCCTGACTGCTCGCAACACCAGCTCCCACGCCACTCTCCTCATCACTACTTGCGCGCCTACCGGAGGAAGCGGCGGATGTCTCCTCCACATCTTGGCTGGCCAGTAGCTGCTGACTGTCCTCGAGTAGCTTGTCCTCGCTGTATAGTGGAGCTGAGCCCACAGCATATAATACTTCTCTGGCTGAGGGAACAGAAAAGGACAGAGGTAGATTAAAGACAGATGAGGGCACAGGGCCTGCTCCCGGGCCATGCCAACTAAGGGTTTTGTCTGACGAACCCACCGACTCTTGGCTGGGGGTGTTTGATGTCATTTGGGACAAAGTGGATGACCAAGTCAACCATTCAAGAACCACTGGGTTGCTGGTCAAGACACGAAACACTAGGAGCTCAGGCCTCTCGCTGTGACTCCTGATGCCACGCCCCCTTACTCATTTAAGCCTCTGCCACTCCCCTGTGCAGGGCCTGGCACTTCTCTGTCTGAAATACTGTTAGATCAAATAAATAAATAAAAAGGAAATTAAAACACCCCACAAAAGTCTGTAATTTTCTCACTCCACCACACAACGGCTAATAAGCCCTTTTTTGCCACTAATACAAGCCAAAAAGGGCTTTAGAACATATAACTGCACCGCTGAATGGCAAATAGGACCTTTTTTTCCACTTTTCCACGCCACAAAATGCTTTAGAACAAAGATGCTCAACCTGTGGCCCTCCAGCTGTTGTAAAACTACAACTTCCACCATGCCCTGCTGCAGGCTGATAGCTGCAACTGGGAATGCTGGGAGTTGTAGTTTTGCAACAGCTGGAGGGCCGCAGGTTGAGCATGCCTGTTTTAGAACATATAACTGCACCGCTGAACGGCAAATAGGCCCTTTCTTTTTTCCACTTATTCAATCCACAAAAGGCTTTAGAACATATAACTGCACTGCTGAACGGCAAATAATATATATTTTTTTGCCACTAAGGCCTCTTTCACACGGGCGAAAATTCTGCGCGGTTACAATGCGTGAGGTGAACGCATTGCACCCGCACTGAATCCGGACCCATTCATTTCTATAGGCCTGTGCATATGAGCAGTGATTTTAACGCATCACTTGTGCGTTTATTTTGCAAGCATTCACAAGCAAGTGCATATGCAGTGCGATTTTCACGCATGGTTGCTAGGAGATGATTAGGATGGGGACCCCGATTATTATTATTTTCCCTTATAACATGGTTCACACAGTTCATTAATGGCACAAAGGAATGATCCTGTTCGTAGTGACGCCAAGATTTATTTAATGCAGCATGTCAGACCAACAGGGGAATTATGTGTGAGGTCACGGTGTGAGCATTAGGTGTGCCAAGGTAAATACAGTTCTGGTTACTCACGGTTATGTTGTCCCTGGGCAGGCCTGCATAAGTGATAAGGAGAACGGCACAGGAATTCGCTGGGGCACACTCTGATGTAAGGGACAAAGGCCAGATGGTGGTTCGAGGTGCCCTTGATGGTCAGTATTAATGTGCCTATGGCAAGGTCCCTTGTAGTCGTGGCGCCAGTACCTTTTATGGTGGTACAACCATTTACTGTAGTGTTAACTGAGGAGATGGAGGCTGAGACAAGGATGGTGAAATCCAGCTTATAACTTTAACTGAATGTTTCTCCTGGTAACATTACATTAAAGTATAAAACAGTCTCTAGTATATCCAGATATGAAATACAGTATTTAGTACGTCCAGATATGAAATACAGTCTCTCATGCATACGGGGGTAGGATATTGTAAGTCCTCAGGTGAAACAGGCTCTTTGTCTTTTATATATATGAAAGCTACTGCTTCAGACTAGGCTTTTGAAGTATAAAATTCTTAGGCTGGTATTAACTCTCGCCTGATTCTAACCTGAATTAAAGGTGTTTTTTTAGAATCCTTGAACCCATATTTCCAGTGCTTTTCTGGCAGTTGTCCTAACTGTCCTCAGGATTTAAACTGGAGGTGTGGATGCCGGAAGCTGTGTCCTACACCTAATTGCAAAGGCGCCTGGGAAGCCTTTGAGTATGGCCGTTTTGCTATGCATTATCTTAAATAAAATATACTAATCCCCATGAATACTTGCTGTTTACAGCTTGTCACTGATCACCCCGGAGAAGTGAGCTATAGAAGTGGACTTCTAACTCTGGACTGTGGAGCCTACAGGGAGAGAGCAGAGAGGCAGGAGGCCTCCCTCAAGCAGGCAGCTACATCATGGCTGCTCACTGACTAGACTTCAGGAAGGACTGCCCTAACTAGGCCTGAGCTAAGCTATATATACACTGTAACACTGCCCCATTTAGTGGAGAAACTAGTGTAGCGCACACTAACTAGGCCTGTATAAAGGATCTTACACATAGGCCTCATGCACACGACCGTTGTGTGCATCCGTGGCCGTTGTGCCGTTTTCCGTTTTTTTTTTGCGGACCCATTGACTTTCGGAAAATGCACCGTTTTGCAGCCGAGGCCGTGATCCGTGTATCCTGTCCGACCTGTCCTATTTTTTTGACGGACAACGGTTCACGGACCCATTCAAGTCAATGGGTCCGTGAAAGAACACGGATGCACACAAGATTGGCATCCGTGTCCGTGATCCGTGGCCGTAGGTTGCTTTCATACAGACGGATCCGAAGATCCGTCTGCATAAAAGCTTTTTCTGATCTAAGTTTTCACTTCGTGAAAACTCATTTCCGACAGTATATTCTAACACAGAAGCGTTCCCATGGTGATGGGGACGCTTCTAGTTAGAATACACTGCAAACTTTGTACAAGACTGCCCCCTGCTGCCTGGCAGCACCCGATCTCTTACAGGGGGATATGATAGCACAATTAACCCCTTCAGGTGCGGCACCTAAAGGGGTTAATTGTACTATCATATTCCCCTGTAAGAGATCAGGGCTGCCAGGCAGCAGGGGGCAGACCCCCCCCCTCCCCAGTTTGAATATCGTTGGTGGCACAGTGTGCCCCCACCATCGCCCCCCCCCCTCCCTCCCGCTATTGTATTAAATCGTTGGTGGCACAGTGTGCCAACCACCATCGGCCCCCCTCCCTCCCTCTATTGTATTAAATCGTTGGTGGCACAGTGTGCCAACCACCATCGGCCCCCCTCCCTCTATTGTATTAAATCGTTGGTGGCACAGTGTGCCAACCACCATCGGCCCCCCTCCCTCTATTGTATTAAATCGTTGGTGGCACAGTGTGCCAACCACCATCGCCCCCCCCCCCCTCCCTCTATAGCAGTAACATTGGTGGCAGTGTGCGGTCTCAACAGTAGAAGATTCATACTTACCTGCTTGCTGCTGCGATGTCTGTGAACGGCCGGGAGCTCCTCCTACTGGTAAGTGACAGTTCTTTAGCAATGCGCCGCACAGACCTTTCACTTACCAGTAGGAGGAGCTCCTGGCCGGACACAGACATCGCAGCAGCCAGGTAAGTATGAATCTTCTACTGTTGAGACCGCACACTGCCACCAATGTTACTGCTATAGAGGGAGGGGGGGGCGATGGTGGTTGGCACACTGTGCCACCCACCATTTAATACAATAGAGGGAGGGAGGGGGGCCGATGGTGGTTGGCACACTGTGCCACCAACGATTTAATACAATAGAGGGAGGGAGGGGGGGCCGATGGTGGTTGGCACACTGTGCCACCAACGATTTAATACAATAGAGGGAGGGAGGGGGGCCGATGGTGGTTGGCACACTGTGCCACCAACGATTTAATACAATAGAGGGAGGGAGGGGGGGCGATGGTGGGGGCACACTGTGCCACCAACGATATTCAAACTGGGGAGGGGGGGGGGGAACGCCTCTGTGTTAGAATATACTGTCGGATCTGAGGTTCACGAAGTAGCTCATATCCGACAGTATATTCTAACATAGAGGCGTTCCCATGGTGATGGGGACGCTTCAAGTTAAAATATACCATCGGATTGGAGAAAACTCCAATCCGATGGTATAAAAGAACTCCAGACTTTACATTGAAAGTCAATGGGGACGGATCCATTTGAAATGGCACCATATTGTGTCAACATCAAACGGATCCGTCCCCATTGACTTGCATTGTAATTCAGGACGGATCCGTTTGGCTCCGCACGGCCAGGCGGACACCAAAACGACTTTTTTTTCATGTCCGTGGATCCTCCAAAAATCAAGGAAGACCCACGGACAAAAAACGGTCACGGATCACGGAGCCACGGACCCCGTTTTTGCGGACCGTGAAAAAAAACTGTCGTGTGCATGAGGCCATAGAATCACATAGTGACATGGGAGAATATGACATGAGATGAAGTACAGTATACAGGCATAATATATGACAATAAAACACAATCAAACTAGTTTGCGGTGCCTACGATCACGAGTGGGACACTGGATATGCGGATCCGCAATACACGGGCGCCGTTCCGTGGACATTCCACATCATAGATGCGGACCTATTCACTTCAATGGGTCCGCAAATCTGGAGAAGCGGAATGGTATGGAACTAAAGCACGGAACTGAACCCTACGGAAGCACTACAAAATGCTTCCGTGGGGTTTCGTCCCGTACTTCCGTTTCGCAAAAAGATAGAACATGTCCTATCTTTTTGCGGAATGCCTGGATCGCGGACCCATTAAAGTGAGTGGGTCCGCGATCTGCTGCGGCCGCCCCGCGGTCGGTGTTCGTGCATTGCGCCCTGCAATTTGAGGGCTGCAGCACGGCCACGGGGCGCACACGTTCGTGTGCAGGAGGGCAAACAGTGCAGTCTTCTGTACAGGCCTACAGTACTCGACCACAGCATGCCCAAGTTGCAGCCACGACATGACCATGATGCATGGTTGTACCTTAAGTGTTTACTTAGGCCCCATGCACATGACCGTATCCGTTTTGTGGTCCGCAAACTGTGGATCCGTAAAACACGGATTCCCGCAGTGTGCATTGCGCCATTTTCTTTCTCCCTTCAATAGACATCTTCTATGCTTGTCCGCAAGATGGACAAAAATAGGACACAGGGCCGGTGCAACCATATAGGCGAACTAGGCGTTCGACTAGGACGCCGGCCTGCTGGGGGCGCCTCTGGTGGGCTCCCCCTGATTGGGGCTGCAGCCCTGGGCGAGCGGCTCTTGAGCCGCCCCCAGCGCCGTTACAGGGGCGTCAGGAGGTGGAGGTCCTTCTTAAATATGGCAGAACAGGCATCTGCTTACCCTGATGGCAGGTTCCTGCTCTGCCAGTAAATTACCGGAGGAGAGGAGGCGGGCGGCAAGGGAGGCTGTTCTAGCAGCTCCCCACTCCTCCCTCGCGCGCCCTCTGTGATGCCGGAATATGACGTCATTCCGGCCCCGGCATACTAAATGGCACGCTGGAGGACTGAGGAGCTGCACCACACTGGACCCAAGGCAGGTGAGTGTTTAAGTGTTTGACTGAGTGAGTGTCTGTCTGTGTATTTATGTCTGTATTTCTGTCAGTAAATGTATGTGTGTCTGTCATTGAGTGTCTGTGTGTGTATGTCAGTGAGTGAGTGTATGTCAGTGAGTGTGGATGTCTGTCAGTCAGTAAGTGTCTATGTGTTTGTCAGTGAGTATGTGTGTGTTTGTCAGTGAGTATATGTGTGTGTTTGTCTGCCAGTGAGTGAATGTATGTCAGTGAGTTTCTGTGTGTGTGTGTGTTTCAGTGGGTAGGTGTATGTCTGTCTGTCAGTGAGTGAGTGAGTGTGTGTCTGTCTGTCAGTGAGTGTATGTGTGTCTGTCAGTGAGTATGTCTGTCAGTGAGTTTCTGTGTACATCATTCAGTGAGTGTCTGAGTGCGTGCCTGTCTGTCAGTGAATGTATGTCTATCTGTCAGTGAGTGTATGTGTCTGTCAGTGAGTGTATGTGTGTCTGTCAGTGAGTGTATGTGTGTCTGTCAGTGAGTTTCTGTGTACGTCATTCAGTGAGTGTCTGAGTGCGGAACTGTCTGTCAGTGTGTGTGTGTGTGTGTGTCTGTCAGTGAGTTTCTGTGTGTGTGTCTGTGTGTGTGTGTTTCAGTGGGTAGGTGTATGTCTGTCAGTGAGTGTCTGTCAGTGAGTGAGTGTGTGTCTGTCTGTCAGTGAGTGTATGTGTGTCTGTCAGTGAGTATGTCTGTCAGTGAGTTTCTGTGTACATCATTCAGTGAGTGTCTGAGTGTGTGTCTGTCTGTCAGTGAGTGTATATCTATCTGTCAGTGAGTGTATATCTATCTGTCAGTGAGTGTATGTGTGTCTGTCAGTGAGTTTCTGTGTACGTCATTCAGTGAGTGTCTGAGTGCGTATCTGTCAGTGTGTGTGTGTGTCTGTCAGTGAGTTTCTGTGTACGTCATTCAGCGAGTGTCTGAGTGCGTATCTGTCAGTGTGTGTGTGTGTGTGTCTGTCAGTGAGTGAGTGACATGAGGGGGCGACAAAATGGATCTTTGCCTAGGGTGGCAAAAATCCTTTCACCGGCCCTGATAGAACATAACAAATTTTTTGCAGCCCCATTGAAATGAATGGTTCTGCATGCAAAGAAAATGCAGATCGGATGCGGGATAAAAATACGGTCGTGTGCATGGGGACTTACCAGGGATAAAAATCTTTCCTGGTCATGTGATGAACACACAGTTGCACTGCTTACATAGAGCTTATGACTGTTCTGTAACAACCTGTGCACTGTGTGCCCATCACATAGGGCCAGGACAGATTTTTCCCAACTGAAGGTTCATACTAAGTTACAGCAAGCAGAGATTTTGAAATTGATATAAGAAGTACAACAGAACGTTTTAAAACTTTTTATGAAATAAACAATAACCAATAACCTGAAGCTGTAACACCCCTTGATCACTTGTGGGTGGAATAATCCACATCATGATTTAGGTAGTACTGTTACTAATTCTACTCCCTATATAATCTCACACGAGATAATGTCATTGCCTCTGACTCATTCGCCTCTAGTTCTTACAGCTTTTCTTTGTACAACTAAGGATTAGAGATATCAGACACAAGGGCAGGACCAGGATTGCTACTGCAAACATAATATAAGCAGCTCAATGAAAAAATGACTACATTCATACACTGCCCACATTTTCCAACCCTCCCACTTCAAGAATTCCATTTTACTGATTACTCAGATTTCCGTCTCTCCTCTGCCACTCCTCAAATAAGAGTGTTTCACACCCTGCTCCAGTATCTGTCACACTGCTATATAAAGGCACATTCAGAAAGATGACAGTTGTCCTTGCTAATGCTTACACTTTATTATATTTAGGCCTGTATTAGACCTGCAGATCAGCATTTCCATTGTCTGGAGGAAAGTGTTCCTTCTGAACAATTGCCTGCTCGTCAGTAAAGGAGACCACTGCTATTACATGTAACGATCTCCTCCACAGTATGGTGAGGAGCGATCGCTAATGCCATCACTTGTCCCCATACAGACTCGTTGTTTGCCGGCAGCAGACCATGATTAGACAGCACGTTCTGTCGTGGGCAAAAAATGACTTTTTAGCATGCTTAAAAATAGTGATAAGCGGCATAGGCAATATTCGAATTCGCAATATTTAGTGAATTTTTGGCCGAATATTCGCTATAAATTAGCAAATTTGAGAATTCGTGATCGATGTTTACTTGATTGTGAAAATCGGCAATGTGATATATTCCCAATAAATTAGCGATTAGAATAGTCAACACTATTTGCGATTACGAATATACATAGCACTATATTCTAAATATTCGTGAATTCTCGAAGTGGCGATATTCGCAACAAAAATTCGCGATTCGAATATTCACGCTCAACACTACTTAAAAATTGCAACTGCCCAATGAACAAGTAAATCAGCGGCACTTTTACACAGTCAGATCATAGCTAATAAGCGTTCCTATGAATGCTTGTTAGCGATGATCTGCCCGACTATCTCCAGGTCTGATAACAGCCCTTAGTCAAGGACAAGTACCTGGACAAAAGCCCTTATGAATATACACTGCAAATTTTTGTATCTCCAATATAACATTAAGAAGAGATCAACCACCCCCAAGTACATAATAATCTATGCAGTATAAGGGTCTGTTCCCACAGTGCTTTTCTGTATGGATCTATTCTGCTGCAAAATCTGTGCAGAATACGCTCACAATCCACATGCGATTGTTTTCAAGGGGAAATATGCGGCATGGAAAGAAAAAAACGTTGTCCATTCTTGCCCTGGTTTCCACGGCAGGTGTGGCAGACTCTGATGCAGGACCCTGTGACAATCAATCATGTCCTGATCTCAGTGGATACCCTATGCCAGTGGTGGCGAACCAATGGCATGGGTGCCAGAGGTGGCATTCAGAGCCCTCTCTGTGGGCACTCGCACCCTGAAAAGAGTCTATGATGTACCAATATGCTTTAGGCCCCTTGCACACGAACGTGTGCAAAATGCAGGCCGCAATGCACGAACACAGTCCGTAGGGCAGCCGCTGCGGATCGCGGCCGTTCCACAAAAAGATAGGACATGTTCTATCTTTTTGCGGAACGGAAGTACAGGACGATACCCCACGGAAGCACCCCGTAGTGCTTCCGTTCCGTACCATTCCGCATCTCCGGATTTGCGGACCCATTCAAGTGAATTGGTCTGCATCCGTGATGCGGAATGCCCACGGAACGGCACCCGTGTATTGCGGATCCGCAAATGCGGTCCACAATATGGCAATGTGATTTTTTTGCAGACCCATTCACTTTCAATGGGTCCGTGGAAAACTCGGCTAATGCACCGCTTGTCATCCGCATCCGTGATCCGTGTTTCCAGTCCGTGAAAAAATTATGACCTGTCCTATTTTTTTCACAGACAACGGTTCGCGGACCCAACCCATTCAAGTCATTGGGTCCGTGAAAAAACATGGAGGCACACAAGATTGTCATCCGCGTCCGTGATCCGTGCCCGTTTTTTTCCTATCATTTGCAAGGCAAACTTGACTTAGATTTTTTTTTTACTTTCCTTCATGTCTGGTGATCCTCCAAAAATCAAGGAAGACGCACGGAAACGGATCACGGAACAACGGAACCCCGTTTTGCGGACCGTGAAAAAATACTGTTGTGTGCATGAGGCATAAGTCATCAATATCAGACCAGCGGTGGTCTGACTCCTGGTACCCCCACCCCAATCAGCTGTTTGAAGAGGTAGAAGCTTTAAGGCAAGCGCTGCTTCCACTTCAAAATTACTTGTGTGCCATCTCCTTTTCAGCAATTGCGCAGTATAATTACAACTGTTCGTTCCATTCACTTAATAGCACTATTATTTCTGCAGTAGGAGAAGGATACGAGGGAGAGGACAATGGAAAACTCAAGAAGCTAAGATGCCTGTGCCAGTGGACATAACTACTGTGTCGGGGAACTATGAGTGCTTTCTAGTGTGTCGGGGCACTAAGGGGGCATAATTACTGTGCAGGGGCACAAAGGGGACTGTGCGGGATTGGGCATGTATAGATAGGCTTTGATTAGTGTTAGATCTGAAGTTAATGAAAAATTCATATATATAGAGAGATTTTTGCAGGCATTCACTTTTCATCTGAATACATGTATAGTTGTAATAAAATATATTTATTAAAACAGAATATGATTAAAAAACAATTGGTATATCAACTCCACAACCCAAAGACAATATCTATTGCTGAGTTGTGTTGTGCATATGTAGTCGTCTGCAGTCTTATATTATTATCGACAGTCTCAGTACTATGCTGTATGATAAAATAGCTTGGGTTCAATAATTTAGGTCCGTAATTCCGAAATCGGATAATTAGTCCCCGTATGGCACACACCGCTATATGGTGCTTCACAAGCCACAGTACAGTCAATATCGCCAAGTCAAAACTTCATATGTCACAATAGATAGTATCGCCAGAACAATATTCCATCTTTTAATATTCTATAATATTGGGGTAACTCACATTTGAGGGGATGTTGCCGTTCCGAAGATATGCTAGAACGTGGCGTCCCGCGTGGTCTATGGCACTAATCTTACCTCTACTTTTGGACTTCTCCTTTGCAGAGTCCCCTATATTGGTGCGGTGGTGTCAGGCTTGTTTGTGACTGTAGATAGGCGCTGCGCTGTGTTTAGTTGCAGCGGTTGGCGTTCTTCATGGTTGCTGGTAGCGCGTGTTTCCGGGTATGGTGACATAGCTGTCCGCATGACTGAAAGCTCCGATCACATGACCCAAAGTCAATTCGCACATATCCGAATTTCCTCTCGTGATTTTGGTAACGAATCAATTTTTCCTAAAATGGTGGCTGAAAATGACTGATGACGTCACCACACCAGCATTATCAAGTGTTGAGTTCCTCACACGCACCGCAGGTCCTTTGGCGGGTCTTCTTCAATCAAGACGGGAGAGGACCGCCTCTCCGCAATCAAAGGGATGAGGTGAGTATAATTTTATTTTTTCTTGATGAAGTTTGCCGTGGTATTCGACAACAGAACGGCTGCGTCCTGAACGCCCCACAACCGCACTGTCTGATCGTACCCTTAGGCCTTTTTCACATGGGCGAGTATTCCGCGCGGATGCGATGCGTGAACGCATTGCACCCGCACTGAATCCCAACCCATTCATTTCTATGGGGCTGTTCACATTAGCAGTGATTTTCACGCATCACTTGTGCGTTGCGTGAAAATCGCAGAATGCTCCTCTTTGTGTGTTTTTCACGTAACGCAGGCCCCATAGAAATGAATGGGGTTGCGTGAAAATCTCAAGCATCCGCAAGCAAGTGTGGATGCGGTGCGATTTTCACGCACGGTTGCTAGGAGACGATCGGGATGGAGACCCGATCATTATTATTTTCCCTTATAATATGGTTATAAGGGAAGATAAGAGCATTCTGAATACAGAATGCATAGTACAATAGTGCTGGAGGGGTTAAAAAATAAAATAAAAATTTAACTCACCTTAGTCCACTTGCTCCCGTAGCCCGGCATCTCCTTCTGTCTTCACCTTAGCTCTGTGCAGCAACAGGACCCTGTGGTGACGTCACTCCAGTCATCACGTGATCCATCACATGATCTTTTACCATGGTGATGGATCATGTGATGGACCATGTGATGACCAGAGTGACGTCACCACAGGTCCTGTTGCTACACAGAGCTAAGATGACGACAGAAGGAGATGCCGGCTACGTGATCAAGTGGACTTAGGTGAGTTAAATTTTTTTTTATTTTTTTTTAGCCCCTCCAGCGCTATTTTACTATGCATTCTGTATTCAGCATGCTATTATTTTCCCTTATAACCATATAAGGGAAAATAATACAATCTACAGAACACCGATCCCAAGCCCGAACTTCTGTGAAGAAGTTCGGGTTTGGGTACCAAACTTGCGAGATTTTTCTCACGCGAGTGCAAAACGCATTACAATGTTTTGCACTCGCACGGAAAAATCGTGTGTGTTCCCGCAACGCACCCGCACATTTTCCCGCAACGCCCGTCTGAAAGAGGCCTTATACTTACTGTTTCTACAAAGAACCGCAGCAATAACACAGTAGATTTTTGAGCTGAATTTTCAGGACACTTGAGGGCATACCCAAAATGTCAGATCCAACTGTTAGCTGAAAGTCCACTGGAAATATGAACCTCAGGACACATATTTCCTTTTTTTTGCCGTTTTGGCATCTCCTTCTCCAAAAGGAAAGATATGCCAGAAAAAAAAATTGCTTTCTATGGCGTTTTTGGAGTGAACAAAAACCGTAGTGCAAACAGGGATGTTTTAGTAAAAAATAATTTTAGACAGCACCAACGTACTGTACATTTATCCAGTACACCAAATATGCATGGTATCCTGTAAATGTGTTGAAAGGTCATAAGAGCACACTCAGAATGAGGAAATGAAAAAAAAAAAGATGCACTATATGGGCTCGGTTACACTTAGGAATTTATAAGTTACTAGCAGAAGGACCCGGCTTCGCACGGGTATATTTAATCTATTTCATGTTTGTGTGTGTCGTTAAAAGATATCGACAGTATCCCCCATAATCGTGACCTCTACAGCATCCCGCCCCTTTAACAGTGAACTCCACAGTCCACCACCCCTTAACACTGACCCCCCACAGTGCCCCGACACTTTAAAATGGGACCTCCACAGCAGCCCATCCCCTTAACTTTGACCTTCACAGCACCCCACTCCCTTGACAGTGACCTCCTCAGGGGACCGTCCCCTTAACAGTGACCTCCACAGTACCCCGCTCCCTTAACAGTGACCTCACAGTACCCTGCTGCCTTAATAGTGACCTACACAGTAGTTGCCCCTTTAATAGTGGCCCCCGTGCCCCCCGTGCCCCCTTAACAGTCACCTCCACAGTGTCCCCCACTTTAACAGTAATATCCACAGTGAACACCTTTTTAACAGTGACCTCTACAGCGCCCTGCCCCTCTAATGCTAGGGCTACATGACAACATGTGTCGCGCAACATTTTGTCTCAACAATTTTTATAATCCTAGGCTATGGTGTCGCACTGCAACATGTGACATGCTGCGACTGTGACGCGACAGTCGCAAAAAATGCTGCAGTCGCAGCATGTCACGTGTCGCAGTGCAACACCATAGACTATCATTATAAAAATTGTTGTGCGACATTGGTGCAACACTAATGTCGCGCGACACATGTCGTCGTGTAGCCCTAGTCTAAAGCTGACCTACAGCAGTGAAGAAAAATGGCTGGGTTGTTATGGAAACCTGGAGTAAAACTGTGTGTATGTGGAGACTAAGGGCCTGCAAGCTCCTAATGGCTGATAAGGAACATGTGACCGTGTGTATGGCAGTTGGGATATGAAGAGAAAGACTTGCAGGCTTGTATTGGCTAATGTAGGTCATTGGCTAATATCTCAGGAATGGTACATCCTAGAGAGCTGAGACCCCCATAAGATTTCTTTCCAGGTAGCAAGGGATTTGTATACCAAGTGTCACGATCAGTGTGGGGGAAAAACTCCACACTAAGACAAGACTAATCTGAAAGTAGAAAACTGGCAACTCCAGAAGTACCACAGAATACAAACGACCAGCTAGTTAGAAGGCAGGAAGAAAATCTATATCCCGCACCTCCAAGAGTGAGAAACGGCTACTTATGGGAAAAGTAAATTACCAACAAGCAACACCTGAAGCAAGGCGTGTGGCATTCACCAAAACACAGACACAATAAGATCCACAGTGAACTTGTCAATTTAACCCACGAGTTGCCAGTCTCTCCGATCTCCTGGTACCTGCCACGGGAACGTCCGTGACACCAAGTTTCGTTAAAATTGATAGTTGCGTTTTTGAGTGATCGCGGAACATACATACATACATACACACATATATACATCCTATTTTATATATCTATAGCTATATCAGTGAATATTATGTAATTTATATTATAATTTATATTCCCTTTAAAATCCAATTTTATTAAAATATTAAAGGGGTTGTCCGGGTTCAGGACATAAGCTTCCCTTCACTCCTTTACCATGTACGAGTGCACAGCATTAAGTGCGCTGCATTGCACAGGGCAAGGTCTGCTTGTTGTGAGCCGGTGACATACCGCGCTTCACATCATTATGTTAGGCGGAGACTTCTGCTTAGCAGGGAGCCCGGTGATGTCACCATCACAAATAGGAGGTGTATAGTGCTGTTCTGGATAATTTTAGAGGCAGATATTAGTGATACAATGCAATTAAAAGTAGACAACGCATGTATACAGGGAGTGCAGAATTATTAGGCAAGTTGTATTTTTGAGGATTAATTTTATTATTGAACAACAACCATGTTCTCAATGAACCCAAAAAACTCATTAATATCTAAGCTGAATATTTTTGGAAGTAGTTTTTAGTTTGTTTTTAGTTTTAGCTATTTTAGGGGGATATCTGTGTGTGCAGGTGACTATTACTGTGCATAATTATTAGGCAACTTAACAAAAAACAAATATATACCCATTTCAATTATTTATTTTTACCAGTGAAACCAATATAACATCTCAACATTCACAAATATACATTTCTGACATTCAAAAACAAAACAAAAACAAATCAGTGACCAATATAGCCACCTTTCTTTGCAAGGACACTCAAAAGCCTGCCATCCATGGATTCTGTCAGTGTTTTGATCTGTTCACCATCAACATTGCGTGCAGCAGCAACCACAGCCTCCCAGACACTGTTCAGAGAGGTGTACTGTTTTCCCTCCTTGTAAATCTCACATTTGATGATGGACCACAGGTTCTCAATGGGGTTCAGATCAGATGAATAAGGAGGCCATGTCATTAGATTTTCTTCTTTTATACCCTTTCTTGCCAGCCACGCTGTGGAGTACTTGGACGCGTGTGATGGAGCATTGTCCTGCATGAAAATCATGTTTTTCTTGAAGGATGCAGACTTCTTCCTGTACCACTGCTTGAAGAAGGTGTCTTCCAGAAACTGGCAGTAGGACTGGGAGTTGAGCTTGACTCCATCCTCAACCCGAAAAGGCCCCACAAGCTCATCTTTGATGATACCAGCCCAAACCAGTACTCCACCTCCACCTTGCTGGCGTCTGAGTCGGACTGGAGCTCTCTGCCCTTTACCAATCCAGCCACGGGCCCATACATCTGGCCCATCAAGACTCACTCTCATTTCATCAGTCCATAAAACCTTAGAAAAATCAGTCTTGAGATATTTCTTGGCCCAGTCTTGACGTTTCAGCTTGTGTGTCTTGTTCAGTGGTGGTCGTCTTTCAGCCTTTCTTACCTTGGCCATGTCTCTGAGTATTGCACACCTTGTGCTTTTGGGCACTCCAGTGATGTTGCAGCTCTGAAATATGGCCAAACTGGTGGCAAGTGGCATCTTGGCAGCTGCACGCTTGACTTTTCTCAGTTCATGGGCAGTTATTTTGCGCCTTGGTTTTTCCACACGCTTCTTGCGACCCTGTTGACTATTTTGAATGAAACGCTTGATTGTTCGATGATCACGCTTCAGAAGCTTTGCAGTTTTAAGAGTGCTGCATCCCTCTGCAAGATATCTCACTATTTTTTACTTTTCTGAGCCTGTCAAGTCCTTCTTTTGACCCATTTTGCCAAAGTAAAGGAAGTTGCCTAATAATTATGCACACCTGATATAGGGTGTTGATGTCATTAGACCACACCCCTTCTCATTACAGAGATGCACATCACCTAATATGCTTAATTGGTAGTAGGCTTTCGAGCCTATACAGCTTGGAGTAAGACAACATGCATAAAGAGGATGGTGTGGTCAAAATACTCATTTGCCTAATAATTCTGCACTCCCTGTAGATGACAGCTGGGTCCATAGAACCCCAGAGTACGCTCACTTGTGTTGGAATTTTCCACAACAAAATACGTGGCATAAAGTTTTGTTGCAGATTTCCTGCAGCTGAATGTCTCTACGCATTGCATTGCAGATGAAATCTGCGCAGAAATCCGCAACATAATTCACAATCAACACCCATCCTATTCCATTGAGGAAAAATCTGCAGCATAATCTGCAACAAAAAACACAACTTGCACCTGGGGATTTTGTTGCGGAAAATTCCGTGTGAGTGCACCATCATACTGCATGCAACAGTCTCTGATAAGCTTCTGTAACCGCCTGACTAAAAGGGGTATTCTGGTTTTGTGACGTTATCTCCTATCTACAGGGGATAACTATTAGACCCATGGGGCTTTACCGCTGGGACCCCTACCAATCATAAGAATGGGGACCTTGTAGCCCATGGAGCGCCTGAAATGAAGGCGCAGCGATCATTTCTCATTTCTACAGTGCTCGGCTAACCCCAGAACTCCTATATAAATGACTGAGATACTTGTACGGACTGGCCCAAGGGCCACATGGCACACTGACTGCACTACATACAGATAGGCAGTGCACCGCGTCTCTTTTATCATATATGCCCTATACACATAAAAAAGGATTGATGGTAAGAGAGGTTTATGCCACACACCAGTAACAACTACAGACCTTATTTTAGGGCTCATTCACATGACCATATAGCCGCAGTGCCTGTGATAAATTGCCAGCAGTCTGCAGTAAAGGTACTGCTGGGTGTTACCAGTAGCAGGTGTGCCTGACTCTGTCCAATCAGTGCTGCCAGTGTCAGACTGTGCAGGGACACACTCTTGACTGGTAACACCCAACCTGACCTTTACACCAAGCTGCTGACAATTCATTCATAAACTTCTAGTAGAAATAAGAGAGGACTAAGAATAAGATGAATAAAAGAGAATAGAAAAGAAGAATAGAGGCTCCAGAATTGTTATTCCGTGGGAAAAGCAAGTAGTTGCTAAGACAGACATGTCAGGAGATCATATAGATCATGCCAGTGTATTACTGTATTGCGGCGGCAGCAGGGAGCGCGCGGCGTCATAGCAACCAATGACGCCGTGCGCTCCTTCTCTCAGCAGGAATCCAGGCCGCGGTTCCACGGACAGCTCACGGCTGTGAAAAACAGCCGTGTGCATTTGGCCTAAATAAGAGGCAGCTGTGGCCTAATTGTTTGTGCAGTACTCAAACGCAGCATGGCCGCGCCCTGAACGTCCCACAACCGCGTTGTGTGGTTGTACCCTAACATGCGGTTTTTGCTGCGGAAATGGCAGTGGATTTCGCCCTCTCCATTGCAAAGGGTAAAATTTACAGAGGAGAACTGCAATAAATATTCACATGCTGCAAATTCCAAATCTGCAACGGAGGTCAATTTATGCTGCGTTTTTTGTACGCAGTGTGTGGATGAGATTTCTTAAAATCTCATTCACTTTGCTGGCACTGTACAATGCTGTGGATCTGGCACATGACAAAGCCTTTTATAGCAAAAAACTACCCAAAAAAAAAAAAAAAAAAACGTCATTATGAGGGCTCATTCACACGACCATAGGCTGTCCGTGCCCCTGCTGCAGACCGCAAATTGCGTTCCACAATGGACGGGCACCAACTGTGCGAATCCCGTATAGCGGTGCAAACCCACTGACTTGAATGGATCCGCAATCCACAATATACGACAAAAGACATAACATGTCCTATCTTTTGCAACGCTTCGTAGTGCTTCCGTGGGCTTCCGATCCGTGCCTCCACTCCAATCTTGCGGATTGAGGATCCGTTCAAGTCAACGTGCTCTGCAATACGGGCACAGATGGCCTATGGTCGTGCGAATTAGCCCTAAACCTAAGTGTGAACCAACCCTAATCCGTTGCCTATTTTCCGTAGTGTGAAAGTCAGGAGAATGTTTTCCTTTAAAAAGAAGCTTTTGCAAACTACAGATCTGTCAGGGCACCAGATATAATAAAGCACTCAATTCGCACCTGCCAGCCATCTTTATGGCATACTGCAGTCCCGAATATATCAAGGTCTTACAGACAGAGATAGATAGACAAACGCTGGCGATAATTCACACGGAGAGGCTGTCAGCTTCCGAACCATTTGTATCATTGCTTACATATTTCCCTGCTATAAGAAGCTCACCTTGCTTCATTCCCTAATAAAAAAACAGGCTGTACACCAAGATACAGGCCGTGATTCATAGACACAAATCAAAGGCAGAGAGAAAAAAATGATATTTGGGGCTGGGTTGTGTATGTGATACTCATTTATATACATGAAAGAATAAATCTGTTGGATTGATATGCGCTTTACCAAATATTTCAGCGCATTACACGCATCTCTCTGTGCCATTTGGTTAGCGGCTGATCTCAAACTTCACATTCTCATCCAATTTCTCTTTATGTACTGTACAAGTGGCCCTGCGGCTGGTATAGGCCTTGTGTGTAGCCCACAGTAGGGCCCAAAAGGATTTTCTACGTAGCCCTGTAGGGAGAAAAAAAACACGCAAATCTGCAATTCCACAATGAAACAGATTCACCATTGCAAATTGAGCCAGAAGTTTGGCGCACATTAATCAGAGGTCGTCCCATGAAGACAGGATTAGAGATGCATCTGATCAGTAGGGGGTCCGATCAATGGGGGCTCATGCTCCTCATGTGAATGAGGCGACACACACACGTGCATGTCAACTGCTCCACTCAACTCTATGGGACAACTCTTTAAGGATTTTAGACACATTTCTGCTGCGCTCGACAAGGTAGTGTGTCTTTGACTCTGCTCCGTCCTGGAAAAGTAAGCCACTTAGTAGGTGCAAGGAACATAGACCAGGCAGATGTATCATCCAGCATTAGCCACTGTGATCAATCTGGTGCTTTTTCTGTAAATCCATCCCACTAGAACTATAAATACAATATTATTCATGCTGCTGCAGCACCCCAGAATTAATGTTCTGATGTGTTGTATTACCCATATAGTTTTGGATGGCTAAGTCAGGGTTAACAATCCTGACTCTACCCTGTAGGAGACTAGATGTTGGACCTAGGTCCGCCCCTAGTTTAGTGTAAGTCTAGTGTTAGCTGAGGAAGAGAGAGGAGCTGCATGTGCTCACTCTTCAAAAGACTAGGCCTAAGTCCCAAAGAATCACTGTTTCTGAGATATTTGCATCAAGAAAGCAATATCTACTTTACTGCACTCTGGAGAGAGAGAAAAAAAGAACTAGGAGCCCCAGAATCTGCATGGCTGAGCGTTGGAGTCAGGCAGTAAGGTATTTGCTTGGTTTAAACTGATAAAGACTGTACTGAAGTAAGCGGGACATGGGATAATACACCCTTCAATGCTTTGTTACAGTCCTGGCCAGCCATATCTTAATTACTATGTACCCCTCAGCCTGGGAATTACAGACAAATTGGCAAAAGCTTTATTGCCAGCCTTAAATTCTGCTGAGAGAGACTTTGGAAGGAAAGAAAGAGGGGAGAATTACTACAACCCCCAACTGCCTATATCCATACATTGCTATCAAGGAAGATTTGCATTGTGAATTGTTTGGTGTCTTTATACAGTTGGATGTACCTCAACTCCCATTCTGCACTTTAGTGAAGAGAATCTTGTCCATTTTCTATAACTGGCCTGGTTACTGACTCCAGCACCATTTGCCGGCAACAGCACCTACATTTTCTGCCTTGCATCCGTACCAGACTCATAACACCAAAGGTACCCAAGTACCATCAGGCCGGAGCTCTGACATCAGGGTGTGCCCCAAGGAAAGAAAGGGTGCGCCCTCCTGTCGCTGCCCTTGCCCTACGGAACATCTGTGTGACACCCTTGCAGCCAGCGCCACTAGTACTCTCATCCTCCACTCCTCCCAGGACACTGTGACAAAAACATAGCAGCCTGTGTTACCTCCTCAAAAGTTGTCAGAGCAGACCCCCTGACAACTCCAACAGTCGTTTAAAAGAAATGCCGCAACAGAACGACACCCTTTTTTTTTGTTACAGGGTCCCCTCTTTTTCTTTGCCACTGATTCACCCTATGTACTATCTATTTTAGATAAATGAGTACACATTTCAGATGATAGGCCATGAATTAAAAAAATCCTGAAAAACCTTGTTAGGCCTCGTGCACACGACCGTTGTGTGTTTTGAGGTCTGCAATACACGGATGGCGTCCGTGCACGTTCTGCAATTTGCAGAACGGCACAGACAGCCTTTAATATAACTGACTATTCTTGTCCGCAAAGCGCGGACAAGAATAGGACATTTTTTTTTTTTCTTGCGTGGCCACGGAACGGAGCAACGGATGCGGACAGCACACGGAGTGCTGTCCGCATCTTTTGCGACCCCATTGAAGTGAATGGGTCCGCATCCGAGCCACCAAAACTGCGGCTCAGATGCGGACCAAAACAACGCCCGTGTGCATGAGGCCTTAAGCAGATAGTTTTAGGGTGAGTCACAGTCACCTGCAGGAACCAATGGCCGCACCATCTGGTCTCACTATGAACTCCTTGACAGCACTCATATACACCCAAGTTCTAGGACTCCAAATTAGTAAGGCTCTGGTCTGACCCCCAAGGATCACCAACATCATCAGCACAATAATAAGGCTCAGTTCTATTTAAATGAATAACACTGAGCTGCAGTGTACAGAAAGGGTGCCCTGTGTTCTAGGCGTGGCCAATTCATTGTGTTGTCTGAACCCGGCCTCCTTAGGATAGACAATTCATATTTAAAGGGGTACTCCGGTTGTCAAAAGTTATCCCCTATCTACAGGTTTGTGTCTTACCGCTGGGACCACCACCGATCACAAGAATGGGTACCCCATACCCATTGGAGCCCCCTGAAATAAATGGAGCGGCTGGTCGAGCATGCACATTGCCACTCCATTAATCTCTACAGGATTTCCACAGTACAGCGCTCGGCTATTTCCGGAACTCCCATAGAGATGAATGGAACAGCAGGTCACATGCCCGATCTGCCTCTCCATTCATTTTGGGGTGTAGGACACCAGCTAATCAAATAGATAACTTTTCACAACTGGAATTAATGCGGTAAAATCATACTTTCATGCAGTTGCAGTAATGCTACAATGCCTGGGCCATAACTATAAGGGCTACAGATGTTGCGGTCACACCTGGGATATGAAGCCTTGGGGTTCTCCATGAGTTCTATAAATGATGTGCTGAGGGCCCAGTTATTAATGTTGCATTAGGTCCCAGGAGCTTCAAGTTGGGTCTCTCCACCGCAGCGTTACTGTTTGTGTTAATTTATGACCTAAAATAAATTGTTCGAAAACCCCTTGGAAATTTTGCAATTCTCTAATACACATTCTCAGGTTAACCCAAGCTGAATGTTCACTTTAAATTCCATACTGCTGAGTCCGGGCTAGCGGCGCAGTGAGCTCTTATATCCTGGGTGGGTATTTAATACGCTTTGTCACGTACACTAGAAGAGTCTCTTCGTGCTTTACAGTTCCATCTGCTTGGGAACCTGTTGGTCAACTACATTCCAGGGAATCCTTCACACAAACAGCATTTTCTGTTTCACTGATCGCTACTGATCTGTTCTTTGCTGCGCGAACTGCAGATTGATTTTGCATATTTTCTCAAGTATGGACCCAAGTACAAACCCGAGTGCCACTGCCATCAATGCTGCTGCTCCAACGGCTGTATATTGTTTTTTTTCCAAATTGCTGCATTTTATATTATACTGTTTTTACTCCCAGCAGAATGGCTCTTGATTCTATCGCTTTAATTTTCGACATTAAAGAGAACTTGTCAGTAAAAGATGCAGCAAAACTTAATTTATTCATTTAAATCTCTGCTCATTCTGGGCTTAGGAGTCATGTAGACGGTCCTAGTCAGTCACAGCTTATCTTATACAGGGAAGGCTGCCAGTCAGTGAGCAGAACCACTCACATGACATTCAAGCCCAGAAGGAGCAGAGATTTAAATGAATAAATGACAAGATTTGCTGAATCTTTTCCTAGAAAAATATATATAAATATGCTTTCCTTTGAATCACTTAACTAATATTTAGTTGTATAACCACTGTTTCTGAGAACTGCTGTACATCTGTGTTGCATGGAGTCAACCAACTTCTGGCACCTGTGAACAGGTATTCCAGGCCAGGATGATTGGACTTACATTCCACAGATCTTCCCTATTTCTTGGTTTTGCCTCAGAAACTGCATTTTTGATGTCACCCCACAAGTCACCCCACCATGCTTCACTGTCTTCACAGTGTACTGTGGCTTGAATTCAGTGTTTGGGGGTCATCTGACAAACTGTCTCCGGTCACTAGACCCAAAAAGAACAATCTTACTTTCAACAGTCCACAAAATGTCTCTTTAGGTCGTCAATGTGCTCTTTGGCAAATTGCAACCTCTTCAGCACGTCTTTTTTTCAACAGTGGGACTTTGCGGGGGCTTCTTGCAGATAGCTTGGCTTCTAATTGTAACAGTACTCACAGGTAACTTTAGACCTTTTTTGGAGCTGATTGGTTGAGTCCTTGCCATTTTGGCTATTCTTCTATCCATTTGAATGGTAGTTAATTGCTTTCTTCCACGTCTTTCAGGTTTTGGTTGCCATTTTAAAGCATTTGCGATCATTTTAGCTGAGCAGCCAATCATTTTCTGCACTTCTTTATATGTTTTCCCCTCTCCAATCAACTTTTTAATCAAGGTACGCTGTTCTTCTGAACAATGTCTGGAACAACCCATTTTCCTCAGAATTTCAGAGAGAAATGCACCGTAACCAGTATGTACAACATTTGCTGCCTTTCTTCTTTAAATAAGGGCAATAATTGCTACCTGTTTTTCAAAGAATGAATGACCTCACTCATTGAACTCCACACTGCTATTATTTTGAACATGCCCCTTTCAATTAGTGATTCAATTGCACAGCATCAGCAGCATGCATATCATGACTGTATGGTCTGTTGGATTTCTATTACTCTACTACACCTGCTAGTAAACTATTTGCCATGTAGAAATATCATTTCTACCAAAAACAGTGATTGATCAGTTTAGTAATGTCTAACTGCTATTATTTTTAACACAACTGTATGTGTGTGTGTATGTATGTTCCGTGATCACTCAAAAATGCAACCAATGATTTTAACAAAACTTGGTATAACACATCCCTTGCTACCTGGAAAGAAATCTTGTGGGGGTCATACGCCCCTACACAGCAGCTGCATGGAGTTTGTATGCTCCAACTGTTTTTGCTACACACATATTGCTCTGTAACTCAAAAACTCATCCATCAATTACTACTAAGCTTGGTACACATATCACTTACTATCTGGGAACGAATACTGTGAAGGTAACATGCCAATACATAATGAGTTTCTGTCTGTCCCAACGTCTGTCTGTCTGTTCTTTATCCACGACCATATGACTGGACCAATCTTCACCAAATTTGGAACACATGTACATCAGGTGTCCGGGAAGGTTTTATACCGGGTCTCAGCTCTCTAGAATGTACCGTTCCTGAGATATTCCCAATAAATGACCAGCATTAGCCAATACAAGCCTGCAAGTCTTTCTCTTTATATCCCAACTGACATACACACGGTCACATGTCTCTTATCAGCCAATAGAAGCTCGCAGGCCCTTAGTCTCCACATACACACAGTTTTAAACCAGTTTTCCATAACAACCCAGCCATTTTTCTTCACTGCTGTAGGTCAGCTTTAGGCTAGGGCTACAAGACGACATGTGTCGCGCGACAATAGGTCACACGACACATAGGGCACAACTACACTGCTACATGTGTCACACGACATTTATGTCGCACCAATGTTGCGCAACAATTTTTATAATGATAGTCTATGGTGTTGCACTGTGACATGTGACATGCTGCGACTGTGATGTGATGTGGATGGATTTTTTGCAACTGTCGTGTCGCAGTCACAGCATGTCACATGTTGCAATGCAACACCATAGCCTATCATTATAAAAATTGTTGAGACAAATTGTCGTGTGACATAAGTCGTCGTGTAGCCCTAGAATTAAAGGTACATAAACATAAAAATAACTTATTTTTGGACCGTTTAAACCTGTCACCGGGATTTTGGGTATAGAGCTGAGGACATGGGTTGCTAGATGGCCGCTAGCACATCCGCAATACCCAGTCCCCATAGCTCTGTGTGCTTTTATTGTGTAGGGGCTACCAAATTGTTACCGGACAGAAAAAATCGCAAAGAATTGCGGACCCACAAGGAACCTTAACTATCACCAAAGAAATTGCACAAAAATCTTTGCATAGTAAATATAAATAAACTTTATTGACAATATAAAATACATACATGAAGATAAAAAAGGCAGCACAAAGGTGGAACACAAGGGAGAGGAATAGGACCCAAGGAGGGGCTGGAAGGTCAGCACACCAGGAGTCAGGGAAAAATATATTAAGATAATCAAGACACCTCAAGACAATAAGCCCCAAGCAATGGCAAATGGAGACAAATGTGAGGATAAACAGACTTGGTGATTAAGAGAAAAGGATAAGCATACCCTGAGTGGTGTGTCGATCTCTCAGCCACCTCCTGACCCAACGCCGTTTCGCCAGTCAATCTGGCTTCTTCTGGGGATGAATAATATAATAAAGTTTATTTATATTTATGCGAAGATTTTTGTGCAATTTCTTTGCTTTTATTGTGTAAAAAAAACGATTTTATACATATGCAAATTAACCTGAGATGAGTCAGAGCTTGAAAATATGACTCTTCTCTGGTCACACAAGTAAGATATGACTCTTGTATGTTAATTTGCATATGTATCAAATTGTTTTTTTTACACAATAAAAGCACACAGAGCTATGGGGACTGGGTATTGCGGATGTGCTAGCGGCCATCTAACAACCCATGTCCTCAGCTCTATACCCAAAATTCCTGTGACAGGTTCCCTTTAAAGCTTAAATTTTAATAAAGATATAATTAAAATTGCCCTATATACTAAGGCAGATGAGATTATATATTCATGGGCAGAGATATAGCCCAACTACCACTGAGCATGTGACATCCACTAGGTAGTCAAAATGATGAAGTGTATAGATAGCTTAGATAGGGGCAAAAGCCTAGGGCAATAGTAATGGCAGAAATAGGAGGCCTGGGGCAATGATATAAGTGCCAGGGAGAGAAAAGAAAAAACTTTCCCTGTACAAGTGTAGCTGGCCAGCTAAGACCTGTCATAGATTGCTAACATTGCTTATATGTTTATACAGTTAGACCTGCCAATAACCTTAATACAGTTCCTATGTATGTGCGTTAAAGACAAAAGCAGAGTTATTTACAGTGACTTCATGTTTGGATCTCATGTAATAGTTATATTTTGTGTCCACAGAAGCAGAAAAGATAATATGCCTTTAAGATTCATTATATAATGTAAGGTAAGCTCAATGACACAGCTAAAACAACAGAAAGCATAGATTTAAACTGTTGTTGCTGGCCAGGAGTCTTGACCAATCACAGCCAGCCTCATACACAGCAGGATTTTTGACCAATCACAGCCAGACTCACACACAGCAAGAGCTGCTGGAATCATTATTCACCAGAGAGAGGAGCTGAACAGACACACACTCCACTAAGAGCTGTGTTTTATGGATGCAAGAGGCCAAAATAAGTATTTAAAACAGTTATATAATGTTCCTACTGTTAATATAGCGATTAGAACTGTATACTGAACTGGTTATATATATGTTTACTTACAGTTCCACCATACAAACAAACCATACAAACGAACTACTGAGCCATACAATCATACAATCCAAACAAATTGCATAAAAATGCGAACTCCTCATACCAGATCATAAGCAATTGTATAGCGCAAACTGTAAACCAAGTAGAGCAAGTGAACTATTGGTTAACCTCTGATATACCTCTCAGAGAGATCATAAAGTGCTTAAATAACTTAGAGTACAGATACTCAAGAGAGAAATATATCCACCTTTTTATGTTGAATGACAAGATTGAACAGTTGAACCACCATATCATGCATACCGCCATTTTATGATACTTTATTCAACACGTGTTTTGTACATGGACTATCTGCTGCAGAGGCGGCAGTGTTATATACAGTATGAAGAAAAGTTGAAGTTAATATAGACGTTATTTCAAGAATTTAGTGTGCTCTTTAAACCTACTGCTTCCATAGAACTAGCGTTAGAGGAATTACAGAGTAACAGACAGTCTGGTTAGACTAAATAAGTCAGAGATATCAAAATTCTTCTAATGCGACAGCGCAAAAGGCACTTCATAGTGCTGCGCCTGCCACAACAAGCCCTAACTAGGCCTTAGCCTAGGGACATTTCCTGATGGTAGAATTTCCCTGTCCTCGTACCTACCCTGTCTAACCCTAGGAGGCCCTAAAAGGTAAAAACTCCCCTGGGATAGAGGATTGATAGAAAAGATAGTGAATAAGTACACCTTGATAATAATTAGTTGGAAATAACAACCCGATGCGTTTCCCCCCTTCCTGGGTTCCTCAGGGAGTCGATAATGGCTGAGTACATATAGATAATGTTGGTAACATACTTTATCCATGGGATAGTAGCTGATAACATTTAAATATAGATACCATACTTATTTAGAAGATAAGACAAAAAAGGCAGACCTTATGGTAGAAGCAGAATACATCAAGAGGAGCTGAATACATTACACGTTTCCCACTGTTAAAGGTAGAAGATACCACAAGTGATGTGCCCCATTCAAAATCAGACTGCCTCCTGCCAGTTGCTCGACTGCCCAGGGGCGTGATGTGTAACAGTATTTTGCATGCTTCTGCTGCTGCGGAGTGAGCTGTAGTGATCATCGGAAGAACTAGGTGAGTATTTATAGTTTTTTTTTTTCTTCCTGTGAAGGGGCACATATCTAGGCATAACCACTGTGAAGGGGGAACATATCTAGGCATAACTACTGTGAAGGGGGCACATGTCTGGGCATAACTACCATGAAGGGGGCACATATCTGAGCATAACTACTGTGAAGGTGGCACATACCTATGCATACCTACTGTGAAGGGTGGCATATCATTGCATAACTACTGTGAAGGGTGCAGATATCTGGGCATAACTACTCATTCATCAGGTAATCAGTGGCACTTTTATATAGGCAGATCACCGCTAACAAGCATTCCTACGAATGCCCAACCCTCGGCCAGTGTTATACAGGCTTTACCTGCTTATCTGTCATTGTAATCCTGCCTGTAATAACATCACCTCTGTGAATACAGTAGATGAAATCCACCATTTACAATAGGCGCTTGTCTATTCTTTCCTTGTACAATGACCTACTGCACAGGTCCCAGAGCATGCCTTAAAGTCATTGAGGTCCCCTTCAGTCCATTGTGTCTATGACCCATGTGGCTGCCATAAAGCAATTTTCTTAATGCTTTGTAAATGCTGTTAAGAGGAGCTCAGGAAAGATGGCCGCCCCCATAATCATGTTCACAAAATAGAATTTAAAAATTTTGGAATCAGAAAATGAAAACAGATTAGAGATAAGGAATGTGTTACTATCTGGTTTTAACTAGCAGACACATTTTCTTTAAAAACAAAATCCCCCTCTCACCACTTTATCTTTGGTTTACTTTGTGCTTATGTGGTTTACAGGATTTCATGTAAACCTTCCCTAAAAAGTGCTTACAGTGCCGGACACTATACCAATCAAGAATGTTCATACCGTTAAGGGAATCCTTGCAGCTGTCATGGCACATAGAAGGCTACAGGTTTACAAACATAAAAAACGCACAATATTCAGTGCAGATTTCTGTGCGTTTAGGCAGCAAAAAAAACATATGTTATTAGCCATTTTTGGTATGGATTTGATGAGGTTGTGCCACAGATCTCACCCTTGCAATCCACACCAAAAACCGCACAAACAAGACATGCTGCGGATTTCAAGGTCCGCAGGGCAGGTCAATTTCTGCATAGAATGAAAAACCAAAGTGTACATGAGATTTGTGAAACCTCATACACTTGGCTTGTACTGTATTATTCAGTGTTTTTTACACAAGATAATCCGCACAGAAACAACAAGCGTAATCTGAACTGACCTAAGGGTAACAATTGCATGATTTTCCTAACTTGTGATGTAAAGTCATGATTTTATTAAGGACACGGAGGCGAGTATTGCTATCTCTTTCTTTACTGAAAATCATAGCAGCAAAGAACAACCGTATCAATCAAAAGAATAACCATGGTAACAAACCCCTCCCCACCATAATAGTCCTGGTCTCTGTAAACTCCTCCTCTTTCTTTGATGATCAATCTCCTCTGGAACTCTGAACGTGAGAACAAAAAACTCCAGCCGCAGTATTCGAGACGTAACTATAACCGAACAATAACTCTTCAACTAAAGAACGATGCTGGAGAATCAAACCAAATCACAACTGTAAGCAGGTGGAAACCGGCAAGCTCATCCTGTGAAAGAAGAGAACAAAGAAAAGAGGTAGAAAACATCCTTGGAATGAATGTAAACAATTCAGCAGTCCATAGTCGAGTGCATACGGTAAAATAACAACGCATTCGACAATACAAAATACATAGACAGCAACTGTAACCAACATCCCAAAAAATCTAGGGGGGGTAGCAATAAGGGAAGGGGCAATACTCGCCTCCGTGTCCTTAATAAAATCATGACTTTACGTCACAGGTTAGGAAAATTATGCAATTTTATTACATGACACGGAGGCTCCTATTGCGAGTTTAAAGCTGACTTACCACAGAGGAAAAAACATAAACTGCAGGACGAAAAAAAAACTCCGGAAACGTAGAGACACGTGACCAATCTGCCAGTCTCATAATGTCCTCCAATCGCGCCCCCGACACGGCCATGAAGGTCGCCGAAGCCCCTCTAGCGGAATGTGCAGTGAAAACCGAAGTATCCACTCCTGCCAAAGACATAATCCACTTTACCCAACGGGCCAGAGTGACCGTGGTGACAGGATTACTTGCAAGAGATTAAGCAGAATAGAGAGACCAACTTAGCCGAAAGCTGACGAAGAGAAAGGTCCGCATTAGACGGCCATGAGGAGAATAAGGACAGTACAGAGGAGACATCCCAGGTAGAGGAGAAACGAGGTCTGGGAGGACGAGCAAGACGGGAGCCTCTGAGAAGTCGGCACACCAAAGTTGACCCACCGGGCACCCCTCAAAGCCCTGGTGAGAGACGGAAATGGCAGAACGGAACAGGTTGATCATGCGTATCGCCTTACCCTCATTGAAAAGTGATGTTAGAAATTGGAGAATCTCAGTTACAGGAGCTGAAACAGGATCCAGGTGCCTAGCCAGGCACCAACTAGCCCAAGATTTCCAGGCTGCCTGATAAGACCGGCTGGTTCCAGGAGCCCATGCCTCGTCCAATAGGCGTCTAGTTGACTCTGAAATTCCAGCGACGTTCCAAGGTTGCCCGAAATTCTGCAATCCAGGAGTTGTAGGGAGTCTTCGAGGACGAGAGGGTATCTCAGACCTGATGGATCCAATAGGAGGTCCGGGAAGACTGTGAGAAGTAGAGGGCATTGGATCAGGCACTCCAGTAGCTGGGGGAACCACGATTGGGTGGTCCAGAACGGGACTATGAGGACGAGATCCGCACTCTGACGGACCTGAGCCAAGACTTGGGGAATCATAGCAAATGGAGGGAAAGCGTACATGAGGTGGTCGGCCCAGTCCTGTAGAAACGCATCGACTGCCTCCGCCTCTGGATCCGGACGCCAGCTGAAGAATCTCGGAAGTTGGGCGTTCAAGCGGGACGCGAAGAGGTCTAAATGGAAGGGACCCCATTGGGAAGATATGGATGAGAAGACTGTGCTGTCTAATTTCCAATCGCTGGAGTCTGATAGAAAACGTGAACTCCAGTCCGAGTGAGTATTGTGAAGACCCGGCAGATACTCCGCCATCACGGTGATCTCTCTGGCCAGACAAAACGTCCAGAAGTCTCGAGCTAGGAAGGACAGAGTCGTGGAATGCGTGCCTCCCATGGCATTGACGTAACGAACCGCCGAGATGTTGTCCATCCGAAGTCTGATGCAACCTTTGGCTAACCCGTTCGCAAAACTGCGAACGGCAAACGAACCTGCTAGCAGCTCCAAGGTGTTGATGTGAAGACCGGACTCCTCCTCGGACCAGCGTCCCCCGGTGGTCTCACCGTTGCAGTAAGCTCCCCAGTCCAGTGGGCTGGCGCCCAACTCTATCGTGAAATCCGGACGAGGGCCAAAGATCGCTTTCCCATTCCAAGCTTCTAAGTTGTGGATCCAACATGTCAATTCGTCTCTGGTGTCCACGTCTAAGGTGATCAAATCCGCATAAGAAGCCCCCACCTGAAGGTGGGCAATCTTGAGGCACTGCATGTCTCGATAGTGCAGCAGTGCCGGAAAGACTGCCTGGATGGAAGATGAGAGGAGTCCTATGATGCGGGCTAGGTGTCATAAGGAGACCTGAGGAAGGGAGAGGGTGTGGTAAAGCTCCTTGCGGATGGCACGGACCTTGGAGAGTGGGAGGCTAAGGGTCTCCGTGGTAGAATTGATATTGAAGCCCAAGAATTCGATGGATTGGGCAGGAGTAAGGGACGACTTCTCCAGGTTGAGGAGGAAACCCAGTTGAGACAACAGATCTATCGGCCATTGCAGATGAGTAAGCAGGACGGAAGGACTTTGGGCCATGATGAGGATATCGTCCAGATAAATAATCAGGCGAATCCCTCGACTGCGGAGACAGGATATAACGGGGCGTAGTAGCTTGGTGAAGCACCAATGGGCTGAAGAGAGCCCGAAGGCTAGACATGTGAATGTCCACACCTCCATGTCCCAGCAGAAACGAAGGAGATCCCTGGAAGTCTCGGAAACTGGCACTGTCGGGTAGGCATCTTTCAGGTCTAGCTTGACCATCCAATCTCCGTGGAGGAGCATATCTATATGAGGAGGTGAATGCCCTCCATCTTGAAGTGCTGATATTGCACAAAGGCGTTTAGTGCCCGGAGGTTGATCACGGGTCGCATCTGGCCTCCTTTTTTGGCCACCAGGAATATACTGCTGATGATGCCCCCGGACGAAGAGGGAGCCAGTTCTATGGCGCCCTTCCGAAATAGCGCTGTCAACTCCTGGTGTAACAACAGGCGCTTTGGGGTAGGGAGAACCACCGGATGTGGGGGAGGGATCTGGACCTGGGAACAAACCAGCTCTATGTGGAACCCTTGGACGGTTGAGAGGACCCATGGGTCGGTAGTGATGGTTGACATGGGAAAAACGACGGAGCCTGCCCCCCACCCAAGGAACGAAGAAGACGATGGGATCTGACTTACCGAAAGGGCGTCTGGAAGAAGATCCTCTGGCTCCACAGGATCGCCATGAAGAACCGCGGGTGGGAAAAGAGGTGGGAGGCTGTCGGAATTCCTGCTTAGAGGGTCTATAAGAGAAGGAGCCTCGACCCGAACCGCGGGTTTGGAAAGACGATCGGCTGGACAGGCGGCCCCTAGAGCTGCCGGCCCTGTTAGAGACCCGCCCCTGAAAAGCCCGTCTCATGGATGACTGGGCCTTATCAAGGGCGGTGAAGGCTCCCACAAAGCAAGATAGATCCTTTATGAAGGAATCCCCAAAAAGTAAGCCTTGGGCCTCTTTGACTGCCTCTTTTAGGGCCAAATTCGAAAGCTTAGGCTCTATCTTGAAAAGGATTGCCTTACGTCTCTCAATAGAGAGCGAGGTGTTCACATTGCCCGTGATACAAACGGCACGTTGCACCCATCCCCGGAGCTCCTCTGGATCCACCAGAGTATTCTGGGTTCTGGCTGACTCCGCCAGTTCAAAAATCTTTGTCAGAGGGCCCAAAAGGTCCAAAAACTTGTTCTGACAGGACTTTAAAGCCGATTCAAGGCCTTTCCTAGGGTTCCAGCCTGATTTAGATAAAAACTGAGACATCTTTGGGTCTACTACGGGCGTTTCGCAGACCTTGTTAGGTGCAAAAGGTCTGGGGCACTCAGCTTTAAGCTTATTTCACGCCTCCTTGGAAAGAGGCTGACGAACACGGGCCTCTAGGTATTTGGCCACATGGGTGGACGGGAGCCACTCCGCCGACCTCGGATGGTGGAGCGCATCCGGGTCGAAGAGTGGTTCTCCCGAAGGGTCCAAGATTGCCGCAGAGGATTCCAAAGGAACCTCAGTGGGGTTAGTAAGCGGTGTGGCTGATACTGAGGATGGACCCGGCAGGTCCACATCTAAGGGGTCCACCTCCTCCATCTCTGAAAAGTCAAAAGACTGGGACTGAGCCTCCTAATCAGATGCGAGTTCGGAATCTGAACCACTTTCGTGCTGCGCTCTGGCGCATTTCCATTGCCTCGCCTTTTCTGCCTGGCAGGCGTAGGCTCTCTTGCGCGATCGGAGTGCGCTATCCTGGGTGGCACTTTCCCCACCAATCATATTGTTTTTGGAGGCTGGCAACTCTGGTTCAGATGCCTGAGATCTTAATGGTATGGGGAAGTCATAAGGTTTGGAGGAGGAAGGGCGAGCCATAAGGGCTTCTGAGATGGAATGAGATATGGCCGTGGACATGGATCCCATAGCAGCTTGAATTGCTGCAGCCACAGAGCGTTGGATCGCCAGAGACTGTGCGTCACTGGGAATGGTACCTGACTCCTGGGCATGAGGGATCACCTCCCAGACCTCATGGACAGGGTGATTCCCACGCAGGTTATCCTCAGACATTTGGAAGGAAGTATGGGGCAGAAGTGACAATCAGCAAGGCACCTGAAAAAATAGCCGCCAGGAGGGAATTTGCAGGCACAATCAACCCCTATAACCCAGCAATGGTTAATAGATATGAGCAAAAACGAAAAACCCCAGGGAAGGGATAAACAAAGGGGGCAGAGGCAAGGCTTATCTGGGGAAAAAAAACGATCGCAGCCGACCGTCCGGAAGGCAAACAGGCAGCAGAGCAGTCGCAGGGAAGATCCGGAGCTCTGTGGTGGAAGCGGCCGAAATCTCGCGAATTACCGCGAGATCTCGCCGAGCGCACAGAACGGGGAAGAAGCGCGAACAAGCCGCCGCATGAGGATGTAGTCGCGATGCAGACCAGAAGGAGAAGTGCAAGGAAGGTAGGAGAAAGGTGGACACTGAGGGAAAAATTCCCAAGGGGGCAAACTAGGAGAAAAAACGGTGCAAGAAGGGAGGAAAAAACAGGGGGGAAAAACTAAAATACCACTAAGGAATATATATATATATATATGCCCCCAGAGAGCCAAGGGGAGGAACCCCCAAGCACCCAGAGACAAAATATATAGAAACTGTATATAATTTTCCCACAGACACAAATGAGTAAAAAACAGGCTACTTATCTGTGAGAAGAGCAGCAAAGAAAGAGGAGGAGTTTACAGAGACCAGGACTATTATGCTGGGCCCGGTGGGTTATTCTTTTGATTGATACGGTTGTTCTTTGCTGCTATGATCTTCAGTAAAGAAAGAGATAGCAATACTCGCCTCCGTGTCCTTAATAAAATCAGCTTCTCTTCTAAAAAGACTGGTCAGAGAGAATGCAGGGGTGGACTGTGAAATTAAAGTGGCCCTGGAAAAAAAACTAAAAGTGGCCCTATATTGTAGTGGGGCCCAGGTCGACGCAAGTAGGCAAGGCCAACACCACCACATAGCGGCACATTATACCACCCCAGCAGAGCCAAATACCACAGCGCAAAAGTGATGACGCGTTTTGGCACTCTCCATTATACTCAGCTGGACTGCTAAGTGTCTAACTATAGAACGGAACTCTGATATCTGAAATAGTGGGGGGCTCAGTGGTTGGACCTTCACTAATCAAACCTTTACGGCATAAATGTTTGTGGTCGGTATACCCCTTTAACCGTGTCAATCACACTTGGAAAACTGTTACAGAAATAGTAAGGATGAGCTGTTATGTAACAAACGTAATGCTCTATTCCTTGTTTGATGTAACTACTAAGCCTTCTCAGCATCGCTGATGTCAATCCAGGTATTAGAGACTGTGGATGTGTAATTCGAGATTTCATTCAACCTTGAGCTCTGCATTTGGCTTCTTAGGCTTCTTGCAGACCGGATTAGGTCCGGGTGAGTTGCGTCTGCGATCAGGGAAATCGTGCGAGCAGGTATGCAATTTCAGTAAGTTTTGACTGCGATTGCGTTCCGATGTTCAGTTTTTATCACGCGGGTGCAATGCGCTTTGCACGCGTGTCATAAAGAACTGTCTGTGGTACCCAGACCAGAACCCGGACTTCTCCAGTGAAGTTTGGGTTTGGGTTAGGTGTTCTGTATATGTTATTATTTTCCCTTTTAACATGGTTATAAGGGAAAATAATAGCATTCTTAATACAGAATGCTTACTAAAATGTGGCATGAGGGGTTAAAAAATAAAAAAAATTAACTCACCTCATCCTGTTGTTCGCACAGCCGGCATCATCTTCTTTCCTCTTCTTTCAGGACCTGCAAAAGGACCTTTGATGACGTAATCGTGCTCACCACGTGGTGAGTGTGGTGACATCAGCGCAGGTTCTGATGAATGAAGATAGAAGATCTTTCTATCACCATGCTCACCACGTGGTGAGCGCTATTACGTCATCAAAGGTCCTTTGGCAGGCCCTGAAAGAAGAAGAAAGAAGATGATGCCGGCTGTGTGAACAACAGGATGAGGTGAGTTATTATTTTTCTTTTTTTTAACCCCTCATGCCACATTCTAGTAAGCATTTTGTATTAAGAATGCTATTATTTTCCCTTATAATTATGTTATAAGGGAAAATAATAGCAAATTGACTTTTATCAATTTACTTACATAAGTCCGAATTCAGTGCGGGTGTAATGCGTTCGCCTCACGCATTGCACCCGCAGGGAATTCTCGCCCCTGTGAAAGGGGCCTTAGACTCTGCAATTTGCGATCAGCAATGTAGTACAACAGGTATTTCCAGCAACCAACTATTTAGAATAGCAAGAATCATCCGATACTCATCTCCTAGACACATCCCCAAATCAACTGAACTTTACTGACAATTATTGCAAGGAAACTGTCAAAGTCAAGCGTAAAGCGTCAATTCACTTTCTTGTTACATTTCTTGAATATTTTACATTTTGGTCAAAAATTAGATTGATATATATGGGTATATAAAGTGAAGCAGTCTGCTTTTGGCCTCTATCACATGAGAGTATTCAATCTGTATAACACGCTTCATGTGATGGAATCATTTCTCACCCCAAACACTGCTCCTCTACCCCGAACTCACAGCATCATAATGATTTAAGATGTTGTTCCTGCCTGACCGCGCATCTACTGCACTGTACCCACATAATGCCATGAGTACAGTACAGTAGACCTGCGGCTGGCGACTAACTCACAACATCATAAATCCTTATGATGTTGTGAGTTCAGATCAGAATAGCAGTGTTCCTTCCAGGAAATGTGGCCATCACATGGAGGATGTTTACTGGACTCAACACATTCATGAAAAAGAGGACCTTACAAACATTTGTGAAAGAATAGGGTATTCTAGAAAGCTCAGAGAATTTCGGCATGGTACAGTACTAGGATGTCACCATCGCAACAATTCAGTTTTTGAAATTTCTTCCCTCCTAGATATTCCATGATCAACTGTGAGTGGTATTATTGAAATTGGAAGCGTTTAGGGACCCCAGAAACTCAGACCACGTAAAGTTGCAGAATGGGGCTACTGAGTGCTGAGAAGCATAAAAGTCACCAATACTCCGATGACTCAGTAACTGCACGGTTCCAAGCCTCCTCTGGTATTAACATCAGCACAAAAGCTGTGCCCCAGGACCTTCCATGACCAACAACTTGCACAGAAGCCTTATATCACCAAGCACAATACCAAGCATTTGATGGACTGGTGTAAAGCATGCCCACACTGGACTCTGAAGCAGCGGAAGTATGTTCTGTGAAGTAATAATTTAGCTTTCTCTGGCAGTCTGATGGCAAAGTCTGGGTTTGGCGAATGTCAGGAGAACATTACCTGCAAAGTGCAAGCTCTAAAGTTTGGTGGAGAAAGGATAATGTTCTGAGGTTGTTTTTCAGGGGTTGGCCTAGGCTCCTTAGTTTGAGTGAAGAGAATTCTTAATGCTCCAGCATACCAATACACTTTTGACAACTGTATGCTTCCAAATTTGTGGAAAGTTTGGGTAAGGACCCAGTGCACACAGTAAGGTCCGTAAAGATATGATTGGGTGGCTTAGTGTGGAAGAACTGACCGCACATCAGTGTCTGACCTCACAAATGCTCTTCTAGATGAATGAGCAAACATTCCAACAGACACCTCCAACACCTTGTAAAAAGTCTTCCCAGAAAAGTGCAACCTAATTTATCTACAAAGGGGGACCAACTCCATACTTAAGGGGTTGTCTCACTTCAGCAAATGGCATTTATCGTATACAGAAACTTTAGACTAATGTGTACGACCACCTTAAAGGGGTTCTACGGGAATTAAGAAAATGAAAATACTTAAATATTACATTATTATACATACCGTATTTTTCGCCCTATAAGACGCACCGACCCATAAGACGCACCTAGGTTTTTGAGGAGGAAAATAATAAATAAAAAAATTGAACCAAAAGGTGTGCTTTTGGTGGGCTTTAAACTCATGGTAGCCTATGAATGACACTATTGTGGGGGATCTGTGGAAAACGCACTGTTATGGGGTCTGTGGTTGACACTATTATGGGGGATCTGTGGCTGTGGATGGCACTGTTATGGGGCGTCTGTGGATGTCACTGTTATGGGGGTGTCTGTGGATGGCATCACACTGCTATTGGGGGGGATCTGTGGATGACAGATAAATAGCATTTTGTTATGTGTAATCCACAGATCCCCCCCATAACAGTGTACCTGTCAATCACCCCCAATACAGGGGGTGGAGGCTGCCATCTACAGTAGTTTTGTAATGGCAGCGGGGCCCAGTGCAGTCATTGTATTCTATTGCACCGGGCCCTGCTCACTGTACTAATCGTATTTAACTGTAAGCAATGTTTAACTATAGAAAATCTTCAATCCAGCATCCTGTACTTACAACCATAGCAGGCAGGAGGCTGGGCGGGCAGGCACTGGCAGCGTAACTCACTACGTCACGTGCCCGCGCCGCCTGCTTCATTCATAAAGTGCCCAGCCTCCTGCCTGCTATGGTCGTAGGTACAGGTTCCTGGATTGAAGATTTTCTTTAGTTAAACATTGCCTACAGTTAGATACGATTAGTACAATGAGTGGGGCCCGGTGCAATAGAATACAGTGACTGCACCGGGCCCAACTGCCATTACAAAATAAGATGCCGGTCCCCAGCCCCTCCTCCCTGATACACACGCCGGCAGCGCTGTGCAGCATGCGGTCGGCGGTGTATCAGTGTAAACGGCAGCATTCACCCCATAAGACGCACTGCCATTCCCCCCACACACTTTTAGGGTAAAAAAGTGCATCTTATAGGGCAAAAAATACAGTATATTCCCAAATACCTTTCATTAGTTATAATGGCTCGTTTTGTCTAGGGAGCAATCGGGAGAAAGAAAATGGTTGCAGTCCTATTACTACACAAATATTCTTTCCTGATCACACAGGAGGACAAGTTACTTCAGAGCACTGAGCTAAAGAGCAGCCTCATCTTCCTCTCTGCTTGATCTTCAGCTGAATCTCTGTAGGAATGGAGTTCATGAGTAGTGTTGAGCGCAAATATTCAAATTGCGAATTTTTTTCTCGAATATCATAACTTCGAGATTTCGCAAATATTTAGAATATAGTTCTATATATTCGCGAAATCGAATATATATATATATATTTTTTTCATCTGAAAATATGATTTCTCCCTGCTTCTTGCTTGTGGGTCAATAAGCCATTGGCCAACAAGCAACTTAAGCAGGGGGGGGAATCATGTTTTCATATGGAAAATAAAATTACCAATATTCTAAAAAACAAATACATAGCAATATAGTGAATATATTCGTTATTTAGAATTTTGGCATTATCTGTACAGTTGTTCGCATACTCCTCCCCGACAAGCGTCCCCGTCACCATGGGAACGCCTGTGGGTTAGAAAATACCATCGGATCTGAGTTTTCCCTTAGATCGTGAAAGCTCAGATCCGATGGTATATTCTAACGCACAGGCGTTCCCGTGGTTACGGGGGACGCTTGTCGGAGAGCAGTATGCCAAAGTGGAATAACAGTACACATAAATTACAGTCTATATGTGTATTTTACGAATATTCATAATATTGCTCTAACTTCGTCTTTTAGAATATTCGTAAAATGCACATATTAGCCTAGCCATAGTCAATGTCATAGGAACGTTGCCTGATACTGTCAAAAGAAAAATCGCAATACGCGAATAATTAAATCGTACATTATTCGCAATAAATAGAAAAATGACGAATATTCGATTTTGACGAATATAAGACGAATATTCAATAGAATATTCGCGAAATATCGCGAAATCGAATATGGCACCTCGCGCTCATCACTATTCATGAGGATACATGAGAGGATGGAGGAGGTGTGGAAATGAGCAGCAGCTCTTGTATGCACTCTCCATTACCATTGTCTGTCCTGTCCGTCCTCTCTGTACTTCATGTCTCCTCATGAACTCCATTCCTACAGATTCAGCTGAAGATCTTATAATCTGTATTTAGGATCATAATCCCTGACAAGTACAGCAGAGAGGATAAGCAGCTCTTTACCTCAACGTTGTGAAGTAACTTGTCCTGCTGTGTGACTAGGACAGGTTTTGTGTGTACTTATAGGACGGCGGCCATTTTATTTCTCCTAATGATTGTTCCCTAGACAAACCGAGCCATTCTAACTAATGAAAGGTATTTGGGAATATATTTATGACAAAGTAATATTTAAGTATTTTCATAATTCCCGGAGAAGCCCTCTAAGGAGTATATGGTGATATATCACCGATCCTCAGAATGCAAGAGGTGCAGTGCTAGTGAAAAGGGTCTTCCCACATCAGCTCTCTTGTATTTCCATAACTCTTCAATCAGACATGTTTGGTAATAGTATTTCATTATTTCTCATCTACATCTATGGAGAGGGAAAGCACACGGTTCTTCTATTCTGTGGCAAACAAAAGGTGCATGAGTGCCTTGTACTTAAAAAGGTCTCACTTCAGCAAATGGTACTTATGAAGACAAAAATACTACAATGCCCTTACTAATATATTGAGATTGTCCATATTGATTTGCAGGCTTGATTCATTTTTCCACCGCGCTGCTCATTTCGAGGCGTTACGGCCACCGCTACAGCACAGATACGAGGTGGCCGCAAACGGGATCTGTTCCGCCTGCGCTCCTATGCATGCCAGCCACAGGATAGGCCAGCGTTTTTTTTCCTATAGTGTGCAAGCACATCCACCACTGCTGGATAGCAGGGTGGTCGTAACCCCTGGGTACAAGCAGTGTATAATGTGATGCAATTATGGATCAAGCCAGCAAAGGAGGCAATATGGGCAATCACAACACATTAGTAAGTGCCTTGTATTAACTTTTTCTACATGATAACTGCCATTTGCTGAAGTGAAAGTAATCCAGTCACACGTGGGTGTTGCTAGCGGGAAGAAGCGGACTCTACAAACATGTGAAAAGAAAATCCCGGAAACTTTGACTTGCTTGGGAGTCTTGGGATACTTTAATGACATATCCAATAATACATCGTATGCGTTTTGGCTAGTAAGCCTTCAGCAAGGCTTCCTAGCTGAAACGCGACAACCCCTTTAATGTCTATGGATTTAGAATGGGATGTCATAAAGGTTCCTGTAGGTGCAATCAGTAGGCTGCCCAATACTTATGTTCATACAGTGTGTGTAAATATATTCAATTTCCTTTATTTCAAATATATGTCCCTTGTGTCCTTTTATAGCTTGCAGGTCCCCTGGAGGTGGGCAGAGGTTTCGTGGTGCTGGGTGCCCGAGTGATCTGCTGCTGTAGTGATGGAACCACAATGCAATTGCTGGTTTCTCCTGCAGGGTAACACTCTTCTCTAAGCCCGGCATGCCCTTTTAAAATGAGACGCTCGATTTGAAAAAGTTAGTATAATATAAAGAGACAGACAGATAGATAGGAGATAAATAATATAAGATAGATAGATAAACACACAGATGACAGATAATGGACGGATAGAGAGATCTAGTTCCCTAGACAGACTGAGAAATACAGAGTGTATAAGTTGATGTTACGTACATACGTCCACATAGATATTTCATAGATTTATCTTATTCTAAGATGATTGTGTGTGACTTGTTTTCTGTAGAAACATCTCACGGATCTCTGTCCAATACTGAAGAAGTGTCGGCCGCCGATCCCCGTTGTGCTACAATCAGACAAAGCTGCATAGCAACACTGCTCCACCACGTCCCCGCACCGGCTCATTACAATGCGCCTCCTCTGTGATGGATGCAGGGAGCGGCTCGGGTTCTGGACGCAGTTCTAAATGATGCCTCCATTTACAGAACGTCGTCAATACGAAAGACGCACATACATGGAAGGGAAGTACACGTTGTGTTATTTATTAAAATAGAATATTTAACAAAATAAAAAAAAGGCTTTGACTTTTTTATTATATTTTTTTTGCGTTATTGTGCATACGACAGGGAACCGTTCCACTTTCTATCTGAAGGTATAAACAGATGTATCATTGGTTCCCACATGCTCAACAGTCCATAGGTCATTGGCTCCTGCTTGTGTCTCGCCATCTCCTACGACGCGCAAAACAATGAGGGATGGATCGCACAAAGAAGCGCGTATCCGAGGACACAATGAGGCTGATGCATCAATCTGTCATAACACAGCTGTCAATACTAATGCCTCCGACGGTTTGATGGGGGTCATCCGTCTCAATTTTTTTTACATATTTGTCACCGAACATCTAGCATGCAACACAGATTTGTAACATTGTTTCCATTGTTAAGCCCCACGCACTGCAGATTATACCGGCTGTACTAATGACTCCTGATATGCGAGCCCCACGGTCCTTACAGTGGTGCCGCCTTTGCCTTGTGCCCCCCTCCCCCCCAGCATAAATATGACTGGTACAGTGCAAAATAAGCCACACATAGTGTAAAATAAAAAATAGTGCAAAATCATAAAAGGCTGATGCAATCCGCACTAGGATTTCTACCACTGCACCCCACCCATCTGCCTAGGACAGCTTCCCCGACTCCTCTAATAACCCAGGGCAAGGGACACAATACACAATAACCAGAGGGAGGAAGGTTCAAATCATTGGTAAATTAACCCCTCCTGACCCCAATTAGCTGACTGCACCTCCACACACTAAGAGGGTCCATAAATCCTAATGCCAAGAGGTGGCACAACCGTTATCAAATTATAAAGGAATCAGGGGCAAAGCAGGGGTTAATCAGGGCACCGCATCTTTCTGACACCTATCGCAGGAAACCTTACTCATGTACTGGTTATTACTAAAATTAAGTTAGAGCGACGTGTCTAAATATGATCCCTCACTCCCAGCTTCCTCCACAGTGACGAGACGCCGTAGTCTCGTTCCCCAAATAAAATAAAATAATTAAAAATGAACCAAAACCCATTATAAAATAATAATAAAAAAAACCAAGAGAAAACTAATCATTAGAGCAGTAACAATAGCTCCTATAGTCAATGTCCCCAGCTGCCAAATCCGATCTCCTCCTTGTATCTGTTGGTAAGGATATTGGCTTTCCTGGTGAGCTTATTGAGCACTGTGTGGAGTCCAGTGAGGTGGAAGTGGAAGAGCTTCTCCAGATCTTCTTCTCCATCAGAGTCCTCCAGCCTGGTCATGTCCACATGAGTCACTTTGTCCTTTTTCCTGTCCTCTCCTTGCAGGATACCCCACTCAATGTCATTCCTGATAGATTTCAGCAGGATGTAGTAGCCATGCATGTCTCTCCTGGTGAAATAATTAGCAGCCCCATTAGTGATGGCGACCTCTTCCTTCATCCCCTCCATATCTAGAGGTAGGTCCCTCAGCAGACTGGGCACCATGACAGTCTGGTCCATATTGTTCACAGCTCCTATGAACCTGTTCATGGCGTTGAACAAGGAGTGCTTCTGGTTGTAGGATTCGCAGATCTGCATCATGGTTGCGGTGTGAGGCGGTAGATCCTGGTCTCCTCCTGAGGAACACTACAATCCGCTCTGGTGGAGATGGCCGTCACAAGCAATGTGCATCAGCTCCTGGGCTCGGCTGACACTACTGCACAACCCTTCCCGGTGTCATAGAAATGTCAGTGAGCAGGCAGCAGTGTCTTCTCCACTCACAGAATATATACCCGGAGATAAGGTGCAGCTCCAGCGCCAGCCCCTCACAGTGCAGCAGGATGAAGCCGGTTCACAGGGCTGAATGACCGAGGGTAACACTGACTACAGCACACAGGCTCCTCCCCCTTCTCCTCACCTCACACGCTGGCCGCCCAGTAAGGAGCCCGCGCTGCTGCCTAGTAACCCCCACCACTCCTTGCATCATGTTCTCTTCAGACAGCAGCATCTTACCACACCGCAGAGTACAGTGTACTGGTACTGCTGAGGAGGCTGCACAGCAGAGTATAGTGTACTGCTGAGGAGGCTGCACAGCAGAGTATAGTGTACTGCTGAGGAGGCTGCACAGCAGAGTATAGTGTACTGCTGAGGAGGCTGCACAGCAGAGTATAGTGTACTGCTGAGGAGGCTGCACAGCAGAGTATCGTGTACTGCTGAGGAGGCTGCACAGCAGAGTATAGTGTACTGCTGAGGAGGCTGCACAGCAGAGTATCGTGTACTGCTGAGGAGGCTGCACAGCAGAGTATAGTGTACTGCTGAGGAGGCTGCACAGCAGAGTATAGTGTACTGCTGAGGAGGCTGCACAGCAGAGTATCGTGTACTGCTGAGGAGGCTGCACAGCAGAGTATAGTGTACTGCTGAGGAGGCTGCACAGCAGAGTATCGTGTACTGCTGAGGAAACTCTACAGCAGAGTATAGTGTACTGCTGAGGAAACTCTACAGCAGAGTATAGTGTACTGCTGAGGAGGCTGCACAGCAGAGTATAGTGTACTGCTGAGGAGGCTGCACAGCAGAGTATAGTGTACCGCTGAGGAGGCTGCACAGCAGAGTATCGTGTACTGCTGAGGAAACTCTACAGCAGAGTATAGTGTACTGGTAGTGCTGAGGAGGCTGCACACCGCAGAGTACAGTGTACTGGTACTGCTGAGGAGGCTGCACAGCAGAGTATAGTGTACTGCTGAGGAGGCTGCACAGCAGAGTATAGTGTACTGCTGAGGAGGGCTGCCCACAGCAGAGTAATAGTGTCTGCTGAGGAGGCTGCACAGCAGAGTACAGTGGTACTGGGTACTGCTGAGGAGGCTGCACAGTGCGTCAGTATCCGTGTACTGCTGAGGAGGCTCTACAGCAGGGATAGTGTACTTCTGAGGAGGCTGCACAGGCAGATGTATAGCTGTACTGCTGAGGAGGCTGCACAGCAGAGTATAGATGTACTGCTGAGGAGGGCTGCACAGCAGAAGTCATAGTGTACTGCTGAGGATGGCTGCATCAGCAGAGTATCTTGGTTACTGCTGAGGAAAACTCTACAGCACGAGTATAGTGTACTGCTGAGGAGGCCTTGCAACAGCAGAGTACAGTGTACTGGTACCTGCCTGAGGAGGCCCTGCTACAGGCAGAAGTATCGTGTACTGCTGAGGAGGCTCCTACAGGCAGAGTATAGTGTACTCGCTGAGGAGACTGAAGGCAGAGTATAGTGTACTGCTGAGGAAACTCTACAGCAGGAGTAATAGTGTACGGCTGGAGGAGGGCTCCACATCCAGAGTATAGTGTACCTGCTGAGGAGGCTGCACAGCAGAGTATAGTGTACTGCTGAGGAGGCTGCACAGCAGAGTATAGTGTACTGCTGAGGAGGCTGCACAGCAGAGTATAGTGTACTGCTGAGGAGGCTCTACAGCAGAGTATAGTGTACTGCTGAGGAGACTGCATAGCAGAGTATAGTGTACTGCTGAGGAGGCTGCACAGCAGAGTATAGTGTACTGCTGAGGAGGCTGCACAGCAGAGTATAGTGTACTGCTGAGGAGGCTCTACAGCAGAGTATAGTGTACTGCTGAGGAGGCTCCACAGCAGAGTATAGTGTACTGCTGAGGAGGCTGCACACTGCAGAGTATAGTGTACTGGTAGTGCTGAGGAGGCTGCACACTGCAGAGTATAGTGTACTGGTAGTGCTGAGGAGGCTGCACACTGCAGAGTACAGTGTACTGCTGAGGAGGCTGCACAGCAGAGTATAGTGTACTGCTGAGGAGGCCGCACAGCAGAGTATAGTGTACTGCTGAGGAGACTGCATAGCAGAGTATAGTGTACTGCTGAGGAGACTGCATAGCAGAGTATAGTGTACTGCTGAGGAGGCTGCACAGCAGAGTATAGTGTACTGCTGAGGAGGCTCTACAGCAGAGTATAGTGTACTGCTGAGGAGGCTCCACAGCAGAGTATAGTGTACTGCTGAGGAGGCTGCACACTGCAGAGTATAGTGTACTGGTAGTGCTGAGGAGGCTGCACACTGCAGAGTATAGTGTACTGGTAGTGCTGAGGAGGCTGCACACTGCAGAGTACAGTGTACTGCTGAGGAGGCTGCACAGCAGAGTATAGTCTACTGCTGAGGAGGCCGCACAGCAGAGTATAGTGTACTGCTGAGGAGGCTGCACAGCAGAGTATAGTGTACTGCTGAGGAGGCTGCACAGCAGAGTATAGTGTACTGCTGAGGAGGCTCTACAGCAGAGTATCGTGTACTGCTGAGGAGGCTCTACAGCAGAGTATCGTGTACTGCTGAGGAGGCTGCACAGCAGAGTATAGTGTACTGCTGAGGAGGCTGCACACTGCAGAGTACAGTGTACTGCTGAGGAGGCTGCACAGCAGAGTATAGTGTACTGCTGAGGAGACTCTACAGCAGAGTATCGTGTACTGCTGAGGAGGCTGCACACTGCAGAGTAGAGTGTACTGCTGAGGAGGCTGCACAGCAGAGTATAGTGTACTGCTGAGGAGACTCTACAGCAGAGTATCGTGTACTGCTGAGGAGGCTGCACACTGCAGAGTACAGTGTACTGCTGAGGAGACTCTACAGCAGAGTATAGTGTACTGCTGAGGAGGGCATGTGCTCCACACCACAGAGTATAGTGTACTGCTGAGGAGGGCATGTGCTCTAGAGACGGAATATATCATATATACTCTATCAGTGTGTGAGTCTAGAACATATCTTAGTATCTCTGTACAGCATATACTTCTACATATCTCCCACCTCTCTCTATACATCTGTACACCGCTCTCTATACATCTGTTTCCAACCATTTATGCACTGGGCACTTTACTTATTATATTTTTTTACTCAATTTATCTACACTCTATGGCGATTTATGAGATAACGTTGCGACTGGGGAATAAACGGGTCTAAGGCCCCCTTCACACAGGTGTCGTGGGTGAGGGCCGGATACGTTCAAGGTGCATTGCGGGAAAGCCACGCGAGTAGGTACGCAATTTCAGTCGATTGTGTTCCATTGTTCATTTTTATCTGTGTGGGTGCAATGCGTTTTGCACGTGTGTGAGAGAAAACTGAATGTGGTACCCAGACCCGAACCCAGACTTCTTCACTGAAGTTCAGGTTCGGTGTTCTGTATATTTTATTATTTTCCATTATAACATGGCTATAAGGGAAAATAATAGCATTCTTAATACAGAATGCCAAGTATAATGTGGCTTTAGGGGTTAAAAAATAATAAAAACATAACTCACCTCATCCACTTGTTCGCGCAGCCGGCATCATCTTCTTTCCTCTTCTTTCAGGACCTGCAAAAGGACCTTTGATGATGTAATCGCGCTCACCACGTGGTGATGTCAGTGCAGAAGGATCTTCTATCTTCATTCATCAGAACCTGCGCTGACGTCACCACACTCACCACGTGGTGAGCGCGATTACATCATCAAAGGTCCTTTTGCAGGTCCTGAAAGAAGATGATGCCGGCTGTGCGAACAACAGGATGGGGTGAGTTAATTTTTTTTTTATTTTTTAACCCCTCATGCCACATTTTAGTAAGCATTCTGTATTAAGAATGCTATTATTTTCCCCTATAACCATGTTATAAGGGAAAATAATAAAATGAATACATTTTAATGGGGTCCGGGGTTGCTCATCCCTATAATCTCCTAGCAACCATGCGTGAAAATCGCACTGCATCCGCACTTGCTAGCGGATGCTTGAGATTTTCGTGCAGCCCCATTCACTTCTATGGGACCTGCGTTGCGTGAAAAGCGCAGAATATAGAACATGCTGCAATTTTCACGCAATGCACAAGTGATGCATGAAAATCACCGCACATGTGAACAGCCCCATTGAAGTGAATGGGTCCGGATTCAGTGCGGGTGCTATGCGTTCACCTCACGCATTGCACCCATGCGGATTTCTCACCCGTGTGAAAGGGGCCTAACACCCTTCATCTAATTTGGAGTGCTGCCTCATCATTTGACTTTTGGATATCGTACATGGATTTTTTGGCCTGAAATCCCAGGAGGAATTGCACCCGTTCCCACTTTGGCTGTGCTGCTGTTTCTTTATGTGACGTGTATCTATGTCTGTGCGCTGGATCCTCCGCTGCATAACTGCGGACAGAATACCTGCAGGGTATTAAAGGGCTTCTGTCACCCCACTAAAGTGTTTTATTTTTTTTTTTGGGCTAGTGAAATTAGTTATATTGCGATATATGACAATATAATTGTGTTACTTACTTGGATCCAGCAGTTTCTGCAAAAAACGAAGTTTTAATATATGTAAATTCGGTCTCTACCAGCAAGTAGGGCGGCTACTTGCTGCTAGCTGCTGCAGAAATCCGCCCCCTCGTCGTGTTGATTGACAGGGCCAGCTGGGATCTCCTCCTCCGGCCAGCCCTGTCGGCATTTCAAAAATCGCGCGCCTGTGTGGATTCGGCGCAGGCGCTCTGAGATGAGGAGGCTCGTCTCTCAGAAACTACCTCAGTGCGCTGCGCCGATGACATCACCGACAAGTAGAAGACGTCATCGGCGCAGGGGCATGAGGGAGTGTGAGGAGACGAGACTCCTCACTCAGAGCGACTGACGCCGAATCCACACAGTGCGCGCGATTTTTTTTGAAAATGCCGAAGGGCTGGCCGGAGGAGGGATCCCGGATGGCACGGCTCAATCAACACGACGAGGGGGGGGGGGTGCGGATTTCTGCAGCATCTACAGCAAGTAGACGCCCTACTTGCTGGTAGATGACCGAATTACATATTATAAAACTTGTTTTTTGCAGAAACTGCTGGATCAAAGTAAGTAACACAATTATATTGTCATATATAGCAATATAACTAATTTCACCAGCCCAAAAAAAAGAATTACTTTAGTGGGGTGACAGAAGCCCTTTAAGGTGTTTTCACACGCTGCAGATTTGGTTGCAGAAATTTCCATTCATTTGAATGGTGCGGCACGCACATGGATTTCTGCAAGCCCCATTCAGGTCAGTGGAATGGACTTTCAGTCGCGGAAATTTCTGCAACAAAATCCGTGTGTGCAGGCGCCCTTACAGTACCAGCAAAATCTTGGCAAAATGGCAATTTATTCTCAGTATTTCCACAGAAGATTTCATCCTTTGCACTGCATCTGTGAAATCTGCAGCATATTTACAGTAAAATCTGTGGTTTTCTGAGATCTTTATACTGATGACCCCCACACTCAGCTGTTCAAGAAGACACCGGCGCTCACGGCCTTCTCCCTCTGTGCCTGGCTTCGCCGCTCAGCCTAGGCCACGTGAACTATAAGGCCTCTTGCACACGACCGTATGTCTTTTTCAGTATTTTGCGGTCCGCATGACGTCTGTGTGCATTCCTTTTTTTGCGGAACGGATCATCAGGCCCCTAATAGAACAGTAGTATCCTTGTCCGTTGTGCGGACAATAATAGGACATGTTCTATCCTAGAACAGAATGGAAAGCATACCTTCCGTTTTTTTTTTTTTGCGGATCCATTGAAATGAATGGTTCCATATACGGTCCGTATACGGATCGCAAACGAAGAAAAAAAATAAACCTTTATGTGCATGAGGCTTTAACGTGATGTGGCTTCCAAATTTGCATCAGAAACCTGATCATGTGGCTGTACCCTAATTTCCCAAAATACAGAAGTGCAGGTAATGCTGCCATTGCATACGGTATATGTGTTCTCAGGCAAAGTTTAATAATAGCAAATAGTGTCTAGAACTTTCTTACATTCCCTTCCGGGCATCTTATTGTAGCTGTTTTCTCTCCCCACAGTCTTTCCACCTTTAGGCAATACTTCCGAATGTTACTGGTGGAACCAGTCCTGTACCTCACATGGATACAGAGGTCTCCCCATTCATTGCTGCAATAGTTCTGCTAGATTTATTTTAAATTGTGAATTTATAAGGTGGAGGGCACTCAAATGTCTGGGTACATATAAGTAGATACGGGTTATATGTAATAGGTTGTTTATTAAGATATTATTAAATATACCACAAAGTAGTAACAACGCGGTATTCTGGTATATAATAATAAGTACTAGTACAGGTGATCAGTCTGTATAGTATGTCTCTAATATTTACAGTACTGCATGTGGTTCTTTGTGCACAATTGGTGATGACGTAGATATTCGGATATCCAATTAGAAGTAAAATCAAATCAAATTGTGGGTAAAATTAGATCAGATAGGTCATCTTAATGTGGGTATTAGTATCCCTTATTAAGTCCGAATGTAGTTGAGTCAGCCGTATATTGAGACTGGAACAGTCTTACCCCATTTGTAGTGGGTACCAAGTGGCGGCTATCGGCGTTGTATGCTGACGATCTCTTGGTCAGTAGGGGCCATGGTCCGATCCTGGGGGGGCGTTGGTGCACACGTGTCCTGCTGCTTCCTCTGCGTCTCTCTCCGTTGCAGCGTCTCTTGGCTCCGGCGTCTCTAGTTGCGTCCCACGTGATACAGAGGATGGCGTCCCATGTGACTTGAGAAGTATCTGCGTCACTGCGGTCAGCTGACCAAGAACATCAGCTATTGCGGTCGGCTCTGTTGTGTAACTTCGGATTGCGGTCTCTGTTTGTAGAGATCTTTGGCTACTAAACCATTTGATAAATGGATCGGAATACTGTCTGAAATAGGACCAAACGTGTTCAAACCTTCATCAGTGGCACTGCCGGCCGCAATAGCTGACCGCAGTGACGCAGATACTTCTCGAGTCACGTGGGACGCCATCCTCTGTATCACGTGGGACGCAACTAGAGACGCCGGAGCCAAGAGATGCCGCAACGGGGAGAGACGCAGAGGAAGCAGCAGGACACGTGCGCACCAACGCCCCCCCAGGACCGGACCATGGCCCCTACTGACCAAGAGATCGTCAGCATACAACGCTGATAGCCGCCACTTGGGACCCATTACAAATGGGGTAAGACTGTTCCAGTCTCAATATACGGCTGACTCAACTACATTCGGACTTAATAAGGGATACTAATACCCACATTAAGATGACCTATCTGATCTAATTTTACCCACAATTTGATTTGATTTTACTTCTAATTGGATATCCGAATATCTACGTCATCACCAATTGTGCACAAAGAACCACATGCAGTACTGTAAATATTAGAGACATACTATACAGACTGATCACCTGTACTAGTACTTATTATTATATACCAGAACACCGCTCTCGTGGTACAATCTATATTAACCATTTGTGGTATATATTTTTATTGATCTTAATAAACAACCTATTACATATAACCCGTATCTACCTGTGTACCCAGAAATTTGAGTGCCCTCCACCTTATAAATTCACAATTTTTAATCTATTACTTTGGCAGTAGGCTCTGCCATTTGGAGAGAGCACCTATTCGTGAATTGTTAACAGTAGAGCCTCTGCAATTTCCTATTCACTATTAGATTTATTTCAAGCTGCCAACTTCAGGGGTGTGTCCTTTCTCAGCGGTGTGTCCGTTCTCAGCGGGTGTGTCCTTGCTCAGCGGGTGTGTCCATGTTCCTGCCACTGGTGACAGTTCAAGAATGGAACTGAGCATGTGCTTCTGTCTCAGTGAGCAGGACAGAGAAGTTAGAAAAAGAGCAAACAGCAGGTGGCGCTATACAGTGAATAACTCAGTAGCTATAATCCATTTTTTATAACATTTTTAATAACATGCAGTTACAAAAGGATTCAGATCCAGGAGATGGTTAGAAAACTGTAGAGTATTTTTTTTGAGGGACAATACATTCAAAGGGTCAATGAGCTTTCAAAAAACTTCTGACATGTCATAGTGACATATCAAAGGTATATTGGTGGGGGTCTCAGCACACAGACCACCACCCTCCACCAATCAAAACCTTTTATATGTTGCTATGACATAGCAAAAGTTTCGTAAACGCTCAGTGAAATGGATGGAGCGCCTGGTGAGAAATCTGCGCTGCTGCTCCATTCTTTTCTATGGGAGCACCGGAGATAGCACCGCGCTCAGCTGTCAGACGCTCCAATAGAACTGCAGGTTGTACTTCACAGCGCTGTAGGATTCATTTTAGGTGTATTGTGCAATATTGCTCACATGGAATGGAGAATCCTGCAGTGCTGTGAAGTACTGTGTTTTGCCCAGGGCCCAAGGATGTTTTTTATAGGGCCCCAAAAGCAGTGGGCGCTGCAGATATAACTGTATCACTGTCCTCACAATGCCGATAAAGTTAAATAGTGCAGCGGGGCACAGGAACCAATGGATCCCAATTCCGCCGTTCACGCTCATTAGCTGAAGCCTGTTAGGAAGAGCAGGCAGTTGTGAAGTGATGACATCATCACGACTGTCTACACCGAATCTCAAGCAGTTGGGATGGCATCACACCAGGATGCAACCCCCACAATATCTTCATAGCATTTGCCTGCGCTGGGACGTGGGGAACTCAGGCTGCAGACCAGAAGAGGCCAGAAGCCTGCTTTGCAGATTGAAGCAAGGAGCAGGACTAAGGTGAGTATTTTGGGGACACTGTAGAGGGGCATATAATAACTACTGGGGCATTAAAGAGAGTATAATAACTACTGGGGGCACTATAGAGGGGCCTATAATAACTACTGGGGGCAAAATAGAGGATCCCATAATAACTACGGGGGCACTATAGAGGGACCTATAATAATTACTAGGGGCACTATAAAGGGACCTATAATAACTACTGGGGGCACTATAGAGGGACCTAAAATAACTACTGGAGGCACTATAGAGGGACCTATAATAACTACTGGGGGCACTATAGAGGGACCTATAATAACTACTGGGGGCACTATAGGGGGACCTATAGTAACAACTGGAGGCACTATAGAGAGGTCTATAATTACTATAGGGGGCATGAATGAATGTTGATTCAAATATACCATTAGCACTAGGGCAGGGGTAAGGCACAAACATATTTCACATTCACCACACAAGTGCCAGGTATGTAGCGATCTGATGCTCTCTGCATTAATTAATACTAGAGCATCAAGTATTTAATTCAACTGTATCACTGTCCTCAATATGGTGATATGGCAGTATTTTATGCTGCACTGTGGTATTTGGTTCTGCAAGGTTGGTATTTTTTGCTGCACTACGGAATTGCTGGCCCAACCTACTTTTGTTCTCCCTGCCTACTTGTGTTGTCCCACCTTCTGTCAATTTGGACTCAACTACAATTTGGGGCCACTTTTAGTTTTTTTCCTTGGCCGCTTTAAGTTCCCAATTCTCCCCTGCAGAGCCACATGACTTCTGTGCAGCATTACAGGCTCAATATGGGCACTGTGTAATAGTACTTACTATAGCACCATAATACCGCCATGGTCAGAAACCCTTGTGCAAGAGTACTTGAGGACCAGATTTGAGAATACGTGATCTGAATGGGTCCCTGCACAAATGGCCCGCATATTTATTCGTGTATTTTCAGTTGAACCCATGGAGAACACCAGTTTTGGCCAACACTTGTGTGTATGGGGAGAGATGATGTCGGGAGGGGGGGGGGGGGGGTATAGAGAAGTATTGGACGAACTGAATATTTTCATCTGATCCTTTTGTTCAGTCAGGAACCCAACTTGACCAAAATTTTGCGACTTTTTGGGGGATTAGCGCTCTGACCCCTTACTTTTGCAAAAAGTGTGCAGAGTGGGAAGTACACAAATGCACCAAAATTATTCAGCAATGTGCGCATCTAATTGTGGCAGCGGGGGATAGATCAAGACTAGCGTGTAAAACACCAGTCTTAGGCCTCTTGCACACGACCCCCCTGGTGTCCCCCATACAGCGGGTCCGCAATACACAAGACACCAGCCGTGTGCAATCCGCATCCGACCTATTCACTGCAATGGGTCCGCAAATCCGGTGTGGAACGGAAGCACTACGGAGTGCTACTGTGGTGTTCTGTTCCACAAAAAGATAGAACTTTTCCTATCTTTTTTGCGGAACGGACAGATCGCGGACCCCATTTAGGTGAATGGGGTCGCAATCCGCATGCATCTGGGCCAGGGTCGGTCCCCATGCATTGCGGACCGCAATTTGCGGGCCACTTCCCTTACGTTCGTCTGCAAGAGGCCTTAGGACTCATGCACATGGCCGCACCGTAAAAAATATAACATGTTCTTTTTTTTTTTTTACGGTGCGGATTCATGGACAGAAACACCACCAAAGCCCTCTGTAGTGCTTCCGTGCCTCACCGCAGTTCCGGATTGCGGACCCATTCAAGTGAAAACCACAGCGGAGGAGCAGGATCTGTGAGGTAATTAGTTACCAGTTTGGCCAGTTTCAGATGAGCGTTTTCATTCCATTTACAAGATGAACAAGCAAAACACTCATCAGGTAATTGGACCGTTTGTGTAGGCACCTAACTCGTCACTTGCCGGTGTTCTGCCAGATTTCTATAGTTTGCCGAAAGTCTATAGCGGAAGTGCGCAAGCGCACTTCCACAAATCATCCGAATCATTGCCTTAAAGTGACAGTCACCTCCAGTAAAATACAGCATCTACATGAATTTGTACCCTCGCGGGCTCGCTTCGCTCGCCACGCATCGGGCTCGGCCTCGCTGCGCTCGCCACGCATCGGGCTCGGCCTCGCTGCGCTCGGCTTTTAGTAAAACTAACTCTATGCCGCCATTGATAGTAAAGAAGGAAATGGATGGTAAAGAAAGAGACTATCCATCTCTTTCTTTACCATCCGTTTCCTTCTTTACTATCAATGGCGGCATAGAGTTAGTTTTACTAAAAGCCGAGCGCAGCGAGGCCGAGCCCGATGCGTGGCGAGCGAAGCGAGCCCGCGAGGGTACAAATTAATGTAGATTAATGGAGATGACTGTCACTTTAAGAAAGCTATACCCGTAAGTCTGCGCACGCGCGGTGTGCGAACTACTCCAGTGGAGGCAGGAATGCTTCGCTGGAGTACGCTTGTGCGCTTGCGCAGCGCACCACGTCACTTCCGCTATAGACTTTCGGCAAGCTATAGAAATCTGGCAGAACACCGGCAGCAGATTGTGCCGTCTAATCATGGTCTGCTGCCAGCAAACGAGTCTGTATGGGGAAGAGCGATGGCATTAGTGATCACTCCTCGTACCGTGGAGGGGATCGCTGCGTTCCCCTTCACTGACGAGCAGGCGATTGTCAGGAATGAACGCTTCGCCTGTGTAAAGGACACTATATTTTCACCCCACAATACACATCAGCCAAAGCTCCATGCAGTTTGGATAGCCCCTAATGCTGCAGCGCATTCTCTGAACGATGGTCTATGCTTCTCGCCGCCACCACCACAGGCTCTGTGTGCTAATGGCAGCTGGAAGGGTTTATTAAGATTGTAGGGGAAGCGGCCGGAGAGAACAATGAGGACTGGTAAAGATGGCAGCAGCCGGCCGGGCTCGCACAGAACCTCCCCGCAGCCTGCACGCCTCTCCCATGCCTCCATCACGCTGTTCTCACGACTCCCGCACGCACCGCCAGCTACAGAGACTATTAATAGGCGCGCCGGCATCACCCCACCGCCGCTCCTCCAGCGCCAGCCAATAGCAGCCCGCTTTATCATCACTTCTCAGTACCATGCCAACCAGTGGAGGTGTGTGCCATTGCTCCGCCCAGCCCGCCAGTTCGGCCAATCAGATGCCTGCCTTTATTCCGGCGGCCTCGGCGTCCCTCACAACAGGAGAGAAGGCTGGGGAGGGGTCACGTGGGGAGCGCAGCTTCTGTCTGGAACGCTGAGGTGATAATTGATTCTCAAGTCCCCGGAGTCGCGTTCCCGCCTTCTCACTCCTCCTGTCTGCAGCCCCATGGCAACTGCCTGGTGAAACGCAGCCTGCCGCCGTGCGCTTATATGGAGAGTGTACGGCGCTCAGCTCTTCACATACGATTGCATCAGCTCCATTGTGGGGCCACGTCCGAAACTTAGGAATTCATTTTAAGGGTGCGGCTGTTGTCGAGGACCTGTGTGTCCGTGCGGTGTTCTCGCCGTTCATTGTTAATATGACCATGCGGTTTTATGTAACGTGTGTACAGTGCAGTAGACCAGTGTTCAGACAGGTACTCGCAGCATAAGACCATGACCGCACTGTGCGGGTGTAAAGCACAGCGGGCTCTAATTAAACTGGACCGCACTGTTAGGGCCCATACACCCGGCCGTGTGCACCCCGCATCACGGATGCCGTCCCATTCACTTGCATGCACTACTTTTTTGTGGTGTGGACCATCAGATGCGGTCCAGTGGCGGCGGCCCCACGGACAGTGCCGTGCATTGCGGTCTGTAAAAAATGAAAATCAGACCTCATATGGTGCATGACAACCTATTACTGAGGGCTCATGCACACAACCGTTGTAGACCGCTGCGGCCCGCAATATTTGGGCTTAGGCCGTTTGTGCATCGCATCACGGATGCGGACCCATTCACTTGCATGGGAGCACTACGGAGCTCTTCAGTGGGGTTTCTCTCCATGACCCTGCATGTTCTATTTTTTTACAGTACGGACAAATCATGGCCCCATTTAAGTTAAATGGGTCTGCATCTGTCTATGCCAGCGGGGACCGGTTTTGTGGACAACTCCTTCAAGTCGGTCTGTATCGTTAATGGCTGCGTGGTATTGCAGGGGCTTGGTCAGGTGACTGTAGCCATTATATGGAGAGTGTTTCCTGGACCTAAAGTGTGTACGGCCCCTGAGGCTAATTTCTCTCAACGGATTTTGACTCAAAATCCGCCATTTATACCGCAGCAGAAACAGCCACCAGTTCACTTTGGATGCTGTTGCGGTTGTCTGCACACCGTGCCAAGAAGCGACATATCATGGCTTTAAACCGCCAGCTGGCGTACTTCAGCGCAGCCTCCCATGGAAACAATGTCAGGCAGACACCTTGCGGTCGCAGCTGGAATCTTGACATGGTGTCTGCAACAAAATTCAGCCCATGGGGTACGTTCAGACCTATGGGCTGCTCTGTTCATGCCATAGGGGCTAAGGGGTCTTGTGATCGTGGGGTTCCCCGCGGTAGGGCCCCCACTGATCTAATAGTTATCTCCTATCCTGTGGATAGAGGATAGCGGATAGCTTAATCTAACTGGAATATCTCTTTAAAGTCTGGCTGCACCAAGTTACCACAAGGGGGAGTTCTCTACATAAGTCAATAGAAGCAATATAAATCCACAGATGGTGTCTGCCGGCCGGCTTTGGGGAAGATCGGTGCACTCTGCTGCAGCTTAGGAGCTCTCCCCTATTCCAGGAGAGACTCTGGGATAATCCAGAAGAGTAGGCAACCGTCACATACATTTTGTAAAGTATGTTCACGTCTGCTGCGCTGTTTTTACTGCATTAATGGGAAAAATTCATAAAAACTTCCCATATAAGAATAAACCACAACAAACAGTGGGCAGGTTTCCAGCGTTCATACACAGCACCGTGCCCCTCCCTGCCATGCTTTGTTTACCTGGCTGCAGCAGTGATGTGCCCGTACAAAAAGGAGCAGGGCTAAACCAGTGCTGTGGCCCCTTCATTCTCAGAATTAGTGACACAACTATTTAGGCATTCTTCACACATTTTTTGCTGCAGCCTTGGGTCTGTAAAAACAAATGCCATCATATTCATGGTTTTACAAGCTTTTACTTCTGTGGCACTATGAAAACACCCTACCTAGAGCATGCTACATTTAAAGAAAAAGAAAAGCTCAATGGTTCCCAAATATTCAAAAAAAATGATAGAAAAAAACACCACAAGCAACTCACTGTTTGTAATTTTTTTCGTAATTCCCCCAAAAAAGAATGTGGACATTTTTTTTAATCTGAAAAATTCCATATGTGATCCTTAAAGCTGTCAACTCTCAAGATGAGATCCAAAGAGCTTTCACTATCAGTGAAGCAAGCCAACATTAGGCTGAAAAAAACAAAACCTATTAGAAAGATAGCAAAAACATTAGGCGTGGCCAAAACAACTGTTTGGAACATTTTTTAAAAGAAAGAACGTACCGGTGAGCTCAGCAACACCAAAAGACCCGGAAGACCACGGAAAATAACTGATGACAGAAGAATTCTTTCCCTGGTGAAGAAAACACCCTTCACAACAGTTGGCCAGATCAAGAACACTCTAGGAGGTAGGTGTATGTGTGTCGAAGTCAACAATCAAGAGAAGACTTCACCAGAGTGAATACAGAGGGTTCACTACAAGATGTAAACCATTGGTGAGCCTCAAAAACAGGAAGGCCAGATTAGAGTTTGCCAAATGACATCTAAAAAAGCCTTCACAGTTCTGAAACAACCTCCTATGGACAAATGAGACCAAGATCAACTTATACCAGAGTGATGGGAAGAGAAGAGTATGGAGAAGGAAAGGAACTGCTCATGATCCTAAGCAATCCACCTCATCAGTGAAGCATGGTGGTGGTAGTGTCATGGCATGGGCATGTATGGCTGCCAATGGAACTGGTTCTCTTGTATTTATTGATGATGTGACTGCTGACAAAAGCAGCAGGATGAATTCGGAAGTGTTTCGGGCAACATTATCTGCTCATATTCAGCCAAATGCTTCAGAACTCATTGGACAGCGCTTCACAGTGCAGATGGACAAAGACCCAAAGCATACTGCAAAAGCAACCAAAGAGTTTTCTAAGGGAAAGAAGTGGAATGTTCTGCAATGGCCAAGTCAATCGCCTGACCTGAATCCAATTGAGCATGCATTTTACTTGCTGAAGACAAAACTGAAGGGAAAATGCCCCAAGAACAAGCAGGAACTGAAGACAGTTGCAGGAGAGGCCTGGCAGAGAATCACCAGGGATGAAAGCCAGCATCTGGTGATGTCTATGCGTTCCAAACTTCAGGCTGTAAATTGACTGCAAAGGATTTGCAACCAAGTATTAAAAAGTGAAAATTTGATTTATAAATATTATGTCCCATTACTTTTGGTCCCTTAGCAAGTGGGAGGCACATATGCAAACTGTTGTAATTCCTAAACCGTTCACCTGATTTGGATGTAAATACCCTCAAATTAAAGGTGACAGTCTGCAGTTAAAGCACATCTTGTTTGTTTCTTTTGAACTCCATTGTGGTGGTGTATAGAGCCAAAAATGTTGGAATTGTGTTGCTGTCCCAATATTTATGGACCTGACTGTAGTACATGACAATCTATTTCTAACAAATCTAGAACCAGTCCTGTTCCTCACTTGGATCCAGATTTCTCCCCATTCATTGCTCTGCTAGATTTATATCAAGCTTGCAGCTCAAGGGGAGTGTCTTTTCTGCTGCAGCTCAGGGGGCGTGTCCATGGTCTCCCTATCACAGCTCAGGAGGCAGTTGAAGGATGAAACTGAGCATGTGTGGCCATCTCAGTAAGCAGGTCAAAGAAATAAGAAAAAGAACAAACAGTAGGTGGCGCTATACAGACACATTTTATTGAATAACTCAATGGCTATACCAAATGTTTAATTACATGCAATTACAAAAGTATTCCGATCCAAGGGCTGGTTTGAAAACTGTAGAATATTTTTCATGGGACAGCCACTTTAACCACTTCAGCCCCGCTAGGTGAAACCCCCTTCATGACCAGGCCACTTTTTACACTTCGGCACTACACTCCTTTCATCGTTTATCGCTCGGTCATGCAACTTACCACCCAAATGAATTTTACCTCCTTTTCTTCTCACTAATGGAGCTTTCATTTGGTGGTATTTTATTGCTGCTGACATTTTTACTTTTTTTGTTATTAATCAAAATGTAACGATTTTTTTGCAAAAAAATGACATTTTTCACTTTCAGCTGTGAAATTTTGCCAAAAAAACGACATCCATATATAAATTTTTCGCTAAATTTATAGTTCTACATGTCTTTGATAAAAAAAAAATGTTTGGGCAAAAAAAAAATGGTTTGGGTAAAAGTTATAGCATTTACAAACTATGGTACAAAAATGTGAATTTCCGCTTTTTGAAACGGCTCTGATTTTCTGAGCACCTGTCATGTTTCCTGAGGTTCTACAATGCCCAAACAGTAGAAAAACCCCACAAATGACCCCATTTCGGAAAGTAGACACCCTAAGGTATTCGCTGATGGGCATAGTGAGTTCATAGAACTTTTTATTTTTTGTCACAAGTTAGCGGAAAATGATGATGATTTTTATTTTTTATTTTTTTTTCTTACAAAGTCTCATATTCCACTAACTTGCGACAAAAAATAAAAAATTCTAGGAACTCACCATGCCCCTCACAGAATACCTTGGGGTGTCTTCTTTCCAAAATGGGGTCACTTGTGGCGTAGTTATACTGCCCTGGCAATTTAGGGGCCCAAATGTGTGAGAAGAACTTTGCAATCAAAATGTGTAAGAAATGACCGGTGAAATCCGAAAGGTGCACTTTGGAATATGCGCCCCTTTGCCCACCTTGGCAGCAAAAAAGTGTCACACATGTGGTATCGCCGTACTCAGGAGAAGTTGGGGAATGTGTTTTGGGGTGTCATTTTACATATACCCATGCTGGGTGAGAGAAATATCTTGGCAAAAGACAACTTTTCCCATTTTTTTATACAAAGTTGGCATTTGACCAAGATATTTTTCTCACCCAGCATGGGTATATGTAAAATGACACCCCAAAACACATTCCCCAACTTCTCCTGAGTACGGCGATACCAGATGTGTCACACTTTTTTGCTGCCAAGGTGGGCAAAGGGGCACATATTCCAAAGTGCACCTTTCGGATTTTGCAGGGCATTTTTTACACATTTTGATTGCAAAGTTCTTCTCACACATTTGGGCCCCTAAATTGCCAGGGCAGTATAACTAACTACCCCACAAGTGACCCCATTTTGGAAAGAAGACACCCCAAGGTATTCCGTGAGGGTCATGGCGAGTTCCTAGAATTTTTTATTTTTTGTCGCAAGTTAGTGGAATATGAGACTTTGTAAGGAAAAAAGAAAAAAAAAGAAAAATCATCATTTTCCGCTAAATTGTGACAAAAAATAAAAAATTCTAGGAACTCGCCGTGCCCCCCACGGAATACCTTGGGGTGTCTTCTTTCCAAAATGGGGTCACTTGTGGCGTAGTTATACTGCCCTGGCAATTTAGGGGCCCAAATGTGTAAGAAGTACCTTGAAATCAAAATGTGTAAAAAATGGCCTGCGAAATCCGAAAGGTGCCCCTTTGCCCACCTTGGCTGCAAAAAAGTGTCACACATCTGGTATCGCCGTACTCAGGAGAAGTTGGGCAATGTGTTTTGGGGTGTCATTTTACATATACCCATGCTGGGTGAGAGAAATATCTTGGCAAAAGACAACTTTTCCCATTTTTTTATACAAAGTTGGCATTTGACCAAGATATTTTTCTCACCCAGCATGGGTATATGTAAAATGACACCCCAAAACACATTCCCCAACTTCTCCTGAGTACGGCGATACCACATGTGTGACACTTTTTTGCAGCCTAGATGCGCAAAGGGGCCCAAATTCCTTTTAGGAGGGCATTTTTAGACATTTGGATCCCAGACTTCTTCTCACACTTTCGGGCCCCTAAAAAGCCAGGGCAGTATAAATACCCCACATGTGACCCCACTTTGGAAAGAAGACACCCCAAGGTATTCAATGAGGGGCCTGGCGAGTTCCTAGAATTTTTTATTTTTTTTGCATAAGTTAGCGGATATTGATTTTTTTTGTTTTTTTTTCTCACAAAGTCTCACTTTCCGCTAACTTAGGACAAAAATTTCAATCTTTCATGGACTCAATATGCCCCTCACGGAATACCTTGGGGTGTCTTCTTTCCGAAATGGGGTCACATGTGGGGTATTTATACTGCCCTGGCTTTTTAGGGGCCCTAAAGCGTGAGAAGTCTGGAATATAAATGTCTAAAAATGTTTGGATTCCGTGAGGGGTATGGTGCGTCCATGTGAGATTTTATTTTTTGACACAAGTTAGTGGAATATGAGACTTTGTAAGAAAAAACAAAAACAAACAAAAAATGTCCGCTAACTTGTGCCAAAAAAAATGGCTGAATGGAGCCTTACCAGGGGGGGAGTGATCAATGACAGGGGGGTGATCAATGACAGGGGGGTGATCACCCATATAGACTCCCTGATCACCCCCCTGTCATTGATCACCCCCCCTGTAAGGCTCCATTCAGACGTCCGCATGATTTTTTACGGATCCATGGATACATGGATCGGATCCACAGAACGCATGCGGACGTCTGAATGGAGCCTTACAGGGGGGTTATCAATGACAGGGGGTGATCAGGGTAATCAGGGTGATCACCCCCCTGTCACTGATCACCCCCCCTGTAAGGCTCCATTCAGACGTCCGCATGATTTTTACGGATCCATGGATCGGATCCGTAAAAATCATGCGGACGTCTGAATGGAGCCTGACAGGGGGGTTATCAATGACAGGCGGGTGATCAGGGTGATCACCCCCCTGTCACTGATCACCCCCCCCCCTGTAAGGCTCCATTCAGACATCCGCATGATTTTTACGGATCCATGGATACATGGATCGGATCCGTAAAAGTCATGCGGACGTCTGAATGGAGCCTGACAGGGCGGTGATCAATAACAGGGGGTGATCAGGGAGTGTATATGGGTGATCACCCGCCTGTCATTGATCACCCCCCTGTAAGGCTCCATTCAGACGTCCGCATGATTTTTACGGATCCATGGATACATGGATCGGATCCGTAAAAATCATGCGGACGTCTGAATGGAGCCTGACAGGGCGGTGATCAATGACAGGGGGTGATCAGGGAGTGTATATGGGTGATCACCCGCCTGTCATTGATCACCCCCCTGTAAGGCTCCATTCAGACGTCCGCATGATTTTTACGGATCCATGGATACATGGATCGGATCCGTAAAAATCATGCGGACGTCTGAACGGAGCCTGACAGGGGGGTGATCAATGACAGGGTGGTGATCAATGACAGGGGGGTGATCAGGGAGTTTATATGGGGTGATCAGGGGTTTATAAGGGGTTAATAAGTGACGGGGGGGGGGGGGTGTAGTGGAGTGTAGTGTGGTGTTTGGTGGGACTGTACTGACCTACCTGAGTCCTCTGGTGGTCGATCCTAACAAAAGGGACCACCAGAGGACCAGGTAGGAGGTATATTAGACGCTGTTATGAAAACAGCGTCTAATATACCTGTTAGGGGTTAAAAAATTCGGATCTCCAGCCTGCCAGCGAGCGATCGCCGCTGGCAGGCTGGAGATCCACTCGCTTACCTTCTGTTCCTGTGCGCGCGCGTTCACAGGAAATCTCGCGTCTCGCGAGAAGACGCGTATATGCGTCCAGGAGGAGTAAAGCAACCACCTCCCGGACGCATATACGCGTACGGCGGTCGGGAGGTGGTTAAAGGGGTATTCCAGTTATAACAATTTATCCCCTATCCATAGGACCCCCACCTTTCACAGAAATGGACGGAGCGGCTGGTCATAAATGTGCGCTGCCACTCCATTCATTTCTATGCGAGTGCCGGTCATAGTCAAGCGCTGTACTCGGCTATCTCCCGAACTCCCATAGAAATGAATGGAGCAGGAGCTCGTATTTATGACCAGCCACTCGCTTCATTTCGGGGGGTTCCACTGGGCATAGAACCCTCGTTCTCCAGCGGATAGGGTATAACTTGTTATAACTAGAATACCTTAATTAAATGGGTTGTCCACTCCTTTTATATTGATGGCCTATCCACAAATACCTATTTGATGGGGACCTGACCCCTCACACCCCCTCTGATCAGCTGTTTCAGAGTAGCTCTGGCACTGACTACACCACTTCACCCATTGTGCAGTGGTCATAGACTATGGGGGTTATTTACTAACAGAAATACGTCTATATTAGGCGTATATCTGGTGCAGATTGCAGCGCAAAATTTCTTTGCGCCGCAATCTGCGACTTTTCCATGCTCACGCAAGGTCGAAAAAAGTGGCCAGGGAAAAGGGATAGGCCGGGGGGACCCATCTCATTCATTATCTATGCCTGTTTTATACGTAGGAAATGGTCTAGATCTACGCCAGCAAAGGAGCTGGCATGGATTAAGGAGCGGCGGTGAATCCCCCGAAGTTATGTAGAGGCCGGCGCCACTACATAACTTCGGCAGATCTACCGTCAGCTCAGGGCTTGTTAAGATCGGCATCTCAAACGCCAGACTTATTAAATGACCCCCTATAACTGCAGTGCTGCTTCAATCCCCTTTAATGGGAGCATCGCTGCAGTAACCTACTCTGTCCACTACATGATGGACCCCGGCCTGTCAAGGAGTGCATCACCCCTTTAAGGCTCTACCTACTGACGATAGGCTCAGGCCCAGTATCCACAGAGCATCTGCTTTCTTGGATTTTCCAGTTTGCTTTTTCTTGTTCTACTGGGGTGAAAATGTCTTGGATAATGAACTTAAGTAATGGGCTTTATGTTGATTTTTAATTGAATGTATCTTCACAGTGAAGAAAATGCCTGTGAGACTAGAGCGGCATTTATTACATCATGTTTACAAGGTACATTAAACAATGTTTCTGCTCCTTTAGCATATAATGATCATTAAAGGCCATATCTGAAGTCATTCAATCGCCCATCACACTGACTGTGAAGAGACTGCGCATATCAGAGCAAATGCACTGTAAACAGCCTCCTCTGAGCATTTCTTATGGGAATCTTATATTTTATGCTATAAGTATGAATCACAGCTCGAGACTTTATATTTATAGGGGATTTTTTTTTCTTCTTTTCTATCTTTAGTGAAAATACTTTTTAATAAAGGCATACAGTCACGGCTGGAAGTGTTGGCACACCTGAAATTTTGCCAGAAAATGAAGTATTTGTCCCAGAAAATTTTTGCGATAGCACATGTTTTATTATAAACATGTTTATTTCCTTTGTGTGTATTGGAACATCACAAAAAAACTGAGAAAGAAAAGCCAAAAATGATATCATTTCACGCAAAACTCAAAAAATGGGCTGCACAAATTTACTGGCACCCTCAACTTAGTATTTCTAATGCACACCCTTTGCAAGAAATAACTTCCTATATCCATCAACTAGCCTCTTCACCTCTCAGCTGGAATTTTGGACCACTCTTCTTTTGCAAACTGCTCCAGGTCTCTCAGATTTGAAGCGTGTCTTCTCCCAATAGCAATTTTAAGATCTTTCCACAAGTGCTCAATGAGATTTAGATCCGGACTCATTGCTAGACTCTTCAGAACTCTCCAGCGCTTTGTTCCCATCCATTTCTGGGTGCTTCTTGAAGTATGTTTGGGGTCATTGTCCTGCTGGAAGACTCATGACCTAGGATGCAAACCCAGCTTTCTGACACTGGGCCCTACATTGAAACCCACAATCCTTTGGTAATCTTAAAATTTCATGATGCCTTGCACATAGTCAAGGCACCAGGTGACAGAGGCAGAAAAACAACCCCAAAACATCTTTGAACCTCCACCATATTTGACTGTAGGTAACATGTTCTTTTCTTTGCAGGCCTCATTCCATTTTGGTAAACAGAATTATGTGCTTTACCAAAAAGCTCTATCTGGTCTCATCTGTCCATAAGACGTTTGCCCAGAAATATTTTGGCAGACTCTCGCTTACATTTTGGCAAACTGCAGTCTAGCTTTTTTATGTCTTAGTTTCAGCAGTGGGGTCCTCCTTGGTCTCCTGCCATAGAGTTTCATTTCATTCATATGTTGATGGATAGTTTATGCTGACCAAGTGGAGTTGCTGAGAGTCGGACCACTGATCTGATATTAAAAGGCCATCAATATTCTGATCCTGGAAAAAACATTTGAAGACCTGAAATTGCATAAAACAATAAAAGAACTGTTATTCAAAATCTAAACTAAATCCGTTGCTGCTCCAGTTCTGTTTTTTGATGCAGTTTTTTAAACTAAAATCAGAAGTTGATTGAAAAAAAGTGGAGGTTGTATTTGCCTTTTAATACTGTGTCTCCTGTTGTGATCCACACCTGATTTGGGCTTCAAAAACATCATAAAGCCTGAACATCTGGCAACACCCTGACTGCTTGACTCTGCAGTCTGTCATTATCCTTTGATAATGTTTGATGTGATTTCCATTAGTTATTGTCAGCCAAAACCGGGTACAGGTCAAAAACACAGAACAGGTGCAGATCTTTCCATTATACCTTATCTCTGTGCAGGCCTCATTCCTGGTTTTGGCTCACAATCACTGATCAAGCACTGACGTGTGAAAGTGGCCTTATACATTGGAGAAATGAGGAAGAAAAGTAGGTAATCCACATCCAGGGGAGGACTGGCCACAGACTGGACAGGGAAACTTCCCAGTGCCCAGGGGGACCCATGGACCCTCCTCATTGCTGCAGGCTGGATACATAATGATCTGATGCTCTGTCTAGAAGTATGAGGTACTTATGCACCTGGCCATTGGCTGCAGGTGCCCTTCTGAACTAAAATGTATTGCGGTCCTCAGGACAGTGATACAGTTGAATACTGTGGTGAAGGCAGCAGTATTTTGTGCTGCACTGTAGTACTTGCTTATGCTGAGACAGTATTTTTTGCTGCACTGTGCTATTTGGTTCTGCTGGGGTGGTGTTTTGTGCTGCACCACGTTATTCGCAGGCCCTGCCTACATGTGTTGCCCTGTGAGTTTGGACCCGCCTACAACATGGAGCCACTTTTAGATTTTTTTCCAGCGCCACTTTAAGTTCCCAGTCTGCCCTTGTCTACATCAGCTGACACTATATACATAAGAGCCCCCAAAGGAACCCCTGTTATGTTCGAATTTGTCTGAAGGTGGCACAAGAAAGGGACCAGGCAGTGGATGAGTATGAGGGGGAATAGGGGGCACCCTTGTCGAGAGGCATGGTATGTTAGGTTAGTTGGTGATGTGGCCCCATGCCTCACATACGATTATAAAGCTTATCTATTCCCTATGGATAATGTGTTGGAGTAAAGGTGTTTAACACATAAATGCCATCTTTGCAATTCAAAACACATGAACACAGCCTAAGGGCTCATGCACGTGGCCGTATTGCCCTCACATTATACACGGCTCGTTTTCATGGTTAAGACCACCTTGTAATCCAGTAGCAGTAGCCGTGCTTCCACACTAAAGGAAAAAGCGATGGCCTGTGCTCATTCCCGCTATCCTGGGCCACAATAAAGGCTGGTGTACAAGCATGGCCACCGCTGCTGGATTTTCTTTTAAATTAAAGGGGTTACCTGAGACAATAAAATGTCACAGGCCCCTCACACTGAATTTACTTACCTGGCTCCCCGTTCCCTGCGCCGATCGTGGTCCCTGCACCACCGCTGCTGTTTCCCGCCATGGCGAGATGAAAACATCCGGTGTCGGGGGAGCAGCCAGTGGCAGACGGTGGACGAGCCTCCCTAGCGTCATCTGTGATGCTAGGGAGGCTTGCCCCCCCGCCTGCCATTGGCTGCCCCCTGACACTGGATGTTTTCATCTGCGCACGGGGAGAAGCAGCTTCGGCGGTGCAGGAAACAAGAGCAGGGCGAGAAGCCAGGTAAGTAGATTCAGTGTGAGGGGTCTGGGCATATGGGGGCCATTTTTTTGTCTCAGATAACCCCTTTTAAGATTTGAGAAAAATAAGATGAAGCAATCTCCTACATATAAAGCCTCTTTTATACGAACGATACGGATGCGTTCAGTGAAACTTTCACCATTTTGCAAGCAAGTTCAGTCAGTTTTGTCTGCACTTGAGTTCAGTGTTTAATTTATTTTTCTCGTCGACGCAATCAGTTTTGATGTGTTTTTCAAGCGCGTGAAAAAAACTGAAGACTTACAAACGACATCTCCTAGCAACCATCAGTGAAAAACACATTGCATCAGGTTTGCATCCAGATGCAATGCGTTTTTCACTGAAGCCCCAGTCACTTCTTTGGGGCCAGAGCTGCGTGAAAAACACAGAATATAGAACATGCTGCAATTCTCACGCAACGCAGAACTGATACGTGAAAAACAACGCTCATATACACAGACCCATTGAAATGAATGGGTCAGGATTCTGTGCGGGTGCTATATGTTCACTTCACGCATTGCACCTGCATGGAAAACTAGTTCTTGTAAAAGGTGCCTAAGGCTCCATTCACACGTCCGGCATTTCATTCTGCATTTTGCGGAACGGAATTGCGGACCCATTCATTCCTATGGGGAAGCACAATGTGCTGCCCGGACATGGAATTGCGGATCTGCACTTCCTGGTCCGCACTTCCATTCCGCAAAAAAATAGAACATGTCCTATTCTTGTCCGCAGTTGCGGACAAGAACAGGCATAATCTATTAGTGCCAGCAAAATACGGAACGCACATTGCCGTTTTGCGGCTTCGCTGGAAGCTGTAAATCACTCTGCACGATGAGGACAGGAGCTTCTTCAGGGTCCGGTATAGCACATAGTGTACCAGAAAAATAACATGGAGTCGCCCTCGCTTGGTGACCAAAGAAGCGGTGCATACAGAGGGTGGTACAAGAGATATAGTACCACACTGTGCTATAAAGAGCCGCTACTAGACAACTAGTAAAGGTGTTTTACCAGTAAATGGCATTGCTGATTGGTTGGGTCTGAGACATTGTATGTTGAGTCTAGTTACTACTTGCGATGGGTCAGGAAAGACCATTGTATGCTGAAATTATTGTATCCTCAGGCCACTGTATCTTGAGGGATCATTGTACTACATTTGAATGCATAAACTGTGAGAGAAAAATTTACCAAGAAATAAAGCATAGGATTTGTTTTTTACTTTGAAAAGTACCAAACGGACTGATGTCCTAACGGATAAATAAGTGACAGCTGCCCTTTACAAATTGGAAAACAACTCCAGATTGTTTCATGTTAAATGGCCCGTAGGGGAGAACCTGCAGTGTAGCCGCTGTTGAATACTGAAGTGTTACAAAAAGTAGTTTTGCTAGTAATTTTCTTATAAAAGTAATACCGTCTGGCAAATTCAATTTTTGAAAGAGATTGATGGCTTGCTTCTTGAAAATGGCAGGACATGTATCATTCATTACTATGCAAAATCAATTGCGAATGAAAGACTGATTTCTTTAACTGAGAGTAGAACTAGGTTGAGGCCCAGGAACATTGAGGACGGTATTTTACCAGCACTTGGTACATTAGTCCATTAATCACAACAGTTTTTTTTTTTTTTTTAGGTAATTTTCAATATATTTCAGCTAAGAGTATTTTTTTTTCCAAGCGCGAATGGAGGAGTATTTTTTTTATGGAAAGGAATGTTTATTGGTGAGTTAGAAGTGTTCAGTGCTTCACCTTGTGTTCACTGTATAAACAGTGCATCTCTGGGGAGGTATTTCCTTGATGAATTTACCTTTATGGCTTTAGCAGCTGCTGCTTGAGAACGGAGAGGCGGTAAGCTTGCTGGGAAACTACAGTATTATGGTTTTTCTTTCGAGTCATAGATCGAGAAAACTGTGGAAGTTCAGTTAATGACATACAGCATGTGTCAGTGACAAAGAATTGCGGGAGATTTACCAGGATCTGTGGGATATTTCACTGTGCACAGGCTCTCTAACTGGCAATCAGGAGGATGAAAGCAACTTGGCAAGAAGAACCTGTAGTTAAGCCGATCAACCATACCTTTTAAAGGGAGCCTGTCATCAACTTTATGCTGACCTCACTGAGGGCAGCATAAAATTGTGACAGAAATGCTGATTTCCGCGGTGTGTCACTCATGAGCTAATAGTAAGTGGTTGCTGAGAACCAGCATCATAATCATTGCAGCACAGGCCTTGAAAAGAGTCAAATCTACTTGAGGAGAGTCAGTTATTCATAGTCTCCTGCACTCTCACCCATCTACTAATGACTGGCAGTTCTCTCCTAGAGAGAATGGGAGAAAACTAGGTAGAATACTGTCACTCATCGGCAGAGAGAGCAAGAATTTATGAGTAACCATGACTCTTCTCAGGTGGCCGTGACTCTTTTCCAGGCCCAGTCTGCAATGATTGTGATGTTGATTCTCGGCAACCAATTACTTTTAAGTGACAGATTGCTGAAATGAAATCGCTTGTCTCTACTTTATGCTGCTGTTAGTATGGGTAACATAAAGTTGATGACAGGTTTCCTTTAAAACCACCTTCCTAATATTGTGTAGGTCCTCTCCGTCCCACAACGGCAGCTTTAAACCCATCGAAGCATGGACTCTACCAGCCTTTAGAAGGTATCCTGTTGTATCTAGTACCAAGACATTAGCAGAAGACTAGTGTTGGTCGAGCACCAAAGTGCTCGGGTGCTCGAGTAGAACACCTTGGGATGCTCAAGCACAATGGAAGTCAATGGCAGAACCCGAGCATTAAACCAGGCACCCCCTGCTCTGAAGAGGGGAGGGTGTCTGTTTCATAGGAAAAGGTCAGAAATTGATGGAAAAGCCACTGAAATGGTTTGGGAACAGCATGGGGAGGATGTCTGGATGCATCTTGGACAATAATACGCATCAAACCGAAGATAAAATCGATTTTAGAGGAAAAATTGTTAGAAAACATTCTTTCCTGTATTCTTACTTATAAAGTGCAAGTGCTGCCAAAAATTGCAAGAAAGAGGCACTCCAATACAACCTGTATATCACATAAAAAAAGGTCCTCATTCACATTGTGGTACAATTGTTCAGGTAGTGGGACGCCTACACTCATAAAGCCTATGCACTAAGGGAAAGGGCTGCCAAAAATTACAAGGAACCGGCACGCCAATACACCATTTATTACACATAAATGAGGGCATCATACACACCCTTGAAAAATTATGATTGATGGCCAGCTGGTGACCCTCAAAAACATTAGGAGCAATGACCTGATTGTGACCCTCAAACATTAGGGGCGAGGGTCTCTTGCTGAGCTGACCATCTAAAACATTAGGGGTGAGGGCCTGCTGCTGAGCTGACCATCTAAAACATTATGGGTGAGGGCCTGCTGGTGACCTAGAGCACACAGGAATCACTGAGGACGCTGACACGGTCTGCTACGTACTCCTTCGCCATCTCCCAAAATGTTTCCCTCCTTGTGACACTAGGCCGCGCATCAGGTTGAGGGTGCTGGCGGGGTGTCAGAAAACTGTCCCAGGCCTTGGAGAGTGTTGCTCTGCCTCTGTTGGAACTTCTGTTCACCTCCTCGGTTGGTCAAGGAACTAAGTACTCTGCAGCCAGCGTTGTCAGCTGGAAATTTTTGGAGCAATTTTTCCACAAGCACCTTCTGGCATTGCACCATTTTGCTTGTTCTCTCCACCACAGGAATGAGAGATGAGAAGTTCTCTTTGTAGCGGGGGTCGAGAAGGGTGAACAACCAATAATCGGTGTTGGCCAAAATGCGTACAACGCAAGGGTCATGGGAAAGGCGACCTAACATAAAGTCAGCCATGTGTGTCAGAGTCCCAACAGACAAGACTTCGCTGTCCTCATGAGGATGACTCTCAATCTCCTCTTCCTTCTCTTCTACCCATCCACGCTGAACAGATGGAATAAAACTTCCATGGGTACTACCCTCTGTAGCGGAGGCAACCGTCTCCTGCTCCTCCTCCTCATCATCCAATTCGCACTGAGAATATGAACTGAGGGTGGTCTGGATATCACCCTGTGTACTTTCTTTTCCCATTTCCACCTCTTCCACATGCAAAGCGTCCGCCTTAATTGTGAGAAGCGAGCGTTTGAGTAGACACAGAAATGGGATGGTTACGCTGATAATAGCGTTATCGCTGCTCACCATCTGTGTTGATTCCTCAAAGTTCCATAAAACCTCACAGGGGTGTAGCTTGGCAGCTGAGCGGATTGGCCGCATAAACTCTTAGCTCTGGCACTGAGCGACAAAGTTAAGGCAAGTTCCCCTCTTTTCCAGCCGCTATACCAAAGGAAACTGTGCCCGGATCCTTCCAAAAACCTCCCCACAATACCCAGAGGTAAACGAGTCCATGCCAAGCAAGGCACACTGGACTTTTTTTTTGAGATTGGAGCAGACAAGGCACAGGCTGAAGCGGCGTTGCCGCATGCACCATCATCATCTCCTGTGTCCGCGCTTGTAGCCTCTCCGCCAGTTCAGAGGGAGATCCCCCCCCAGAATAAGTTGACTCAGCGCGCATAGAATGGAGCTCCACGAGTGGTCGGATCGTCTCCTTCACAGGACCATGTTGGAGCGCGGCCGCCATCTTCCCCCACAGTGCGCAGCCCTGAGAAACAAAGGCCCAAGTTCCAGTCTGAGACATCAGAGGAGGTAAGCCTGGAGTCCCCTGCTACTTACTTGATTTCTTCTGTACTGCAGGAGTTCCCCACCTCTGAGGAGCCAGCCTCAGGTAACCTCCTGAGGGACATGCTAGTGGCTTTTGGCGCCTCTCTGCACCAGGAATTCTCCTCTCTTCTAGCCCCGCTTAAATCCTCTATTTCAGGCTTAGATGCCAGAATTTCACATGTGTAGTCTAAAATGAGAGAGTTTGCCGCATCTTACAACCACCTTATAGATAACCAGGAGGAACTCTCTGCAGAGATAGATCACATCAAAGCTAAAATAAACTAACTGGAGGACCGCTCCAGATGGAATAATATAACATTTAGGGGGATCCCAGAAGAAATGACCTGACCTTATAAAATACCTATGGTCCCTAATGCAGAAGCTACTACCCTCCTGTTCTACCCATGATCTGATCATAGATAGGGCCCACAGGATCCCTAGACCCAGACATCTGCCAGAAACGACACCTAGGGATACTCTGGCTCGTATTCATTTTTAAAAAAACAAAGAAGCTGTCCTGTCAGCGCCCCGCCAGCTCTCGGCGCCATATCAGTCAGTAAAATTATACACGGATCTCTCCGCAGCAAGACTACAACAGAGGCATCTGTTAGCTCCAGTTACCATAGCCCTACGAGAGCACAAAATCATGCACAAGTAGGGCTTTCCAGTTAAGCTGATGCTTAACCATAATGGAAAACAGTACAGTATTGTCTCCGTAGAAGAGGGCCGCCGTCTGTTGGGATCATGGAACATTCCAATACCATCTGCAGAGGATATCCACCACTCTTTTCCACCACATCTGACTTCTGAATGGCACACAGTCAGTGCAAAGAGAGGAACCAAACACTGAACATTTGCAGTTCTTTAGGTGCCATGGCAACAACCAGGACTTTACCCCCTATAGTCCTTCCTGCCCGGATTATATACCCCCTTGGGTAACCGATCATACTCTGGATCTAAGTATTCTGTCCGTTACATTTTATTTTTCAGTTTTATTTTTTCTAATATTTACTCTTAATGTTGTATACCTTTTTCCACCATGTAGTCTTGAATGTTGATATGGAGGGGAGGGATACAAGCGGGGCAGGCTGCTCAATCTATACCCTAAGTAGCTTATTCATAGATCTAAGCATTTCAAAAATGTATCATGGTTCTTAATGTGATCTCCTTGAACGCCAAGGGCCTCAATAGCCCTCAAAAAAAGATCTTATATGTCATCAGAGGCGCTACATCAACAAGCTGACATATTATGTGTGCAAGAATCACATATTGTAAGCAAGGATGCCCATACACATTCGACACCATCTATATCCTCATGTCGTACAGTCCCACTACCGTAAAAAGGGGTGTTATTCTTGCTTTTAGTAACTCCATCGCTTTTTCACCGAGTATAACGATAGTAGATACTAATGGTAGCTATATCATTATGGTGTGTACGGTGAATAACATACCATATACAATAGCTGCCATATACGCACCAAACAAACATCAAATTTACTTTCTCACTAAAGTATTAGCTAAGGTTGAAAAAGTACGAAAAGGCCACCTAATAGTGTGCAGTGATTCCAATTTAGAGCCTGACGCAGAAGTGAACTCTACTGCAAGTAGCAGCGGGTCATATCCTACCCTCAACCCCCTGCTAAGGCCGGAGGAACTGTACGACATATGGAGACTTCAGCACGCTGCTGAGCGTGACTATTCCTTTTTCTCACCTGTGCATAAGACTTATTAATTCCACTATTGGGACGATTCAAGAAACCTATAACATTAGAGATACATTATGGCGCTGTAGCCCCTATATAATTTCAAACACAGTATACAAGGAAGAACTGGCTATAGCTCTGAAGGAGTATTATAGCTTAAACAGCAACTCTCTCTCAAACCCCTATAGTTTTTGGAACGCCCATAATGCCTTTATCAGAGGGATTTTTATTAAACTGGGTCATCAGGCAAAAAAGCAAAGAGAACAAAAGCTGCAAAACATCCTTTCTCAACTTCAATTACTAGAATCCCTAAACAAAAACTCCTACTCCTCCGACAGAGCCACCCAAATTCACTCCCTCAGAACACAACTCAGGGAATGCCTCCTTTTTAGATATGAGAAAAACTTGAGAACAATAAAAGCCTGGTATTATTCACAGGATAATAAGGCTGGAGAATTACTGGCTCGTCGCCCTAAAATGCGCACGGCAAAGTCCAGAATCCCCCACCTTATACACCCAGCCAGTGGCACCAAAATGTATCATCCAAAGGCATTATATAATCTCCAGGGCTCACCTGAAACGTATATGGCACCTGCTTCAGAAATGAGCACATATTTAAAGAATTTAAAGCTCCTGTTTCTATCATCTCATCAGAGAGACCTTTTGTCTAATCCTATCACTCAGGCTGAAGTGGCAAAAATCATTACCTCTCTCCCCCGCATAAATCCCCAGGCCCTGACGGTCTATCCAACTTATATTACAAATCCTTTCAAGATCAGCTGACACCTCATCTAGCAATAGTATTTAATAAGGCATTCCGTGAATTCTCTTTCCCAGCCGAAATGCTTGAAGCCACTATTGTAGCCCTTCCAAAGCCGGGAAAGCCCCCTGATAAGCCCCAAAACTTCCGACCCATTTCCCTTCTAAACACAGATCTAAAAATATATGCCAAGATCCTAGCAACTAGACTAGCTACAGTATTGCCTTCTCTAATAGATTCTGATGAAACAGGTTTTGTCAAAGGTAGACAATACCCGCCGGGCCTTAAACCTGATAGACTATATAAACTGAGGGGGGGAGCCTTACTGGTTACTTTAGATGCCGAGAAGGCGCTTGACCGCCTGAACTGGTCGTTCGCATTCTCGGTGTTGGAGACCATGGGGTTGGGTGAAGCTGTCATCACTGCCATACAAGCTCTCTATTCTAGACCCTCAGCAAAAGTGTTTGTTAATGGGACCCTATCACTGTCCTTCCCCTTGACTAACAGCACACGTCAGGCATGCCCTCTCTCACCTCTGATCTTTATTTTAGCGATAGAACCCTTAGCACAGGCAATAAGACTTCACCCAGACATTATGGGCATACACATAGGAGGTAGACAACACCGCATATCCTTGTTCGCGGATGACGTACTCTTGACACTTTCCTCCCCGTGAACCGCGTTGCCACCTGCCCTCTCCCTAATTAAGCAAAATGGTCGTCTATCCTACTACAACTAAATCCAAAATTCTCCCTCTCAATATTCCAAACCAGTTGCTTCAATCGCTAAAGCAAGATTTTCCCTTTGACTGGAGGCAGGATAACATACAGTATCTGGGAATCGCTATTTCCTATCAATTTCAAGGTTCTACCATCTCAATTATGTACCACTATTAGAAATGATTAAACAAGACACCCTGCTCTATGGCAAATATGAAATTCCTTGGTTAGGCCGAATAGTAACATTCCAAATGCTAATCCTACAGAAACTTTTGTTCCTTTTTAGGACCTTTCCTATTAGAGTTCCCAATCATCTCTTCAGGAAAGCACAAGCCTGCTTAACAACTTGGGTGTGCAGGGAACAAACCTAGGATAGCAGCAGGTACCATCACAAAAGCTAAAACTAAAGGAGGTCTAGGCCTCCCAAATCTGCTAGATTATTTCCTAGCAGCCCAAACACAAGCTCTTAAGAAATGGTGGACACTAGATGTTACAACCCCATGGGTGCAAATTGAATCTGCAATAGCTCCAACTAAACATCTTAAAGCCCTTCTTATTAACTGCATTAGTGACTCACCGCTCAAAACACCCTCCTTAACAGCATTACTAAGTTCTGCAGTTCACCACTGGCACACTTTCCACCAAAATAGTCAACATCAACATATCTCTACAGTAGACATTTCCCCCTCACAACTGGTGGAACTGTACCTCCCAAACACGTATCTAGGTCCGTGGTGACCCTTAGGAATTCAGCATATCAAAGTATATAAGTAATGGTATTGTTAAATCCTTTTAAGGACCTCCAAAAGGAATTTGAGATCCCCAAGAGGGACTTTTTCAAATACTTGCAGGTGCGACATCTGTTACAATCTAATTTTCCTCATCAAGTGGTTGCCAATTTGGAGGGTATTGAATTGTGGTCCACTCCAACACAACCTACCACCAAACTGGGTATTAGGCCATTTTATATGGCTCTAGGATCTAAAGCAACTTTTTCTAAAACCACCCCACTCCTTGATTGAAAATTGGCAATTACCAATTATTGGAAGTCAACTACGGTTCGTACAACAGCAGAAATCATATCTAGAGTTCATAATAACTGCTTATACGAGAAAATTATGGCCTATAGGGAACACACTATTGACAAATTCTCACGGCAATGGGGAACCTGGCTGGCAGATATGTCTCCGAATACGTCAACTACGCCAAATTTAGCAATATCCAAGACTCATGTTTTTTTTTGTTTTGTTATATATGTATATATATTTTGTTTTTATTTGGTTCTGCGCCACTTTATGGTGCTAAACCTCCCATGTCATGCTTAATGTCAAATTGAGTCTCTCTATGACCAATTTCATGTACCAGTACATAAATGTTACTAAACATGCAATATGACATTGGCAGGTTATGTTATTTGTATAATATATCCTGTAAAACTTAAATAAAAACTATTGAAAAGTAAAACCTCACAGAGGTCAGACATCAATGCCCACTCATCGCTTGTGAAAAGCAGAAGCTGACTGGAAAAGCGACAACCATGCTGTAGATGGTATTCCACTACTGCCCTCTTCTGCTCACAAAGCCTGGCCAACATGTGGAACGTGGAGTTCCAGCGCGTGCTCACTTCGTACAACAGTCAGTGAGCTGGCAATTGCAAGCTCTGCTGCAGCTTTGCCAGACCGGCAGAAGCTGTCGATGACTTGCGGAAATGGGCACACACGCGGCGCACCTTCACCAGTAGCTCAGGCAAATTGGGGGAGGTTTTGAGAAACCGCTGAACCACTAGGTTGAACACGTGGGCTAGGCATGGTATGTGTGTGAGCTTGCTGAGCTCCAAAGCTGCCACTAAGTTACGGCCAATATCAGACACAACCATGCCTGGTTCTAGGTTGAGTGGCGAGAGCCACAGCTTAGTCTGGTCCCTTATCCCCTGCCACAGCTCTGCGACAATGTGCGACGGTGTGCTGTTTGTCACCTAAGCAGATCAGTTTAAACATGGCCTGTTGCCGCTTCCCCACTGCAGTGCTACAATGCTTCCAGCTACTGACTGATGTCTGACTGGTGCTGCAAGATATTCAGAGGTGGAAGTGGAGGAGGAGAAGGAGAAGGGGGGTTGCAGCCACTAATATAGGTGGTGCCGGAAACCCTGCTGGAAGTAGGGCCCGCAATCTTTGGCGTCAGTAGCACCTGTGCCATCCCAGGGTACGACTCGCTCCCAGCCTCCACAACGTTCACCCAGTGTGCCGTCAGTGAAATGTACCGTCCCTGGCCAAAAGCACTTGTCCATGTCAGTGACTTCATCGTCCAGCACCTCCTCTTCCACTTCCTCACTCTGGTAATCCTCCTGACTTGTTGACCTAACAACAACCTCAGTTATTCACAACTGTGTCTCATCCTTATAATGAACCTCTTGAGACACTAACTGCGGTTGACTTATTGGCAACCGTGTCTCATTATCATCCACCTTGTGAAACACTAATTGCTGTTCCCCACTGTCATCTTCTTCTGACTGTGGATGCTCCAGCATTTGGGAATCAGGGCACAAGATCTCATGTCCCTCTGGAAGCGGGCTTGGCGAGAGGCCAAATTAAGGAATGACAATGAAAAGAGCTCCTCAGAATATCTGTGGGAGTGTGGGATCACTTGTTTGCCAAGACTCTCCATGGTGGGTGGAAGGAGTATCAGGATGAGGATTCTGTTGTCCAGACTCTTGGCTAGCGAGACTGGACTTTGTGGAAGACAGGGTGGTGCTTAACCAACTGGAAGCATTATCTGCTATAATCCAACCGACCACCTGATTGCACTGGTCTGACTTCGAGAGTGGTGTCCTGCACCGCCCTGCAAACTGGGACATGAAGCTAGGTATCGTGGATGAGTGTGTTTCTTGCGCTCTGGCAGCAGGCACAGTTTCACCGCACCCAGGGCCATGGCCTCTGCGTGCACCATCAGCAGCACGGCCACTTCCCTGGTCCCTTACTGCTAGCCTTGCGCATAATAAACGGTATATATGTTTGCAAGTATGTCACGCGTACAGTAGCGCATGTTTTGTAAGTGTATGCGCAAATAAAGTACACAGAATGGCACATGTAAAACCGGAGGTATAGCGCAAGTAATGTTGCTGTCACCACCGCCTAATAAAAAATTTCACTGAATGAATGTAACTGATATTTAGGATGGGCACACGTTAAACAGGAGGTATAGCACAAGTAATGTCGCTGTCACCACCACATAATAAAAAATTACACTGAATGAATGTAACTGATATTTAGGATGGGCACACGTTAAACAGGAGGTATTGCGCAAGTAATGTCGCTGTCGCCAGCAGCTAATAAATATTACACTGAATTAATGTCACTGATATTTCAGATGGGCAAACGTTATACAGGAGATGTAGTATAGGTAATGTCGCTGCCACCAGCCGCAAAAGAATTAGACTGAATGTCACTGATATTACGGATACACAAGCGTTATACAGAAGATGTTGTGCAGGTAATGTAACTGTCCACAGCGGACACCGTCTACGGAAAAAGTACACTGGATGTCACAGATATTTTTAGGCTGCGCACACGTAACACAGGAGATGTAGCGCAGATAATGTCGCTGTCTGCAGCGGGCAAACGATTGCAAGCTATTTAGAGCAGGTTGCGCTAAAAATAAATATTGCTGCCAGATACAACTATAGTCCTTAAAAGGAATTTTGGGTCTCTAACAAGTTTTAGCAATTTAGCATAGGTTGTGCTAAAAATATTGCTGCCACACACAATAGTCCTTAAAAGGACATTTGGGTCTATAACAAGTATAAAAACTAAATTATTGCTATTTCACTATCTCTACCTTCTGCGCTCCAGCTCTACCTATATAGCCCCCGATGACGCCTTCCGGTCAGCCAATCACTGTAATGCCAGCAGCTATCATGGCTACAGCATTACAGTGAATATCAGTACTCACCTGCTTGTTTATTGGCTGCATAGCAGCCATCAAACGTGCGGGGAGGAGACTCGAGCATCGTGCTTGAGCACGCGCGATTCAGCCAAACACTGCGATGTGCCGAGCATCGCGATGCTTGAGTTGAACTAGTGTTTGGCTGAGCATGCTCGGTCAAGACTACAGAAGACCTTTTGAGTTCTTTATGGAAGGTGGCTCTGGTCCTTTCCTGAAACTCAGACCCATTGTAGACGCCTATGGGGTGAACAGGGGTCAGCATAGGCGCTATGACCGGTCTGCCTCTACGCAGACCCATACACAGCAAGAGGCGATGCACCATGTGTGTTCTAACATCTTTCTGCCATAGTTTGCATTAACTTTTTCAGCAATTTGTCTTGCCTTTACTGCCTTCACAAATAATTGAACCTTAGGTGCCCATGAACTTGTGACTGGTTCACCGGTTGTCCTTTCTTGGACCACTTTTGGTAAATATTAACCTATGCATATCGGAAAAACTCCAAAAGACCTGACATTTTGGATATACTCTAACCAGTCATCTAGCCATCACAGTTTGGCCCTTATCAAAGTTGCTCAGATTCTTACACTTGCCCATTTTTAGTGCTTTCAATACATCATCTTTAAGAACTGACTGCTTGCTGCCTAATACATCCAACCCCTTGACATGTGCTTTTGTCATGAGATAATCAATGGTTTTCACTTCACCAGGTTTATTCATCCATGTTATAGACACATCCCAATTCTTTTTTGCCATTAGTTAAATATACGAAGTCTGTTTTGTCCTTATTTTTACGTCTACATTTTGGTGACCAGTATGCCTAAGCTTACAAATGAAAGCAGCTCTCATGAAGATTCTCTTTTAGACATCTTTTAACATGCTATCGAGACTCATCAGAAGATGTTATTGGAAGAAATCTCTGAGCTAGGACCTGATCAGTCGATAGAAGGAAGGAGCTTGAATCACTGCTGTTAGAGAAATGTCCCTCAGCTATGAAGCCACCACCACATGCTGCCTCCAGACTGTGTGATCCACATGTAGATTACTGCTCATTGCCAGGCTGCACTTGTACTTGCTACTTTTTCAAATGGAAAGTGCAGATGAAGCCTAGCAGTAATTCACATATAGATCCAGTGGCAAGTTGCACAAGGTTCAGGTAACCTTAGACAGACATCAATGGGACCGTAATGCACATGTGAAGATCTCTGATCCAAATGATAAAAGGGGAAATAATATTCAGTTGTAATTTTTTGCTTTGAAGATTAATAATATGCATTGCTGCATGTTTGCTGAATAAGCCAATTGGAATCCACTAGCACATATTTATTCTAGATCAGTATATAGACAAGAAGATGCTTAGTGGAAACTATGGGGAAGAGTTATGGGAACTGGTGTAAAGAAAAATTGGCTTAGCTGCCCATAGCAACCAATCAGATTCCATCTTTCATTTCTTAGAACTCTTTTCGAAAATGAAAGGTGGAATCAGAATGGTTGCTATGGGCAACTGAGCCCGTTTTCTTTTACGCCAGTTTTGATAAATCTCCTCCATTATTTAGATCTTTTTATTTTTAAAACACTAGGCCATTGGCATTTTTTGCATGCTTACTTTTTTGCTGCATTAGTTAAAACCCATCTAGAACAACATATCCTAGTTTAAAAGAAGAGAAAAAAAATATAAGGTTAGTGACAGTACTGTATTAGAAAGCTGTAAAGATTCTTGAAAAGGTTAAACATATAAAACCAGAATTCTGTGGGCACCCACACTTCAACTAGGCATTCTTCGGCCAGTGCTTGTAGAACAGATGTATATATAGATTAGAGATGAGCGAAGTTCTTAAAAATTTGATTCAGCTGCTTTGCTGAATTTCACAAAAAAAATTGTTATGCGATTAATTACTTCTCCATGAAGCACGTTTCTTTGTCAGTAGCGGGCACAATGATGGGGAACGGTAATTGCACTGCCCCCATCATTGAACCCCTCAGATGCTGCGTTCATCGATGATCACTGCATCTGATGTAAAAATGGAGGCCTTTGAGGGGTTACAAAATTAGATCCTGCGCAAAATCATCATAAGTCACCCCGCACAGGATGAGGTGAGTATGATTTTTTATTTTTATTTTTTTACCGCCATTTCAGGGAAAATTGATTCGTTACCATGAAGCATGAGGAGAATTGTCTTCGCAGCAAATCAAATTTTCACTGAACGTCGTATCGAAATCCAATTCGGATACTTCAATTCGCACAACACTAATATAGACCATGAGTAATGAATGGAGAGTACAAGATCATCATCCACTACATGATAAAACCATAGGGCTGCAGACAGGCATGGACCTTTTATGTCAAATGAAAAATTCAACTCTATTTAATAAAGGATTTTCCCAACTTAAAAAATTATCACTTATCCATGAGGTTCCCTGTCCTTCTTTCACTGTAACCCTGTCAATGTTAAATTCCCTACACTGAAATGAATAGGGCCATGCATCCATCAAGGAATGACACTCTTGGATAACTTGTAACTGACAAAGCCAAATTGTAGCTGTATCTTGAAAATATATGGATGTTTCTAGAAATCTATACATGAAATACAGTATCTCAATTCTAGTTTTGCTTTTCCTATGTTAAAGGGTCAGTAGTAGGAGTTTGGCCATGCTCAACTGCTGACAGACTGGAAGGGGCTAGAGAGAGCAGATGAAACCTACCTTTTGCAGAGATTTTATTATCAGGAGTAGTGTGAATATCAATTGTTGTTCTGCAAGGCAATGCTCCTTCAAGTGCCCTGGAGGTGATGCTTCACTGTGAAATGCTTTCTCCAATGAGATACTTCATGTTCCCTCCTTTCTGCTTCGAGTGACTACTGTGGCATCCAACCAGAAGAACACTACAACTGTCACTCAGAGCAGAGGGGAAGGGCTATGAAGCAGTACCGTGCAGAGAACACTTCACAGTGAAGCAAAACCTCCAGTATATTTGCAGGAGCAGTACTCAGCAGAATAAAAATTCATATTCACACTACTCCTGATAATAAAAGCTGCTTAAAAGCTATGTTTGTCCAGTTCTCCTTGGCCTTTACCTAGCACTGTCAGATGTTTTGCATGGTCATTTTCAGTTGCCTGTTTCTTTACATGGACTGTGCCTTTTTATTCAGAAACTGCTTGGATGTATACTTGTGTATCACTGTATATAAATTGTTTTGTTTTCCAGATCACTGAAAGACCACAGCTTTAGCATTATCACATGTCTGGTTTTGTGATTGTCCAAAGGAATGAGAGTCTTCTGGGAGACAGTTGCAGGGGAGGAATGGAGGACTGGAAGTGCACAGGAAGAACCCACTTGGAGACTGGAGAACCCTCGTTCAGTCAGGGGACCTAGAAAGGTTGCCAGGAATGTCCGTAGACTAAACCTTTCTTTAGGATACACTAAGGGCTCATGCACACAAACAAATTTTCTTTTCATGTCCGTTCTGTTTTTTTTTGCGCACCATATGCAAAACCATTCATTACAATGGTTTACTCTGTGTGCATTCCGTTTTCGTATGTCCGTTCCTCAAAAGGATAGAACATGTCCTATTATTGTCCGCATTATGGACAAGGATAGAACTATTCTCTTAGGGGCCAGCTGTTCCATTCCGTAAAATACGGAATGCACACGGACGTCATCCGTATTTTTTGCGGATACGTTTTTGTGGACTGCAAAATACCTACGGTCGTGTGCATGAGCCCTAAAAGAATGGGTATTTGTCATGTGCCCTAAGGAGTTTTTTCGTCTCCCTTGCGTCTGCAAAGTGGAGTTAAAAAGGTCGCAAAAATGTTGCAGATTTTATGCTTCCCTCGTCACTTTAAGCTGTTGTAATTTTCTATTTAGGCGCATGGACTACAGGAGGATTCACCAAATTTATGAGGAGGATTCATTAAATTTCTTAAGCGCATCCTTCAACAAGGCAGGGGATATCAAGACTGGCGCAGAAGGCATTGAGTATTGATAAATCTCCCCCTTTATTGACGAGGGCCATTTGGATATTTGTAACATAGTTCGCGGGCTGCACAAAATTCTCAACTTAAAAATTTTACTGCTATATTTGGTCTAACATATACCGTATTTTTCGCTTTATAAGACGCACCCCCCCCCCCAAAGTGGGGGGAAAATGGCCGTGCGTCTTATAAAGCGGATACTTCGCTGGCCGCTATGCTGCACAGCGCGGCCAGCGAAGTATCAGTGTGGAGGGAGGAGGCGGAGACACTCATGGCGGGGCCTGGTGCAGTGACTCTACTCTAATACACCGGGCCCCGCAACTGTTAAATACATTGAATCCGATCTATATCTAAATGTATACGCACTGTTCGGTACTTACTGTAGTACCGTAAGTATAGCATTAAGACGCCGCAGACATTGAGACGCCGCAGACTGGCCGCTCCCTCGGTCATGCGCTGCCTGCCGCAGCTCCCTCCTCATGCGCCGTCTGCCCCGCCTGCCGCAGCTCCCTCGGTCATGCGCCGCCTGCCCCTAAAGCGGAAAATACGGTCATTGACTTAGTAAGTTACATAAATTGTGGTTCAAAAATCTAGAGAGCTGTATTTTTGCAACACAAAATGGTGCCTGCTCTAAATATTACACATATATATTAGTACAGGCACCATTTTGACCACACATAGCAGTCACATTTTTTAGTTCAGAATGTTATGTATTTAGTTCTTTATTTAGCATTAATGGCAGCCAAGCTAAACCCAGGGGGTCCAAAGAGGGGTCCACCCAGCTTTCACTCTCCCTGCCACTGTCCCTGCCTCTTTCTTCGCAACTGTCCCTATCTTTGTCCCTTTCTCAGTCTCAGATCTGCACCCCCACCTCCATCAGCCTCCTATCAGACCTCCCAGCCTACATCAGCCTCAGATCAGACCCCCCAGCCTCAGATCATACCCCCATTAGACCCCCCAGCCTCAGATCATATCCCCATTAGACCCCCCCCAGTCTTAGTTCAGAGCCCCATCAGCCCTCCCAGCCTCAGATCAGACCTTCCAGCCTCAGACCAGACCCCCAGCCTCACATCAGACCCACCAGCCTCAGATGAGACTCCCATCAAACCCCTCAGCCTCAGATCAAACCCACATCAGACCCAAGCCTCAGATGAGACCCTCCCTAGTCTCAGATCAGACCCCCCACCCTCAGATTAGACCCCCATCAGACCTCACAGCCTCCGATCAGACCCCCATCAGACCTCCCAGCCTCAAATCAGACACCGCAGCCTCAGATCAGACCCTCCCTAGTCTCAGATTAGACCCCTTTCAGACCCTCCCCACCCTTCACTAGCCTCAGATTAGCCCCTATAAGACCCCCTAGCATCCAATCAGACCTCAGATGAAACATTTAAAAAATAAGTAAATACACTTACCTCTCCAGCTCCAGATGGCACTGCCACTCAGCAGATTCACTCACCCTCCCTGGTCTTCTTTCCGCGCTGTACTGTGACCTGACAGCGCACAGCGTCAGGTCATAGTGCGCGTCTATGTGCACTACGTCTTGACACTGTACATGTCAAGACACAGAGCAGGGCCGGAAGAAGACCAGGGAAGGTGAGGACAGCCAATGCAGTGCTGTTTTCATCTTTCTGTGCCTCCCGCATGCTAATGACCGCTTTCATAATGGAAGCGGTCATTAGCATTTTCATTATGTGTTCAGGCAGGGGGCCACATGAGATGATCCTTCAGGCCATATGTGGCTCGCGGGCCGGAGGTTCCCCACCTCTGCCCTAAGTGTTGCACTGACAACAGGGGTGAGATTTATCAAGACCAGTGCTTTTTGTGCTGGTCTTGATATCTCCTGCGCTGCTGGAGGAATGCAGCTAATTTATGACAAGATGCACGCCTCATAAATTAGGTGCATCCTCCTGTAGTCCGTGCACCTAAGCAGAAATCTACAGTACAACAGCTCAGAGCTGAAGCTTCATTTGCACCAGAAAACTGGCTTAAATGCAGATACATTTGTTTTCGGGTGTTGGCTGTGCCCCTTTCCCTCACTTGTCACGTTCCATTTTAGAAAAGTGAGCAGTGTAAAAAAGGGACACTTCAAAAAGTCACAAACACACAGCTTGAGACTTTTTCTGGCGCAAGGGAGATAATAAATCTCCATAAAGTATCATAGTGACACTAATCATGCAAATAATGTGATTACATTATAAGTGTAAAATAAACATGTAAAGCAGTAATCACTTGATGGGATTAAACAAAAAGGGTAATAAAGGCTTCATATAGCCAAGCTAATGAAAAAATAAAGAAGCCTATAGTTGATGAAATGTACAGCGGCAAAGACTTTAGCTGGTAATTAAAGGGTTAATTAGATCCACAGAAGAAAGCAGCACCAAGGGTATCAGTGCAAATTTTTTGGTCAAACACCTTCAATAGCGGTTGGCTGGACAAGTTATCTCCCCTGGCATGTCATTGCAGAATCCATGACTGCATCACGCAAAATACCTACAGGGGAATTTATCATTCCCCTTCCCCAGTTTTCTGCCATTAAAAAGTCGTAAAACCTGGTTTTCTGACTTTTGATAATTCCATTGTGACTTTTCTAGTCGAAACTGGCATTTTTATGTTGCCCACGCCAGTTTCCAAAAAAGGGACTGGGCCCTGGCACATTTATCATTAATTACTCAAAAAAAAACGTTGTAAATAATGACGGAAATCTGCGTCCGCTACGAGCTGGAGCAGATATAAGTCTGGCGCATGGACTGCCATAGGAGGCATTTATATTATGAGGAGGCCTGCGCAGGCAGCACAAGGCCCATCAAGACCACTGTAGCACACGCCGGTTTTGATAAAGAAGTCCAAGTTTGAGTTAGTTTTACTCTCCATAATATAAATGAGATGTTTTTAGACATCTATCAGGTACAAAGTGTAAATGTTCCTCTTAGCATCACACTGTGATGGAACATTCAAGCTGGCAATTTTAACTAATAGATGCGTCTGTTTGCTGCAGAGCTTAGTAAAATATTACAAATCTGCGATATTCATCAGATATTTTATCACATTAAGATAATCTTGTCAGACAGAATAATGCTTATTGCATCCGCGTCACAAAATGGTTACGTTTAAATGATACTCTTTTTCAAATCCGTCATTTTATTCCACAATAAATGGAGAAACATCATGCAAGGAATTTGTATTGTATTGGAGCCTTATTTGGGGCACAGTTTAATTGTCATTGTAATTCTTATCTGTGGGACATTACGGAGAAAGTATGCATCCTCTAATGATATACTTTATTAATAATGAACTGTAACGTTAGTCATTTTGCTTTGTGTAAATGTACCACTGAGGATGTACAAGATAATGACATAATGTGGTGCTATGAATCAGCAGAGCATCAGGGTGCTAGTATAACAGTGGCTCAAGCGGATCTCGGAGTAATCCTTAGCGGTACGATAGAGAGAAAATTCTGAATTCAGCACAGTTAAAGTAGTTGTCCGAGTCTGTAAGGGCTCATGCACACGAACGGACCACAAATAGCGGTCCGCAATGCACACAGGCACCAGCCATGTGGCCGCCGTTTGCGGACCCATTCACTTAAAGGGTGAAGTCCACACTGCCAAAAAATAGAACATGTTCTATTTTTTTGCGGTGCTGAGGCACGGACCGAAATCCCTCAGAAGCGCTCCGTAGTGCTTCTGTGGGCTTCCGCACCGCTCTGTATCTTGCTGATTGCGGACCCATTCACTGTTTACGGAAGTGCCAGATACAGCACATAACTGACCCAAACAGATCCTATTGACTAAGATGGTGGTCAACTCCGTTTCTGTTTGGAATGCCGCTTTTTTCTCTGCTGTTTTTGATGGAATCTGCGATGGAGGCCCCAAATGGAGCCTCTAAGACTATACATTGGGCCTTTTGTTGCCCTGTGCGATATGTTGGCAACCTTCTATATTTTGTACTGTTATACAGTGTGCAAAAAAACCATACACCATGCCTGGCTGAATGCCACAACAGACTGCTCAACTTACACATACAGTACGTGATCAAATAACAGCTTAATACATAGTCATCTATTAGTGCTATCAAATGCTGCTATACAATTTACATTGATGCTATTCATCCCCGTCCACTAGTGTATATGTTTTATCCCCAGTGTATAAGTATGGTCATGAAGTATGAAAAACAGGTGCTATCTTTTCCACTGGTGACGAGGATGAATGTGAGTGATACACTGTATGTACAGCACCAAGTAGCTGATTTTTGCATTGCAAATAGTATATTTGCAGTCAGTAAGTCTTAAGGTGGCTGACTTCATTCCATACAATGACAGTGTGGCATTGGTTGGCTGATATCAAGGGGGGAAAAATAGAACTGGATCGCACATCCACAATGCTATGCTTTGATCTAATTAAACTCGATTCTGAAAGCAATATTAAAGTGTACAGCCCCCCATACTACATGCTGTACAAGAGGCATTAGTGTACATTTTGATCAAAAGGCATAAGCCCACTCACCACGCCAAGGTCACCTCTTTGAGTGGGACCTACTCTGACAAAAATGCGGCACAATGCGGTGACAAAGCGGCACTTCCCTAGTAGGTGGCTTTTGCCTTTTTATCAAAATGTACTCTAAAGCCTCTTGTACAGCATGAAGTATAGGGGGCTGTACACTTTAATATAGCGCTGAGAAGTGAGTTTAATTAGATCTAAGCATAGCATTGTGGATGTGCGATCCAGTTCTGTTTTTCTCCCCTTGATATATATATATATATGCATGTTGAATCTTTCTTCTTTATTACTGGTATCAGCACTCCCCCCATTCGGCACAGGTGGTTTTAATTTTGCAGAAGTCTCCATATAAGTGGTAATTGACCTGCAGTTCCTGATAGCAATGGACATGTTTTGTTAGACAACTGTTCACATGGTACAGTACTGTGTGGTGGTCTTTGTTTTTGTGGCGCTGTGCTGGTGGATTGGTGGGACCCAGTGCCATGGGTGGCATTTTCAGACAGCAGGTTTGCTGTTTGACTCCGGGGTCCTGCCACCTTCTAGGGCAGTGCCGCTTTGTCACCGCATTGTGCTGCGCCTTTTTGTCAGAGTAGGTCCCACTCAAAGAGGCAACCTTGGCGTGGTGAGTGCGCTTATGCCTTTTGATCAAAATCTACACTAAAGCCTCTTGTACAGCATGAAGTATGGGGGGCTGTACACTTTAATATTGCGCTGAGAAGCGAGTTTAATTAGATCTAAGCATAGCATTGTGATTGTGCGATCCAGTTCTGTTTTTCTCCTCTTGATATATTGGTTAGCTGAACAATCGTTTTTTGAAAATTCCATCTGATGAGCTTTGTAATCTTCAATCTTCCGTCTGCAAAAGAAATCGAGTCCATGAAAAATGGATAGCATAAGGATGGCTTTCCTGTGCATTCCGTCTTTTTCTCACTTCCATACACTTAAATGTCTGAGTCTGATCAACAAAAACAGACAAGAATAGGATGTGCACTAAGGCCCTGATTTATCACCAGGTGACAAATTGAAGTTTATTTCACATTTGTCTATTTGTGTAAAGGTAATGGTCTGTACACCAAATTTATGAAAATGGTGCACAGCACCTGTTAAATTTAGCACAGCCAAACTATCACATTCTGACTTCCTACCTGCCACAGCTACTTTTTCATATGTCCCGATGATAAATAAGGCCAAATACCAACGTGCTACCAGGGGCGGATTGGCCATAGACCTTACAGGCAAGTGGAAGTTTTTGGGGATTTATTTTGTTTCAGCTGGCAGTATTTTATGATGGACTGTGGTATTTGGCTTTGTTAGGGTGGTATCATGTGCCACAATATGGTATTGCTGGCTCTGCCTTCCATAAATTTGGCCCCGACTACAAAACGGGGCCACTTTTATTATTTTTTCCAGGGCCACTTTAAGTTCCCAGTCCGCCCCTGCGTGCTACATAGGAATGCCCAAATCACAGCCGATTTCTGAAACTGACAGGCTACTTTCACACTAGCGGCAAGGAACTCCGGCAGGCTGTCCTAGCGGGTGCAAACATTATATATGCAAACATTATATATGGACTAAGCCCTCATTCTGATATGATAACATCTGAGACTCTCAGCCCATTTTGATCAAAACACATCTATTCCCGCCTACCAGCTGCAAGGTGGTCTCGATCAGGCAGGACCTACTCTAAACCTGTCTATGCCATTGGGCATCTACTTTCTTGAGAGCAAGCCCTGCACATATAGGGGGTCATTTAGTAACCTAAAATATGCCTAGGCGTAGAAAATCGTCTAAATGTAAGACAGTAAGGAAGCTGTCTTACATTTAGAAGCGGTGCCACACCTTAAAGTGTATACCTCAGACCGCGTTGTGTTTTGTGGTCCGCAAATTTCAGATCCGCAAAAAACGTTATGCCTCCCACGTGCGTTCCGCAATTTGCAAAACCAAATGGGCTACCCATTATAAAGATGGCTGTTCTTGTCCGCAAAACGGACAAGAACAGGACATGTATTTTTTTTTGCGGGGCCATGGAATGGAGCAACGAATGCAGTCATTTTTTTGCGGCAACATTGAAGTGAATGGGTCTGTAACCCTTGGCATCAGGCTATAATTATCACATTTTGGGGCATAAATTGGTGAGTGGTTATGTGTGAAACTACTGAAAAGGTGCAATTACTATTGAGGATTTTTATGTTGTACCTCATAGTTTTAATAGGAGCCAAGGTTTGTATACCAGTATACCCCTTTAAAGCTACAAATCCCTCCAACAGACGATTAAACCTGAGTTATTCACATCTCCCTCCCCTCTGCCTATTCTACACTTTGCTGACATTTTTATAATGCCACGGAAGCTCTTGAGAAATGAAGAAAAGCAGTTGTGTGCTGTGCGAGCAGTCAGGTCTGCGCTACGGAGAGATTCAATGCTATATCACTAAATTAGTCCTATTAATAAAATATCTTTAGCATTTTTCAAATTAATCGCCTGTATTTTGCTTTGTACAAGAATATTACGTTGATTTTCTGTGCCAAATAATTCACTGATACTCTATATATCTTGTACCCACGTTCTTCTTTTTTTCAAAACAAGCTACTTAAGGGCCTACTACACCTATAGCCCAAAATTCATATATCTAATGCTTATTAAATGCCACTAATATAATTCACAGCTGTGTCTGTAAAAAGTTCTGGAGAATTTCAAATTTGAAGATATGTGTCATAAAGTTATAGGGGTTAAACGGGTTTTGCTATCTCAGACAATGGGGTCATATTGCTAGGATATGCCCCCACTGTCTGATAGGTGTGGGTCCCCCCTCTGGGAACTGCACCTACAATGAGAACGGAGCGGGGAAATGAACGGAGGGCTCACTGCGCATGCGCAGCCACCCTCCATTCATTTCTATGGGGCCGCCAAAAATAGCCGAGCGTTGGCCCGGCTATTTCCATCTGCCCCATAGAAATGAATAAGAGCAGGGGCCGTGCGTGTGCGGTGCGCTCCCATTCACTTCTGTGGCAACAGCACTTGGTGGTGGTCCTCCAGCCACAGCTCTCCCCGCTCTGTTCTCGATGTAGCACCTATCAGACAATGGGGGCATATTCTAGCAATATGACCCCATTGTCTGAGATGGGAACACCCCTTTAAGACATTTTTGGCCTTCATGTCAGTAGTTCCAGTGAGGAACACCACGCTTCAGTCCAGCCTGGAATGGATAATAATCAGTACATTGCTTAAAGCTAAACAGCGATAACATAGGCTTTAATTTGTCTGTAAGAGATGGATCTAAGGGAGAATCTGATGTTTTTTTGGCCTGGTATACCTCAAAACCAAAGAAACAAGAATCTAGTGGGATGGATGATCATTGTGTTTCCACACTAATGAGCAGTGCCATCTTTTAGGTATATTTTAGCTTGAAAGCATACCAGGGTTTACAAACAAGTTTGCCTAATGGCTGTGCTTCTTTGTACAGTCATAACTGTGAAGATATAGGTCTCTTTGGGCTTACCTAATGTATGTTTCAGCCATATTATTCCCTGTTTCAGCTGCACAGCTAGATGCATTTCTCTCACAAGCAGGAGGCATCTCCCATCTATGGAATCTGCCAGTACTGTACTGCTGTGAAGTCCTTTCCCTTACTTCCCACTATGTTTGCTTTCAGCTCTGAAGCTCACAGAACAGATAAGGAGAGATAGAGATCACATTTACAGACACACAGGACGTTCCTATAATCTTTCAAAGCTCTGTAGAAGTAGATCTATTATCAGGCTCAGGATCTCAGCTAGCTCTGACACGCCTCCATTTTATTTCTACCTTCTCTGTTACTAAGGACACGTTTTGCCTGACAACAGACAGTGGACTACAAATTAAGTGGAAGTGAGACCCCTAGTGGCCATGACTTTGCAGCTTTTTTTTCAGGTGGATACAGGCATATTTTATAAACAAAGTGATTTAGAAATTTGCTAGTTACACCGTTCTCTATTAAATAAAATGGTGTGAAAGTACATTGACTTTTTAAGTCTGGAGTGGATTCTAAGTCCCCTTCAGGTTACGCCTATGTCTTACTTTTTGGGAATTCTATAAATCCTATTTACAGGACACTCAGAATTTTACATCCAGAATGTTTTCATACAGAGTTCAGGCTGCATGCCTCTTTTCCCAACATACCCAAATGTGTCAAAAACCATGAATGGAGCTTCAAAGTGGCATTCTACACAACTCATCAAACTTAGGGCTCATGCACACGACCGTATGCCCTCGGAGACATGCGGTCCTTGAGCGGGCCATATATCCCGGAGTGGCATACATCGTGCGCACGGGAGCGCACAGCATTATAGGTTGCTATGATGCTGTGCGCATCGGGCTGCCCACGGGGCTATTGTCCCGCACTCATAATATCATTTGAGTGTGGGACAATAGTCCCGCAGGTGGCCCGATACGCACAGCATCATAGTAACCTATGATGCTGTGCGCTCCCGTGCGCACGATGTATGCCGCTCCCGGACATATGGCCCGCTCACGGACGGTATGTCTCGGAGGGCATACGGTCTCGTGCATGAGTCCTTAGCCTACGTTCTCCCTGTTTATGAGCATAGCGCATTCTGCACTGCTAAAAGGGTGCAGCAGCATCAACAAATCTCCCCCGTTGTCTGCATTGGATTTTACATTGGTGTGTTTACAAAAAAATAAGACTACAACTGCAGATAGTGGAGAGTAGTTGAATAATTCATGTGCTTATCATAGTCTTTGGAGATTTGGAGACACATTTTATGTATGTTCATATCTTTTCCGAATATTACCATATTGACAGTTACAGTGCATGATGTTTGCTTAAGGAACTAAAACCAAGCTTATTCTATGTAGAGACTCTGATCTCTCGGAAACATACATCAATTTGGCTTTGTCTAAATTGAAAGATTGTCACAAGAATTAGGACAGTTTATTGGGGTGATCTATCAAGCCCTACATTCCAGAATGCTGGCTTCAAAAAGTTGCAAAATAGGTATTTGCAACTGAAGAGTGGCCATGGTTAGCCTGTCCAGCTGATTTAGCAACTGCTAAACTTGGCCCAAATTTTGGTAATGCAGACTCCTGCAAACCAGATTTCCTCTCATGATAAATCATTGAATTAGACCAGTGTTTCCCAACCAGTGTGCCTCCAGCTGTTGCAAAACTACAACTCCCAGCATGCCCGCACAGCCAAAGGCTGGGAGTTGTAGTTTTGCAACAGCTGGAGGCACACTGGTTGGGAAACACTGAATTAGACAATGAACGGTGTACAGTTTGAATTTGATTGGGTACTGTGGCCTGGCTTAAAGGGAATTTTTTACCAGCGACCTCCCTACCCAACATTCGGTTCACATGTGGTTCACCTGATTAAAATGCTTTTTTTCTTTTGTTGACCCGAAACACAGTTTCCAGTGATACTTTTTCTTAATATTCAAATTAGGGCTTTGGTGCAATGAAGGTGTCACCATTGCTCTTGTTGCAGCCAAGCTCCACTCCTTTCTGTGGTTAGCCCCTCCCTTACTGATTTGCCATTGTCTGGCCCTGTACAACCAAGCAGGTCTGGTCATCGACTCCACAATCCATCCTACGGCCTCTATCATCCCAGCATCCTGCCTTGCACTCCATTACCACAAACCTCTAACATCAAGAGAATCCCATCCACTATCAGGCAGAAGCCCCAATACCAGGGTGTGACCTGAGGGGGGGAAGGGTTGCACCCCTCCATTCACTGCACGACCCCAGGGAGTGTCGGAGTGTGAACAGCTGCCATGAACAACCACTACTCATATAAATGCCACAACTACCACTCCCTTCCTCCCGACTCTCCCCCTGCATAGGCCCCTAGAGCGTTTAGCTTGGGGGACACATGGGGGCAATGAAACCATTAGTTTAGGTTAGCGTTGTGTCTCTTAGTCTTAGTTTAGGTCCTTGCGCTGTCCCCGTTTTCCCGCTCTTTTGTTTTAGGTTTACCTGAGAAGATTTTCAGGGTCCAGATGTTATACGATTTGAACTGGTTCACAGAACCCCTGCTTTAAAGTCCCCGCTATGTCAAGATCCCTTCCTGATTGGAGGAGAAATCCTGCTTTTGATTTGTTGTCTCGCTCATGTCTGGAAAAATTCCTCCTTAAATTGCAGGGTTTTACGGCACTTCGGGGCCAGTTGAAGAGGACCGGATCATTGCCCCTCCCTCCCTATTAATTTTCCTTCTCTTTTTTATTTTCAAAGGATTTTAGATGGTACATTAAATGAATATATGTCAAAAGAAAAGGTGTAGTATCAGCGCAGGAATAAAAGACATGGGGCAGAGTCAAGTAATAAGTACCTTGGTCGAGTGTGGGTTTCTAGTATGGGGTTCGATCTTCACAGCACTAGACAGTGGAAGGCGGATAGCGAATCTTCCTGCTCAACTTAAAAAAACGCGCGCGTCGCTCCGGCCGGCAGCACGAAGGAGCGTGATGGTAATGGAATCCGAAAGAGTAGCGTGTGACGCCATACTAGAAACCCACACTCGGCTGAACAGGTACTTATTACTTGACTCTGCCCCATGTCTTTTATTCCTGCGCTGATACTACACCTTTTCTTTTGATATATATATATATTCTTTGAGGATCGAGGCAACTGATTCATTTAGGTATCCAGCAGCAGCTCTATGCACAGATGTACACAGAGACTTATGTGATAGCGCAGATACAAGCACTAACTGGTACATTAAATGTATTAAGTCGTTTAACGCCTAGAAGTATAACTAAGAAGGTGTACAATGCAATTGATAAGACTTCATTTTCTGTCGCATGTTAATGTTGTTGTTTTTCACTGCTTTACAAATCCACAGAAATTTGTCTATGTAGATTTCAAAAATGATGTCTCCTTGTGCGGGAGCACAATATGATGCCATTCATGGATAAAAAGGCTGGGCACACCTAGGATATGAGGACAAATGCTTTAATTGGTAAATATTCTGATAAAACGAAGTTGAATAAAATTATATTAGGGTATAGGCCACAATATAGTTTACAATATAGATTACAGTATAAATTACAATATAGATTACAATATAAATTACAATATAGATTATAATATAGATTAATTTAGGACATTCACCAACAGTACTCTAAATTGTAAAAACAGCAGCAATATAAAGAACAAAGTGCATTGGTGACAGTGGAGGTGATAACGGTTGGTAATGATGTAGTATATAGCTTCCGCAATAGTAATGTATCCCCTTGAGGGAAAATAAATAAACTCTGTTACTTTGTAGCATACACAGTATTGTGGATCCACCTGTGGAGAATAAAATAATTTGTAGCCAGCACAGTCCTAAAATAATCCTCGATGTATCCAAAGAGAGGGGGATTTAAAGTGCCGTCAGTAAAATCCTTCAATAAAATATTTGTTGGATACCAATAGCTCGTGCATTGTGCAATTCGTAATCAAAGGATGTTTGTAAATATGTAATCGACAATAGGTGCACACTGTGTACCTAACCCGGCGGCGTCCCGCTAGCGATCAGGGTTTACCACTGAGGAAGGGGATACCCCAATCCCGAAACGCGTCTGGTCAGACCCCCGAACCTATGTGAGTGCACCACATCTCCGGACCTATCTAAGGATATCGCGACAATCCAGTGAGAAGCTCCAGCTCGTAAGGTGAAGGGAGTAAAGCGTCACCGCTCGCATAAGCTAACCCACGTGGAGCAAACATCCAACGCGGTAAAGACGATATCTCCCTAACTGAAAATACAAACCTGAGCAAGCCTCTCCTGGACAGAAGAACTTATTCGCAGTCAAGATCAGAGATCCAACATACCGGTAAGACTGTTCTTATTTACAAAACCGGTATAGTAATCCAGCCAAGGGTGGCACACCACTCTAACCTAAACCCTGATCGCTAGCGGGACGCCGCCGGGTTAGGTACACAGTGTGCACCTATTGTCGATTACATATTTACAAACATCCTTTGATTACGAATTGCACAATGCACGGGCTATTGGTATCCAACAAATATTTTATTGAAGGATTTTACTGACGGCACTTTAAATCCCCCTCTCTTTGGATACATCGAGGATTATTTTAGGACTGTGCTGGCTACAAATTATTTTATTCTCCACAGGTGGATCCACAATACTGTGTATGCTACAAAGTAACAGAGTTTATTTATTTTCCCTCAAGGGGATACATTACTATTGCGGAAGCTATATACTACATCATTACCAACCGTTATCACCTCCACTGTCACCAATGCACTTTGTTCTTTATATTGCTGCTGTTTTTACAATTTAGAGTACTGTTGGTGAATGTCCTAAATTAATCTATATTATAATCTATATTGTAATTTATATTGTAATCTATATTGTAATTTATACTGTAATCTATATTGTAAACTATATTGTGGCCTATACCCTAATATAATTTTATTCAACTTCGTTTTATCAGAATATTTACCAATTAAAGCATTTGTCCTCATATCCTAGGTGTGCCCAGCCTTTTTATCTATAATATTTTACTCTATTCAACAGTGGGGTGACACTGTGGGGCTGTGAGCACCCTTGTTTGGAGGATCAGCATTCCTGTGCATCTTCTTCACTATTGTTATATGATGCCATTCATGTCCTTAAAGTATGACATTCTTTATGTTATGTACAATAAAATATTTTGCAAACTAAACTAAATGTATTAAGTCGGATGTTTTTAATTATTTATTACATTATTTAATTTATTCATGTGTTGTATTTTAGGTTACCCATAATAAAGAATTGCGGCCATTTTGATTCCATAAGAGGTTGTCATGTATTTGCTATTTATGCAGTTATGAACTGCTGGAATTTTTTTTTTCATCTTTATATTTATTATTATTTTTTTGACATATATGAATAACTATCTACATTACGATGTCTCCAAGTTAGACAAAGATAACATAGAAAAACAAGCAAAAATGATACCACCAGCTTATATAACAAAAACTGGTATACATCGCATGTGGATATCTAAGACTATGAGGAAAGGAACATAATAAAAAAAGGTGGGAAGGAAAAGGGAAAAGAAAAAACATTTCTCTTCTTCGCTCTATAAGTGAAGATCAGTATGGTGAAGATCCCAAAGAGACCAGATCTTCAAGAACCTATCTACATTCCCTTGGGACAGAGCTGTGTAGTATTCCAAAGAGCGTATGTCTTGAATACAGGAGTAGTATTGGATGGAGAAGCAGTTATTTTCCAGAAAAGCGCTATAAGGCATTTCACCGCGGTAAGTAAATGGAGGAGCAGCCTGGAGACATATTCTTCCAGACCCCTAGGGGGAACATTTAGTAGGTTCGTGAGCAGGTCCAAATGACGCCGAGCATCCCAGGACTTCCTGTAGAGAAGCCACCTAGTCCAGAAGGGCAATATGAAAGGACATTCCCCAAAAATGTGATAGATCGAGGCACCACTAGCCGAACATCTCCAGCAAACATTAGGGATAGTCCCGTTAAGGGTATGCAACACTTCCAGGGTATGATACCAGTGCATCAGTAGTTTCAGTTGGTTTTCTTTATAGACTACACAAGAGGAAGTAGCAAAAGCACTTGACCATATCATGCTCCAGAGACCCGGTGAGACTGCTCTATTAAGCCATTCCTCCCACTTCCGCATATACAAATGTCCCCCTCCCACCAAATAAATCTGGGAGGACAGCAGGTCATAAATATTGGAGATAAGGCCTCTAGCTGAAGGCTAAACATATTTTTTCAAATAGGGTAAGAGGAGGTATCAATCCAGAGGTAGTGACTGAGCAACAATAATGGGCTATTTGTTGGTAGTGGAATGCAAAGGATGAGGGGAGATTATATTAAATTTGTATTTCTGGAAAAGACTATTGCCTAAGTGTGGTGTAAATAGAAATGGCGTGAGAGAGGAATGTAGAGTGGAAAGGTTAAATTTTATCTTGCAGTTCAACCATAGGTTTCTAGTGAATGCCATGGGGCTTAGTAAGTTCTGGGGGGAGATATCGACTGGGTGGCCCCAAATCATAGCACTCATATGTATCGGGGCCCATCAGAGTCATTCAGTTGCAGTCCAGTTATTAAAGGAATGTAATGTAGTCCAAGTAGCTAAAGGTCTAAGATGCGTGGCATAGTAGTAAAGGGCTATATATAAAAGAGGGAGAGGCCGCCCTGGGATTTCTTGGAGGTCAGGACCGACTTAACAATACGATGTCGTTTATTATTGCACACGAATGTGAGAAAGGTAGACTGGATCTGGCGGAGAATCCCCGCAGGCACCCTGACCGGAAGCGCCTCAAAGACAGTATAGACATCTTAATTGCCTCTATTCGGCCAAATAAGGATATGTGCAGGGATCCCCATTTGCGGAAAAGCGTAGTGATATTGGTGAGCACCGGGGGGAAATTCACTCCATATAAAGTAAAGTAGGAAGAAGTGATATGAACCCCTAAGTATTTTATAGAGATGGGAAATAGATATGGTGAAAGATCGATCCCATATTTGGAAGCCCTCGATGTTCAGGTTCGCCCGGATCCGAGCGGAAAGGGGTTCTATGCCTAATACATATAAAAGCGGTGATAAGGGGCAAACCTGTCGGGTTCCGTTTTTAATATGGAATACAGAGGAGCATGCATGAGGCAGATTGACACGTGCTGTTGGGGACGAATAAAGACCTCTGAGTGTTTGCAGGAAGGGGCCTGTAAACCCAAATCTCTGTAGTGTATGAAACATAAAAGACCAATTAAGGCGGTCGAAAGCTTTTTCTGCATCAAGGCTAAGAAGCAGAACTCCAATCAACCACTTATTAGCCGCATCAATCAGTTCAACCACTCTTCTTGTATTATCCCCCGCCTGTCGGAACCGGATGAATCCAACCTGATACTTATGGATCAACTGAGGGAGCCAGCAATTTAACCGGTTGGCAAGCATTTTAGTGAAGATCTTGAGATCTGAGTTCAATAGACTGATTGGACGATAACTGGCACATTCTGAGGGATCCTTTCCTGGTTTGGGAATCACTGTTATAAAGGATTGGAGCATAGTCTCCGGTATAGGTTCTCCTAATAGGACGGAATTGAATAAAGGGACAATATGTGTTAACAAAATCTCACTATAGGTTTTATAATAAAGGTATGTGAGGCCATAAGGACCTGGTGCTTTATTCCTCGGGAAATCCTGTATCACCTCCTTCAGCTTCTCCATTGTGATCTGCTGCTTTAAGTGTGACAGGGCCTCCGGAGGAAGATTGGGTAGGTTACATCCAGATAGATAGTTATCTAGCATCTGAGATCTGGCCTCAGCGTTAGTGGGAAGTTCGGAAGGGAGGAAGTAAAAAGTTGCATTAATAGGAGTGAAATATGTTAGCAATCTGATCAGGACCAAAATGCGGAATACCAGTAGAATCCTTAATAACCTGAGGGGCAGAAGTAATTTCACGATCACGTAGCTGTTTTGCTAATAATGTATGAGGTTTATTACCAAATAAAAAAAAAACACTGTCTAGAGTACCGCAAAAGTTTCTTTGTTTTGTTCAGTGAGAGAATCTTTAATTGGTGTCTTCCTTAGAAGACGTCTTGACTGTCTGGAAGCAAATTTCTGTTTGGCGTGACGTAGTTCTGTTAGACACTTCCTCTATCTTTTTTAACCCGAGAGGCTGTTGAGATACAACACCCTTGGTAGACTGCCTCATGGGCTTCCCACAATATCCCTAAAGAGGACACTGACGGTTTATTAATCAGAAAATAATTAGTTAGGCGAGAACTAAATTCTTCTCTTGTGACACTGTTAGTCAGGGTGGTTTGCTTTAAAGGGGTTCTGCAGTTTTTTAAAACTGATGATCTATCCTCTGAATAGATCATAAGCATCTGATCGGCGGGGGTCCAACACCCGCCCCCCGCCGATCAGCTGTTTGAGAAGGCAGCGGCGCTGGCAGTATTGATCAGAGCTTAGCCCCGCCCAGGCCATTGATACTAGTTGTGACGTCACTGGGCCTGCGATAAACAGCGAAAAGGCCAAGGCGCCAGCCGATCAGATGCTGATGATCTATCCAGAGGATAGTGGGTACGTTTCAGAGGGGAAGAAGCCAAATCTAAGTCTACATAAAGAGGGACATGGTCCAACCAGGTAATGGGACTGAGTGTTGCTGAAGACAGCAATCGGAGAGTCAATATGTTACCGAAAAAACTAACAATTCTAGTGTGTGTGTTTTGTGAGGATGGGAAAAAAAGGAGTACTGACATGCAGTAGGATTATCTACTCCCCACAAATGATAAAGGATGAATTGCTAGAATTTTAAGGGTGTCATTTACTTCTATGTAGATTTCACCCTTTACAAAGCAGTAAACACACACATTTCCATGCTTCTGACTTGGATTAGCTTCTGCTAATCTCTGGTTTTTCCTAGCGGAACCCACAGCAGTCATTGTTTCTTACTCTACCATTAAGGCACACCTATAGACAGGGGTGGTTCAATTGTAAGGGATCTGTCAGCTTATTGCCTCTATGTCCAATAGGACAAAGACATTTGTCTAATAACTTTCCACAAAGAGCATGACGAACTGTTTGATTCCAGCATATTCATGAGAAGAGCTCTCCCACCATCTTTTCCTGTCCTCCTCACTTTAACTTGCTACACACCAGACGCTGTTGTCCAACTGTGCCATGTGCTGATGGCTGACCTCTATGAACCATAGCTACAAGCCACATCCAGTATTGCCCTCAGCCCTGATAGATTTCATAGCTCTCAATAGGCAACCATTGATTTTAGTGCTTCGTTTTCACTGCAAAAAAGCAATGAACTTATCAGCCCACAGTATGATTTAAGGCTGTGCAAAGGTAAATGTCTTCTCCATGGCCTTTGGATGCACGTTATAAAGACATGTCATTCTCCAAGTAATAAGATAAATTGTAATCCCCAGTAACCACAGCTCCTTCCAATACAGTGATGAATGAGCACTGCTCTGCACTGCACCGTACAGCTTATTTAATGCTGTGTACTATGTGAGAGGATTAAAACTGAGACAAGAGCCCATCTCAGCAAGATCTTCCTTCGAGATGCAGACTGCCAAGAGCAGGCGACAAATGTGAGTACAGGAAGGGTGAGGTTGAATGACCACACAGGGTCACAGTTTGCAAATGAGTTTTATTGGACAGTTTTATTGACCATCATTGCTCCTTTTTAGTTGCTGAGATTTTGACACTAGTGTAGTCATATACAGTAATTGCTATTGTGCAATCAAACCAACATTGACCTAGAAAGGCAATTTCTACATGCAATAGAACTAACATACTTAATATCTGTATGAGTAATGCAGTGTTATGCAGAACCTAAAATGGTCAATTATATAGACAACATTATGATGGAGCACGGTGGGAAAAAAGATTACCTTGACTATGAGACCATTCATACATGTCATCATTACATGGTCAGTTAAATTCCTTACTTCAATTGTGTAGGCCACAAGTACTCCCATGCATCCGATAACTTTCCCTTTTTCATTACTACAGTTGGACGTTAGAAGTCTCCTGTGACAAGGCAGTATTTCACCCCTTTCCAGATCCTCATGTGCTTCTCCATGAAGTTCAGTTACTCCAGTGCAGCTGGGTGAGAGCAGAAACAGCTATCTCTGTAGGTCTGCAGCCAAAACAGGTCCTCTCGTTCCTTCAAGGGGTCGGCCCTCAAGCAACATTTATCACTTATCTAGAGGAAAAATATAAATGTATGATCACTGGGGGTCTGACCACTCGGATACCACTGATCATGAGAATGGAGGTCCCTGAGTCCCCTTTGTGAATGGATCATTAGATCTCGCGAGTGACCACTGCTCCCCTCACTGTCTATGAAACTGCTATCTCTGACAGTCCCATAGAATTCAATGGTTTGGCTGTTATGCATGCACACTGTCACTCCATTAACATGGGACCCCCGGTGATCATACATTTATCACCTATTCTGTTGATAGGTGATACATTTTGTTCATGGGCCAACCCCTTTAAGTTGGAACTGGTTGTAGTGACACATCAGTGAAATTTGCCTTGAAGGTAATTCACCAGGCACAACGCCTTGTAGAGCTTGCTCAGCTGAATATAATGATACCTTTCTCTTGGTGATCTGTCAAAAAAGTACTTGTAATCCTTATGCAAATGAGCAGTTAAGTGCACCAAGGGTGGATCCAAGCCATTCAGTGCACTACTGATGATCCTGCTAATTCTGTCAGTCCCACCCTCTCTTTCTTGATTGACAGAGCCAAGCGAGGTGGCTATGCACAAACCTGGCCAGTAGGAGAGAAAAGGGCTGGCTCAAAAAAATTATAATTGGGGATGGCCAGGTATAGTTTGTAAGTAAAATACAAAACACTTACCTGCTCTGATCATTCTGGTTTCTGCTACAGGTTTCTGTCCCCACTGTTTCCAGTCCTAGCCAGGCCAGAAGTTTGATTTACCAACTCCCCGCACATTACTGCTCCCGGCCAATCAGTGGTCTAAGCGGTCACATTGTCTTGGCAAACATCTCCATTGATTGGCCAGCTGCGGTGACTTGTGAGGAGTCTGCATGTCACACTTCCGACCAGGCTGGGACCAGAAGCACCATATCCAGCCAAGGCCTGGACAACCCCTTTAATTCTCAGTATTTTCTCTCCAGAATGAAGCAACGGATCACTTAGTGAAATTTATCATTGCGTCTGGCTTAACAGCGAATTTCCTGTAGAAAGATTGCCTTTAAGGGTACAACTCCATGGTGCGGCCAAGTCACGTCTGAGTAGCCAAAGACTGCACCATCTTACGGCAAAATCACATTGCCGTTTGCTGCTGTGGTTTGTAGACTAAGGAATAATATAAAAAATCAAGGAACTTTGAAAATCAAGGATCATTTATTCTCCCTTTCCATCATTTCCGTTCATTCAGGAGCCTTTCTCTATGAAATTTTCAAGTGTTTTATAAGTTTTTTTTTGTAAAAGAAGAAACAGTAGGTAAGAAAGCAAGTTTAATATCAAAAACATAAAACATGCAATGCTCAGTTCTCTGTACAAATCCCTCTGACTTTGTTATTTCTTGTGTCTCATCAGGTCACTTCCTCCTCTTCAATGAATCAGGAGCTGCTGTTTTATCCTTGAGACTCACAGGACACAGGGCTCAGCTCCCCATCAGTATGTGGTTTCCGTCTGCTTTCTGTTCATTCTGTATTCGCGATCCTCCTTTCATTTCCGATCTCCTTCTTCACGTCTGCTCGGGTTGGGAGCCCCGCCTTGTGTGCCATCTGTAATCTCTCAATATGCCCTTAGCTTGGGTTGCACAGTCAATTCATCACGAGCTCCTCAATGACCCGTCTCATCACCAGCGCTCACGAAGATTCACATGCAAATTAAACCGTTCCTCAATTTCTACATCTTTTCATCTTCTTGATTGCCACACAAATCTTCGTCTCCAAAATCCCCCACCCTTACCATATAAATTAACCACTGCTCCCTCGAAACTGTGCCATCTGGAGCTGATAGTGTTAAAATTTTAAGTATTCCGGATTCTGGAAACGGCTATTCAATGCTGAGCATGCTTCAGAATTTCCCATTAACTATTTACCCGATTCCTCATCTTAGAAGGAACAGATATTAACCCTTGATGGTTTTTATTAGAATTTCAAGGCAGGTGCAGCTACTTTTACGCTTGCGTTTGTTAAATTCGGTATTGCGATCCGGCAGAGGAGCTCAATACCGGAATTAAACGGATCTGTTTTGATTTTGCACATCAGTATGCAATCGTTCTGTTAGGATGCAGTTGGGTGAAATTAAAACGGAAAAAAAACGGATCCGCTACTAAATACATTCAAAGTCAATTAGGCTCCTAAAAAAAACAGATCCATCACCATTGATGTTGTTTTCAGTGCCAGATCCGTATTTTTCTATTTTTATGACTGGACACAAAACTGCAGCTTGCAGCAGTTTTGTGTCCGGTCACAAAGACGGAATGCTGCCGGAAGGGAAGACATCCTGATCAGGTCTCTTTCCATTCACAATGCATGAGGACCAAACGGGAACTTTTATACCGGTATTGAGATCCTCTGCCGGATCTCAATACCGGAAAACAACAACGTAAGTTTGAAAGTAGCCTTAGATTTTGACAATTTCAACATGTCCTGAGGCTGAATGTGCTGAGACTTGTAGTCCCATCTCATCGCCCATATTAAAAACGTTTTGACAAATGGGATACCAATCCCATCATTTAAAACGATCTTGATATTTTTTTTTTCTAATCCTTCGATTTCATTATTATTTCGGTGCCTTTGAAATGTAGGTAGAACCATATTTAGATGGCTCCTAATTTTGAGAAGATAGTTTGTACACCAGGGCCTCAGAGGAACACAAATAGCCATTCTTTTAGGGCTCATGCACACGACCGTATGTATTTTGCAGTCCGCAAAAACGTATCCGCAAAAAATATGGATGACGTCCATGTGCATTCCGTATTTTACGGAACGGAACAGCTGGCCCCTAATAGAACTGTACTATCCTTCTCCGTAATGTGGACAATAATAGGACATGTTCTATTTTTTTGTGGAACGGAAATACGGACATACGGAAACAGAATGCACACGGGGTAACTTCTGTTTTTTTGCGGAGGCATTGAAATGAAAGGTTCCGCATATGGTCCGCAAAAAAAACCGGAACGGACACAGAAAGAAAATACGTTTGTTTGCATGAGCCCTTATAGAAAGTAAAATTTCTCATTAATCGTGTAACGTTTCTTGGTTTAGCAAGGGAAGTAATACTTACAATATAATGTATGAATGGTTTTGTTTGGCTTCAGATGGCCATGAACCTCAAGCCGATTCTCTTGAATGTCACCGCTCATAGAGTTTCATGAGCATCTATAAATAGCACAATCTAATTTGGATTTCAGACTTCCTAATAAAAAAATACACAACAAATGCACAGAAATGGCTAGCTTTTGCCATCTACTGGCACTGTGCAGAATGACAAGGCAAATTCTCTTCCAGAGCTTACCATTAGCAACATCGTTCGCTAAAATCTAATATTAGACCCAGCCACGTAATCGGAAGCATCTTCTTCCGCCCCATTCATAGGAAATGTTGTGCATATAAGAAATTTACATTGCATGTCTAGGCAGGGGGATGGCTCTCCTTAAAGGGGTTCTGCAGTTTGTTTAAACTGATGATCTATCCTCTGGATAGATCATCAGCATCTGATAGGCGGGGGTCCGACACCCGGGACCCCTGCCGATCAGCTGTTTGAGAAGGCAGCGGCGCTCCAGCTGCGCCGTGGCCTTCTAACTGTTTATCGCTGGCCCTGTGACGTCACGACTAGTATCAACTGGCCTGGGAGGGGCTAAGTTCCATTCAAGTGAACGAAGCTTAGCCGCGTCCAGGCTTGTTGATACTAGTCGTGATGTCACTGGGCCAGCGGTAAACAGTGAGAAGGCTGCTAGAGCGCCGCTGCCTTCTCAAACAGCTGATCGGCGGGGGTCCCAGGTGCGGACCCCCGCCGGTCAGATGCTGATGATCATCATCAGTTTAAACAATTAGTTTAAACAAACTTCAGAACCCCTTTTAAGAGACCAGCTGTATATGGAAACTTATTGGCAATGCTCCATGGGGAAAAATATGCAGAGAGATATCTCCCAGGAAAAGAGAACCATCTCACTAACACCCCCTTCTGGAAGTGGTTCTCTATGAGTCAAAGTCCAACTTTTTAACAAGCATTAGAACATGACAAGGGAAAATGGCTATGCCAAACATATATATCGGTAGAAAGCTGTGTCAGGGTGCTTGCCCCTCATCACTACAGAGTAGGATTCTGGCTGAGTGCGATGCATTTAATGCAGCTTAGGCAGGGTGCTGGCTCTCCTCAAAGAGACCAGTTGTGCATGGAGACTTTTAGCAAGTTAAAAAGTTAGTTAAAAAGTCAGACTTTGACTCATAAGGAGCCACTTCCAGAAGGTGGTTCTCTTTCTCTGGGACATATCTGTCTTTTTTTTCCCCCATGGAGCATTGCTAAAAAGTCTCCATACACAGCTGGTCTCTTTAAGGAGACCCAGCACCCTACCCAACTTGCAGTCAATGCATTGCACTCAGCCAGCATTCTACTTTATACTGATGAGGGACATGCACCCTGAAAAAACTGTCTATGGATAGAAATTTGGCTTGCCTATTTTCCCTTGTCAGGCTTGTTAAAAAGTTGGACTTTGACTTATAGCAAGCCACCTCCAGAAGGTGGCGCTAGCGAGATGTTTTTCTTTCCATGAGAGATATCAGTTTACACATGTCACTGTGCAAATCTGTGGCCCTGTGGGCCTCTGAAATGGACACCTTTCAAGCAAGCTTTCTAAAAAAAAAAAAAAATTTCAAACTATATACCAGACTTTACAGAATGTTTAAAGGAGTTATCCAGTAAAAGATATTTATGACTTATCCTCAGGATAGGCTGTCAGTATCAGATCTGTGGGGGTACAACGCCCCGGGACCCCTGCCGATGAGCTGTTAGAAGAGGCCTTGAGTGCTGCAGCCTCTTCCTAGGCCAGTGACATCCCTGTACTTCAGTCACATGGCCTATTTGCAGTTCAGCCCCATTCAAGTCAATGGGGCTGAGCTGTAATACCAAGCACTACCACTATACGATGTATGGCGCTGTCCTTGGAATGCTGCTGGGAGCTAACATTGCTCACAATAGCACCCTGAAATAGCGGCTCCTGATTGGCGTGGGTGGTGGAATGTGGACTATCCTGAGAATAGATCATCATTACCATTTCCCAGATAACCCCTTTAAGGGGTAATTCTATCTTATAAAGTTAGAGCATATTACTAGAATATACCATCACTTTATGAACTCTAGTCCACTGAGAATGAAGGGGTTGTAGCAGTGATTTAGCTCTGTGGCCTCTTCACTGTTTCTCCCTTCACAGAAGCTACCAATTGTCCATGGACCTACAGCATGGCCTCTTCCACTTACATGGAGTTGTGTGGCAGTTCGCTGTATAGCCAGTGGCACTGATGTGCAGGTAGTGCAAGGGAATGTAGTGCTAAATCAATTCTGCAGCCCCTTCATCCTTTTTATTTTCATATCCTTTTTATTAGAAGAACCATAGTTCAGCATTTTTTATCTTCAGTAGACATACAATAAAAACCTAAGACAATAAACAGCATATCCAGAACACCCTTCCAAAGGGCATTCCCATGCCAAGCGAATCAAATTGGCATCTTGCATGCAACAATCACCTTCGTACTTAGTATCATGAGGGTCTCAGAGGTCTGACTACCACTGACAATAAAATGATGGCATATCCTAGCGATATACCATCACTTTCTAAAAAAACGCTTTAATACTTGACTGAATTATCTTAGAATCAAGGTGTTGTCCACTTAGGATCACCCCATTCCATTTAGAGACGTGGAGATACATAGGAGGTGCTATTCCAGAAAGGAGCTGCTACAAAAACCTAAACCAATCGCAAAACTTCCAGACACTGCTTTATTATTATTTTACTCACTTACATAGTGCTGACATATTCCAAGCTCTTTGTCCCCAAAAGGACTCACAATCAGTGATGGCCAGTTCGCAGTGTTTGCCCACGAACACATGCGGGCTGCCATCTTGACTCACAAGTCCGGCGATGCACAGGTAAGCCCTTACCTGTGCCTGTGCTGGAAGCCAGTCTGAAACAAGTGCGGTCAGCGGAAGCAGGCAGTTCTGAGAACAGCCGCCGGGGGCCTTCATCAGGCTGTTCTTGGTACTGCCTGCTCCCGGTGACCGCATTTAATTTCAGACCGGCTCGCGGCACAGGTAAGGGCTTACCTGTGCATCGCCGGACTTGTGAGTCAAGATGGCAGCCCGCATGTGTCCATGGCCATCACTGCTCACAATCTAAGTTCCCTATCAGCGTGTGGAGTGTGGGAGGAAACCCACAAACACTGTATTATACTGTACATGCAAGCAGTGCACATTGGAGGAGAAACCAACACCTTACAGAGGCATGAAGTTATTACCATATATAATGGAAACAGGTTCAGATATACAGTATATTAAGAAGCAGAAGAGTTCAGAATCCTTTTCTATCACCAACATATAGCATGCTACCAACAGCTTTCCTGGCCTACCAATGTTTACTTTGGCAATTGATTTATTGAACTAGTATATCATTAACCTAGCTTTATTGTGTTTCCTGTTTTGTCACTTTGCCATTTCAGGTGCCAGTGTTTATGGCAAGGGCTGGGCAATCTTTGTATTTTGATTCATGCCAAGCCGCCTAAGGTTATGTGCACCTTTGTGTGTTTATCCCTCACGTCTGCTTTGACTGATTTAGCTAACAACATGTACAAAGGACATTGTAGGAGGGGGAATCTGATTATACAGCCTTAGTCAATAAGTATGTACGTTATTATTCCTACGTGTAAAATTCCATATAAAATAATAAAAAATATATAAAAAAGTTATAAATGTATCATTTACAATGACAAAAGAAAACTGGTTTGACTAGTTATTTAGAATCCAGCCTGACGTTACTGAGGCTGAGGTCCATTGCTGTCGTTGTGCTGGTGGTGTCATTAGTTCCTGGTACGTTATATACACTCATCAACATTGAAATTGCAACACCGAGAAGGAAAAGTCATGGAATTATGGAAATCACAGGATCAATTAACATGTTAATGATATGCAAATAATACAAAATGGAAACAAAATATTCACAGTATCTCAGTTTTTTCAGTATTAAGGCTACTTTCACACTTGCAGCAGAGTGATCCGGCAAGCAGTTCCGTCGCTGGAACTGCCTGCCGGATCCGGCAATCTGCATGCAAACGGACAGCATTTGTAGACTGATCCGGATGCGAATCCGTCTTACAAATGCATTGCAGGACCGGATCCGTCTCTCCAGATGTCATTGGGAGAAACAGATCCATTATATATTTTTTTTCACTAATACGTTTCAATGTAAATTAATGCCGGATCCAGCATTCCTGCAACTGATCCGGAGTTTTGGACGGAGATAATACCGCAGCATGCTGCGGTATTTCCTCTGTCCAAAACACCATTCAGTAACTGAACTGAAGACATCCTGATGCCTCCTGAATGGATTTCTCTCCATTCAAAATGGATGGGGATGAAACTGATCAGTTCTTTTCCAGTATTTGAGCCCCTATGACGGAACTCAGTGCCGGAAAAGAAAAACGCTAGTGTGAAAGTACCCTGAGTATGAGCACCATGTGTAGAAGCATGTTCCAAATTTGCTCGATGGAAGACACTGCAAGCCATGGTAGCACATTTAGATGACTAATGCTGCTCACAGTAGCATGGGCAACGTGCAGCCTGGCGTTGTCCTGTTGAAAAACGGCCCCTGGGACACCGGAGAAATGGCAGTACCACTAATTCCACAACCAAATCAATATAACACCAAGCTGTTACTGTACCTGAAGAGTAGAAGGGTTTCAGGTACCATACATTATGCCACCCCACACCATAATCCCAGGAGTAGGACCAGTGTGATGTTCCTCTGTGCAAGCCTCTTTATAGCGTCGTCCAGTGTCGGGCTGGGGTGCCTAGGGCCCACCAGTAAAATGTATTTTGGGGGCCCACTGTACGATACATTCATATATTACCTGCTCACACAGCAGCAAAATGTTTTTTTTTTCTATGAACATAGGCTGATTGAGGTGCTGTACATTGAATATATGTATGTAGTGTAGTAAGTCTACTGTGTTATGTTCCACTTGTGCAGGGGGTGGGAGACTAGGGGCCCACCTTGCTCAGGGCCGACCAGGGGATTCACCTGTACTCCTGTGGGCCAGTCCGAGCCTGGCATTGTCCATGTGGTCTTCAGACCAACCTCTAACTATCATTGAGTCTGAGACAAAAGTGGGACTCATTGCAGAACAGGATAAAATCTGTACCACCTTGTAGCAATACCGAAAGAGAAAAAAGTGTTTAACAGAGGCAAACAATAAAGATTCTGGGATCCAAATGTAAAATAGAACCTTACAGAAATAAACTCAGCGTCAACCCCTACAAAATGGTTCCTTTAGAAGCCGTTCCGGTGCGTGTTGTGTCTACTTACGATGTGTCAATGCATTTATCATCTGAGGAGCCAGTATATATAGGCACTTGGCTAAAATTTTCCTCTGCCTGTTATTATTCTCATAAACTCAAGCTACATTCTACCAGAAAGGTTTGCAGGCAGCAAAAGTGCTTGCCTAAACCCAAATACAAGAAAAGTTAATAAGAGTAGGCGAAGACCAATTTCGCCTTGCCAGCCAGGTCCACATCTCAATTCCTATTAAAACCCATGTCAAGATTTCATTTGAAAACGGATATCTTAACCGTATTGTCTTTCATATTCCTTTTCCATCAGCTCTGCAGTCCGGGGGATATTTTATTTCTATTTTTGCATGCAAGCGCGTACCCTCAGCAATTTTGCCGGTGCCTTTGAGAGAGGAAGAAATAGATCATTGTAAATTTGTTCCCGTACGCTCAAGCGTGTGGCAGCGAAGCGGCGGAAGAGGCTTTTTACTTGTAATGTCAGCATGTGCGATCTGCAGAGGAAAATTAGACAAGCTCCGACACAGACGGCAAAGGCAGTGCTAGGCATTGTGGGTAATGATTAAAAGCATCTCTGCTGGACTGAGCTAACAGCTGCTCCTTTTTCCGCCTCCAATTCCCAGCTGGGAGACCAATCACCTGAGGGGACGCATGTTTTTTTTTTTTGTTTCTTTCCCTACAGCTAATTCCTTCTCATTAATTAAATTATTAAAGGACTTTAGTATCTTTGTTTAATGCCTTTGCTTGCAGGTGCATATATAAATTGTCATTCAGCTTTGTGCCAGAAGCGGAACATAATACTGTCTATGAAATTAACTGGGAGTAAGGGTTTGCGTTACTCCTGCCCAGAGCACTCAAGCAATTTAATAATTAAAGCTAAACCTCGGATAGCCGGCCCAGCAGTTAAGATGATATTGCTCTCGCTGCAAGAGTCTTCGTGCTCCTCCAGATTTTGTTACAGCGCTTTATATATATATATATACTGAATTATTAGGCATCGACTGCCAGATATGACAGGGACTATAAAAGCAGTCATTATAGCTGTCAGTAGTGCTTCCGTAGTGTTCCGTTCCGTGCTTCCGTTCCGCACCATTCCGCATCTCTGGATTTAAGTGAATGGGTCCGCATTCGTGATGCAGAATGCACACGGAACGGTGCCCGTGTATTGCGGGTCCGCAATACTGCAACGGGACACCTACGGTCATGTGTAGGAGGCCAAACTTTGTTTTGCTAGGAAAATTACATTTCGTAGTAGCTGCTTTCATATGTATGTTTTTAATCGTCTTTTGTCGGTGCAAATGCGGTCCGCAATACGGCAACGGGACACCTACGGTCGTGTGTAGGAGGCCAAACTTTGTTTTGCTAGGAAAATTACATTTCGTAGTAGCTGCTTTCATATGTATGTTTTTAATGGTCTTTTTATGTACTTTTCCATTTTTTGTGCCTTTTTTCCACCAGTGTTTTTTGCGGTAACACCAGCTTCAGATGTTAGCTGAAGATGTATGGGAAATATGAAACACAGGACACAAACGTTTGTAGCTACTGGCTTTTTTGTTAATTAGGTGCCTCCTTTTCTAAACCGCACCATGCTGTAGCTCTCTTTTTTCAGGCGTTTGCACATCACCCACTCTAAGGCTAGGTCTACATGATGACATTTGTCATGCAACAAAAAGTCACTCGACAGATAGGGCACAACTACACTGCAACATTGTTGCGCGACAATTTATATCCATCTTGAATGGATTTTCTGCGACTGTCGCTTCGCAGTCGCAGCATGTTGCAGTGCGACACCATAGACTGCCATTATAAAAATTGACACGCGACATTGGTGCAACAAAATGTTGAGCTACAAATGTCATCATGTAGACCTAGCCTAAAGGAAAAGAATAGCCATGAAGAAAATGCTAGTGGTAAGACACTCAGTTATTATGACCCCCTACACCAGAAACAGGTGTAAAAAAGTTGCACCCCTGCATTTAGTGACTTTTTGAACGCACATGTAACTAAATTCTAGCACATGTGGTGTTTCAATGTTACAGTCGACACTAAGGATGAAATCCCACTAGGGGCTAGAGTGGGTTTCAGTCTAGGAGCACAGGGCATGTGCCTAATTTATGACGAGGCCTGCATTGGTGGCGCCGGGGATATCAAAGACTGATGTGAAATGCCGATCTTTGATAAAAAGTCCCCACTGTTGTCAAAAACACTTATTCTGGAGTTTTCTTTACTGGCAAAAAAGAACACATTTGGGGTGGGGGTTTCACAGTTTGCAGAACTATGGGCACCCATAGGCCCCTTTTACACAGGCGAGAATTCCGTGCGGGTGCAATGCGTGAGGTGAACGCATTGCACCCGCACTGAATCTGGACCCATTCACTTCAATGGGGCTGTTCAGATGAGCGGTGATAATCACGCATCACTTGTGCGTTGCGTGAAAATCACAGCATGTTCTATATTCAGCGTTTTTCACGCATCGCAGGCCCCATAGAAATGAATGGGTCTACGTGAAAATCACAAGCATCCGCAAGCAAGTGTGGTGCAATTTTCATGCATGGTTGCTAGGAGATGATGTAAGTAAATTGATAAAAGTCAATTTACTGTATTATTTTCCCTTATAGCATGGTTATAAGGGACAATAATAGCATTCTTAGTACAGAATGCTTACTAAAATGTGGCTTTAGGGGTTAAAAAAATAAAATAAAAATTAACTCACCTCATCCTGTTGTTCGCGCAGCCGATATCATCTTCTTCTTTCAGGACCTTCCAAAGGACATTTGATGACGTAATAGAAGATTTTCTATCTTCATTCAGCAGGACCTGCGCTGATGTCACCGCGCTCACCACGTGGTGAGTGTGATTACGTCATCAAAGGTCCTTTTGCAGGTCCTGAAAGAAGAAGAAAGAAGACGATACCAGCTGCGCGAACAACAGGATGAGGTGAGTTAATTTTTAAAATTTTTTTAACCCCTAAAGCTACATTTTAGTAAGCATTCTGTATTAAGATTTTTTTTTTAAGAGTGCTGTTGTTTTTTCTGTTATTGTATTAAGAATGCTATTATTTCCCCTTATAACCATGTTATAAGGGAAAATAATAAAATAAATAGAACACCAAACCCAAACCCGAACTTCAGTGAAGAAGTCCGGGTTCAGGTCTGGGTACCACAGTCAGTTTTTTATCACGCGCGGGCAAAACGCATTGCACCTGCGCGATAAAAACTGAACATCGGAACGCAATCGCAGTCAAAACTGACTGCAATTGCGTACCTACTCGCAGGATTTTCCCTGATAGCAGACACAACGCATCCAGACCCAATCCGGACATGCTCGTCTGCAAGGGGCCGTAGAATACATGTGATGTCTATAAAGTAGACTGGGTTAATTTGACTTTTCATATGTGCGCATCTTTGTCTTTTTTTAACATACAAAATAAATTCACTTACTTGTTGAAAGGAACAGTGCAGTATTTCTGGGTACTCAGTGGGGTATATAAAGCACTGGTGGGGACAAGTCAAAAAAGAAATACCAACCTCTCCTGTAATGACTTCTAATTAGGCCTCCTGCACACGAACGTTGTGTGCATCCGTGGCCGTTGTGCCGTTTTCCTGTTTTTTTTCACGGACCCATTGACTTTCAATGGGTCCGTGGAAAAATCGGAAAATGCACCGTTTGGCAGCCGCATCCGTGAGCCGTGTTTCCTGGCCGTGAAAAAATATGACCTGTCCTATTTTTTTCACGGCCAACGGTTCACGGGCCCATTCAAGTCAATGGGTCCGTGAAAGAACACGGATGCACACAAGATTGGCATCCGTGTCCGTGATCCGTGGCCGTAGGTTAGTTTCATACAGACGGATCCGAAGATCCGTCTGCATAAAAGCTTTTTCAGAGCTGAGTTTTCACTTCGTGAAAACTCAGATCCGACAGTATATTCTAACACAGAAGCGTTCCCATGGTGATGGGACGCTTCTAGTTAGAATACACTACAAACTGTGTACAAGACTGCCCCCTGCTGCCTGGCAGCACCCGATCTCTTACAGGGGGATATGATAGTGCGGCACCTGAAGGGGTTAATTGTACTATCATATCCCCCTGTAAGAGATCAGGGCTGCCAGGCAGCAGGGGGCAGACCCCCCCCCCCCCTCCCCAGTTTGAATATCATTGTGCGGCCCCCCCCTCCCCTGTTGTTAACTCGTTGGTGGCCAGTGTGCGCACCCCCCTCCCTCCCTCCCTCTATTGTTTTAATACATTGGGGCCAGTGTGCGCGCGCCCCCAACCCCCCCCTCCCTCCCTCTATTGTTTTAATACATTGGGGCCAGTGTGCGCACCCCCCAACCCCCCCCCCCCCCTCCCTCCCTCTATTGTAATAATAGCATTGGGGCCAGTGTGCGCACAACCCCCCCCCCCCACAGCCCCCCCCCCCCCCCGATCATCGGTGGCAGCGGAGTAGAAGATTTTCATACTTACCTGGCTGCTGGCTGCTGCGATGTCTGCGTCCGGCCGGGAGCTCCTCCTACTGGTAAGTGACAGCAATGCGCCGCACAGACCTGTCACTTACCAGTAGGAGGAGCTCCCGGCCGGACACAGAGATCGCAGCAGCCAGCAGCCAGGTAAGTATGAATCTTCTACTCCGCTGCCACCGATGATCGGGGGGGGGGGGGGGGGGGCACACTGGCCCCAATGCTATTATTACAATAGAGGGAGGGAGGGGGGGGGGGGTTGGGGGGGCGCGCACACTGGCCCCAATGCTATTATTACAATAGAGGGAGGGAGGGGGGGGGGTGGGGGGGCGCGCACACTGGCCCCAATGCTATTATTACAATAGAGGGAGGGAGGGGGGTGCGCACACTGGCCACCAACGAGTTAACAATAGGGGAGGGGGGGCCCACTGGCCACCAATGAGTTAAAAACAGGGGGGGGGGGTCTGCCCCCTGCTGCCTGGCAGCACCTGCCAGGCAGCAGGGGGCAGTCATGTACACAGTTTTTTTGTATATTCTAACCTGAAGCGTCTCCATCACCATGGGAACGACTCTGTGTTAGAATATACTGTCGGAAATGAGTTTCACGATGTAGCTCATATCCGACAGTATATTCTAACATAGAGGCGTTCCCATGGTGATGGGGACGCTACAAGTTAAAATATACCATCGGATTGGAGAAAACTCCAATCCGATGGTATAACAGAACTCCAGACTTTACATTGAAAGTCAATGGGGACGGATCCGTTTGAAATGGCACCATATTGTGTCAACATCAAACGGATCCGTCCCCATTGACTTGCATTGTAATTCAGGACGGATCCGTTTGGCTCCGCACGGCCAGGCGGACACCAAAATGACTTTTTTTTCATGTCCGTGGATCCTCCAAAAATCAAGGAAGACCCACGGACGGAAAAACGGTCACGGATCACGGACCTACGGACCCCGTTTTTGCGGACCGTGTAAAAAAACGTTCGTGTGCAGGAGGCCAAACAGGGATAAGTATAGTGTACGGAATGTCTCACACTACCACTCCTCCATATTGTCAACTTATGCAAGCAGTAGTCAGAAGGCATGGAGACAACAGTTGTCATGACCACATTATTCAGGCCTGACATCACATGACTATACGACAATCCCTTACATTTTACTAGTGTATTCTTTGGGAGGAATTTATCACTGCATTCCAGAATTCTGGCTTCCAAAAGTCGTAAAGTAGTGCTTTTGAAAAATTTTAGTTAAAATTATTTTTTTTATGCCTATTATTCACAGGCCGTCAAAAAGAATGGCTGCTTGGATAACCGCATAGACTACCATTGTTCTTAAAATGGTTGTGTAACGGCTGATAAAAATAATCCCCTTTAATTGTATGAGGACTATCGGTCAGTGCAAACGGACAAAATAGAAGATGTTCTTTTTTTTTATGACGTCTGTTATTCACTGGCCATAAAAAAAACCTGCCTTTTAATGACCCCATGGACCAGTGGTCTCTAGCCACTGGGCCGTGGACCATCTGGTACTGGTCCATGGGGAGCGCCGCTGTTGAGCAACAGTGACGGGAACTATAAATTCCTGTGCCCCTCCGTTTAGCCTTATAGACTGAAGAGGGCTAGGCCTGATGCCTATAAGACAGTGCTAATGTGCAGGAGGTCATGATGACATCATTGCGACCTTCTGCATCGGCTTACAAATGGTGTGACAATGTCATCTTGCCACCAGAGACCCAGCGCAGACCGCCTGTGCCATAATGCAGGCAGCCAAGGCAGCACGGTGGAAGAAGGAGGATAGCAGGACTGAGGTGAGTATTTTGTTATTTTTTTTTAATCTGGTTTCTGGATACTACTGGAGGCACTATATGTAAAGAAGCACTACTGGGGGGCAGGCTTTATTAAAAGAGGCCACAACTGGAGGGCAGTTTATGTAAAGAGGCCACAACTGGAAGACAGTTTATGTAAAGGGACCACTACTAGGGGGCATTATATGTAAAGATGCAACTACTGGAGGGCATTGCATGTAGAGAGGGGACTACTAGGGGCTTTATATGTACATAGGGCACTACTGGGGGGGGGGGGGGGGGATGATTCCCAAATACGACCATAAAAGGAACCATTAATACTAAATAGGTATTTTCAATTATGCAGACAGTAGTTTTGGTCAGGAGATGTCATCTGTCGTGAACAACTTCAGGCAGAGGAGACATCACCTGTAAGTCATTGAGTGGGACCTAAACAGGATTATTAATGACTGGGTCATGGTGTAACAGTATTATTTGGCCTTTGTAAAGTGTTATTTTTGGCAATGTTGGCCATATTGTGTTTTATTCGAATGATTAACCTCCGCTTCAACCCGTCCCCCACCCAAACCCCCCACCTGTCTGCAGGAAAAATGTCTTGCATGAAACTGGTCTCTGGTAGAAAAAAGGTTGGGACCACTGCTGTAGACCACCATTTTTCTCAAAACAGTTGTGTGATGGCTGTTTTTCATTGTCATGTGAATTTTGCCTTACTTGCCAAAACATTCAGCGACTTTTTGCATTTTTATACCACTGACTCCAGTGTAGAAAAGTAGGTGGGAAAGTTGCAAGGGAGGTGACAGAAAACTCTTACAAAAAAAGGGGGTCATTTATTATCCAGAAATATGCCTATATTAGGGTCCATTCACACGTCCATATGAATTCATATGGACGTGTGAATGGACCCTAATATAGGCATATTCATTTTCAATGGGGCCATTGTGCTGTCCGCATCCGCACTTCCGTTCCGCAGCCCCGCAAAAAAATAGAGCATATCCTATTCTTTTCTGCAGACACGGACAAGAAGAGGCATTTCTATTGGGGTGCCCGCCATGTGCGGTCCGGTGTTTTGCAGATGCGCAATTTGCAGACCACAAAACACTTGCGGACGTCTGAATGGACCTTTAGGCGTATTTCTGGTGCAGATTGCAGCACAAAGGTTATTTGCGCTGCAATCTGCTACTTTTCCCTGCTCACGCCAGGTCTAAAAAAGTGGACATGGTGTGGGTGGGGAAGGGGACAGGCCGGCGGGTCCGTCTCATTCATCATTTTCTACGCCTGTTTTAGGAACCTGGCTTACATTTGGACTGCCGCTGGATGCCCCGAAATTATGTAGAGGCCGTCACCTCTTCATAACGTCAGTGGATCCACTTCCAGATATAGGGGTTATTAAGACCGGAGTCTAAAATGCTGGTCTCATTAAAAGACCCCCAATGTATGTCATTTGATAAATTTGGGCCAGAGAACAACAACAAAAACTGAAACAAATCTAAATTTATCACAAAGGCTAAGGCCAAATGATACATTTGGTGCAGGGATAGACACTATAGTCCACCTCTATACCAACTATTGGTTGGCTTAATTTGAGACAGAATGTATCCCAGAACTGTGTCAAAATAAAATTTTGGCTCAAAACGCTGCATATTAGGTCTGTACTCTTTCTCACAAAGCCACGCCCTTTCCACTAAGCAACGCCCCTTTTTCAGGCACAATGGAAAAAAGTGTAGAAAACCCAGTCACCCCACATTGCGCCAATTTTTGAATTTTTTTTTAAGACAGGTTCTAGATGTAGATACATTAGTAAATCTGGGTGAATCCGTTTGTACAGATAGAGAAATTACACCCCTGGCGCCACTTATCTTCAGGCAAACCATGGATCTAATAGGTAAAAATTAAACCTGTTAACCTGTCCACAGCGCCATTGTTTGTTAGCTTACAACATTAACAACTTTTGATGCTTTCCCATGAATTCTCCTTTGTATTTCATCTCCCGCTACTTTTTTAGAATTTGGCGAACGTAGCAACAAAAAGCCCAAGACGACAGGCAGTTATGTAAATGCTGCTGTGTACGAGGCTTTAACCGCTTTCATGTCTTTCTCATCGCTATGCGACTGGCCTGCGCTGATTCCACGGCGAGGATATGGTAGATGAAACACAGCAACACAGGAAATGATATTAAAACCTGCAGCAGACGTTAAGATCCAAGTCACACACAGCACAAAGCAATTTCCAGTCCTATGGCGTGCCTCTGCTCCCTCACATTTGACTCGCTTAATATTTGTAGACATTTTAAAATAATGTCCATAGACACATTGCTGCTGGGCAGGCGGATCTAAGCCGGTTACTGTTAATACTGCCTGGATGGGCTTTGGCACACTGCTGTGCTAGATTTGATGTCTCATGATGTCTTCTGAGACTATACTTGCTTGTGGTATCATGCTTTTGATTTTTCAATGTACTTTTTCCATGAGTGCAGGGCTCGGCGCACAGGGAGTGATGTGATGATGCATTATACTGAATCGTCCTGAAATGTACAATAGCAAAAACCCAGTATCAAAGACTGAAGTGCGGCTCACCCGTCAGCTTCCAAATTACCAGAGGTTTTTACAATACAGTGTGGATAAACGCCATTCCAACAGTTGCCAAATTTTTTAAGGATATTCAGCAAAAAAACAAGTTGTATAAGGTCTCATGGTACAATTCATCAGTGATAAAATGTCAGAAAGGTTACTGAGCCGTAAAAGATGATCTAATGGGCTGTTTTACATTGCAAGGAGTGAAATATCACTGGCATATTAATAAGTAATATGACTTGAAATAGTTTGCGTTCATATGTTTAAAGAAAAGGTGAAAACTTATCTGTGAGGATGGAATTGTATGGGCTCCAGGGTCATCAACCCTTTTATTGTCTTTAGTAGGGGTGGGGAACCTCGGGCCCGCGGTATCATTTCATATTGCTCCCAGCTGCCAGAGCATTGCCTGATTGCTGGCTATACACTAATAATACCGTGAGAATTGATGTGATGACTTCTGTCATCACATCACTTCACTTGGTGTTTGTAGAAGCACCTAGAAGCACATAGATTGATATTTCGTTTTTTGGGAAAAGATTCAGCAAATCTTGTAATTTAGTCTTTAAGGCGTTACTGTACTTTTACACAATTTTTATTTAATAGGAATAGTTTAATTTGCTAATTTCTAAATCACTTCATAAAAAAAAGCCTGCATCCACCTGAAAAAAAAAAGGTGTAAAGTCATTGCCACCCGACGTCTCACTTCCTCCTAACTTGTAGTCCACTGCCTGTTAGGCTAGATCCATCTCTAGTAACAATGATATAGAAAATGGTTCACAGGAAGTGGGGGCATGTCAGAGCTACCTGAGATCCTGAACTTCTTCTACACTGCTTCTGAAGAGCACAAAAGCTCCTGGGTGTCTGTAAGACTGATCTCTCCCTCCTTATCAGCTTTCTGAGCTCCCTAGAAGAAAACAAAAAGTGAGGTAACTGCACACAGTACTGGCAGTTTCTACAGAAGGGAGACACCCCTGCTTGTGAGAGAAATGTATCTAGCTGTGTAAGTGAGACAGGGAATGCTATGGCTGGGGAAGACATTAGGGAAGACGAACAAAGATCTGCTCTTTCACAGTTATGATTCTACAATGAAGTATAGTCATTAGGCAAACATTTTTTGAAAACTCAGGTGCGTGTTAAATCTCTGCTCTTCATATGTTTAGAATCATGTGGGTGATCAGTGATTGACAGCTAACTCTGTATGTCTACATCAATCTGTTCAGCTCCTCCTGCTCTAGAACATGCTCCATGCAGATTTTTTTCTGTGACTTGCCCACTTTAACAAACACCGCACCAGCCAGCAAAAAGTATGAAAAGAAAACTTTTTTTTTTATATATTCTTACTTTCAAAATATCTGGTCCCCTGATAGCAGTCCCCTGTGATCCAGTGTGGCAAGTAGGGCACAATGATTATGTGTCATAGTAATATCATGTAACATAACTACATCAGCCAATGGATCCTTGATTGAGAGAGTCCCTTATGGCTCAATATCCTAAATCCACTCTGTATATTATCCATCAACAATTTTTGTGTGTCTTTTTTGGGAGAAATTACTTAAAGGGACTCTGTCACCAGTTTCTAACCCCCCCTTTTATAACTATTGTTCTCTCCATGGTGCCCTTGTCATTACAAAGCTGTTGTTATAAGATAAATCCGCCGTGTAGTTTTGATAAAAATCGCTTTTATCTAACCTGTCAATCCTCTGGATAAGGTGCCCAGGGCGTTTCTGAAGGTCTGAATCTGCCGCTTTTCGCCGCCGCCGTTGGTGCCCAGCTCCTCCCATGATCCTTTCAGCGCCACCTCGATGTAATGAAATCCGCCTCCGGCTCTCCTCAGTGCCCCCTCCTCCTTTTCAAAGATCTCGCGCGTGCGCACAGGCCTGTGCCTGATGCGCCCGTGCGGACTTTTAGATTCTGCCTCGTGGAGCGAAGTGCGCACTTCGCTCAACGAGGCAGAATCTAAAAGTCCGCACGGGCGCATCAGGCACAGGCCTGTGCGCACGCGCGGGATCTTTGAAAAGGAGGAGGGGGCACTGAGGAGAGCCGGAGGCGGATTTCATTACATCGAGGTGGCGCTGAAAGGATCATGGGAGGAGCTGGGCACCAACGGCGGCGGCGAAAAGCGGCAGATTCAGACCTTCAGAAACGCCCTGGGCACCTTATCCAGAGGATTGACAGGTTAGATAAAAGCGATTTTTATCAAAACTACACGGTGGATTTATCTTATAACAACAGCTTTGTAATGACAAGGGCACCATGGAGAGAACAATAGTTTTAAAAGGGGGGGTTAGAAACTGGTGACAGAGTCCCTTTAAATATATATTTTCTTAATTCCTAAGTTATAACAAAAAAGTAAGAAAAGTGCGTGCCCTGAATACTTGATACCCTAAAAACGAGCTATACGCTGCAAAGTTTGATCATTTTACTGATGGAAATTTGGACCCCATACTAAAGATAGCTAGAATTTTTTTTTGTGTTTTCCTTTTAAAGTTCATAGCCATACATTATATTTTTTTTTTTTATCCATAGGGTAGGTGTAGCTTTATGAGGTCCTGTTTTTTGTGAGATTAGCTGTATGTTTCTTTTAGGCCGTATTTTGCCAAACACAAGTAAGTGCTGTATTTATATTAAAGTATTACTATGCAATGAAGAGAACATTTTAAATGACATAATGACATACAATAAACATATTGTTAGTTTTGGTTTTATGTACATTACATTTTGCTCTCCGGTAGCGCCCCCTGCTGTTTGTCATTCTAGTCCACCTTCTCCTAGATTCATTCCCCTCCCCCCAGCGCTGGTGTAGTAATCTCACTGAGAAGCAGGGGTAATCCCATACATTTTTATTATGGTTTAAATGCAGGGAAAAAATACAATGGCACCATTTACTGGCTCTCAAAATCCTGACTGCCTGCGGCATCACCAGGGGCATAACTACCATAGTGGCAGACCATGCGACTGCTATGGGGCCCAAGACAAGAGGGGGCTCAGTTGGGATCATCCCCTCTTCTAGTGGAGGTGAAAACTTGGCCAGGACTCTACCCTCTAAAAGAACAACTTTTAACAAATGAAGCAGTGGAAAAAATTGCCCAAAGGTCTTTGAAAGGGGGTTTAGGCAGAAACCCTTCTGTCCTGTGTGGGAGGGCCTGGTTTGAGCCCTTTGGGCCCTTACTTCTCTATGTACGCCACTGGGGATCACCATGGGGAGTATTATGAAACACTGTTAACTTTTTGTCTCAAGGCATGATTTAAAGTAGTCATACTTTTTAGGGTTCCTACATGTGACTGTGGCAGTGTATTACTGACCACAGTGATAATATCTGTATCGACTGCATTATTGTCTGTGATTGTCATTTTTAGTAATATGCAGCTTATATTAGGTTTTGTTACACATTTGCAGATGTGCCATGGGTACCACACCATGGTTACTGCTAATTGCCAGACTGCAGCCGCACTTGCCGTGGGTTCAATTTGCAGGTAAGGGTCTTAGTGGTACCCACAGCTCAAGCACACATGTAGCAACACCCTTAAAGGGGTTCTTGGGGACCTGATAATTTCCTTGGAATAGGCCATCAATATTAGATTGGAAGGTGTCCCGGCACTCCTGTCGGACAAGCTGAAGAACCCCTTTAAGGTTTTTGAATCTCTTAGTAATTCCCATTCATGTACTGAAAGATAAACGCTATTTATTTGATTTGATGGTCTTTTTGATTAGAACCCAGTAAAACTATATAAATAAGCAAATCTTTACCTGTGTTTTCATAACTTAGCTTTAATATGCAATTCTGTTTTGCAGAAAAATCATGATTTCCTTGTTCACATTTGTGACTGGCTGTCACATAAAAGTAGGCACTTACATTGCTTAAACTTAATTGATTATAAATTTGCATTGAATTAAATGTAAACCGATTCAGAGCCACGATCCTAATTAAAATAAAATATATTTGTTTTTCTGCTTATCCATCAAAGCCGCAGGCATGAAAAGAAATAAACTACAAGAAATGTTCAATTTCAAAATTCAAATAAAAGGAATTTATTTTACTCCGCAGCCATCCTTAAGAAACTGTTTTCTTTAAAGCAAACTGAATGTACCATGCACACTAGCTGAATGATTAGCAATGATTATTTTACATTCATACATTTGTAAAATACATAGGATCTAAGAAAATAGATTGTTTCATTATTTATAGTGTTTATATAGAACTTAGTCATTTCTCTCAGCATGGATATACAGAAAATTACCCCAAATCATTATAGTATTAGCACGTTAGACCATCAACACTTTATAAAATTCTGTGTCCACTGCTTAATTCTGTCACTTATCATGGTACTTTTTTCTTTTGTCCCTAGACCAGTAAGGATAACTCTATCCCTTTATAAGAGTCACCCTTTACGCTGAAGACCAAGTTTTACATCCAGTGTTCTTTGTCCCATATTTGCAGTGTAGAAGTGACTGGACATGAGTTGTTTTAGTCATCGGTAGATACAGAAAAAGCAGTTTCCATATATCCCTTTCTCCATAATGGAGGGTGCATGTGAGGCCACCTCTCAGCAGCACATGGCGGATACATGCCCCAACAGTTTAGCTCATACTCATCAAATATTTACGACTGATATAATTGATATGCCATAAACTCTGTTTAATAGTCCTGCTGATGCCCCCTCCATTAAAAAAAAATACCTGACAGAGCTTGATCATTAACAATGCTGTCATCTTCAGTCTGTATATGTCTATATGTCTTACTAAAACACACAGGCCCAGGTTTACCCTAGACTCGTTGTCTAACCTTGGACCAGAATTTTCACACAGGCTCAGGTTGGATGATTAGCACTGGTGCCTTGCAGCACTGGGGTCTTAGGTTCGAATCCGACCAAGGACAACATCTGCATGGTGTTTGTTTGTTCTCCCCGTGTTGGTGTGGGTTTCCTCCGGGTACTCCGGTTTCCTCCCATACTCCAAAGACATACTGATAGGGAATGTAGATTGTGAGCCCCATTGGGGACAGCTTGATGCTAATGTCTGTAAAGTGCTGTGGAATATAGTAGCGCTATATAAGGGCATAAAATAAATAAATGTGGTAGAGGGACAGACAGTGTTCTCTGACTTTATGCCAACTATTGGTTGCCTTACTTTGAGACAGAATTTTACAAAAGAATGTTGGCAAAATTTTGCTGCAAAATGGGGCATCTTAGGCCATGGTCCATATCTCTTGAAGCTCTTTTACAATGAGCCTCATTTTCTTTTTGAGTAAGTCAGAGAAAAGTTAGAAACCCTAGTTGTAGCAAATTGCCAATGGCGGATTATAATATGGGTGTTTTTGTTGGCTGTCTGGGGCCTGAAGCCCCTAGGGGCCCAGGGCCACCCAAACCGCCTACACAATGCATCAATCACACCTGCTTTCGTTAGTGCAGCAGACGCTGCTCACTTATTTTGTGACTGCCTTCTCAGGAGCCATAGGTGGACATCTATTATAAATTATACAACACTTTTTTGGCATATTAATGTCAAAAAGATGTTGTTTTGCTGCATAATCTGTGACTTTTTGCTGCTCACGCCACTTCTCCCGGGTGCTGAGAATAGTGGGCGGGGAAGAGTTTTTGGCATGTAAAATGACTTAATTCTACACCAGCAAGGGAGCTGGCATAGATTTTTGTTTGTATCATGGCCTGCTGGAGGAAGCGCCAAAGGTATGTAGAGGTCTGTGCCTCCACATAACTTTGGCGCATCCCCAGGCAGCGCAGAGGGACTAAGATCGTTGTCTAAATCGTCGATCTTCATAAATGTCCCCCATAATATTTTTATTTTTCCATTCCATATACTATAGATTTCCATATTTACCAGAAAGAAATAACTATGGGGAAAAAGGTGAAAGGGGGCATGGACATGGACAAATAGAGGGAGGGGACCCAAGTCAAGTGAACAGCCGAGGGTCTATGATACACTTAATCCGCCCCTGCAAATTACACCACTCTTTAGAAAGATTTTAGGCGCAGACATATAAGTAAATCTGGGCCACATAATGCATGTATGTATGACACAGGGTAGTGTACACTGCCCCTTGTCACACATAATAATAAACACCAAATAAGTCCTTGGTAATAGAAAAAATATATGCCAATTAAGGTAAAATATTTTATTAATTCTTAAAAATAATGTATTTAATTAAATCTTTTTACACAATAATCCAAATGTATATAACAGAAAAATCGTCCGCAGGAAGTATTATAACAATAAAGTAAGATTATACTGCCATGATTGTCAGGTATGTATAACATATAAAAAAATTATATATAGTATAAAAAATATATATAGTAGGTATACAGCTCCCTATAAAATATAATTGTGTAACCCCACAATATAAAAAAAAGGATTATAGTGCAAAAATAGTAAGTACAAGTGCTAAAATACCCAGCAAACAAGTAAAAAAATGCAAATATTGTGCTAAACAAACCCTAGGAAGGGAAGCTTTATATTCAGAGCACATAATAAACTGCATATACTATATCAATGTTAAATATACCGACCAGGCTGAGACCTATCAATTGTTCCTATGGACGTCATGCTTCATCAGGAGGTAATGAGACTAACAGACTGGGGTTCTTTGGGCCCACCACAGAAAATTACTGAGGACCCAACTTCTATCCATACATGTCCACTTTCATTGAATTGAATTGCTATCATGGGCAGTGATGGCCAGTTCGCCGTGTTCGCCCGCGAACACATGCAGGCTGCAATCTTAAATCACAAGTCCGGCGATGCACAGGTAAGTCCTTACCTGTGTGTCTGCGCTGCGAGCAGGTCTGAAACAAATGCTTCACCAGGAGCAGGCAATTCCAAGAACAGCCCGATGAAGGCCCCTGGTGGCTGTTCTAAGAACTGCCTGCTCCCGTTGACCGCATTTGTTTCAGACCGGCTCGCGGCGCAGGCACAGGTAAGGACTTACCTGTGCATTGCCGGACTTGTGATTTAAGATGGCAGCCCGCATGTGTTCGCGGGCGAACACGGCAAACTGGCCATCACTGATCATGGGTATATCATCAGTAAGGTCTAATAGGTTACTTTTGCATCAATGCAATATATTCTAGCGGCAAGTGTCCAAAGCCAGATCCAGGTGTCTTGTTTGGCCATTTTTGGCCAATCTGACCTCCTTCCGGCTAACTTACATGTAGAAGAGGAAAAAGTATAAAATATATAAAGCATTTAGTTTTTCTTACGTAGCGGTTACATTTTCCAAAATCCTATCTAGCCATTTTCTTCTTTCTTTCTCCACTATGGCTGCTATTGTAGTTATGAAAAGAGCTATCTCTTTTAGTAGTGATGAAAGCATTGTCATTTGTACATTGATTATGTGCTTTTGGTTGTGATGACACCTCTATTGGTTGTTCTGTACTCATTCTAGAAAGAGAAGTACTTAAAGTATTACGACATTTCACTTACCCTATTGGCACCACTCATTCTGTCCTCTACGAGGCCAGAGCCAGGCATAAGCAGACACATGGTAGGTTGGGACTTGTGACCCAGGGCATTAAGTCAGATTTCTAGGAGCAGCTAACGCCTATGCTGGCCATAACTGGGCCTCACTGTCATGTGTCACATGGATGTCAGCTCCGAACCTCTGGATCAGATTTTTGGGCAGTGTTACACATAAAATGGTTAAAAAAAAATGGATAAAAGAAAGCTAGATATAGAGACTTGCCAAATGTATTGCAGCACCATTGCTCTGCCGCTATCGGGTCTCTGTTATGAGGTACTACATCTTTTTTCATATCTTGGCATGATCCTGGTCACGTCTAGTCCTGTCCTCATAAACAGTCAGGTCACTGCCTCCCACCCACAACATCAGCAAATCCACCTCGCGCTGCGGTGATCATTCCAGCGATCTGCAAGACGTTATGATGTTTTCATTATTCCATTTACGACGGCCTACTACATTTTTACAGCAGGCTGACACGGGCTTTAAACCTAAGCTCTGTAATTTTATAGTGCATGGGAATGGCGGCTGCTCACTGCTGTGTGTTGCCGTACATCTGTAGCTGGGCCGTCAGGACGCCGGAGAATTTTAGACGCTACTAAGACTAAAGGGATCTTGATCGTTTGAGCTGAAGCTTCGCAGAGTAAGAGCAGAATGTACAGAAAGTGCATTCTATATAAAGGATATACAAGGCAGAAGGAGGCCCAAAGCAAATATAAAATGAATTACGGATGACAAATATAAAATGATCCCCCCCACTTCCCCCTCAATTACACATTACGTATGACACACGGATGGTAAAAACAGACACACGGACCAACCACGGATCCTTCATGGACATCTTGAAGGATGAAACGCGTACGCTTTTTTTCACGAACATGTCACTGACACGGACGAGGCCTTATAGAGATGTTCTCCACCATACCAGTGGCACGTAGAATCCCTATGGGTCCGTGATACAGACCTGTAGGTGCTCCAGTGGGTACATGCCCACGACTTTACTGTATGCATGAGCCTCACCCTTACTCTTTCCTAAATTTTATACACATAGAGCTCCTTTCAAAATTCTTGCAGCAGTTTAGCTTCACTCTAATCTTAATATACAGATTTCCAATATAAAGTAGTTAGAAACTGATAACTGTAACTGAGCTGCAGCATGTACCAGTTTAACCATGAAATGACCAACATAGATCTTAAAGGGCATCTGTCCGCAGATTTGTACCTATGAAGCTGGCAGACCTGTTACATGTGCGCTTAGCAGCCGAAGACATCTGTGTTGGTCCCATGGTCATAAGTGCCCGCATTGCTGAGAAAAATGATGTTTAATATATGCAAATTAGCCTCTAGGAGCAACAGGGGCGTTTTCATTACACCTAGAGGCTCTGCTCTCTCTGCAACTGCCATGCTTGGCACTTTTGACAATTGACAGGGCGAGAGCGTGTTGACACCTGGCTCTGTGAATTAAGGTGCAGAGCGCAGGGCAGTTGTAGAGAGAGCAGAGCCTCTAGGAGTAACAGTAACAACCCCTGTTGAATATATTAAAACATGATTTTTCTCAGCAATGTGGGCATATATGAACATAAGACTAAAGCCTCATTCACACGTCAGTGTTTTGGTCAGTGATTCCCATTAGTGATTGAGCCAAAACCAAGAATGGAGCCTCCACAGACATAAGGTATAAGGCCTCTTGCACACGACTGTGTGTCCCCCGTGGCCGTATTGCGGCCCGCATATGGCGGGTCCGCAATACACGGGACACTGGCTATGTGCATTCCGCATCACGGATACGGACCCATTCACTTGAGATGGGATGTGGAACGGAACAGAACGGAAGCACTAAGGAGTGCTTCTGTGATGTTCCGTGCTTACGTTCTGCAAAAAGATAGAACTTGTCCTATCTTTTTGCGGAACGGACGGACACCATTCAAGTGAATGGGGTAGCGAATCGTATGTGGCTGGCCCACTGTCGGTACCCGTGCATTGTGGACTGCAATTTGCGGTCCGCAGCACGGGCATGGGCAGCACACGTTCGTGTGCAAGAGGCCTAAGGGAAAGATCTGCACCTGTTCTGTGGTTTGGGCTCAAAATCACTGATGGAAATCACTGACCAAAACACTGACGTGTGAATGAGGCATAAGGCCTCGTTCACACTTCAGTGCTTGGTCAATGATTTTCATTAGTGATTTGTGAGCCAAAACCACAGAACAGGTGCAGATCTTTCCATTATACCTTATCTCTCTGTAGGCTTCACTTCTGGTGTTGGCTCGCAAATCACTGATAGAAATCACTGACCAAACACTGAAGTGTGAATGAGGACATTCACATGCAACAGGTCAGCCAGTTTCATAGGTACACATCTGCTAACAGATATCCTTTAAGGAAGCAAATAGCTTGTGAGCCATTTATTCTGTCCAAGAAATGCACTTTCAGTCCTTGAGGGCCAGAGGTCATCTTCTATTTTACACTGCTGTGTTCAAAAGTAGACCCCACTATCCCTTCTATAGTATAGTAAGTGACATCAGCCTTAAAATATTGGAAATTTTGTGGTTTCACCCACAGCTTCAGTGTCTATAACAACTTACTAGTGAACAGAAAAATCCTGCTCGTATTTGCTTCTGAATCTGTGGCAGAGATCCAAGGCAGGACCTCAGATTTCTGCTGCCGATTTGCAGTTTATCATGCCACTGATCTGTCTACGAGTTAGCCCCACTCTGCATGGAAAAATGCCCCTGCAGTACATGGCGTTTGTGTGTTTTGTATTTTTTTTATTTTAACAGTGTTCCCCTTTAAGAGGTTTGTTGATATCTTTTGCGTCTTTTGCTGCACAACAGTGACATCATGTGGTGAGATTGGGTAATGCAAAACACGTAAATTACTGGCAGTGCAGTGCTTTCTTCTGAACAGTTCAGTTAATTTCATGTGTGCTGATAGTTCAGTATCATGATCAGATGGCCAAGAGAGGAGAGAAGGCGCTCATAGGTGAGGGTAAACAGATAGATGTCCCTTCCCCCTAACCAAGATGAGTGAAGTTACTCACCTGGTTTGGTTTGCACTGATTGTGGTGCAACCTTGGTGGAGGAAGGTTTGAAGAGTTGAGGTTGTCTGGGTTGGTGCTGCCGGATGGTGTCCGGAACAACCCTGGGCGGGGGCCAAACCGCCACTTGGGTGGGTATTGGAATATATAAAAAAGGTCTCGTCTGCACTGGATATGTGCGGCGAGCCAATGGACTTAAGGCGCAAATCACAACCCGAGCTTGGATACAAGATTTTTTATTTTATTTTGAAAAGACGACGCGTTTCGGGGTACTCAGGACCCCTTTATCAAGTCTGTATCCTTGGTAACGTGAGCCCGCTGGTGCACTCTCCTGGAGGTCCCTTTCAGAAGGAATGCTGATGATTATTGCTGGAGAGTGTCCTGCTGTTGCGGCGCTGCTGTTCTTGCTACACATGCAGCATCATGTCAGTAAAGTAAACTTTGTAGTCTTAGGCCTAGTTCACACGAACATATGGCTTTTATAGTTTTTCACGGATCAGTTTTTCACGGATCAGTTTTTCACGGATCTGTTGTTCCGTTGTGTTTCCGTTTCCTTTCCGGTTTTCCGTTCCATTTTTCCGTATGCCATGTACAGTATACAGTAATTACATAGAAAAAATTGGGCTGGGCATAACATTTTTAATAGATGGTTCAGCAAAAACGGAACGGATACGGAAGACATACGGATGCATTTCCGTATGTGTTCCATTTTTTTTTCAGACCCATTGACTTGAATGGGGCCACGGAACGTGATTTGCGGGCAATAATAGGACATGTTCTATCTTTCAACGGAACGGAAAAACGGAAACACAGAAACGGAATGCATACGGAGTACATTCCGTTTTTTTTTTTTGCAGAACCATTGAAATGAATGGTTCCGTATACGGACGGTATACGGAACACAAAAAAATGGCCCGTACATTCGCAAAAGAACGTTCGTGTGAACTAGGCCTTACGGGGACACAGCATTCTGACACTTGGCTTACACTCTGCCTTATGATCATCTTTATATGTTTGTGTTATGTGAGGCCAAGTTCTCAGTTATTTAGTCAGTTATTTCAGTGATTGTGAGCCAAAAATCAGGTGCGGGTCAAAAACACAGAACAAGAGGAAATCTTTCCATTACACCTTATGGCCTCATGCACACGAACGTATTTTCTTTCCATGTCTGTTTTTTTTTTTTGCAGACCATATACGGAACCATTCATTTTAATGGGTCCGCAAAAAAAAAATGGAAGTTATTCCATGTGCATTCCGTTTCCTTATGTCCGTTCAGCAAAAAAATAGAACATGTTCTATTATTGTCCACATTATGGACAAGGATAGGACTGTTCTATTATTGGCCAGTTGTTCCGTTCCGCAAAATACGGAATGCACACGGATGTCATCCATATTTTTTGCGTATCCGTTTTTTGCGGACCACAAAATACATACGGTCGTGTACATGAGGCCTATCTCTGAATAGGCTTCACTTCATTTAAATGGGTCCGCAAATCCGGAGATGCGGAACGGAATGGAACCACAGAACGGAAGCACTATGGAGTGCTTTCGTAGGGTTCTGTTCCATGCTTCCGTTCCACAAAAAGATAGAACTTGTCCTATATTTTTGTAGAACGGACGGATCGCGAACCCCAGACTCTTCATGGGGGCACAGCAGTAGGGGAGCTTCAGGTGCTGCAGGACTGAGCTGCTGTTGGTGGCGGTTTCTCTGGAGAAGCTCCAATGACGTAGCTATCCATATATGGTAACTGTCCGAATGTATGACTGTTATGTCATTAGAGCTTCTCCAGGGAGGTGGAGGTACAGTGAGGAATTCGCTTCTCCATGATCAGTAACCAGGTACTGGTACTGCTGATACACTTCAGTTGGGGTAGAATGGGGGTTGAGAGGGTGTGTAATAGATCCCACAGAAGGCCTATGCAGTGAAGTATGTTGCAGCCTTCTGTTCAAGGTATGTCAAGTGTCTAGACTCTCAACTAGTGTTGAGTGAATCGAAGCATCCAAAGTGGAATTTGATCCAAAGTTTAGGAAAAATTCAATTCGCCACAAAGCCAAATTTCCTCTTGCTTCGTGGTAACTAATCATCTTTCCTAAAATGGCGGCTAGAGTTGTCTTAGAAAGAACAGGAAAAAAAAATACCCCACTTATCCACTTGAGGCAGTCCGCCCCTCTCTTGAGTGGAAAAGACCTGCCGAAGGACCTGCACTAAGCATGATGACATCACTGTGCTTTCCCAGCTTGATCATGTGGTGACGTTATCATCAAGAGAGGAGCGGACTGCCTTGTGCGAGCAAGTGTATGATGTGAGTGATTAAAAAAAAAACTCAACAGGCCATATTGCACTAGTGTATTACATTCTGTCTAAGTGGCCGTAAAAACGGTCCCATTGATTGATAGGATGAACAGGGTTTTAATATAGCGATTAGTGACAAATAAATTCGTAACAAATGGGATTTCTTGTCAAACTTCGGCAAAGCTGCTGAATCCAATTTTTCAAAACTTCACTCATCTCTACTCTCAATATATACAGTAACTGTAACTGAAGACTCCATTAATGATATGAAGAGAGATTTGATGGCCATGCATCTTCTGACATTTTTATATCATAGATGGCAATAACTTTTTAAAGCAATTTGTGCTGCAGTAGCTCTTCTATGGAGCACACCAGACAATCTCATTCCCCTCATATATTAGTGAAGATTGTGTGCTCATGACCCTGTCATCGGTTCACCAGCTGTCCTTCTTTAGGTATCGATTTGGTAGGTACAAACCACTACATACTTTAAACTCTCTTCAAGACCTGCTGTTTTGGATTTGCTCTGACTCAGACATCTAACCTTTACAATTTGACCCTTGTCAAAGTTGATTAGATCCCTTGTCTTGCCCATTTATTACCTGCATATATCATTACCGAAGCCATTTATATATTGGGCTGTATGGTGGCTACCTTTAAATCGAGACCTGGTTGATATCTCTGGCTGCTATACTTCCTGAGATATTCCAGGTTGAAGCATCCCCCAATTCAGCTGGCCAGCGTAAAAGAGGAGAGGGAGTGCACCTATTTTATACCTGTGTAAACTTGGTCTGTATTTTTTGTTGGGAAAGGTAGGAACTAGAGTTGAGCGAACACCTGGATGTTCGGGTTCGAGAAGTTCGGCCGAACTTCCCGGAAATGTTCGGGTTCGGGATCCGAACCCGATCCGAACTTCGTCCCGAACCCGAACCCCATTGAAGTCAATGGGGACTCGAACTTTTCGGTACTAAAAAGGCTGTAAAACAGCCCAGGAAAGGGCTAGAGGGCTGCAAAAGGCAGCAGCATGTAGGTAAATCCCCTGCAAACAAATGTGGATAGGGAAATGAATAAAATAAAAATTAAATAAATAAAAATTAACCAAAATCAATTGGAGAGAGGTCCCATAGCAGAGAATCTGGCTTCACGTCACCCACCACTGGAACAGTCCATTCTCAGATATTTAGGCCCCACACCCAGGCAGAGGAGAGAGGTCCCGTAACAGAGAATCTGGCTTCATGTCAGCAGAGAATCAGTCTTCATATCATAGCAGAGAATCAGGCTTCACGTCACCCACCACTGTAAGAGTCCATTTTCATAAATTTAGGCCCAGCACCCAGGCAGAGGAGAGAGGTCCCGTAACAGACAATCTGGCTTCATGTCAGCAGAGAATCAGTCTGCATGTCATAGCAGAGAATCAGGCTTCACGTCAGCCACCACTGCAACAGTCCATTGTCATAAATTTAGGCCCAGCACCCAGGCAGAGGAGAGAGGTCCCGTAACAGACAATCTGGCTTCATGTCAGCAGAGAATCAGTCTGCATGTCATAGCAGAGAATCAGGCTTCACGTCACCCACCACTGGAACAGTCCATTCTCAGATATTTAGGCCCCACACCCAGGCAGAGGAGAGAGGTCCCGTAACAGACAATCTGGCTTCATGTCAGCAGAGAATCAGTCTTCATATCATAGCAGAGAATCAGGCTTCACGTCAGCCACCAATGCAACAGTCCATTGTCAGATAATTTAGGCCCTGCAAGCAGGCAGAGGAGAGAGGTCCCGTAACAGATAATCAGGCTTCACGTCAGCCACCAGTGCAACAGTCCATTGGCATATATTTAGGCCCAGCACCCAGGCAGAGGAGAGAGGTCCCGTAACAGAGAATCTGGCTTCATATCAGCAGAGAATCAGTCTGCATGTCATAGCAGAGAATCAGGCTTCACGTCAGCCACCACTGCAACAGTCCATTGTCATAAATTTAGGCCAAGCACCCAGGCAAAGGAGAGAGGTCCCGTAACAGACAATCTGGCTTCATGTCAGCAGAGAATCAGTCTTCATATCATAGCAGAGAATCAGGCTTCACGTCACCCACCACTGTAAGAGTCCATTTTCATAAATTTAGGCCCAGCACCCAGGCAGAGGAGAGAGGTCCCGTAACAGACAATCTGGCTTCATGTCAGCAGAGAATCAGTCTTCATGTCATAGCAGAGAATCAGGCTTCACGTCACCCACCACTGTAAGAGTCCATTTTCATAAATATAGGCCCAGCACCCAGGCAGAGGAGAGAGGTCCCGTAACAGACAATCTGGCTTCATGTCAGCAGAGAATCAGTCTTCATATCATAGCAGAGAATCAGGCTTCACGTCAGCCACCAATGCAACAGTCCATTGTCAGATATTTAGGCCCAGCACCCAGGCAGAGGAGAGAGGTCCCGTAACAGATAATCAGGCTTCACGTCAGCCACCAGTGCAACAGTCCATTGGCATATATTTAGGCCCAGCACCCAGGCAGAGGAGAGAGGTCCCGTAACAGAGAATCTGGCTTCATATCAGCAGAGAATCAGTCTGCATGTCATAGCAGAGAATCAGGCTTCACGTCAGCCACCACTGCAACAGTCCATTGTCATAAATTTAGGCCAAGCACCCAGGCAAAGGAGAGAGGTCCCGTAACAGACAATCAGGCTTCATGTCAGCAGAGAATTAGTCTGCATGTCATAGCAGAGAATCAGACTTCACGTCACCCAACATTGGAACAGTCCATTGGCATATATTTAGGCCCCGGCACCCAGACAGAGGAGAGGTTCATTCAAATTTGGGTAGCCTCGCAATATAATGGTAAAATGAAAATAAAAATAGGATTGAATGAGGAAGTGCCCTGGAGTACAATAATATATGGTTAAGGGGAGGTAGTTAATGTCTAATCTGGACAAGGGACGGACAGGTCCTGTGGGATCTATGCCTGGTTCATTTTTATGAACGTCAGCTTGTCCACATTGGCTGTAGACAGGCGGCTGCGTTTGTCTGTAATGACACCCCCTGCCGTGCTGAATACACGTTCAGACAAAACGCTGGCCGCCGGGCAGGCCAGCACCTCCAAGGCATAAAAGGCTAGCTCTGGCCACGTGGACAATTTAGAGACCCAGTAGTTGAATGGGGCCGAACCATCAGTCAGTACGTGGAGGGGTGTGCACACGTACTGTTCCACCATGTTAGTGAAATGTTGCCTCCTGCTAACACGTTGCGTATCAGGTGGTGGTGCAGTTAGCTGTGGCGTGTTGACAAAACTTTTCCACATCTCTGCCATGCTAACCCTGCCCTCAGAGGAGCTGGCCGTGACACAGCTGCCTTGGCGACCTCTTGCTCCTCCTCTGCCTTGGCCTTGGGCTTCCACTTGTTCCCCTGTGACATTTGGGAATTCTCTCAGTAGCGCGTCTACCAACGTGCGCTTGTACTCGCGCATCTTCCTATCACGCTCCAGTGCAGGAAGTAAGGTGGGCACATTGTCTTTGTAGCGTGGATCCAGCAGGGTGGCAACCCAGTAGTCCGCACAGGTTAAAATGTGGGCAACTCTGCTGTCGTTGCGCAGGCACTGCAGCATGTAGTCGCTCATGTGTGCCAGGCTGCCCAGGGGTAAGGACAAGCTGTCCTCTGTGGGAGGCGTATCGTCATCGTCCTGCCTTTCCCCCCAGCCACGCACCAGTGATGGACCCAAGCTGCGTTGGGTGCCACCCCGCTGTGACCATGCTTCATCCTCATCCTCCTCCACCTCCTCCTCATCCTCGTCCTCCAGTAGTGGGCCCTGGCTGGCCACATTTGTACCTGGCCTCTGCTGTTGCCAAAAACCTCCCTCTGAGTCACTTCGAAGAGACTGGCCTGAAAGTGCTAAAAATGACCCCTCTTCCTCCTCCTCCTCCTCCTCGGCCACCTCCTCTTCCATCATCGCCCTAAGTGTTTTCTCAAGGAGACATAGAAGTGGTATTGTAACGCTGATAACGGCGTCATCGCAACTGGCCATGTTGGTGGAGTACTCGAAACAGCGCAACAGGGCACACAGGTCTCGCATGGAGGCCCAGTCATTGGTGGTGAAGTGGTGCTGTTCTGTAGTGCGACTGACCCGTGCGTGCTGCAGCTGAAACTCCACTATGGCCTGCTGCTGCTCGCACAGTCTGTCCAGCATGTGCAAGGTGGAGTTCCACCTGGTGGGCACGTCGCATATGAGGCAGGTGAGCGGGAAGGCCGAAGTTACGCTGTAGCGCAGACAGGCGAGCAGCAGCAGGATGTGAACGCCGGAAGCGCGAACAGACGGCCCGCACTTTATGCAGCAGCTCTGACATGTCGGGGTAGTTGTGAATGAACTTCTGCACCACCAAATTCAGCACATGCGCCAAGCAAGGGATGTGCGTCAAACTGGCTAGTCCCAGAGCTGCAACAGAGATTTCGCCCATTATCACACACCACCAGGCCGGGCTTGAGGCTCACCGGCAGCAACCACTCGTCGGTCTGTTGTTCTATACCCTGCCACAACTCCTGTGCGGTGTGGGGCCTGTCCCCCAAACATATGAGTTTCAGAATGGCCTGCTGACGTTTACCCCGGGCTGTGCTGAAGTTGGTGGTGAAGGTGTGTGGCTGACTAGATGAGCAGGTGGAAGAAGAGGAGGAGGAAGTCGAGTAGGAGGAGGTGGCAACAGGAGGCAAAGAATGTTGCCCTGCGATCCTTGGCGGCAGAAGGACGTGCGCCAAACAGCTCTCCGCCTGGGGCCCAGCTGCCACTACATTTACCCAGTGTGCAGTTAGGGAGATATAGCGTCCCTGGCCGTGCTTACTGGTCCACGTATCTGTGGTTAGGTGGACCTTGCCACAGATGGCGTTGCGCAGTGCACACTTGATTTTATCGGATACTTGGTTGTGCAGGGAAGGCACGGCTCTCTTGGAGAAGTAGTGCCGGCTGGGAACAACATACTGTGGGACAGCAAGCGACATGAGCTGTTTGAAGCTGTCTGTGTCCACCAGCCTGAATTACAGCATTTCATAGGCCAGTAGTTTAGAAATGCTGGCATTCAGGGCCAGGGATCGAGGGTGGCTAGGTGGAAATTTACGCTTTCTCTCAAATGTTTGTAAGATGGAGAGCTGAACGCTGGCGTGTGACATGTTTGAGATGCTTGGTGACGGAGGTGGTGGTGGTGTTGGTGGTACATCCCCTGTTTGCTGGGCGGCAGGTGCCAACGTTCCTCCAGAGGCGGAGGAAGAGGCCGAGTCGGCAGCAGCAGAAGAGGCCGAGGCGGCAGCAGCAGAAGAGGTAGCAGGGGGAGCCTGAGTGACTTCCTTGGTTTTAAGGTGTTTACTCCACTGCAGTTCATGCTTTGCATGCAGGTGCCTGGTCATGCAGGTTGTGCTCAGGTTCAGAACGTTAATGCCTCGCTTCAGGCTCTGATGGCACAGCGTGCAAACCACTCGGGTCTTGTCGTCAGCACATTGTTTGAAGAAGTGCCATGCCAGGGAACTCCTTGAAGCTGCCTTTGGGGTGCTCGGTCCCAGATGGCCGCGGTCAGTAGCAGGCGGAGTCTCTTGGCGGCGGGTGTTCTGCTTTTGCCCACTGCTCCCTCTTTTGCTACGCTGTTGGCTCGGTCTCACCACTGCCTCTTCCTCCGAACTGTGAAAGTCAGTGGCACGACCTTCATTCCATGTGGGGTCTAGGACCTCATCGTCCCCTGCATCGTCTTCCACCCAGTCTTGATCCCTGACCTCCTGTTCAGTCTGCACACTGCAGAAAGACGCAGCAGTTGGCACCTGTGTTTCGTCATCATCAGAGACATGCTGAGGTGGTATTCCCATGTCCTCATCATCAAGAAACATAAGTGGTTGTGCGTCAGTGCATTCTATGTCTTTCACCGCTGGGGAAGGGCTAGGTGGATGCCCTTGGGAAACCCTGCCAGCGGAGTCTTCAAACAGCATAAGAGACTGCTGCATAACTTGAGGCTGAGACAGTTTCCCTGGTATGCATGGGGGTGATGTGACAGACTGATGGGGTTGGTTTTCAGGCGCCATCTGTGCGCTTTCTGCAGAAGACTGGGTGGGAGATAATGTGAACGTGCTGGATCCACTGTCGGCCACCCAATTGACTAATGCCTGTACCTGCTCAGGCCTTACCATCCTTAGAACGGCATTGGGCCCCACCATATATCGCTGTAAATTCTGGCGGCTACTGGGACCTGAGGTAGTTGGTACACTAGGACGTGTGGATGTGGCAGAACGGCCACGTCCTCTCCCAGCACCAGAGGGTCCACTAACACCACCACGACCATGTCCACGTCCACGTCCCTTACTAGATGTTTTCCTCATTGTTATCGTTCACCACAACAACAAAAATATTATTTGGCCCAATGTATTGTATTCAAATTCAGCTGAATATAAATTTGAGGCCTAGTATTTAGGCGCTGGGTGACCGGTATAGATTTACTGACAGAATTAGACTTGGAAATGCACAGTAGCGTGTGTGTGAAGTTATTCTGAATGACCCTATGTGCACCTTGAATATTATATACCCTTTTAGGGATAGATTTCAAATAGCTCTGATACAGCAGAAACCACTAAATTAGGAAATTGCTAAATTGGGAATTGTTTTTCAACCTAGAACAAAAAATGTGCTTTGACGGACACTAAATAACTTGCCCAGCCAGAACAGTACAGCGGTAAAGACAGATTTAGCGGGATATAAATTTGAGGCCTAGTATTTAGGCGCTGGGTGACCGGTATGGATTTACTGACAGAATTAGACTTGGAAATGCACAGTAGCGTGTGTGTGAAGTTATTCTGAATGACCCTATGTGCACCTTGAATATTATATACCCTTTTAGGGATAGATTTCAAATAGCTCTGATATAGCAGAAACCACTAAATTAGGAAATTGCTAAATTGGGAATTGTTTTTCAACCCAGAACAAAAAATGTGCTTTGACGGACACTAAATAACTTGCCCAGCCAGAACAGTACAGCGGTAACGACAGATTTAGCGGGATATAAATTTGAGGCCTAGTATTTAGGCGCTGGGTGACCGGTATGGATTTACTGACAGAATTAGACTGGGATATGGCCAAAAAATAACCACACTATTGCTGGTTAAATGCACTTGGTGTGACAGCTTGACCAACCACACTACTGAGGGTTAAATGCACTTGGTGACGGGCGCAGCTTGCCCCTGATGTAGTATATGGCCAAAAAATGAACAGACTATTGCTGGTTAAATGCACTTGGTGTGACAGCTTGACCAACCACACTACTGAGGGTTAAATGCACTTGGTGACGGGCGCAGCTTGCCCCTGATGTAGTATATGGCCAAAAAATAAACAGACTATTGCTGGTTAAATGCACTTGGTGTGACAGCTTCACCCTGATGTAGGCTTTAGCCAAAAAACAACCATACCATTGAGGGTTAAATGCACTTGGTGACGGGCGCAGCTTGCCCCTGATGTAGTATATGGCCAAAAAATGAACAGACTATTGCTGGTTAAATGCACTTGGTGTGACAGCTTGACCAACCACACTACTGAGGGTTAAATGCACTTGGTGACGGGCGCAGCTTGCCCCTGATGTAGTATATGGCCAAAAAATAAACAGACTATTGCTGGTTAAATGCACTTGGTGTGACAGCTTCACCCTGATGTAGGCTTTAGCCAAAAAACAACCACACCATTGAGGGTTAAATGCACTTGGTCGCAGCTTGTGCTGGCGCACCACAAGACACAAAATGGCTGCCGATCACCCCAGAAAAAAAAGTGACTGACAAACGGTCTGGGCAGCCTAAAAACAGTGAGCAATTGAATTTCAGCAGCTCAATGATGCACAGCTGCAGATTGATCGATTAATCAAGTCCTTTGGAGGCGTTAATCTGCCTAATCTCGCCCTACTGTCGCAGCCGCAACCTCTCCCTACGCTAATCAGAGCAGAGTGACGGACGGCGCTATGTGACTCCAGCTTAAATAGAGGCTGGGTCACATGGTGCTCTGGCCAATCACAGCCATGCCAATAGTAGGCATGGCTGTGACGGCCTCTTGGGGCAAGTAGTATGACGCTTGTTGATTGGCTGCTTTGCAGCCTTTCAAAAAGCGCCAAGAAAGCGTCACAAAAGCGGCAAGAAAGCGACGAACACCGAACCCGAACCCGGACTTTTACGAAAATGTCCGGGTTCGGGTCCGTGTCACGGACACCCCAAAATTCGGTACGAACCCGAACTATACAGTTCGGGTTCGCTCATCCCTAGTAGGAACCTTATTTATGACCCAACATGAATAGTCCAAAATGCTGGAGACCAAAAGTTAATGCCCAATCACTCTGGTACTGAATCACTTCTCCCCAATGTTTCCACACAGCAGAACTTGCTAGGATTATTAAAGCTTGTCAAACACATGAGATAGCTCCAACTGGGCGCACATGTTTATTTCAGTAGGAAGATGAGGAAATTGCTGCTTATCACCAGAGGAACAGGCATGTTGAAATGCAACAATCCTTAGTTCTGCCAACTTCTTCTTTGGAGGACAGTCAAGCTGCTTCTATATACATTGGATCACACCAAAATTGGATGAGTCAGCTGTAGTTATTCAGCTAAGGGTACTTTCACACTAGCGTTATATTTTTTTCGGCATAGAGTTCCGTCAAAAGGGCTCTATGCCGGAAAATAACTGATCAGGCATATCCCAATGCATTCTGAATGGATAGAAATCTGTTCAGTTTTCATCAGTATGCCTTCCGTTCAGTCACTGTCAGGCGTTTTGGCCGGACATAATACCGCAGCATGCCTGATCAGTCGCCGGAATGCCAGACTCGGCATTAATTCCCATTGACTTGCATTAGTGCCGGATCCGGCATTGCAAAACAACTGAAGAACAGATCCGGGAAAACTGTGAAAAAGACTTTAAGATGGATCCGTCAATCCACATGACAAGCGGAGAGACGGATCCATTCTTGCAATGCATTTGTAGACGAATCCGCAACCGGATCCGTTTACAAATGCTGTCAGTTGTCATACTGATCGGCAGATCCGACAGGCAGCTCCGACGACGGAAAATAGCCTAATTAATGTCCAATAATCAGCATTTGGGTCCCAAGAAACAGGATAATATTTTTTCTCGATAGCCCCCTTACATTTTGTGTGTTGCAGGATTAGACTTCATGTACATGAAAAAGCTTGTTTATATTACAAGAAGCTGTGAAGTATTCAGAACCAGCAATGACTCCCACATTTTATACTAAATTGGATAGTTCACTGTGAGTCAGAAAATCAGAATCAGAATCAGAAAATCAGCACACGACCGTTTTATTTTTGCGGTCCGCAAAAATGGGTTCCGTGATCCGTGTCCGTTTTTTCTTCCGTGGGTCTTCCTTGATTTTTGGAGGATCCACAGACATGAAGGAAAAAGTCGTTTTGGTGTCCGTCTGGCCATGTAGAGCCAAACGGATCCGTCCTGACTTACAATGCAAGTCAATGGGGACGGATCCGTTTGACGTTGACACAATATGGTGCAATCGCAAACGGATCTGTCCCCCATTGGCTTTCAATGTAAAGTCAGGAGTCCCTATTAATATACCATAGGATCGGAGTTTTCTCCAATCCGATGGTATTTTTTAACTTGAAGCGTCCCCATCACAATGGGAACGCCTCTATGTTAGAATATACCATCGGATTTGAGTTACATCGTCAAAACTCAGATCCGACAGTATATTCTAACACAGAGGCATAGAATAGAATATATTAAGAACTGTGTACATGACTGCCCCCTGCTGCTTGGCAGCACCCGATCTCTTACAGGGGGCCCTGATCAGCACAATTAGCCTCTCAGGTGCTGCACCTGAGGGGTTAATTGTGCGTATCATAGCCCCCTGTAACAGATCAGGTGCTGCCAGGACGCAGGGGCCAGACCCCCCTCCCTCCCCTGTATTTAACTCAGGCACCTAAAGGGGTTAATTGTGCGGATCACAGCCCCCTGTAAGAGATCGGGTGCTGCCAGGCAGCAGGGGGCAGTCATGTACACAGTTCGTAGTATATTCTAACTTGAAGCGTCCCCATCACTATGGGAACGCCTCAGTGTTAGAATATACTGTCGGATCTGAGTTTTCACGAAGTGAAAACTCCGATCTGAAAAAGCTGTATGCAGACGGATCTGCGGATCCGTCTGTGTGAAAGTAGCCTACGGCCACGGACGCTGATGTAAATCTTGTGTGCCTCCGTGTTTTTTCACTGACCCATTGACTTGAATGGGTCCGTGAACCGTTGTCCGTCAAAAAAATAGGACAGGTCGTATTTTTTTGACGGACAGAAAACACGGATCACGGACGCGGATGAACAACGGTGCATTTTCCGAGTTTTCAACGGACCCATTGAAAGTCAATGGGTCCGCAGAAAATCATGGAAAATGACACAACGGACACTGATGCGTTCCCACAACGGACACTGTGGGAACGCGCTGTAAAACGCTCAGGTCTGAACCCAGTCTTATGCTAACCTATGACTTCTCCTTTTAACCCCTTCAAGATCGGGAAATTTTCATTTTTTTCATTTTTGCTTTTTTACTCCCAGCCTTCCCAAAGTTATAACTTTTTTATTTTTCCATTCACATAGCCGTATAGGGCTTATTTTTTGCAGTACAAGTTGTTTTTCTAATGGCACCATTTACGGTTGCATACAATGTAGTGGTAAGCCGGGAAAAAATTCCAAATTGGGTAGAATTAAGAAAACAAAAGTTTTATGGGTTTTGTTTTTATGGCATTCCTTTTGTCGTAAAACTGTTCCCTTCATTCTCTGGGTCAGTACGATTACAACGATACCACATATGTATAGTTTTTCTTACTGAAAAAAAAACTTTGGAAAAATTTTCTTTGCATCTCCATATTCTGGCCCTCATAACTGTTTTATTTTTATGTTTACGGAACTGTGTGAGGGCTCATTTTTGTGGGCGAGCTGTACTTTTTATTGATACCTTTTTGGGGTGTTTATGACTTTTTGATCACTTTTTATAAAAAAATTGGTGGGAGGTGAAGCAACCAAAAAATGGCAAAGCAATTTTGACTTTTTATTCCGGTTCGCTATTTGCCGTATGAGGTAAATATCTTTAAAATTTTAATAGTACTGCCATTTTCGCACGCAGCAATGTTCATGATGTCTACTTTTTTTCTTTTCTTTTCTTTTTTTTAACACTTTTTAATAGTTCCCTTAGGGAACTATAACAAGCAGTTATTCAATATTATTCAATTGTTTTTCTCATAGACTTCAATGCATTAGCATTGGAGTCTATTAGAATTACACTAAGGGGGTCATTTACTATTTACTACTATGCCTAATTTAGGCGTATTTCAGGCACAGATGGCGGTGCAATGGTTATTTGCGCCACTATCTGCCACTCACGCCAGGTCTAATATTGTGGGTGTCTCATTCCCCATTTTATACGCCTGTTTTAGGCATATAAAATAGTCTAAATGTAAGACAGCTTGGAAGCTGTCTTACATTTAGAACTGGTGCTGGATGTGCCAAACTTATGGAGAACCTGTGCCTCTTCATAACTTCAGCGGATCCACCGGCAGCTATGGGGCTTTACAAATGTGCCCCTATGTTCCTATGAGCCCTGCCACAGTCCGGCTCTCTATAGGGACTAATGTGTAGCAGCTGCTTGTCACTCAGGAGAACACCGCAACCGGCTCCACCATCGGCGGGGGACCTGTGCACGGCCGGGAGTGCGCGCTCCCGGTCTTTAACCTACCAGATGCCATGGTCACATTTGACCACGGCATTTGAAGGGTTGCATACATTAGTCCCAGGTGCCTGCTGTTTAAAACAGCAGTCACCTGGCGGCTATGGTGCTCATGAGCGGGTGCTGTATTTAAAGTACTGACCACCAATGTAAATTTACGTGCAGCGGTTGGGAAGAGGATAAAGTCACCTGTCGTATTGTACATGCATTCCCATTTGTGGGCAGCATGGTATAGTACAGAAGAAGCTGAGTAGATTGATATACAGTCTTGTAGGACGAGGTTCAGTTTAAGGCCTCTTTCAGACGGCCATAGTGTTTTACGGATCCGCAAAACATGGATACCGGCAGCGTGCGTTCCACAATTTGCGGACCGCACACGGCCGCATCCATAATAGAAAAACCTATTCTTGTCATGCTCTATCCTTTCCGCGGAGCCACGGAACGGAACCACAGGTGCGGACAGCAAATGGTGTTCTGTTCGCATCTTTTGCGGCCCCATTGAAATAAATGGGTCCGCACCCGTTCCGCAAAATAACGGAACAGGTGCGGACCCGTTCATACAGCCGTCTGAATAGGTCCTAAGGGTGTATTCACATAATTGTTTTGTTTTCCAGGGATCCGGCCACTTTCTGGCATATATGCCGACTTTCGGGCAGATAAGAAATGCTGTGTAGTATTTTTTGTCCAGCCGAAAGCTGGCATATATGCTGGATACAGTGACCAGAACAGAGTGCTAGAGTTCAGAATGCAGATGTGAGCCCAGCCTAAATGCCTAAGGGCTCGTTCACGCGACCGTTGCCCCATTGCCGAATGGGTCCGCAAATCCGGGGATGCGGTGCGGAACGGAAACACAGAACAGAACCCCACGGTAGCACTATGGAGTGCTTCAAGGGGTTCCGTTCCGTGCCTCCGCACCGCAAAAAGATAGAACTTGCTCTATCTTTTTGCGGAATAGACGGATCGCGGACCCAGTCAAGGGGGTGTCTATGCTAAGGATTCCAGTGGGCAGTCATAATCAGTGATAGACAGGTATGCATATTGCTACGGGAAGGCTGTCAGTCACTGAGTAGGACTGGACTTCTAAGAATAGAAAGAGTAGGGTAGGGGTTTAAATGAATAAATTAAAAGTTTTAGCATGTATGATGCTCCCCGAAACGCGTTGAGACGAATGTATTAATAAAGAAATTGATCTGAAGCCCCTGTGTACGTGGCTGCCATCAATATTGACTAATCTACAAGTGATTCTGGCTAGAGGGGTCTTTGGGGTTTCTCTGGTGTCTTGAGCTTATCCAGGAAACCACCCCCCTGTGAAGTGAGTAAAGCACATATATTTAGGGTCCATTCACACGTCCGTTTTTTCTTTCCTGATCTGTTCCGTTTTTTGCGGAACAGATCAGGACCAGATCTGGACCCATTCATTTTCAATGGGTCCTGGAAAAAATCGGACAGCACAACGTGTGCTGTCCGTTTCCGTTGTTCCGTTCCGCATGTCTGTTTAAATATAAAACATGTCCTATTCTTTTCCGCAAAATTCGGATCCTGGTACAATACAAAGTCAATGGATCCGCAAAAAACGGAAGACATTCGGATGTCATTCCGTATGTCATCCGTTTTTTGCGGAATCCGTTCCTGGAAACACATAACAAATTTTTTATTTTATTTTTTTTTCAATTTTTTTTCAATGAATTCCAAACAACTTTATTTGATTATTGAAATGTATACATGTTTCCGTTTTTTGCGGATCCGCAAAAAACGGATGACATACGGAAACATTTTCAGGAACAACGGATCCGCAAAAAACGGACCGAAAATCGGGATGTAGAAAATCACTGACGTGTGAATGTAGCCTTATAGCGTTATATAATTTTATTTACTCAATGTCTTGTAATATTTCTAACACTAAGAATTGGGCTGTCCCCCCCCCCCCCTCCCTACTGTGGCCTATCGTATATTTCACTACATATCTTAAAAGGAACCTGTCATGTGGATATTTGATTATAATCTAACTAATTATATACAATCATTAACTACTAAAAAGTGCCTTAGATGTATTCACTTACCTCATAATAATATACACAAAGATGCCGCATGCTAATGAGCTGATTTGAGTCCAGCGTGATGTCATTGAGTCCAGCGTATATTTAATTCAGAGATATAGCCACTCCCCTGCCCACCTGCTGCTGATTCATATGGAAAATAACTGTCATTCAGCAGCAGGTAGGCGGGGAGAGTCAGGAGCTCATGAATATTCAGGACTCATCATTATCAGCTGGAGCTTTTCAATACAAGATGTTGGCAGATTGACTGGGTCAATTGAAGAAAGTGACCCTGCATTTTGCTAAGCGAATCAGTCACTTATTTATGTTGCCCTTAGTTAGGACACCATAAAACTGGTGACAGGTTCCCTTTAAGAGGTGATTATCAGCTTTGGTGTATCACAAGTCTATTTCCAATATTTCACCTTTTTGGATAGACATTATTATACTGTAATTATTCACCTAAGGGATCTGGCGCTTTTATTTGGGATACAAAAATCGGCTTGACCTCTTGGGTCCATTTTTTAACCCATCTGATACAGGCCTTACTTTTTACTTCACGTGCTTCACACTTTATCCCAATAGCTGCCTCTCCCTCTGCACTACCTACAGGCAACCTATTCTTTCTTTCTTGTCCATCTGCTAATCTGGTCAACTATAAATCAAGGACCACAAACACTCCTAATCCACTGGCGCCTCAAGTTCTTCCTATCTTTTGTATACATCTTTCCTCAAGATTTGATTAACCCTTGCTTTTTTACTCTTTCCACATTTGCCTTGGAGCCACCCCTACAGCTCCTCCTCCTTGCAGCCCCAGAGAAGCCTTTCAGTGGTGTCCTCTGTGTCTTTGCTACCCCTTCATAGTGGGGTGCCTTTTTCCTACCAAAACCCCACCATGCATTCTGGCAGATAGTCAAGAGAGTCTCCCTGTTGTTCACTCGCGTGAGAGCATTCAGGGCTTGGACTGCCATGAGGAATCGTGTGTGTTTATCTGCCATTTTGCAATTTTTACAATAACCCATGTAACTCCTCAGTGTGTTTTTAAACACGCCTCTTGTTAACCATGCGTTTACCTATAGTTATGTATATCAGTGTCACTCTAACATTATTTGCTATTGTGGTCATTGCCTTCAAGAGCTTGGGGGGAGCAAAAATTCATTAAAAAATTAAGGAAAATTCGGCGAACCTGAAATGAATCTCAAAAGATTCACTCATCTCCAAAAGTAACCATCTAACACCTACAGGAAGCAATGTGGCATAAATAAATATAGGCGTTGCTGTGTTTTGGCCCTGTCTGAGCCAAGTATAGCTTGGTATATACAGGTACTGGCTGTTTACACTATCATGTTGTACTTCTGTTCTTTATTACTTGATACTTTCCAGAAGTCTATTTTCAGACTAGTGGAAGACATACCACAGGCTTGATACCCATATTCACATATAAATGTCTCAGCCACATCTTGGAAGTTGAGATTAAGGGATTTGTATCCTGCTTTTGACAAGTGCTGCCAAAAGTCAAAGAAGCAGTATGCACATGTAATCAACAAGACAGTAAGCAGAGTGTTGTTAAAAAACCATAGCACAATATAATATAATACTGAATCAAATTACAATACTAATATTTGTATAACTGCTGTTTATCAAAGGCCAATACAGAAATTTCCCCAATGATTTATATTCACGAGTTATCTAATTATAACAAAGGGGCATCCTCTACGTCTAGAGCAGGGATGTCAAACTTGTGGCCCTCCAGATGTTGCAAAACTACCATCATGTCTGGACATCCTACAGCTATCAGGGCATGCTGGGAGTTGTAGTTTTGCAACAGCTGGAGAGCCATGAGTTTGACATCCATGGTCTAGAACAGTGGTGGGCAACCTTTTTTTTCAACTGAGCCAAATCTCACCAAAACCACGATTGAAATTAATTTTGAGAGCCACATTTTTAAAACCGAAAATACATAGGATGGTACACATTTTTTGGCAGCACAAGCGAAGCTACATCTCGGTGACCCCCCCCCCCCCCCCCCCCCGCCCGCAGCTCACCTGGTCCTGGTTCTGTCTGCAGCAGCTGGCTTCTCCTCTGTGTGGTCCTGATATCTTCGATCTGCTTCAATCTGGTTTGAGGACTGTACTTTTCACCCTATATGCACATAGGTTTTAGAGGAGTACAATAAGAAACAATATTTTCCATTATACCTCAGGTCAGACCACCAATCAGACCCCCAATGTTAATCATACCTCAGATCAACCCCCCATATCAGCCGTCAGCACCCCATCCATCATGCCCATGTCAGCCGTCAGCACCCCATCCATCATGCCCATGTCAGCCGTCAGCACCCCATCCATCATGCCCATGTCAGCCGTCAGCACCCCATCCATCATGCCCATGTCAGCCGTCAGCACCCCATCATGCCCATGTCAGCCCCAATCCATCATTACCCCCCATGTCAGCCGTCATGCCCCTATGTCAGCCATCATGCCCTCATGTCAACCGTCAGCCATCAGACCCCCATGTCAGCACTTCATCCATCATGCCCATGTCAGCCGTCAGCACCCCATCCATCATGCCCATGTCAGCCGTCAGCACCCCATCCATCATGCCCATGTCAGCCGTCAGCACCCCATCATGCCCATGTCAGCCCCAATCCATCATTACCCCCCATGTCAGCCGTCATGCCCCTATGTCAGCCATCATGCCCTCATGTCAACCGTCAGCCATCAGACCCCCATGTCAGCACTTCATCCATCATGCCTATGTCAGCCGTCAGCCCCCATCCATCATGCCCCCCATGTCAGCCATCATGACCTTATGTCAGCCGTCAGCACCCCATGTCAGCAGTCAGCCATCAGCCCCCCATGTCAGCACCCCATCCATCATGCCCATGTCAGCCGTAAGCACCCCATCCATCATGCCCATGTCAGCCGTCAGCACCCCATCCATCATGCCCATGACAGCCGTCAGCCCCCATCCATCATGCCCCCCCATGTTGGAGTCGGTGGCACAGACATTTCTTCTCTTCCCCTCCAGGCTCCATGGCACAGACATGTTTGTACATTTTGTCCCCATCTCCCCCTCTCTGTTACAATTACAATACACTTACAGTACCTGATATATCACTGGGGTCTGGCTGGAGTGGGGTCGGTCTGGTCCTGGCTCCAATCTCAGCTGGCTCTGCCTTAAGTTGTCTTCTCCAGAGTCCAGACTAGAGTCCAGCAGGGTCGGCCAAGTTCCAACAAGTCGTGCCTCAGTGTTACTCTGTGACTGTGTTCTTCTGCTGCCAGCCTGGAGGGGCAGCTTTTACAGGCCACAGCAGACAGAGCAGCTCCGCCTCCCTCCGCCGCGGCCCCACTGACAGTCAGTGACGCCTCCCTTGGCCTGAGCGCCGCACGGCACACATGTAGGCAGGACATCCGCAGGCCTGCTGCCCGCACTGTAAGTAAGTAGTAAGTAAGGCCGGGTGACACCCCATCAGACTGGTGTCACCCGGTGCGGCCCGCACCCCCCGCACCCCCCTTGCAAAGCCACTGCACCCGGCGCACAGAAGAGCCGCATTAAAGTGTGTAAAGAGCCGCATGTGGCTCGCGAGCCGCGGCTTGCCGACCACTGGTCTAGAAGACTACACTAACTTAGAAGGGGATTTTTACTGTAAGAGCAGTGAGACTATGGAGCTCTGTGCCAGAGGAGGTTGTGATAGCGAACTCACTAAATCTACATTCAAATCTCTGTTTAGGAGATCCGGCTGGAGCAAATGCCAGCTGCCGGCTGGACAAAAAAAGTTTCATGCAATGTTTTTTGTCTGTCCGACACCCACCATTTATACCTGAAATCGCCGGACCTCCTCGCAGTCAATGAGTGTCCGGCGGTGAAGTAGAGGATCCGGCAACAATAGATCCTGCGAGATCCGGCAGGCTGCTCTGTGCTAGAAAAGCCTGCCGGATCTCCAAACAGAGATTTCAAAAGTATAACTGTTAGGCCTCTCGCGCACTAACGTATTTTTTTTCAATGTCCGTCCAGTTTTAAAAAAAAACGGAAGGTATTCCGTGTGCATTCCATTTCCTTATTTACGTTCTGCAAAAAAAATAGAACATGTCCTATTCTTGTCTGCATTACGGAGAAGGATAGTACTGTTCTATTAGGGGCCAGCTGTTCCGTTCCACAAAATACGGAATGCACACAGATATCATCCATATTTTTTGTGGATACGTTTTTTGCGGATGGCAAAATACATATGATCGTGTGCAAGAGGCCTTAATAAAATCTCTCAGTAGTGCAGCCTGCCTCAGTATTTTTGTAAAACAAAAACAGGAATAGAGAAAACTGTCATGGAAATTGTATTTCTGCTCAGTTACTGATGGAAAATACTGACCAAGATACTTAGTGAAAGAGCCTTTTGTGCTCTGGGCCTGAATATTCAAGCAACAAAATCTTATCATAGGGAGTTAAAGGGAACCTGCCATCAACTTTGTGCTGTCCATACTAACGGCAGAATAAAGTAGAGACAGGTGAGCTGATTTCAATGGTCTGTCATTTAAAAGTTGAAAGTAAGTGGTTGCCGAGAACCAACATCACAATCATTGCAGACTGGGCCTGGAAAAGAGTCATGGCCACCTGAGAAGAGTCCTGGTTATTCCTGCTCTCCCGCCCACCTGCTGATGGCTGACAGTCTTCTACCTAGTTTTCTCCCTTTCTCTCTAGAAGAGACCTGCCAATCATCAGCAGATGGACGGGGAGAGCAGGAGATTATAATAACCAGGACTCTTCTCAGGTAGATGTGACTCTTTTCAAAGCCTGTGCTGCAATGATTATGATGCTGGTTCTCGGCAACCACTTACGGTACTTTTAGCTCGTGAGTGACACAGCGCTGAAATCAGAATTTATGTCACTAATTTATGCTGCTCTCAGTCAGGTCAGCATGAAGTTGATGACAGGCTCCCCTTAAAATAACGCACTTACCGTATTTTTCGCCCCATAAGATGCACTTTTTCCCCCCAAAAGTGGGGCTAAAATGCCCCTGCGTCTTATGGGGCGAATGCTTCCATTTTACATCGCAGTCTGCGACGCTGCAGCAATGCAGCCTGTGATGTATGAGCCGGGAGAGAGGAGGGGCTGGAGTCCGGAACTAGGGGCGGTGCCCAGTGCAGTCACTGTACTCTTACATCGGGCCCCACCGCTCACCGCAGTATTTAAAAACATGAATCCTTATCCTGTTATTAAGTTTAACTAACGCTGTGCTCTCCCATGTTCCCATGTTCCCCTGTATCCCCACAGCACTCACGAACAAGCTTCCATAGCAGGCAGAGCGGACGGCAGCAGTAAAGTCACTCACTGACGTCGAGCGCCTGCTCCGCCCACTTTATGAATGAAGCAGGCGGAGCAGACGTGCGACATCAGTGAGTGACGCTACTGCTGCTGTCCGCTCTGCCTGCTATGGAAGCTTGTTCGTGAATGCTGTGGGGATACAGGGGAACATGGGAGAGCGCAGCGTTAGGTAAACTTAATAACAGGATAAGGAATCATGTTTATAAATAATTTGGTGAGCAGAGGGCCGGTGTATTTTGGGGTACACTGTTATGAGGGGGATCTGTGGATGACATATAGCAGTGTCATCCACAGATCCCCCCCATAACAGTTCCATCCACAGTTCCCCCACCCCATACCAATGCCATCCACAGATCCCCCCCACCCCATAGCATTCCAATTCACAGATCCCCCATAACAGCGCCATACACAGATCCCCCATAACAGTGCCATCCACAGATTCCCCATAACAGTGCCATCCACAGATCCCCCATAACAGTGCCATCCACAGATACCCCATAACAGTGCCATCCACAGATCCCCCATAAAAGTGCCATCCACAGGTCCCCCATAACAGTGCGTCATGCACAGATCCCCCCATAATAGTGTCATGCACAGACCACCATTAATACAAAACCCAAAAATATTTTTTTCTTATTTTCTTCTTCAAAAACCTAGGTGCGTCTTATAGGCCGGTGCATCTTACAGGGCGAAAAATACGGTATAGCACTGCCTGCTCCACCAGTTTTATTACTAAAAAAAGAGAAAAATGGATTGCACATCCACATGCTATGCATTGACCTGTTATTGCTCTCCAGCACAATTCCCCTTTTTTGTAACTCCACCAGTTATACAGGTCTATAGCCACCAATAAAACTGGTCAGGTGATTTGTCACCTGGTCAGGTGATTTGTCACCTGGCCACCAATTTTACTGCCATATGGGCCCTAGATTAAAACATTACTATAAAGTTAGATAATATAAGGCAGAGAGATTAATTTAAAGCTAAAGTGGTGATGGTCATTTATAATGCCAGTCTTTGATATTCCCCCGCCAAAGGCCCTGCCCAAACCATGCAGATTATTATTATTTTTTTGGGTGCGGACAGTCATCCTCTCTTAGCCAAGTAGTCGTGCTCTCTTGGCAAGTAGCTTGGTTGCCTCCATTTGGGGACCTCCTGTGCTCACCATGATAACTAGCAGGGCTTGCTTTTTGGTCTCATCATGCCTTCTTTATGAGGTGAGAGAAACACTGATCTGAGGCTAGGGCATTCTGTCTGGGCATGTAAAGGATAGAAAACTGTCTGTATGTAAAGGAGAGACCGGCACTCGCACTGTAGATATATTGGATGCAAATTTATTCTGTCACATATTACAGCAGTAATGTTGTAATATGCGACAGAATAAATTCGCATCCAATATATCTACAGTGCTACAGTGCGAGTGCCGGTCTCTCCTTTACATATTGTCCACTGGGATTCCTGCCCGCTGACACGTGCATCGCCAAACCGCCAAGGAGCAGTGCAGACCCTTTGGATATACAGAACACTGTCTGTGTCTTGCTGTATTCTTAATGACAATGAAGGAAAAAACTGAGCTATTGCAGATCCAAGGGACCTCACATAAAGTCGCAGCGTATGCGGACGACCTGCTATTTTTTCTCACCAACCCGAGAATTACCCTACCAAATTTGCAACAAGAACTTAAGACGTATGCCCACCTCTCGAACTTTAAGATCAACTATCAGAAGTCTGAAGCCTTAAACATCTCTCTCCCAGCTGACTTGGTCGCGACATTATCAGATAACTTCCCTTTTAAATGGGCAAGATCATCACTAAAATACCTTGGGATATATGTGACCCCTACTCTCTCTGACCTATACCAGGCTAACTACCCGCCACTTCTTCGAACTATAAAATCAGACTTGGACCGTTGGCATAAAAGCATGTTTTTGTGGTTTGGTAGAGTCTCTATTTTTAAAATGAACATATTGCCAAAGATCCTCTTCTTCTTTCAAGGCCTGCCTGTCCACATTCCCAGACTCTTTTTTCACAATCTTCTGAAAATGCTGACGCTATTCATCTGGGCGGGCAAACCGTCAAGAATAGCCAGGTCAGTCCTTTTCCATCCCAAGCTTGAAGGGGGTCTAGGGCTACCAGACTTCCTTACATACCACAGAGCATCACATCTCCTGAGAATTGTCGATTGGTGTCGCCATAAGGCGTACAAACAATGGATCTCAGTTGAACAGTCTTTCCTGCCTACTCCATTAGCTGCTACACCATGGTTAGCCGCCCATATCCCTCTGGAGGCGCGCTTGCACCCGACCATATGCCCCTCCCTGAAAGCCTTTTCTTCCATACAGGATTGTCCCGGTGTTTCCCCGTCCCCTTCTCCCATGTTCCCTATCCTGGGTAACCCCCAGTTTCCCCCTGGGATGGAACGCGGCCCCTTTCGTGACCTAGTATACTGTAACAAATTCAGGGCCCATCACCTGATTGCCTTGAATGCGTGGCTCACCCCCCAACAGATCACAGAGATGGCAGGGACCCCTAACTTCAACCCATGGCAGTCTCGACAACTTAAACATTTCATAGCCACACTCCCTCCGGCAACGACGTATAACCGTGACAAGACAGACTTTGAGTCCCTTTGTGACCAACCTGGGGTGACAAGACGTACCCTCTCATGAATGTACGGCTTGCTGCTCTCACCGCCTGACCAACCTCCTCAGTGGGAAACTGACTTGGGTGTCACATTTTCCCCGGAACAGCGGTTAAGACTGTTTACTTGCACTCACAAAACCTCTATAGCCAGCAGTGTCCAAGAGGCAGGATTCAAACTCTATATTGGCGATGTGGCTCTGCGAGAGGCACTATCTTGCATATCTTCTGGGATTGTCCTACTCTCACAAGTTTTTGGGACTCGGTGTGGCGGATCACATCTAAATTCACCTCCTATGCCATGCCTAAGAGGCCTGCATTCTTCCTGCTCCATCAGTGCGAGATTCCTCTCTCTACCTATGGCAAGTCTGTGATACGACATCTGGTCAATGCAGCGAGAGCTTGCAACCCGTGCATGTGGAGGCAACCTTCTGCTCCCACTGTCACTATGTGGATCAACAAAGTTCAGGAGACCATGAGAATGGACGACCTCATCTCCTCTATGAGACACACAGAGAAGAAGTTCACCAAAACCTGGAGTCATTGGATTGAATTCCACGACTCCGCTGAGTGTCGATTGCTATTATCCTCTGCATGAGAGTGCAGTTTACTGTTCCCTTTCTCCCCCCTCCCCCCCCCTTTTTTTTCTCTTTTCCCTCTTTCTTCTCACTAGGATATCTATTAGATGTCCAGTTTTAGGACTGACTTATAGAGAACTTCTATGTGCTCCCTCTGGGCGCTTTGTTTAATTGCCTAGCCTACTGTCATTTGCTGTATGCTTACATTGTTTGTTGGGCTATGCCCGATATTCCCCTCATGGCTTGTTATGCTTTGGAAAACCAAAAATTGAAAAACCTAAATAAAGAATTTACAAAAAAAAAAAAAACTGAGCTAGTCTTGGCAACAGGCTCGGTACAGAATTGCTGCTATTAGGGTCGGTTAGCAGTCCAGCCTTTCTGGCTCAGATGAGATTATAGAGCTGCAGCATGACTCTGTGCTACTGAAAACACTCCAACTGCATATACAGCAGGAAAACGTTGGCACCTCTTAGCGATAGCCAACGTCCTTATCCACCTGCCGCAAGAAAGTGTGCCAAGGTAGGTCTCTGTAGACTAGTCTTCCTAACATCCACAGAGAAAGAGCAGGTTACAATCCTGGATCCACCTCTGCTACAACAAAGATTAAAGGGGTTGTCTCACAAAAAATATTTTACATTTTTCAAACCAGCACCTGGATCTGAATACTTTTGTAATGGCATGTAATAAAAAATTTGGTAAATATCTGTATAGTGCCACCTTGCCCTTTTTCTACATTCTTTATCCAGCTCACTGAGATCGACATACCATCTCAGTTCCATCCTTCAGCTGCAGCAGAAAGGACTTTCCCCCCGAGAAAGTGCACACCCCCTGAGCTGCCAGATTGAATAAATGTAGAAGAGCAATTGGAGCAATAGATGGGTAGATCTCTGGATCTATGTGAGGTACAGTTCTGGTTCTAAGGCCTCTTTCACACTTGCGTTGTCCGGATCCGGCGTGTACTCCACTTGCCGGAATTACACGCCGGATCCGGAAAAACGCAAGTGAACTGAAAGCATTTGAAGACGGATCCGTCTTCAAAATGCTTTCAATGTTACTATGGCAGCCAGGATGCTATTAAAATCCTGGTTGCCATAGTAGGAGCGGGGGAGCGGCATACTTACAGTCCGTGCGGCTCCCGGGGCACTCCAGAATGACGTCAGAGCGCCCCATGCGCATGGATGACGTGCCATGCGATCACGTCATCCATGCGCGTGGGGCGCCCTGACGTCACTCTGGAGCGCCCCGGGAGCTGCACGGACGTTAAGTATACTGCCCCCCCCCGCTCCCCACTACACTTTACCATGGCTGCCAGGACTTTAGCGTCCCGGCAGCCATGGTAACCATTCAGAAAAAGCTAAACGTCGGATCCGGCAATGCGCCGAAACAACGTTTAGCTTAAGGCCGGATCCGGATCAATGCCTTTCAATGGGCATTAATTCCGGATCCGGCCTTGCGGCAAGTGTTCAGGATTTTTGGCCGGAGCAAAAAGCGCAGCAAAGCCCCGATGACGGAACTCTATGCCGGAAGAAAAGAACGCAAGTGTGAAAGAGCCCTAAGTTTGGTAGAAAGAGAGTGTCATGTACTATATGATATCCGTTTTTTATTATTTGCATTACTTATGAGATACGGTAGCTCAAGTTCAAGGATCAGCTATCATGTACAGGTTAGGCTCTGTTCAGATCACGTGAACAGAGTCAAATGGAGGCATTCGAATGCCTCCATTTTATGTAATGCCATATGCTGGAAGCTTTTCTGCCTGTTTACGCAAAGCCATGGGCTATCACATTGATGTCCACACAACCACAATACACTGGAAGTAACAAATAAAAGTTTTTAGGGAGGGGAGGGGGGGGGGGGGTGCAAAAAAATACCATGTTTTGTATCCTTATATGGGTAAATGGTGCCCACCACAACAACCACCCATATAATTCAATGGATACATTAGATGAAATTTTATATTGAACAGTATGGGTGGACATTTAAAAGGATGGCCTACCAGACTAGCTTTAGCCATATCTATGTATTGCCACTTGTTACTACGTGTTCACCAACTGTTTTACAAAGTTCATGTGTAGTTTTGCCTTTGTATTCTAATCCATACACACATGACCTTATAAATCTCACCTTGCAAGTTACAGTTGACATGCAACATTTTTCATTACGCAACAGTTTACCATGAATACAGAGTTTTAAAGACTATGGGGGACATTTAGGAAGACCGGCGATTTAAACACCGGTCTTTGTTCCTCCAGCGCTGACAGTTCATCCGACTAAGTTATGCAGATGCGCCGGCCTCTACATAACTTAGGCAAACGTTACGTAGATTTAGACTATTTTCTACGCCTAAAATGGGCATAGAAAATGATAAATGAGACGGGCCTCCCGGTCCGCCCTTTTCCCTGCCATGCCCCTTTTTTGGACCTGGCGTGAGTGGCAGAAAAGGGGGAAAATGTTACAGATTGCGGCCCAAATCTGCAGCAGATATACACCAAAAAGTGGCATATATCTGTTTGTAAATTACCCCCTATGACTTTCTGATAAAATGGTGCGCTTTTAAAAATCTCTTAGTATGTGTGTCTGAACTAGTCTTTGAACTAGAATGCAAAAAGAATCCTATGCAATTTTATCTCCATTCACTTGCAGTCCCTCGCCCTGCAGTAGCAAATATATTCTGAGCTAGCAGGATTATAGTGACCAGGCTTCACTGTTTATTTCACATAGCAGACAATAACAACTTTCTGTTAGAAAATTAGTAATTCGGAAGGAACAAACAGCTGATATATGAAGTGTAAAGATGGCCGTAGACGTTCAATAGCTGCTGATGAATGTTGGTTCTCCCCTAACAGCAAAAGGATCTGGTATAAAAAATTCAACATATCGAATCTTTCTGTCCTCCGACATAATCTGTTGTGGGAGAGCCGGGACATTCCCGTACACATCTGATTGATCAGCCCTGCCAAAATATGCACCATTTACTGTTGCATATAATGTATAGTGAGGCTGAAAAAAAATTCCAAATCAGGTGGAAATGACCTAATGTCTGCCATCTACAATCGGATGTTCGCACTACTCTCACAGTAAATGGCTATAACATCCCCTATTTGGATATTTTTAGGGGCACTAGGCAGGGCTGCCCTCTTCCTCCTTTACTTTTTAATATCTCTCTGGACCCCCTCTTACATCACTTACAGCCACTTCACACCTCCACACAACATAGTCCTAATTTAGTCACCCCTGGCCGCATTTGCAGATGATATTATGTTAATCATCGAAAACCCTAAAATCACACTCCCGCAAACGTTACAGAATCTTACTGATGTTGGACAACCCTCAGGATATACCCTAAATCTGGATAAATCTGAAGCCATGCTCCTTAAAGGCCACTCGAGACCGAGGTTGACTGCTCATTACCCATTTCAATGGCACTCACACTCTTTATCATACCTAGGGGTACAGATCACCAAGTCACCAAACAAATTATACAATGCAAACATTGCTCCCTATATCCGTGCACTTGAGGATACATTGGCAGGCAGGCAGGCAACACCTTCTTTTGTCTTACATGGAGCGAGCATACCTACTTAAGATGGTGGAATTCCCCGCTTGTTATACTTTTTCCATTCGCTACCAATCTATCTACGCCCTAGGGATGAGAAGAAAATCAACTGTTTATACTGGAAATTTATCTGGCAGGGTCGCCACCCCAGGATACCTTATATTGTCCTACAACAGCCTTGATTGAATAGGAGGTTACATTTTCCTAACATAAGGGCTTATAACATCGCAGCTCTCATGAAAATTGCTATAGATTGGATACACCACACATCCATGTTCTCAAATAGGGGTCAGGAACAGGCCTTTATAACCAAACTAACCCTTCCTAACTTACTCCATACCCCAATATGAGAGATCCCAGAACGAGCCAGGGAAAACATTTTATTAATGTCGACTTGGGGGGGCGTGGCAAAAAATGTGAATCCTTAAAAATTTACAACCCCCCATTACATATGACCCTCTTAGCTAACCCACATTTCCAAATGGGCTTACCACATAGTGTCACGACCATGTTCATGGCCGTGACTCCTTGGAAGCCGCATGCAGTTGCCAGCGGTCTGGTGTTGTGTCAACCGCAGCTGGGGGCACTTTGCTGTTTGCCTCAAGTGCGGTTGCCGCGGACAACAGGTATGCGTGCGGTTGCCTTTTTGTTGGTGTAAGTGTATGTATGCACTTTGTATGTCTGGTGTGCACGAGGTTTATGTATGTGTGCACTGTGACACTTCCCTTCACTGTGGCTGCCCGTGGCAACGTTTGGTTTTGTGTACATGTGGTGGCAGTGTCTCGGTCTTCTGGCTGACTCCCAGGACATGGTTGCCACGCATGTCGTTGCCTGCGGTAACAGCTGCAGTGTGATGTTCATTTGGACACTTCCCCTTTAAAGTTGATGTCTTCCCTTCCCTGGTGTTGGAAGGGTTAACTTCCTTCCTAGTGTGTGTGCACTGGGTGTGTCTGATTGTGGGTGTGACTACATGGGCTATAAAGCCTCAGTGAATATCACTTGTCTGAGGGGTACTTCAGCTATGGTTAGCTGGAGCAGCCTTCTGTGTATTCCATCTGCCAGTGGGGGCCACCCTTGTGGTCATAAGATTTATGTCATGATGTTATGTTGATGTGTATGTGATTTGCTTGTTTATTGCACCTTATGGTTTCCTGGTTTCCCGTGTCTTGTGTGGTGTGTGCTGTGTCCGTGTGTGTTCTTTGGACAGCAGCGCGTCTGCATGGGTTCCAGGCTTTGTGTCTGTGGCAGGTAGGTGCTATACTTTGCATTTACCTGCCATTGCCATAAGTTGTTTGTGTCGCCCTTTTCTTTATAGCTTGGCCACTTTAGACTCCTGTTTGTCTGCGTCCAGGAGGAACAGGTAGTCTACCCAGCTCCTAGCTTAGGGACCTGCGGAGGGTTAGTAGGGACCCGAGGTTCCGGAGCATGAGTCCTCCTACCTTCAAGGTCGGCTCATGCCGCCAGGAGTTAGGGTCAGATTAGGGAAGCTTTAGGAGGTGACCTGCTCCCTAATTCTGCCTTCCTGGCTGAGTCGTGATTACCATCTTCTGGCATCGCATGGCTGAGGGTTTTCCCCATCCTCAGCCGTGACACATAGAGATTTTTAAGGGAGGAATAACTTTCCTCAGCCACTTGGTGGATCACACCACACACAAGATTCTGTCATTTGAAATGCTCAAAACTAACTACTCCACCATTATGTTCAATTTCTTTCCTTACCTACAAGCCAGCAGTTATCTCCAGAAGTTACTACCCAACCTAACCCTTTGAGAATGGAGTCCAGCTCTACAGGCCTCTCTCAAACATAATACTCCTACCTTAAGGGGACATACCACCAGTTACTATAAATTTCTAGATTATAGTCGAGGGCAATGGGCAATAACTAAGTGGCTCAGCGATATCCCACAACTGGCGATGTCCACCTTATATCAGGCCCTGGAACGCAACCTCTGCTATTTGCCGTTCAGTCGCTACCGAAAGATGACCCTGCAGATTTATCACCGGGCATATATATCTCCAATACAGGGCCATCCATCGTATGGCTTATGGCTATGCCCAGTGATACAATCCTTTTTGGGTAAAATACACACATTTACCACCACCCATCTGACATCAGCAACACCTTTGGACCCTATATGGGCCATTTTTAGATCCATTAATTCGACCATAACGCGGTGCACCCCTGGCAGCCGGAAACTACTATGTTTAATAGCAGCAGCAGGGGCCAAGACCATCCTCAATACATGGATCGATCTTACACCCCCACCATTTAAGTTATTTCTTGAGAAACTCTCCTTCTTAGGGAAGATGGATTGGGTAGAGGCGTCTTCAAAAAAGGAGACTCACATGAAGCATTTTTTTGCATGCTGGGAGAGTTTTACAGATATATTGCCTCTCCAGGTTAAGAGGTTTATTCAGGAATGCTTCCAGCTCACTTCATGTTTAGATTTTACATGTACTGAATAGGAAGAGGAGATGAATGACTTGGGCTAATGTTATGTTTTATTTGTTCTGTGGTTTGCGGAGAATTCAGTTATGTTTTTTCTACCACTTTTTCCCCATACTCATCCTTCCCCCTCCCCTCCGGAAGTCGGAAGGTTGGTGAAATGATTTTAATATATTGCTCTATTTGCTTATATTGAGATCATCACCAGAGTCATGTCATAAATAATACTGAACAATATTACAGCTCTTATTAAAATGTACGGCATGTTATTCTTTCTTATGTCAACCTTAAATAAAAACTATTAATTAATTTTTTGTATTCATCACCATTTTCTGACCCTCATCTTTTTTATTTTTCCAGAACCGCAACTGCTCTCATTGCTCCTAGAGGCTCGTTTGCATACAGTACAGACAAAAAGTTTGGACACACCTTCTGATTCAAAGAGTTTTCTTTATTTTCATGACTATGAAAATTGTAGATTCACACTGAAGGCATCAAAACTATGAATTAACACATGTGGAATTATATACATAACAAAAAAGTGTGAAACAACTGAAAATATGTCATATTCTAGGTTCTTCAAAGTAGCCACCTTTTGCTTTGATTACTGCTTTGCACACTCTTGGCATTCTCTTGATGAGCTTCAAGAGGTAGTCACCTGAAATGGTCTTCCAACAGTCTTCAAGGAGTTCCCAGAGATGCTTAGCACTTGTTGGCCCTTTTGCCTTCACTCTGCGGTCCAGCTCACCCCAAACCATCTCGATTAGGTTCAGGTCCGGTGACTGTGGAGGCCAGGTCATCTGGCGCAGCACCCCATCACTCTCCTTCATGGTCAAATAGCCCTTACACAGCCTGGAGGTGTGTTTGGGGTCATTGTCCTGTTGAAAAATAAATGATGGTCCAACTAAACGCAAACCCGATGGAATAGCATGCCGCTGCAAGATGCTGTGGTAGCCATGCTGGTTCAGTATGCCTTCAATTTTGAATAAATCCCCAACAGTGTCACCAGCAAAGCACCCCCACACCATCACACCTCCTCCATGCTTCACGGTGGGAACCAGGCATGTAGAGTCCATCCGTTCACCTTTTCTGCGTCGCACAAAGACACGGTGGTTGGAACCAAAGATCTCAAATTTGGACTCATCAGACTAAAGCACAGATTTCCACTGGTCTAATGTCCATTCCTTGTGTTCTTTAGCCCAAACAAGTCTCTTCTGCTTGTTGCCTGTCCTTGGCAGTGGTTTCCTAGCAGATATTCTACCATGAAGGCCTGATTCACACAGTCTCCTCTTCAGGGCCGGTGCTACCATAGAGTCAAGGGGGGCAATTGCCCCCGGGCCCCCGACTCCTTAGGGGCCCCCAGCACCGGCCACAACTACTACTATATATATATAATTCTATTGTGTGCCATGTGGGGGGGGCCCCTTATTGTTTTCCGCCCTAGGGCCCCATTTCACCTAGAACCGGCCCTGCTCCTCTTAACAGTTGTTCTAGAGATGTGTCTGCTGCTAGAACTCTGTGTGGCATTGACCTGGTCTCTTAATCTGAGCTGCTGTTAACCTGAGATTTTGTGACTGCACTTGGGAAAACTTTGAAAGTGTCCCCAATTTTTCGGACTGACTGACCTTAATTTCTTAAAGTAATGATGGCCACTCGTTTTTCTTTACTTAGCTGCTTTTTTCTTGCCATAATACAAATTCTAACAGTCTATTCAGTAGGACTATCAGCTGTGTATCCACCTGACTTCTCCACAACGCAACTGATGGTCCCAACCCCATTTATAAGGCAAGAAATCCCACTTATTAAACCTGACAGGGCACACCTGTGAAGTGAAAACCATTTCAGGTGACTACCTCTTGAAGCTCATCAAGAGTGTGCAAAGCAGTTATCAAAGCAAAAGGTGGCTACTTTGAATAACCTAGAATATGACATATTTTCAGTTGTTTCACACTTTTTTGTTATGTATATAATTCCACATGTGTTAATTCATAGTTTTAATGCCTTCGGTGTGAATCTACAATTTTCATAGTCATAAAAATAAAGAAAACTCTTTGAATGAGAAGGTGTTTCCAAACTTTTGGTCTGTACTGTATATTAAAACTTCATGGGGCCAACACAGCTGCCAAGTGCACATGCAACAGGCCAGCCAGCTTCATATGTAGGTACAAATCTGCTGACAGATGCGCTTTAAAGGGGTTGTCTCATCACAGGATATACCACCATTATCTTATAGGTGTGGGTCCCATCATTGGGACCTGCACCTATATTAAGAACGGAGGCCAGAAAGAGCACTGCGCATGCACAGCCGCCCTCCATTCATTTTCTATGGGGCAGAGGAAAATAGCTGAGCACTTGCTCAGCTATTTCCGTCGGGCTTATAGAAATGAATGGGAGTGGAGGCCAGTAATGCGCGGTGCGCATTGGTAAAATATGAAACTGTAAACGTCATAGATGGAAAATTTTCCATGATTGCAGGACCTGACAGTGAAGACTGAGGAGCCTGGATACCTGATATGAGATATAAAGGAAATAACCAGGTACCATTTCTGAATATACTTTTTACATCCTGATGCAGTTGATTTTGAGAATTGGTTACATACAGAAGATTGCAATAAAGTAACACAAAACATTTCTTTGTAGTTCAGTTTATTAATATATATCACAAATGCTCACAATATCAAAGCATTTTCCTCGGCATGCTAGATGGAGACATTATAAGAAAAAAAATATTTTTCAATTTTTTCCTTAAAAAGATCTAAACATTTCCTATGTCTGCCCTTAAGTTTTCACCCTTTCCGTAAAATATCATTTGGTTGCTGTACTTCTAAAGCAACATGTGCAGGACAAAACAGGAAGAACATTAGCTAGGAAGAAAGAACGAAAGGAATACGCATGACAACACAACTGAGGTTAGCTGTACACTAAAGGATAAAAAAGCCTTGATATATTTCCTTCACAGTAAGCAACAACAGTTTAGCAACAGTGAAACACAAGATCTTGGAACCTGAAGCAAAAAATTCACAAGACGAAGATCATTAGCATTAGGCATACAGCACAAAGTAAGAATCCAGGGTGCAGCCTAGCTTTAGGCCTACTGGATGCCATTCAAAGCACAACATAGTTCAACATGACTCTTCAAGTATTGTAATATCACAGATTTATTTTACTTGATGTGGTATATGGCAAAATAAAAAGGACGTATGCCTTTTAAATAAATATATAGAGATATATATAAAAAAGATTAGATAGGATTATTTGTTTTTCATGTACTGATTTATATAAATGCGTGGAACATTTATTAAACCATTTGTAAGGACGTCTTTGTCCCTTTGTTTGTATCAGCCACTGCATGCACAGCCAGGTCGAGGCAGTTAATGGATTATCATAGTAACAATACAACTACGATATGACTAAAGAACACATATAGAGTGCCATCATACGAAAAGCCTTCCCGGAAGGAAGTGTGCAGTTAGACACTATATAGGCTACTCTTCATGGCACAACTTTACTGGAACGGATGGTTACACTACAAAATGGGAACACGGAGTGCTTGGTAAATGTGTTGTGTGCTCTAACATTCTGTAAATTCCTTCTTCATTTCTTCAGCTCCTGATGTAGTAATGGGTGAATCCTAGAGAGAGAGAAAAAAACATTAATTTTCCACTAAATATTTTTACATAATTATAGACTTTTACATAATTATAGCATGCCATACAAGCTCCTTCGGACTCGTGTGTACGGAGATATTCTCCCTTAGACATATGATGATGCCTCTTCATGAAATCGGTGGCATCTGTGGATACAGTAGAGGCCCATGGACCTATGTGGCAGCCCTATTATGGCTGTGTACAGAATAGAGATGTAACACCGCTAAGAGTTACCTAACCTTTCAAAAACTGCATTAATCAATAGTACACTGTGGAATGTGCTATATTTAAATGACCTATAAGTAGTCATAGGGTGTATGCACTCCTTGGAAAAGCCTGCAAAGGTACTTGTGATAACACGCCGACCTCTCGGATGTCAATCAAGCCAGGAAAAGTATCGATCAGCGTGACTATTTCGAGGTGTGGACCTATCTCTATAACTCCTTACAAGTCATTTGAATACAGCAGTTATTTTTCTATGTTCTGCTTCATCAGCCAGAATACAGAATTACATAATTGTTCTTCAGTATCTTATTGGTGGGGGGTCTGACACCCAGGACTCTGCCCATGAGCTGTTTGAGAAGGCACCGACACTCCTGTGTGCACCGTGGCCTTATCACAGATTACCAGGTATAGAACCATACATTGTTTAGCGACTGTGCTTGGTATCGTGCTCATCTCCATTGAAGTGAATGGGACTGAGCGCAATACCAAGCACAGCTACTATACAATGGACGGCTCTATGCTTGGTAAGCTGTGAGAAGGCCACGGTACCTTCTCAAACAGCTGATGGTCAAGCGTCCCGGATGTTGAACCCCCACCGATCAGATACTGATGACCTATCCTCAGGATAAGTCATCAGTATCAAAATCTCGGAAAACCCCTTTAAATAATTATCCTACTGGATAACAGATTAGTGGCCTAAAACCTACTGATACTTTCCTTTTAAAGGGGTCCTCTGGGAATACTGCATTTTTACCTAATGCATGCAGCCTGCCTCTGTAAATAGAAGATTCATACTTACTTGCGCTGCTTCCGCTGTGCCCACATTCCAGTCACTGGCTTGTTTTCTTGTGTTACAGCATGGGCACGGTCACATGCTCCACTGCAGCCAATGACTGGATTCAGTGGTGATTTTGCTGCTTGTGACCACTTTACCACTGAAGCCAGTGGTGACCATGCCCATGTGGCGCCAAAAGAAATCAGGCCAGGAACCAGAACATGGTCATGGAGGAAGCAATGCAGAGGGCCAGAGCGGCAGGTAAGTACGAATCTTCTGTTAATGGAGGCAGGAAGTAGGCACTTTGTAAAAATGCACTATTCCCGGAGAACCCCTTTAAGCCTGAAAAATGGAGTGCACAACAGTATAATAAACACCCAACTGAGAAGTAAAGTACCACGGAGGCGGACGGCTAATACTGACAGCTTAGTTGGGTTTTTGTCAGCCTCTGTATGTTCATGGACACTACAACTGGTAACTTTGCACTTGTAAGAATGGATACCAATGGTAGCAGTGCGACACTGCCTTTGTTTGTATGTTTATTCTTTAAATATTTGAAAACTTAATAAAAACAGTTAAAGAGAAGTAAAGTACATTTTCCCCATCTCTATCCAAGTAGGCCAAGTCTACAAAAGCAGTATTCTGCATTTTACCAACCCACTATATGGGCACTGATGCTGTATAAAAGAAATTGTATTCACTCAGCTTCCAATCGTGCGGATGAGAAAGCATTAATAGATGAAGTGCATGAGCTGAATACGCAAGCGCCTTGCATAAACAAATATGGCCAGACGCATTATTACCGGTGGAATTAATTTTAAATCACAGCATTTGCTTCAGCAATTTAAAAGCAAATACAATTCCGGGCTTGTAAATGAAGGAGATTGCTAGCGGCCTATTGCTAGATGGAAAAAAAAATAAAAAAAAATGCAGAAATTTACCATGTTACACCATCTCGTACTGATTTGCAGTGATAAACCGGGAAAGACAGCACGCCAACAGCATTCCAATCAGCTGCGAGACAAAGAGCATAGGACATGCATTAGGAGGCAATCATGTACCATTTTATCTTAATAAATATCATCTATTTTCCAGTGTAGGTTATCACCGTGTTCTAGAACAATTCCACCAGTAAACTACATAACATAGCAAAACGCAGTTACATTTCATTTTTACAGAATGGTATCTATACAATATGCGATTTCTCAACATTGCAGACTATCAGATGAACATACAGCGAGATTTCGTCCTAAAACACATTTCAGCTCTCCACTGGATGGGTGATAAATGTTAGATCAGTAGGGTCCCCTGCCAAACAATCATGACAGGGAGGGTTTAAAATTGAGCACTGGCCAAGCATTCATGTTCAAGATCTGTGAGGCTGATGGAAACCGCCAGGCACAGCGGCCAGACCCCACCAATCTAACATTTATTATGTATCCAGTAGATTACTGGTTAATGTTTTAGGCTGGAGAACCACATTTAAGGACACAATGCAAAAGCAAAAAAAATGGTGTACTGTAATATCCAGTAACAAGACCATGCTTGTCCACGGCTTGTGTCTGGTATTGCAGCACATCCCCATTCAAGTTGATAAGGCTCAGCTGCCACGCCAATCACAACCCATGGGACACTGTGGCGTAGTTTTTGGAAAAAGACCAGACCCAGTTTTTTTAATCTTGCACAACTCCCACATGTTGGAATTTAGAGGAGTTGTGTACATTTGCTGTTTTTGTCAAATCACCATGCAAAAACAGAACATACTGGATGCACCTATTACACATCCATTGCATAGCATAAAGTACAGACTTAAAAATATTTTATTGCATATGCCTAAAATGTATGTAAATTGTGTTCCTTTTTTGGTTAAATTGCATTGGTTGACAATACTTTAAGAAACAAACTACTACTAAAACCAGTATGAAAAGCCCTACTGTAAAATCACATGGTACCCATATTACACCCAGGTGCTTCACCTATCCTTGCCGGGAAACTACAGTGACTTGGCCACATGTAATAGAACTCAAATTATTTTTCTACAAACACATGGTATAACTTGGTGATCAGTGGGACTCTGGCCATTAATAACACCACAGATCGGAGAAAGGCGGAATGTTGTAGATAGTGTGGAGCGAATCAAAGTCCAAAGAACTTCAGGGAAAATTTGTTTTGCCGTGAAACTGAATTTCAAATCGATTTTCCCTGAAATTGAGTAAAAAACTAAAAAATTAAAAATCATACTTACCTCATCCACTTGCTTGCGACGGGCCAGCTGCAGCCATCTTGATTGAATATCCTACATGAAATCTCATGCGCGGTGATCTATGAAGTCACCACGCCGGCCGATGTGATGACGTCATCACAGGCCGTGCAAGATCTTCAATCAAGATGGCAGTGACTGGCCCGTCGCAAGAAAATGGATGATGTAAGTATGATGTCATTTTTTATAACATTAAGGCCCCATGCACACGGCCGTTGTTCACAGCCGTGTGCGGGCCGTGGAACCGTGGCCTGGATCCCTCCTGAGAGCAGGAGCGCACGGCGTCACTGGTTGCTATGACGCCGTGCGCTCCCTGCTGCCGCCGCAATACAGTAATACACTGGTATGATCTATACCAGTGTATTACTGTACTGTGCCGGCAGCAGGGAGCACACGGCGTCATAGCAACCAGTGACGCCGTGCGCTCCTGCTCTCAGGAGGGATCCAGGCCGCGGTTCCACGGCCCGCACACGGCTGTGAAACACGGCCGTGTGCATGGGGCCTTACACTAAGGTTATTACTATGAACATGGTATCTGAGGGGTACAGTTACGGGAGCGGCATAATCGCAGCTACCTGTCATTGCACCCTCTACTTACAAAGAAATGCACTTTGTGACTAAGTTATGAGGTGAATTTTGGGGTAAAATTTTTGCCATTCTCTAGTAGAAGAGAAATGGACATGCCACCAGAAATTTCCAGGAATACACACTATTAAGGTAACCAGTCAATGTGTGGAGCACTGGAAAAGCATTTTCTTAGAGGGTGCATTTTCTTTATTTTTGGCAAGCACCTTTAATGTGCATTTCTTACATACATTTTGCACCTGAATGCTGATTAAATTCAATAAATGGTAGCTTTCTAATCAGTATGACCAAGATTATTTTTTTTAAAACAAGTCTATAATCTGCTACAAACAGATGGAACTAATTTCGGCTGGTCGGAACAAATCGATTTGATAACATACACACAACTCTAATTCTTAATGATTGACTTTGCAGGTTGTGTCGAACAATCATTATTCATGACCACCTTAATACACAATAAAGATCAGCAGGTCTTTGAGGATTTCCATGGCATTTTTTAGTTAGGTCCTAAAACCAACTTTATTATTTTGGAAACATACTGATCAGAAAAAGGCGTAAAACATTTTCGGACATAGTATGGACAAGTAAAAAAAATTGACGACCAATAAATAGGGACGGCGTTACTTCTAACATGAGGAAAATGTTAGAAAACACCTTCAGTAAACTCTAAGGTTAAGGAATTTCTGTCAGGAACTGGTCATTACTAGGATGTGACATATTCTGCACATGTATGGTATAGTATAAGTTGGCAAAAGAAATCCAAATTTTCTATAGCTCAATCTTCAAAAAACATTCTTCTCTAATTGTGATACACCCAGAGGTATAGCTAAAGGGGGCTCAAGGGGACGGTAGCCCTGGGGCCACTCTCATATTAAGGCCCACCATGGGAGGAATGGCGATCCCCAGGTGAGCACAACCCTCAACTGTAACAGCATCTGTAGGACAACGACACAGTTGGACACTATGGTAGAGCATGGAGCCATATGCTTCCCAACCTACTATTTGCAATCAGTTGGGATACTGACTGTACATGGACCCAGTTGTAAATTTTTTCTGGGGCATAAAGGCTGCAACTGTGAGTAGATCACGCAAGGAGCATTATTACCTCATGGGTACACCAAAATTGTATTATTACTGTGTAGGGCACTGAGAAATTACTGTTACTCTGTGGTGTACAAAATATGGCACTTTTACTATGTGGTGCACTATAACAATCTGGGACACTATATGAGCACTGTGTATCTAGCACTATTATATTTAGTTTTAGAGGGTGTAATTACACATATTTAAGCTATATTCCTATCAGACTAGTAAGACTTGAGCTATAATGAATGTTTATGAGCCATTAGGAAAGTTGAGACAAGGGTTCCAGATCAAGCTGTCAGAGCAGTTCTTGACAGATTCACTGTGAAGCAAAAAGCAGATACTAGTACATTGAAAATGAAAGCTGTAGAGGAAAAACAGTTGAACATTTTAAATAAAGATCAAGTTAAAAAGATTTTCGCCCAAAATTAGTAGAATGCAATAATAATAATAATAATAATAATAAAAAAAAAAACAATGTCCCCCAAAACCAAAGATGTTCATTTTAGAAACCAAGAAAAAGTATTTTTTGCACATCTTGGCTTTAGTTGCAAAGTCACATAAAATGGGGAAAAGTTCTGACAGCTAAATTTACTAGTATACGGGTAATATTCCAGAGAGATATTATGTACCTCTACACACACGACAACACAAAATAAATATGACAAGTAGCAAGACAGAAAGGCCATGTAGAATACTGCAAAAAAAGAAAATATGAAGGGCACTTCAGAAACACAAATCCCTATACAATAGGACAGTGAGCTGCTAAAGGTCAATGACCGTAATGTAGTCATATTTCATCCTTACTAATATTGAAAACTGTGACTTAAAGGGTCAGGATTTACATTGTCTGTGCAATATATTGAACAGACTCGAAACGCATTATTCTGAACACTGTGCAATATTGATTAGTAATCATCTTCTGTACTAATGGTAAAGTGAAGATCACAGTTCTCCTGACCATTTTTTGGCACCAGAGGCATCTTGCACAAGTCCTACTGCTTTCGCCGGGCTCATATTTTCCTGTTCACTGCCACCTTTGTTGATAGTGTTTTAAAATAGGGGAAAATAAACTGGCAGTATGCCAGCTTATCATAGCCGAATAACGGATTTAGATACAAGCTTATGACACTCCCAGGCATTAATCTTCTAAGGGGGTAACGAGGACCCATTGGACTGGATTTCTTTACTTCCAAAAGAAATAAGTTTAGGCCGAGTTGTCTGGCAATCAAATATCTGGTCTTAACTACTGAAAGAACACGTGCTTTACAAATGCTGAACGTGAATGTTAAAGAAGTTTTCCCAGCACAGAAATTGATCATTGTCTTATTGGTGGACGTCTGACTGCCAGAACCCCCACCAATTCTCAGAGTATGGGGGCTTCAGTGCTGGTTTAGCAATGTGGTCCCTTGACAGGTTTTAATCGAACAGCAATGCTACCGAAAACCATTCAAGAAAATAGGACTGTTTTGCACTTGCCTACTCAGCTCATGTTTAAGACACTGTCACTGTACAGCATGGATGTCAAACTCATGGCCCTCCAGATGTTGCAAAAGTACAACTCCCATCATTCCCTGATAGCTGTAGTATGCCCAGGCATGATGGAGTTGTAGTTTTGCAACAGCTGGAGGGCCACGAGTTTGACATCCCTGCTGTACAGGGAAAAAAATCTAAGAACTTATCCCCCAGGATAGAGATTAGCATCTTATCAGTGGGGGTCTGACCCCAGAGTGATTGCTGCTCCATTCAACTCTATGGGACTGATGTAGACAGCTGAACGCTGTACTCGGCTTCTCTTCAGCTGTCCCATAAAGCACACTTGAGTGAGTGGAGTACAGTCATGCTGGGGTCTCTGGCACTGCATTCTTCTGATCAGTGGGGGTTTGACTGCTGGGTTACAGTAGTTCTTACTCCCTATCCTGTGGATAGGGGATACATTCCTTTGGTGGCACAACCCCTTTACTAGTGCTGCGGTCCCTTCATTATGATAATTTGTGAGGTCTTGACAGTCGGATGCCCACAGATCAGAAAAAAACTGCATATCGATTGTATGCCATCACTTGTTTTAGCGGCAAAAACCTCATCACTTGTTATGAGATAAAAGTAATCAAAATGCCTAAGGCCAGATCCTTTGATATCAATATTCGATGAACAAGTTAAGGGGTGGAAGGAGTCAACTGTTCAGCTGACAACAATCCATTGTCTATGCTCAGCTTTAGTAAGGGACCAGTAATCTAAATTTAGGGAAAATTTCCAAATTTACCTTTAGATACACACTTGACTGGGGTTAACATGTATTGCTTCCATGAGTAGGTGGTGTTAAGCTGTTGTGACATTTAGACTCATTTTATTGCAATCATCTGAAAGTGGTCTAATGTGGGACATGAATATCCACAAATATCTGCAGCTCTATTCATTGACCATTATTATAATAATTTAGATCAGAATAGAAATTTAAGAATGGTGACAGGTCTGGCTTACAACCATCAGGGCGTTAGCTGTTATTCAGCTCTGTCAAATACATTGACCGGAGAGACGTAATAGACAATGGAAGTGAAGGGAGAATTTCATTCATAAATGACTGCCACCACGGTCTGTCCGACGTCTGTTAAACAATTACAGACAGGAACAAAGGTTGTTTCCTTTCTGTCCTCTGCCAGCCCAGTGATCAATGCTGCCTGCGCTGATGAATTATATTTTCTTCTTCACATCAATATTTTCTCGTTGTATCCTGTAGAGTAGTCAGAGAGCTTGCCCAGCAAGAAGCAAATCTAGTGCCCTGGCATGGGTGGCTGTAGCAATCCAGATTTACCACCAACCCATCTGCCTAGAGCTATGCTGTAAACTTCATGTCTATCATGCCTCAGGAGCAATAAATCTAATCCTAAAGGCAATCTATTATACTACCCTATTAGCATGCTACTGGTCAAATTCAGTAGATTAATATTTTTAAAATGCACCAGGTGACTTTATCAGTATCATATTTTTATATTTTGCCCTCACCCAGGCCTAAGAAGATGTCCTACAAGAGGCTCCTCTCTCTTCTCCCCACCCTGCTCATTTTGACTGACAGATGTCTTCCTATCTGTGTTTAGGGAGAGATCCATCAATAGCATTCCTGTGTGCATGCAAATACCTGCACTTACACAACAGGCCAGGGTTACATGGGTTAAAGGTTAAAAGGGTTGTCCAGGTTCAGAGCTGAACCCGGACATATCCCCATTTTCACCCAGGCAGCCCCCCTGACTTGAGCATCGGAGCAGTTCATGCTCTGATGCTCTCCTTTGCCCTGGGCTAAATCGCACAGGGCAAAGGCATTTTCTGGAGTTCCAGTGACGAACCGGGCACTCCATAGGGCTGCCAGACAGAGGCTTCTGTCCAGCAGTGAGCTCGGTGACATCACCAGCACTGATGGGTGGGCTTTAGCGCTGCCCTAGCCTGTAAAACGGCTAGGGCAGTGCTAAAGCCCGTCCATCAGAGCCGGTGACATCACCGAACATACTGCTGGGCGGAAGCCTCCGCCTGGCAGTGTGTTATTGTAAATAAAAGAGCCCTTGCCCTGCGCGATCCAGCACAGGGCAAAGGAGAGCATCGGAACATGAAATGCTCCCATGCTAACATCAGGAGGAGGCTGCCTGGGTGAAATTTAGTGGAAGTAAGGTAAAATACATAAAAAAATAAATTACAGGGGTTTTCTGAGAGTAAGATACTGATGACCTTTTCTCAGGGGAGGTCATCAATATCTTGTCAGTGGGGGAGCGGCTCCCAGCATGGCCGCCGATCAAATGTTTGAAGAAGATGCAGTGCTCCAGAATGGACAGTGATGTCACGTTCATGGGTGACATGATCTAGGCACAGCCACTATACAGTGTCCAGCGCTGTGCTTTGTGCTGTGAGGAGGCAGCAGCTCTGTGGCCTTTTCAAACAGATGATCGTCAGGGTTGCCAGCAGTCGGATCCCCACCAAACAGGTATTGATGATCTGTCCTGAGGATAGGTCATTAATATTCTGCTCCGAGAAAAACCTTTTAATTATGTTTAGATATGTTTTGCTGAAACCAAGCTTAGGTGGATTACTGTCTCTCCTTAAAGAGTCCAACTGTGTATGGAGACAGTGGGATCGACCGATTATCGGTTTTACCAATATTATCGGCCGATATTCATGATTTTGAACGTTATCGGTATCTATGGTATTTTGCCGATATTCCGATAACATATGGGGAACAAGGATCGCGCTGCGTGACAGCGCTCTCAGTGTTCCCTCAGCAGCACAGGGGAGAAGGAAGCAGTGTCCCCCTCCCCCTGTGCTGCTGCTGCCGCTGAGAGGAGGGAGGACAAGAGGAGGGGCTGTGGCCACTGCGCCACCAATAAAGATACCTCTCTCATTAATTCATATACAGGAGGCGGGAGCTGGCTGCAGAATCACATAGCCGGCTCCTGACCTCTATGAGCAGTAGCTGCAATCTGCTGTAGTTAACCCCTCAGGTGCCACACCTGAGGGGTTAACTGCCGCGGATCGCAGCTACTGCTCATAGAGGTCGGGAGCTGGCTATGTGAGTCTGCAGCCAGCTCCAGTCTCCTGTATATGAATTAATGAGTTATCTTCATTGGTGGCGCCCCCCCAAACCCCAGTATTAATCATTGGTGGCGCAGTGCGCCCTCCCCACCCAAGTCCCCAGTATTAATCATTGGTGGCAGTGGCCACAGGGTCCCTTTTCCCCTCCTCCTCAGTGAGAGTTCCGATCGGAGCCCCAGCAGTATAAGCCTGGGGCTCCGATCTGTTACCATGGCAGCCAGGACGCTATTAAAGCCCTGGCTGCCATAGTCAGTTCCCTTACTGCTGTGTGCACAAAGCACAGAGCAGCAGGGACAGTGTGAGGTCCTTTTCACCCTGATAGACATGACAAGGCAAAATAGCCAATGGATATTTGACTTGAAACCTCTGCATTTTGGAAAATAATAATAATAATAATAATAAAAATGCAGTTTTTTATTAATATCTCTGTATTGTAAATAATATTGTACATGCCCATTCACATGGCACAAGGATAACACAACTGTTGTTCAGTTTTCTATCTTCTACACAGAATTACACTCAACTACTAGAAAGGTAGAGGGAAGGGCACCTTACAGTTACATAAAAGCAGGAGAGAAATGCCACCAGATGCCTTTTGTGCATCCGGCCTCCCCCCAACCATCCACGCTTTGACAGGTCTCGTAATTAGTACTTAAGTCAATAAGATTAGTACACCTATTCTTAAAACATGAGATCGTAGGGCACATAAGGACGTCTTAGTACATGACTGAAGAACTACGGGTCATTTACTATCCAGAAATATGCCTATATTAGGCGTATTTCTGGGACAGGTTGCGCCGCAATCTGCGACTTTTCCCCGCTCACCCCAAGTCTAAAAGGTGGGCGTGGCATGGGAAGGGCCGTCTCATTCATCATTTTCTAAAAAATGGTCTAAATGTAAGACAGCTAGGAAACTGGCTTACGTTTAGACTGCCGCAGGATACGCCAAAGTTATGTAGAGGCCTGGCGCCTCTTTATAACTTCTGCGGATCCACCGCCAGATATAGGGGTTATTAAGACTGACAACTAAAATGTCAGTCTTAATAAATGACCCCCTACATCTTTTTATAACCATTACATTTTAGAAAATAATTTTAAATCTGTGTTTAGTTCTATTTGTTGCAATATATTATATACTTACATACACTGTCATGAAGAAAAAGTTATATGAAATATAATACATACAAGGGTAGGGCCACACCAAATTAATCCTGATAGCTTTTACATCAATCAGTTATAGAATGAACTAAGAACAGTTTTAAAGCATCTTGTAAGTGAACTACAACAGACAGAGGCACAGGCATGGCCACCCGTCCATTTGGTCTTTCACTATCTGACATCTTTGCTTGCAGAACAAAGTGAGGTAAGAGTCCCAGATATTTATGGTATATTATATGGGAACAAAACCTTCAGATATTTATTAATATTAAAGGGGTTTTCCGAGATTTTTTTTACTGATGACCTCTCCTCTGGATAAGTCATCATTAAATGATTGGTGGGGGTCCAACACCCGGGACCCCTGCCGATTAGCTGTTTGAAAAGGCACCAGCACTCTTGTGAGAGCCATACTTCCTGATATTACTTTTAAACCTTTGCCCCTCTAATTTAAAACTATGTCCTCTTGTAGCAGTTTTTCTTCTTTTAAATATTCTCTCCTCTTTTACCTTGTTGATTCCCTTTATGTATTTAAAAGTTTCTATCATATCCCCTCTGTCTCGTCTTTCTTCCAAGCTATACATATTAAGGTCCTTTAATCTTTCCTGGTAAGTTTTATCCTGCAATCCATGTACTAGTTTAGTAGCTCTTCTCTGAACTCTCTCTAGAGTATCTATATCCTTCTGGAGATATGGCCTCCAGTACTGAGCACAATACTCCAAATGAGGTCTCACTAGTGCTCTGTAGAGCGGCATGAGCACCTCCCTCTTTCTACTGGTAATTCCTCACCCAAGCATTCTGCTAGCATTTCCTGCTGCTCTATGACATTGTCTGCCTACCTTTAAGTCTTCTGAAATAATGACCCCTAAATCCCTTTCCTCAGATACTGAGGTTAGGACTGTATCGCTAATTTTATATTCTGCTCTGGGGTTTTTACGCCCCAGGTGCATTATCTTGCACTTATCAACATAAAATTTTTGTTGCCAGATTTCTGACCATTCCTCTAGTTTTCCTAAATCCTTTTCCTGCCTTCTCAAAACAGCTGATCTGTGGGGGGTCTGGGTGTTGGACCCCCACTGATCAGATACTGATGACCTAGCCAGAGGATAGGTCAACAGTAAAAAAAAAAAAAATCTCGGAAAACCCCTTTAATTTGTCAAGATAAAGACTTCTACATGTAAGACAAAAGTGACCAGGTAATGTTTGCATGAACTATCGCTTTTATACACATTTAGGAGGTCACTCCTGCCTAGATAACTAGCACATAAGTCAGTTCCAGGTTTACTTTTAATAAGATCATTAGAGGGCAAATATTAACACATCCATCTCTGAGGCTTAAAGGGGTTATCCAGTTATTTTATTTTTAATCTCATCTTTCCTATAGTGGCGAGTCGTACAAGAATTGCATTATGATTCTTCTTTTTTTTTTTTATCATACTGGGCAAGTGCTTCGCTCCCTGGTCTAATTATGTTGCTTTGGGATCACATGCCATAGGTCACGTCATCCTGGAAGAACCCGTGACATAATTATACTAGGGAGTGCAGCAATTGCCTGGTAAGGTAACAAAATTAATTGATGGATAGCATTCCCTATGTAAGTGTGTATACAGACATAGGTGTCAATCACTGATAGATGTTCACGGGGGAGGTGCCATCATTAATAGCATTCTTTGTATAAGTGATAGCTGTACACAGGGGTGGTCTTAAAGGGAACCTGTCACTTTGAACATGGTGTCTGAGCTGAAGGTGGCATGTGATTGAGCAGGAGGAGCTGAGCAGATCGATATATAGTTTTATGGGAAAAGATTCGGCATAACTTATAATTTTCTCATTTAAATTTCTGCTCATTCCGGGCTTTGAAGCCAAGGAGGCGGTCCTATCAGTGATTGACAGCCTTCCCTCTATGACTGTGTATACAGAGAGAGCGGTCAATCACTGATAGGACCACCTCCTTGACATCAAAGCCCAGAATGAGCAGGAATATAAATGAATGAAATACAAGTCATACTGAACCTTTTCCCACAAAAATTTATAATCAATCTGCTCAGCTCCTACTGCTGTATTATATGCTGCCTGCAGACTGTACTGCATTTCGCGGTGACAATTCCACTTTAAAATGCACTGTGATTTACAATGGGTGCCTACAAATTGTAGCCGCCATATTTAAATACAGCGTAGCTGTACAGGATCTATATGGAATTAACTTCTTGCACATAAAATGGAGTGGCTGCGATATATTGGCTAAATGCAATGAAATGCCTGAGGCTTTTATATTCAATTAGCAGCCACTCAAATAACAGTAACAAGCGGAATCAAATTAAAGAGAAACCTGCCTGCTACTACATCTCATTGTCCCTTTATTAACAGAAACAGAGAGAAAATAAGATTTCTACAGGTAATTTATACCTGTTCAAGAGAAGGATTACACATAATGACAGGGCCTCCGTCAGGGGTGTACAGGGAGAACTGCCATCAGGCGGACCTAGTAAAAACTAACCTGTGGGTTGCCCCCAACCCCTTATCCACCTGTTGCTGAATGGCAGCTACAAGGTTGTAGCTAAAATGTAAAGGGTCTTATTTTATAGGATCCAACAGGGTGGCAATCATTTCACTAAACAATTTATCACATATTGTATATTTTTTTAATAATTAAATTTAGATACTGACACTGCATTTTATGTTTTTCTTTTTGTACATGATTACGGGGTTGGCCATCAGCTACTATTTGAACAACATTCAGAGATTTTCCTTTAGCATTTGAGTATTGTAAGTATGCTATATGACCTGTGTAGAGGGAGGTGGTGAGCTGTGATCACCACCTATTTTCAATCATGGATCCTCCGTTATTTGCCTTCAGCTTGTTATAGAGGTGTTCATTTTCAGTGTAATCCTACCTATGATGATAATGAGATGACTTCTTAGAAGTGATCTCTACAGAATAAGAAGTGTCAGTCTATTGTGAGGTTCAGTGGCCAGTGTTAAACTGTAGGATATCAGGACTTTTTTAATACATATAATGACATGGAAAATGTTAAAAGAAATCACCAAAAATTCTTAACAACGCATTAAAAACGATTACAAATAAGGAAACTGTCAGACCCTTTATGCTGCCTCATCTGAGGCTTATTTTAAATGATCTTGCAGGAACCCCCTAAAATGGACCCCCTGTATATATTTAACTTTATACTGTCTTTCCCCAGGGTAGGAGGTGCAGAGGTTGCACTAGTACCCAGTCCCTGGAGCCTGAGGAGAACTCTTTAGGTACCTGAATTGGCAGAGACGGATTGGCCATAGACCTTACAGGAAAATTTCCCAGTGGGCTGATTCCCCACTAAAAAACTCCTCTCTGCCACAACCCACATGTCCTCCTGAATTCAACTGCTCTGGCCCTCTTAAGTCCCCTGCTCCGAATCTTAATCAAAGAGAACTGGAGGACAAGGAGGACAGAAAATGATGGCCACCATAGAGGGACAGCTTTTGGGGCAATATATTGTGCTGCTCTGTTGTACATGGTTCTGGTGGGACGTTATTTATCGCTATGGTATTGCTGACCCTGCCTATTTGTGTTGCCCTGCCATCTGTGAATTTGGACCCTCCTACAACATGGGGCCACTTTTAGGATTTTTTTCCAGGGTCACTATAATTACCAATCCGCTCCAGTACACCATATATGAGGAATGACATAGAAGATACTCATACCAGATTGCTGTCAAATCAATTATTCCTACCTGTGAAAACGCAATTCCAAAAGCCACCCCGGCTATGATTCCCATGTTAGTTTCCATGAAGTCAGTGACCAGGTCATAGCAGCCCTGAAAACAAAAAAAGATTTATACAGATATAACCATAAACCGATACAAAAAGCTTCACTGGTAAGAATGCTTGCCTGAAATGTTATGGCCATTATTAAACTTTATTGAAGCTAAGGGTAGGAATTGTTGCAGAAGTTTTAGTGACTATTCCATCCATATGATTTTGGGCTTGTAAAAAAAATAAAAAATCTATGCATATGAGGAAGAAACAAACCCGTTCCAATGAATGGATTTTCAGTTGCAGAAAGTTCTGTATGTTAATACACTACTTCGTCCCTCACTGTCCGTACTCTACGAGACTGCTCACAACACTATAAATCACAAGGACATATTACACTTCTTAAAGGGCATCTGATTTGTACCTATGAAACTGGCTGACCTGTTGCATGTGCGCTTGGCAGCTGAACCCACCTGTGTTCATAGTGCCCGCATTGCTGAGAAAAATGATGTTTTAATATATGCAAATTAGCCTCTAGGAGCATTTGCAGAGAGGCTCTAGATCAGGGATGGCCAACCTGAGGCTCTCCAGCTGTTGCAAAACTACAACTCCCATTATGCCCGGACAGTCTACAGCTATCAGCCTACAGCAGGGCATGGTGGGAGCTGTAGTTTTACAACAGCTGGAGAGCCTGCTCTAGATGTAACGGCAATGTCCCCATTACTCCTAGAGGCACATATGACCATGGGACCAACACAGATGCCTTCAGCTTACAAGTGCACATGTAACAGCCAGTGTCATAGGTACAAATCTGCGGACAGATGCCTTTAACTATCTAATAAATCAACTCAAACATACTGAAAAATGTCAGATTTTTTACATATGGCCTTTTCCAAGTGTTTTATACTGATAACCTATCCTCAGGATAGGTCATCAGTATATGATTAGTGAGGGTCCGACAGCCGTCACCCGGACGATCAGCTGGTAGAACAGGCAGTGGCGCTCCAGTGACCGCCACAACCTCCTTGCAGCTTACTCTAGGTCAGTGATGTCACCTTCAACGGTCACATGGACCAGGTGCAGCTCGGTCCTATTTAAGTGAATGCGGCTGAGCTGCAATACCTAGCACAGCCGCTATCTAACGGACAGTGTTGTGCTGAGGAGGCCTCAGCACTCACCAGAGAACCACTGCCTCCTGAAACTGCTAATTTGGGGGTGCTGGAAGTTGGATTAAACACTCAGAAAACCTTTAATTTTAGAGTAGCAGTTGTGCATTACGGCCATCCTACTGTTATTGATTATGTACTATTACATCAAGGTATAAGAATGGAGTGTAGAGGGGCCAAAACAATGTACAGATGGGCCCTGCACGGGACCTCTTCTCTCTCCATTCGCCACCTGTATCCTGTTTAGGGTGCAGGGAATGAACCCTTACAGCAGAAAGAAAACAGAGTTCTTTGACATTCTGAAATGTTTAAACATCTATAAGCTGTAGGTTGTACATTTTACTGCAAATACAGTAGATACTTTAAGACCAAATAATAGGGGAAGACGACGCACCCTCTGATACACTTTAGTTGGAGCAATAGTCATGTTGCGCATATCTGATGGGTTGCAGTCGCTCATATTGGAGCAGCAGCTGGGTGGGATACCATGTTCTTGAAAATAAGCGCTGTTAGTCCAGTTGGTGTAGCTCTGAACTCCACAGCAACTCAACTGCAAAGAAAGAGAAAAATGATAAGTACATATGAAGCACTGAGATGCTAGGTGATTATGCCGATGAAGATGCCCACTACCACCTGAAAAGCAGCTTCCTGCTGTGCATAATGCCTCATGCACACGACTGTATGCATTTTGAGGTCTGCAAAATGCGGATCCGCAAAATACGGATGACGTCTGTGTGACGCCCATGCTGAATTTTTTTTCCGATGACCCATTGACTTTAATGGGTCAGCGGACCGGATTTTGCAGCAAAGAAAAGGACATGTTCTATCTTTTGCAGAACAGTCATATGTACGTGGAAAGCACTGAAAGATGATCTGTGTGCTTTCCGCATCTGTATGTCCGTTCTGCAAAAAGATAGAAGATGTCCTATACATCCATAGACACATTGAAGACAATGGGTGCACAAAAAAAAGTATGTGACAAGGATGTCATACAAATTTTGCGGATCCCTGTTTTGTAGACTGCTAAATACATACAGTTGTGTACTTGAGGCCTATGGGACTATTACAAAGCAAGGGAACCATATACCATTCTTTAAAACTCTAGAGTCAAACCTAGAGTCTTTTAAAAAAAAATATGATGGCAGGCGGGCACATGGGTACAACACAAATTCTTTTCAAAGGATGATTATTATTATTACACTGCACGAATGTCATGTTGTACACAATGTTCCAGGACATATATGGTTAATGGTAGTGGATATTATTTTTACAGTAGTAGAATTCCACTTTCAGCATATGTACATGTGGCTGTACCCGAATTCTCCTACCTATAGGATGAAATGCTCTTCCCTAATTGATACATTTGTACACACTTTATGGAAAAACATTCACTACATGTAGCTTGCAACTTACACTTTTTTGAACGTCATCAACTGCGCGACTTCTTTCATCATTCCCATCGTAGTTCTGGATAGCTTCGGTGTAAGTCCTAAGAAAAGTATCCTTGATCTATATGAAAGACAGAGGTATAACAGTGAATACTAAGATTCCGTTTAGATGGCCTCCAGTGTTCTCCCCATGATATACTCTCCCACTAGATGGCGCCCTGCAGCTCAGGAAGGAAAACACAGTGTCGTATCAAGTCACACAATGACATGGTTTGGTCTAAGAACTTTACGTTTGGCTCCAAGTACCAGTCTGGACCACAAATTGTAATATCTAGTTTTGAGGGAATGATAATATCTCCTACATTGTTTGCATCACGTTTCATATTGATGTCCGTTTATTGTGTATACCAGGAAAGCTCTAGTCTATAGGGTTACAACAGACAGAAATCCAGTAAATATATGTACACGTGAAGGAACCGTTTACTGTATACTTCATGGTGCATACATTAGGTAGATGCCATAGTCTCAGGTATTTCCAACAGTAAGCATGTTATTACTTTTACTAGATTAGAGATTTCTTATCTTTTTAAAACAGAATTTACATATAACCCGTTTTCCCAGTGAGATGGCGTTCCACAATTACAAATATTGAGAACTGTATCTCTTATTAGCTGCAGCGTGGGCATTGTGAGTTTTGGGGGATAGGTCCCCCCACACTCGCCCTCCTGCCGATGATTGACAGCTATCTCTCTATTAGTCTGTATAATGAGAAGGGTATGAATAAGGGAGGGCGGGCGAGGGTGTGCGGAGCCATCTCCACAGCTCATGAATATGAGGACTCCTTCTCATAATGCATTGGCTGCAACCAATGGTATCAGAAACATTATATACACAGAGAGACAGAGTTGGAATTGGAGTGCCTGTCACTACCGTATGCTGCCATCAGGGAAAGCAGCATAAATGTACTGACAGATTTCCTTTAAGTTTAAAGGGGTTGTCTGGAGGACAGGATGAGTTAAAAACTAAAAATAATCATTCCTCGCCGAAACCATTCTGACCCTGCTCTGGCGCTAGCTGCTCTCCACCTCCTGGAACTGGCTCAGAACACAGGAAATGGCTGTAAATGTCCACTCACTCACTCACTCACTAGCTGAGCGGGCATTTTCAGCCATTTCCCGTGTGTTGAGCCAGGACCTGGAAGTGAGGGGCGGCAGCGACCAAAGCAGCAGCGGGAACTCGGTGACATAATGATTATTGTCCCATTCTAGACCTTTTACAAGACTTTTGTCATCCCAGACAGCCCCTTCATTTATAACCTGCAACTGAATCTACCCAAAATACTCATTTTGGGCTATACGAGTAGAGGCGCATTTACACTATCCATAGAGCAGCCGATTGTCAGCTGCTCGGTAAGTGGAGGTGAAGTGCTGCATTTACATACAGCGATCTCCTTCATAGCATGAGGACAAGCGATGGATGCCGCTATTAGGCTCCATTCAGACGTCCGTAACGTGTTTTGCGGATCCACGGATACGCAAAACACGGACAGCGGCAATGTGCGTTCCACATTTTGCGGACCGCACATTGCCGGCACTAATAGAATATGCCTATTCTTGTCCGCAATTGCGGACAAGAATAGGACATGTTCTATTTTTTTCAGGAACGGAATTGCAGACCCGGAAGTGCGGGTCCGCAATTCTGTGTCAGGTCAGCACATCGTGCTGCCCCATAGAAATGAATAGGTCCGCGATTCCGTTCCGCAAAATGCGGACATGTGAATGGACCCTTAGATGTCATACAAAATCATTGCTCCTGGGCAGTAGACTGCTGTTTACACTGCACGATCTGCTGCCTGGGAATGATGATTGAGGGGCTGCACTTCCGATCATTTCAAATCAGCGTTTCGCTCGTTCATCGGGTGATCTGCGGCGCCTTTTGTTCCCGATAATCGTCCTGAATATTGGGCCGTGTAAATCTGGCTCAACGACCTGCCTTGCTTCTTAGCAGCCTCTGAGAAGACTTACCACAGTACTTACAGTACCTGACAACCGACTAGGGAGGAAGGCATAATTTTTATTTAAGGTGGAGCACTTTCTTTAAAGGTGTGTAATCAGTTTCACTTACCTCATGTCGAAACACAAAACCTGAGATTCCAGCAATCAGTTCAGCCAGGAATACCAAGGATAGAAACATTGCATACTGCAAGACACAAATGATGTTCAGATAAGGATTACCATCATCATTGAAGGAAACCAATATTAGAAGGTCACAAATGTAAAACCGCGGAGCGTCACCCGCTACAGTATACTGAATTCTGCAATGTGTGCCTAATGTTATTTTTTTTCTGGTGGAAAGACCAGTATCAAAATGTCGATTTTGCCTAAGCCTCTGTTCACATATGCATCATGGCTTCCGTTTACAATTCAAGCCACAACATTCTGCCCGATCTCTCATACAACACGTGATGGCAACTGATGGGCGCCACTGACTTCCAATAAGGTTTCTTGGGGATTTCCTAGGTTTTACTATAAAGAATCAATGAATGGACTACTATCCAGCCAATGAAATTTACAGAATTTGAAACTGAGGTATGTCGTCCGCCCAACTGGATTTCAACATGCCCAATCCACTTTTTTCAGGAGGTAAGCAGCTACCAGGCTGAATTCATTTTCCCTGTTTGAAATAAACATACATGTTCAACTGTTCCAAGCATACATATGTATGGGAAGTCAGGAGAGCAAGCATTCGCCTCAACATGGCTTGTTCTTGGGACAATGGAGGCTTTAAGCCAGTGGTTGCGAACCTATGGCACATGTGCCAGTGGGGGCACTCAGAGCCCTCTCTGGGCCGTGCGTAGAGTTGCCACCTGTGCACTATTACTAATGAGCGCTTCCATTATGGAGAACTCATTAGTACATCCCCTCCCCCTTATTTTGCTTGTGATGGAGCGCTTGTGATGTCCTGCACATCAAGTCAGCAGCGACTGTTCCCCGCGGCACAATTAAATGGATGAGCTGAGTTTTTAAAAAATGTTTTGCACAAGAGTAGGGAAGGGGGAATCAATAATACTGTGGCCTCTAAGGAGGGCATTATTAATACTGAGTGCCACTAATGGAGGAAAAATAATAATACTAGAGTGCACTAATGGGGGCATTAGTTTTACTGGGGGCACTAATGGGGGCCTTATTAATACTAGGAGGGCCACTAATGGAGGGAAATAATACTAGAGGGAACTAATGGGGGCATTAGTTTTACTGGAGGCCACTAATGGGAGGCCTTATTAATACTGGGGGCCACTAATGGGGCATTATTATTCCTGGGGGCCACTAATGAGGACCTTATTAATACTGGGGGCCACTAATGGGGGTCTTATCAATACTGGGGCCACTAATGAGGGCATTATCAATACTGGGGGCAACTACTGGGGCATTATTAATAATAGGGTAGGCCAACAGGGACATTATTTTCTGGGCCTATGTTAAGCCACGCCCCCACAGCTTAACTTGGCCGGTATTTTTCAGTATTCCGGTTACATTGCCGTGTTGGCACTTTGCGATAAATAAGTGGGTTTTGGGTTGCAGTTTGGGTACTGGTCTATAAAAGGTTCACGATCACTGCTTCAGGCTATTAAAAAGCTTGTTCTTAAGGTGGCCACACACATATTGAGTTGATCAAAATGGACGATTTCAACCAAAACCAATGTTCGTTGGTTGAAAATTACAGAAAATCTGCTACCAGTTATGCTGCTACAGCTCCAGTGAATGCTGAGGAGTCCTGATATTCATCAGTGAACACCTCTCCCTGTCCCCTTGCCAATGGTTGACAGCATTCTCTTGGAAAGATTTGGTGGGACCATGAATATCATCGACTCATCGGCACGCACTGGAGTGGTTTAATGTTTTAGCAAAACAGCCGGGTCAATTAACAAAAGTAACCCAGCATTTTATTAAGGGATCAGACACTAGTTTATGCAGCCATTAGAACACCATAAACTGCTGACAGATTCCCTTTAACAGCACACAATTGTTTTAGGCCTAACTGATGATAGCGCCCTTATAGATTGAAAAGAAGTCGGCTGATTTATTATTTTCGTCTGATAGTCTGACGACAGATCTTTTAATCAAAGGAAGATCATTTGAAAATGAACAATATTTCTTCCCATAAAGATCTATGGTCCATCGCCCGGTCTCATTGAACATGTATGGGCAGTCTGAACATCTGTAACGGCCAATATGGAGTAAAATGTGTATGGCCGTGTATGCGAAACGATGGTCCACCCGATGATTGTTCAACTGCTGATCAACCATCTTCTATCTAATGTGTATGGCCAGTGTCTCACTAGTGATTTTATCAGCTTCTGGCCATGTAAGATCACTTTATAATCAGCCTTGCATGAAAATATCACAGCTGGCTCTCTGCTGCAGCTCCCACACAATGTACTGACAAAAACTGCACAAATTAATTGCTCTATCAGTGCTGAAAAAACGAAGTGCTCGTCCTGTTCTGGCACACTATAAAAAGATATTTCTCCTGGGAGCGCCACGACTCAGAATATGATGGCTTGAGTTCCCTGAGCAGGGAGAAAATCTCTTTCCTTGGAATAAAGGCAAGAATATGAAGTTTCCCTCAGTATAATAAGTAACAATTAGAAATAACATAAGGGAAATTCAAGATAAGCTGGCAGCTGCGTCTCTGTACAGGTGTGCTGGTGGGAAAACCTTGACGCCTCTTGCACACGAACGTGCCGTGTTTTGCGGTCCGCAAAGAAGCCACCCGTGTGCCTTCCGCAATTTGCAGAACGGAACAGACGGTCCATTATAAAAAATGCCTATTCTTGTCCGCAAAACGGACAAACATAGGACATGATCTTTGCGGGGCCACGGAACGGAACAACGGATGCGGACAGCACTCGGATTGCTGTCGGCATCTTTTTCGGCCCCATTGAAGTGAATGGGTCCGCACCCAAGCGGCAAAAAATGCGGCTTGGATGCGGAACCAAGCCACGGTCGTGTGCAAAAGGCTTACAAGGCGAACAGTCACAGAATTCTGCATCGGGTGGCCATAAATATACACAGAAAGCGTCTAATAGTGGTGTGGGGTATCTACAAAGGTAACAAGTGCACATTTTACTTTATAGTGAAGCTTCACTTTAATTGTATACATTTTTGCATTTGAACAAATTTAGCCTAAAAAACAAAAGTACACAATGGGGATCATGTACAAAAATAATAGGAGATATTACCTAAAGAAAATCTATCAAATACAGGTGGTAGGACAGCAGATTTTGATATTCCTTTTCTTTATCACAGAGATTACTTGCTGAGCTCTGTATTTAGCTTTCTTTATTATTGTCTTAGATGAGCCGTTTTTTTAATAAATAAATAAAAAAAGCTTGCAGTTTGGCTTCTGTAGCCTCTATGTTCCACAGTACACAGCGAGCTGCAGAAAGGTGTTTTCTGATACATCTGTCTGAAGGCTTGGTCTCCAGAGCCTCTCTCTTCTTCTGAAGAAAACTTGGTGAACTTTCCTTCAGGAGAGGAAAGAGGGGGGCTGGAATACATCCGTCAGCCAGTCTGAAGAATTTCACTGTGAACATTATTCTAGAACTGACTATGCATAACCCCCATTTCCCAAAAAGTTGGGACGCTGTGTAAAATGTAAATAACATCAGAATGGAATGATCAGCAAATCTCATAGACCCAGATTTTATTTACAGTAGATGATTGAACAGGGAGACATTTTACCATGAAAATAAAATAACGCATCACAAAAAAATCCTAAATGTGCTATTTATTTTTCATGAAATGGTAAAATGTCTTACTTTTAACCTCTGCAGTGGCGTACCTCTAATAGAGGCAGACCATGCAGCGCTATGGGGCCCATGGAGGTAGGGGGCCCAGCGGTGCAGGGAAGCCCCACCTCCAATTACACTTACATAGCTAGTGGCAAAGGACCTGCAATGATGTCATAATCATGTGATCAGAGTCAGTAGTTTTACAGCTAAAGGACCTGCAATGATGTCATAATCATGTGATCACAGTCAGTAGTTTTACAGCTAAAGGACCTGCGATGATGTAATCATCATATTATCAGGGCAGGATGACAGAACTCAGGAGTGGAGAGGAAACATGTTGAACTGCTTGGGGAGGAGCTTCTGTGTGTGCCAGGAGGAGAGGTCAGAGGTGTCCTGGGATTGCCCATAACAGCCAAATAATGGGAGTTGTAGTTTTGTCCTACCGTATCCCACTCCATGTAATGTTCACCAATTCCCTACAATAATAATCTGGACATGCTGAGAATCGTAGTTCTCTCCTCTTATAATATCCACTGATGCTGTATAATAACAGTCTGGTAATGCTGGGAGTTGTAGTTCTGTCCTCTTATACCCTCTCCCTGTATTGTCAACTTGTGTTCAATAATAATAGCCTGGACATGCTGGGAGTTGTAGTTCTCTCCTATCCATGTATTGCCCACTCATTTTCAGTAATAAGGCCTGTTTCACACTGACGGCAGTATTTCCAGCAGAGAACATCCTGCCGGAGCAGGGATTGCTGGTGGTTACTGGAATGCCTGTCGGCCCATTTGTGAGAGCTTTGGAGGGCTGTTCTCTGCTGGAACTACTGCCAGCAGTGTGAAAGAAGCCTAAACTGGTGATGATGAGACTTGTAGTTCTCTTATCACCATGTTCTGCAGAAGCTAAGGTGTGCATTAGGCTTTGTTCACATTTGCGCTAGTGACGTTCGCTGTTCTGCTCTGTCATAGGAGAACAAAAACAAAAATCATTGTAGTGCCGGATCTGGTGCCTCCGGACATGGGGGGCCAATTCAGATTCTTGCTATGGGGCTTTTATGTATGCTGATATGTGTTCTATGATCTATTCTGAATAAAATCTTGGTCTATGAGATTTGCTGATCATTGCATTCTGATTTTATTTACAACTATTTTGGAACTGGGGTTATAAAACATAGAACCTGCAGAAGCCAAATGAAGTAAAGTTTTTAACAAAAACATTTTAGACCCAAAACCATCAAACTGTCTGTGGATTAAAACCAGGTATATTTCATGGGAATCAGTAGACTTCGTGTTTAATGTGTTCAGGTTAAATTGTGATGTCTCACATTAAGAAGCCACATTCCAGCAGATATAATACAAAGCTAAAAAATATCAAAGTACTACAAAGTGCAACATGGAATCAAAAGAAATGTCATTGAGATCCTAAAAGCTCCTTACCAGTTTCAGCATCCATGGGCTACCACGGCAAGTGGCAAAACATCCAAAGAGTCCGAAGACAATGATTGTAGTTCCGGTTCCGATGAGGACATAGGGAGCATTGGTGGAGTTTTCAGCAATGAGAGAGATATATGTTCCTAATGTAAGTTTTCCCCACACGCCAACAGCTAGAAGAATGACACCGGTAATCTGTAATACATAAACATTAAAAAATTTAATCAGTCTGCATGAATTGTACACACCATGGCACAGAAATTTTACTCATGCCAGCCTGAAAAAAATGGGGTCCTAAAATTTGACTTTTGCGAAAGTTGAGGGCCAGGAGTGAATATGTTTTCACTGCTTGGCCTGTCAGTCAAAGCGGTGGGGGTGCGGCACAGCACACAGGCAGTGGAGCTTCAGGGTGCAATGAAGTACAACGGCACCACCCTCATTGCACCTGGGGGTAATATGCATTCCACAAAGTTTTTTTCCGCCAGATTGCTGGCAACTATGGAGATGCCACAGATATCATGAGACTCTGCTGACAAGCGTGGATCTACAGTGGCCCACCGCTTTACCTACTGGTATGTGGTGACAGATTCCCTTTAACCCAGTCTATCACACTTTTTTGCCCACAAAGGTGCTCAAGAACATATATGATGTGGCTTTTTTTTATCATTATGTTGAGATTAAAGTCTTCAAAATAGTTTGAAAAGTAGGTACACTTCTGTTACCATACAGGGCCCTTGTTGTCAGGCCATCTATGAGATGAACATGTCTACAAACATACTGACACGTGGACCTTTTTTTGCGCATCTGGTCAAGAAGGGTCAGACGTGTTAATCTGCAAACATCCTCCCAACTGAAGGGCTACTTAGTTAAGAGCAAGATTCACCCAACGGGATTACCTTGGTATGGCATCAAAAGGCTGCATTAGACCTGCAGATGAAGCAGGTGATTGTCGGGAGGGAAGTGTTTATTTGTGGCAATTGCCTGCTTGCTAGCTAGCTATTACATGCAGCGATCTCCTCCAAAGTATGACCCCTAATGCTCGTCCCCATACCGGATAGTTGTTTGGCGGCAGCAGATCGTGATTAGACAGCACCATCAGCCGCCGGCGGCAAACAATGATTTTCAATCCTGTTGAAGGCTTTGGATTGCCTAATAAACTAGCTCGTTCATCGGGGAATCGGCGGCAGTATTACACTGCCAGATCACTGCTAACGAGTGTTACAACGAATGCTCATTAGCGATGATTTGCCCAACTATCTGCCGGTGTAATATACCCTTAACAGAAGCTCTAACAATAACCCTGGGTTCACACCTGAGCGTTTCTGAGACGCGCGTTTCACGCGTGTATTTGTCGCGCGTTTTTATGCGCGTTTGGGTGATTGACTGCAGTGTTGTCCAATGAGTCTATGGGTCAAAACGCGCGACAAACGCCCCAAAAAAAGCTCAAAAACTTGTTTATGCGTCGGGCGTAAAACGCTCAGGTGTGAACTTAGGGTAAGGGTTCTGTCTCCGACAAGGTCAACATCCCTGCCTCATTCACGCTGCTGCCCTGCCGAAAGCACTGACCTAGTTTTCACAGGCCGAACTCCAGTAGAGCGGTGGACACATTACACAGAATTACCTTTGGGGCAAAATCAAAGTGGAATATTACATTTGAAATGGAAACTATAACTAAAGAACGAAAAGCATGTCCATGAGTAGAAATCCATTTTTAGCTTTTGTTTGTCACACAGCGTATTGTTTATAGCATCGGACAATTACCGCCCACGTCATTTTTCTATTTGTTTCTAGGTAACGTGACCTGAACATCCTCGATTGGCCTCAACTTGGATGTTGGTTTGGATTTGATGTTTTTGCGACCTGTGACTGGTCTTGTGCTTACAATGTATTTATAAGCCCTCACCTCTCATCTGTGATCATTTTAGGACTCTGACAAAAGCTGAATGTTCAGAAATGTCCAGTAAAAAATAAAAACTCTGAGGAACTAAGGACATTTATAAGCATGTTATAAGCCAGGAGATTTTTTCATCTAATGAGAAATGTTCCTTCTTCAGTCTGGTAATTCTTTATTTTATTTTTTATTTCCTGACTGTTATGGACTGGACAAGTAAGGCTACTTTCACACTAGCGTTCGGGGCTCCGCTTGTGAGTTCCGTTTGAAGGCTCTCACAAGCGGCCCCGAACGCATCCATTCAGCCCTAATGCATTCTGAGTGGATACGGATCCGCTCAGAATGCATCAGTCTGGCAGCGTTTGGCCTCCGCTCCGCTCACCAGGCGGACACCTGAACACTGCTTGCAGCGTTCGGGTGTCCGCCTGGCCGTGCGGAGGCGTGCGGATCCGTCCAGACTTACAATGGAAGTCAATGGGGATGGATCAGTTTGAATTTGACACAATATGGCTCAATTTTCAAACGGATTCGTCCCCCATTGACTTTCAATGTAAAGTCTGGACGGATCCGTCTGAAGCTACTTTCACACTTAGAATTTTTTCTACAATATAATGCAGACGGATCCGTTCTGAACGGATCCCATCGTCTGCATTATACGAGCGGATCCGTCTGGGCAGACCCCAGACGGATCCGCTCTGAACGCAAGTGTGAAAGTAGCCTAATACCCAAAATGCATCACTACTTTGCAATGTGTTTTCTAATGGAACACGTTTTTTTAAAGAGCATCTGTCAGCAGTTTTGTACCTATGACACTGGCTGACATGTTGCATCTGTGTTGGTCCCATGTTCATATGTACCCACAATGCTGAGAAAAATAGTTTTTGTATATGCAAATGAGACTCTAGGAGCAACAGGGGCTCTCTCTACAACTGCTGCGCCCTCTGCATTTGTATTGGCACGGCCAGGTCTGATCATCTTTACACTGCCTAGCCCTGCCAGTTAAAGCACAGAGGGCACACTATTGCATAAAGAACTGAGGTTCTAGGTGTAATGGTAACGCCCCCGTTGCTCTTAGAGTCTCATTTGCATATATAACACACACATTTTCTCAGCAATGTGGGCACATATGACCATGGGACCAACACAGATGCCTTCAGCTGCCAGTTTCATAGGTACAAATCTGCCGACAGATACTCTTTAATACAATGGACTGAACTACAAATTGGATCTGCTCTAATCTGAGTAAGAATCTACTGCAGGGGTCACTTCAGTTGTTGTGAAATTATAACTCCCAGAATTCACCACTCACTTCTATGGCTGAATACTGGGAGTTGTAGTTTTACAACAGCTGGAGTGCCAGAGATTGCCGACCCTTGCTCTAACCTTACACTGAGAGGAGTCTTCACATTGGTTAGCTCTGCTCTGTATCCTGCTTCTAGATTTAGGAGCTTCTGGATCATGAGGCGTTTCTCTGTCAGATACAAGAAGCAGTGTATCTGGCAGCGGAGGAGACCTTTCACGGTCATTTGCAGGGACACATTCACATTATTGCTAAAGGTCTGCTATTAACAGTCAGACATTTATTTGCATTTTTCCCACTTCTAGTGCATTCGGTAATTACTCTGGAAATGCGGATGCGGACAGCACACTGTGTGCTGTCCGCATCCATTCCTGCCCCATAGAGAATGAATGGGCCCACATCCGTTCCGGATAATTGCGGAACGGGTGCGTACACATTCTACGGACTGTGTGAAAGGACCCTAATTATTCTGATCATTTTTTATGTATTACCAGGAAATTCATTTTATTTTCCACTGCCTCCTGATTACACACCTAATGGAGCATACACAATCAGTGGCCATTAACCAATAATCACCCTAGTGGGGCTGCATGCTGTGGTTTACGTTTATGTAAGCAGGCTCTATTGAGTCACATGGCATCACGTGCCGGCTGCCGGCAGGATAGAGGACTTACATCACGTTACCTCTCTTCTAGAAACAAGTCCGGAGTTATATGTGGACGGCAGGACACTGGTCTATAGGTGGGAAGGGATCACAGAGCTATGGCTTCTACAGCAGGCAGGCTATAGTCGGGACATTGGAAAGGATTACATCACATTTACACAATGGTATTTGCAATGTAAGCAGCTCTGTGCAATCACCTATTAAGCTGTTGGCATCTTTATCCTTATCTCACATAATTCATACTATAGAGGGCCACAACTGTGCAAAACCCTGAACACCCGGGCTGTGTATAAAGTCAATGTCCCCTTTCATGTGCTGCTTCACAACTTGGGGCTGTAGGTAGCCCCTATCTGCATAGCGTAGTACCAACAGTGTAGGTCAGAGCTGGTGAAGACCACCATATGGTTTAGTAGGTTGCCTGATGCCCAGGGCTTCAAGCAGGATAACACATTTTGGACAGGACCCTCTCCAGTTCTACTCCGTGCATTATTGGGGCATCAGGGCTGATACCCACCAGCTATCCAATCTGTATGGCTACCTAGAAAGGTAAGTTTGTGTTGAGAGACACTATCGGATACGACAGATGGTTGAGCCACGCTGAATATTAAAAGGGTAAAGGCCTATTAAAAAGCACACGTCATCTCTCCTGACATGTCTGTTTTGGCATCTCCCTTGTAGCAACAATTCTGAAAAACCTATTATTATACTCAGTGTTGTGCCATTTCTTTATTATTCCTGCTAGAAGTTATGAATGAATTGCTAGCAGTTTGCAAATAGGGTCCAGATGGGTGTTACCACTTTGTCTGGCATGATCTAATCAGTGCTGCCAACATTAGCCTGTTCAGGGGCACCAACCAACTGATAACAGCCATCGGGAACCTTCATTGCAAATTGCTAGTAATTCATTCATAACTTCTAGAAGGAATAATACAGGAATGGCACATCATTGAGTCATAAGAATAGATGCTCCAGAATTGTTATTACATGGGGAAGTAGTTACTACAACAGATATGTCAGGAAAGGTAACAGGTCCTCTTTAACGATATGATCAAATGATATGGCTTTTACCCCGGAGTTAACGTTTTTCCGGACTACAAGACACTTTTCCCCCCAAAAGTAAGTGAAAAGTGGCAGTGCGTCTTATGGTCCGAATTCTACTAAGTGCATAATGGAAGCAACCATCAGCATGCGGGAAGAAGGGTAGGGGGGGGGGGGGGGAATGAGAGGAGAGCTGCATTGGCTCTACTCACCGTCCCTGGTCTTCTTCCAGGCCCCGCTCTGCAGTGTATCCTAACGGCATACAGTGTCAGGACGTAGTGCATGTAGGCGTGCAATATGACCTGGCACTGTGCAACGTCAGGTCACAGTGCAGCGCGGGTCAGAAAAAGGTTCAGGGAACAGTGAGTGAATGGCAACACCGTCTGGAGCAAATGTTCTGAGGCTGATGGGGTCTGATCAGAGGCCTGATGGGGGTCTGATCTGAGGCTGATCGAGGTCTAGTCTGAGGCTGATGGGGTTTGATCAGAGGGTTGATAGGGGTGTGATATGAGGCTGATGGGGGTCTGATCTGAGGTTAATAGAGCTTGGGGGTCTAATCTGAGGTCTTATTCAGATTTGGTGTCCGATGAGGGTCTCATCTGAGGTCTTATGAAGAATGGGAGTCCGACGAGGACTACTCTGATGAAAAATATATTTTTTTCTTATTTTCCTCCTCCAAATCCTAGGTGCGTCTTATAGTTTGAAAAATACTGTAACTACCAGTATGGTTAACCCCAGCTCCAAGTTCTATTCTGTCCATGTTAAGGATTGATGGGCTGCAGGTTATTTACATATACAACACAAATCCCTGAATCACCAAGAGTGGGGAAGGAACAGCTATTGGCTTGTTCAGCCTACTGCTTACTACTAACGGTGCCTTCACATGCAGCAGATATTAAGGCTACTTTCACACTAGCGTTTTTGCTAGATCCAGCAGGGTTTAGCAAAAATTCTTCCTTTACTGATAATACAAACATCTGCATCCGTTATGAACAGATCTGGGTATATTATCTTTAACATACCCAAGACGGATCCATCATGAACTCCATTGAAAGTCAATGGAGGACAGATCGGTTTTCTATTGTGTCAGATTGTGTCAGAGAATACAGATCCATCCCCATTGCTCTCTAGTATGAGAACGGAACGGAATGCATTTTGGTGTATTCCATTCTGTTCAGTTACGTTTTGTCCCTATTGACAATGAATAGGGACAAAACGGAAGAGTTTTTTTCCGGTATTGAGACTCTAACTGATCTCAATACCGGAAAATACTAATGCTAGTCTGAAAGCAGCCTAAGGCCTCATGCACACGACTGTATTTTGTTTCCTTGTCCACTCAGTTTTTTTTGCTGATAGGATGCGGATCCATTCATTTAAATGGGTCTGCAAAAAATGTGCTGTCTGCATCAGTATGTCCGTTCCGTAGCCCCGCCCCCAAAAAAATTGTGCATGTCCTATTTTTTTTCTAGTTTGCGGACAAGGATAGGCATTATTACAATGGATCCGCCCCGAAAAAAAAAAAAAGGATTCCATATGGACGTCATCTGTGTTTTTTTTGCGGATCTGCAATTTGCGTACCGCAAAACACATATGGTCGTGTACATGAGGCCTAAGGCAGACAATTCTGAGACTGATAATCAGTTCCATTCATTTGAATAGGGCAGCAAGCACTTGGAATTCTGCAAAGCCCTTTAAGGTGAATGAAACAGATTTTCAATCGTGGAATTTTCTACCACAAAATCTTTCACCCTAAGGGTACTTTCACACTTGCGGCAGGACGGATCCGGCAGGCTGGTCTCCCTGTCGGATCCGTCCCTCCGCTGTTTCGCCGTATCGCCGCTCTATCCCCATTGACTATAATGGGGACGGGGCCTGAGCTCCGGCGCAGCACGGCGAAAGCCGCCGGACTAAAAAGTCGGACCTGCTTCAGTCTGCTGTATTTTAAAGCGCTCTTATTAATCAAATGGCACAATTGTGCCTAGACCTTGTAATATGCAAAATATTTGGTGCAATTTGAGGTATCTACTTTTAGAATAATCCACTGCACCTAGTTTGTCAAGGGGGTTGTAGCTTGAAAGGAAAGATGCGTGACCCAAGATGCAACATGTTTACCAAAAAGTTTGCATAAAATTATGCTGCCAGATTTCACCATATCCAGCATAGCTGGATACTGTTATTCACTTGCCGGACCCCTTTGACTACAACGGGATCTGACGGGGATCCAGAGGGCTTACAGTTTTCTATCCAGCCAAAACCCGGCACAAAAAACGGTAAGCGGCAGTATCTGGCTATGCTCGATACACTGAAATCCAGAAGGCCGTTCCTCTGCCACAACAGCCAGCCAGATTTAAAAAAGGGAGATCTGAAAGTAGCCATAAAGTTAGACAAAACTTTGTAGCCATGCGCCAAATTTAGCATCCGACATGAGCTACTGTGATAAAGTTGGCAGATCAGGTTGCCTGTGTAGGTTTACGCTGTCTGCATTTTAGACAGGATTAGTAAATCTGTCCCAATATGTTTTGTGCCATTTGGGCTAACAGGAGAGCAGCACAGTCTGATGACCGGTGACTCTTTAAAGACTTTTGACATAGTGTCTCTCAACACCATTTTTTATCAAACCACAATGTTTTTCGCTGCAGCAACAAGTTTGATAGATGGATCACAGTTTGAGACCGAGTGCTGACCTTGGAAAACTGTACCAGGGAAAAGCCACTCAACCCGCCAAGGATAATATAGCAGAGACTAGCAGAACGGCCAATATCAAGGCATCTGCTTTTGTCATTAAGCTTCTGATGTGGACTAATTTTCAACAAAACAATGTAAATTATAATAATGATACAAGCAATTTCCAGATAGAAGTAGTTACAATGAAAGTCATGGTGGCTAATTGTATTCTTAAAGGGATATACCAAGAACAAGTTAGTATTAAAGGGGTTTTCCATGCTAAAGATATTGGTGGCCTATAATCTGGACAGGTCATCAATATCACATCAGTAGGGGTCTAAGACCTCCACTAATCAGCTGTTTTGGGAAGCCGCTGTGCTGGAAACAGTGTACGGAGCTGGAAGCAGACAGCTCCGCACACTGTGTAGTGGCCACTCCAAGGTACTGCAGGTGAGCTGCAGTATGCCAATAACAGAAACTACACAGTGTACATTGTATAGTTTCCTGCACTGCAGCTGCCCAACACAGCTGATCAGTGGAGGTGCTGTATGCCGGACTCCACTGATCTGATACTGATGACCTATCCTGAGGATCGGGCAACTGCATCTGTAGCCTAGTCTGTCTGACCTATTAAACGATTCATACATACTTACTCCCCACTGCCCTGATCCTGCACACTGGCTTCTTTACTTACAGATGGGGCATAAAGATGGTCATCTTAGCTTCTGCAGCCAATCACTGGCTTCAGTGTTGATGTGTCCCCGGTGTGGAAGACCAGATCAGTGGGGAGCAGGTAGGTATGAATAATTCCATAGAGGAGGCAGGCTAGGGGGTCTTCACATCACTGAATTATTCCCAGAACACCCCTTTAAGGTTTATGCACGTGACGGCACAGGAATATATTATGGCCCGGTATAACCCAAAAATTATACAGAGCTGAAATACAGCACCCACAGACTCCTGTACGACCCTACCGCACCACCATACGCTTCTGCTATATCACAGTTTTATTCTTCCCTATAGAAGAAGTGCAGTGTGTGAAAGAGAAGGTTTGCTTAGACTGTTTTACACCGACACTAACTTTATAGTCATCAGCCTAAGGAAGAATATTTAAATTCACGTCACGGCTACTGATCCTAACTTAATCAAGTTCTGCATTTCACATCTAAAAAAAAATCTCTCCACTGCAGATGTCATCTCTTTCAATCACAAAGAGCCCCACTTTAGGAAGATAACAATAAAACGCAAATCCTTCACACCGTGTTTAAACTGACTTCTGCCCAAAACCTGCTAAGTGAATGATACCACAGTTCTTCTCTTTACTCTACACCTCTAGGACATTTTGTTTCTGTACCAACTCCATATCTCTGTGGGTCCACTGCCATTCCTAACATGCCTAAAGCTGGTCATAAACACCATGATAATTTAAAGGGGTATTCCAGCCCCCCCCCCCCCCAAAAAAAAATACATGGTAATGAAATGGTTAAAAAACAACGTAGCTGATACTCATTCAGCCCCTGCTGCTGGTGTTCCAGTAGTGCCCAGATCCACTTATTGCTGACATCTCAACGAAAGAAAATCATGGTGTCGTGGTGGAACGCCGGTCGGCCAGTCTCTGGAGGCCAGTCATCACTGCTGCCAGTGATTGGCTGAGCAACATTCCAAGTCATTTCCTGCCGTGTCGAGACAGGAGCAGGAAGAGGAGCGTTGAGGCGAGTATAATCGTGTCTTTAATATTTACCCATTTCCTGGCCATCAAAGATCTTTTTTTCTACTAGAATATCTCCTTAATAACTTCTCATTCTAACATTATATGATGCAGTTTAAGTACATTAGGGGTCATGTATTCATGTTCTAACATAGAAGAGTTGTAAATTATGTAGCAAGCACTGTTTTGCAACAAAATGTATGACTTTTTAGCTTTTTCAGACACCCTTGCTACTTTCCCAAAAAGTTGGAGGGGTGTGGGCAGGAGAAGGCTGGCTGTGGGTGGGAGCTCCTCGGCCCGATTCATTTAACAACTCCAACTCTTGGGTGGAATAGCTGTCTATTCTGGAGGACAGACAGCAGAAAATGTGACAAATGTATTAATAAATTGGTCGGATCTTCTGCGTATAACATGCCAGTCTTTAGTAAATAGCTCCGAAATGGCTCACTACAGCACAAGTCTTTTGTTATGGCAGCGCAGGCTGCGGCCTACTGTGGGACCGCAGATTCCTGTAATAGCACAATTCAGCACATATAGCCAGCTCCATGACTTTAGCCAGAGGCTGTATTTTTAGTTTTTGCCAGGAGTAACCCTTTAAGATGGAAGAATCCAGCTACAAATTGCCATTTACTAAGCAGCTTTGATATGGTTTGGCATGAAAAACCAAACCAGAATGGCTTGGGATGGAGATCAAGAATGATCTTGTGGTCACAGGGACACTTCCAAGAGGCCTGGGGTTGTAGAATACAGACAGATAAGTATGTAGACACTTGGCTGTAGCGGGAACGTGGTCTACAGACTGGTCTTTTCTGTAGGAAATCCATCCTGGAGGCCAAGATGCAGGCTACAGTGTGTGTACAAATCAAACATTAATACTTAAGGCTACGTGCACACAACAGTGAAGTTTTAAGAACAGTGGTTGTCTATGGGGTTATTTACACAGAAGTTCTTTTGGCGGCCAGTGAATAACGGACGTCAAAAAATAGAACATGGTCTACTTGTCTGTGTTCACTGACCGACAGCCTCCATACAACTGAATAGGACTGTTTTTAGCGTCCGTTTAAGAAAGGCATGAGTGAAAAAACGTCCAGTATATCCATGCAGCCTAAGAGCGATAATCAAAATGACAATCCTAAAAGAGCAAAGTCATAAATCACGTTCCTAGAAGAATCCATTCACTTGCAATGCAGCCCGAACACCACAAATATCTTATGACATGTAATAATGCAGGGGTCAGCAATCCCCTGGCAGTCCAGCTGTTGTGAAACTACAACACCCAGCATGCACACCTGCACATGCTCGGGCTGTTCACAAAATTCCCATAGGACGTGAGAGAATGCTGGGAGTTGTAGGGCCGCAAAAATAGCTAAACGGACACAGGAAAAAAAAAATACATCTGTGTGCATAAGCGCTTAAGGCTGCTCAGTAAAGCCTCATTCACAGGTCAAGTGTTTCACGGATGTGTGCTGCGAGTGTTCTTCACGGACAGCACACGTCCCCATTAATTTTCATGTGCATATTCAGACATCAGTATTTTAGCACAGTCCGTGAGTCAGTGTTTTTAGCATGGATTCCTGCTTTATTTTGTCCATGTTCACGGATCCATCACATCCATTATAGTCTATGGGTCCGTGAAAACCACAGATTTAACACGGATGCCATCCATGTGGCATCTGTGTTTCACGGATCATTAGGAAGAGAGGCTTTGAAAATTATTTTTCAGCTGTTCAGTGTCAGTGAAACACGGATGCAACACGGACAGCAAAAAACGGACACACGGACCCAACATAGATCCTTCACGGACAGCTTCACGGATGCATCACTGACCACCTGCTCACGGATTTGAGCACGGACGTGTGAATGAGGCTTAACAGAGGTGCTGCGCTTGGCCGGTCTCCACATCCAGCGCTCATATACAATGTTTTTTAGGAAGTTTTCTTAGCTTCTTATTGGAAGTCACTTTTTGTGCAGTCAGCTTTGTCCAGATATTGTGCCGAGCGTTAAATTAAAGTTTCCTCACAGAAAAATGCACAGAATACAAAATTTATTGATACCTACTATCATAGGAACAAATGTGTAATAACATTCTCCTGTTGTTATTGTTTCCACCTGAAAAACTAGATTAATAAAAAAAAAAAAAGGGTATTGTGTGCCATGTGGGCTTCCATTTTTCTTCCCCACATGGGTGACAAGCACAGCATAGAGTAGAGTAAAGGTATAGCACCATATAAGAATTCAAGCCGTACATCAGCCAGGATTTCACTGTACTAATAACCTTTTTCCAAGGGGGGAGGGGGGGGGGGGGGGACCCTGAAAACGTTTATGTTCGGTTCACATTAGCTTCATGAAGCCAATACAAAATGGGGTCTGTCAGGTTTCCATTGGGGTTCATCAGATCTCCTGAATTATCCATTTTGGTAAATACTACTATTCTTCATGAAATTATTCTGGAAACATCTTTATTACCATATTTCCACCTAGTTTATGAATAAATTGATCTGTCCAATCACGGTTCATAGTGTCGGGACATGCCCCTGACAAGGGGAATGAAGAACCAGGAACAGCACTACATACAGTTAGGAGAGAGTGCCATTTCATGGTGATTAGAAGTGTTTACCGAAATACACAGGAGAGGGGACTGTCCTTGGGAAAGCTGGTTCAGTGTGGGGTGGTGTGAAATAAATCACTGGCCTCAGCGGTCACGTGTGCCTATTGTGGTTATTCCAACCTCTGCCACGAATGGCCAAGATGGGACAACCCTTTTAAAGCACTACTATCCTGCTTCCCATTTATAATAGAAGCCTTGACTGTGCCAGATCCAGGGTGGATAAAAATCAATGATTTAAAAAACAAACAAAAAAAAAAAGTTTTTTTTTTAAATTTAAATCAGATTTTTTTTAGATAAAATGCTTTTTGAGGAAAATATATTACCATCCAAAGGTTATTCCATCATGAAATAAAGATTCGTTTTTTAAATTTGTAGAATAAGGCTGTACAGTGATCACTCAAGATACAATGGCCTCAGGATACAATATTTTCAACATACAATGGTCTTTTCTGACCCATCTTAAGTTGAAACCAGACTCAGCATACAATGTCTCAGACTCAGACTCAACGAATCTTGTCCACTTCTCTGGTAATATAGCTGTATTAGTAGCTAGTTAGCAGCTATTCCTGACTGTTATATGTAAAGACTTGTTTTATCTGTCTTAGTTATCTGCTTATTTTTCTTAAATCTTAATTTTCTCTCATCTTGGATGACATTTTGGGGCTGTGAAACCAATTACTCAAATTACAATGGTTTCATCATACAATGGTTGTCCTGGAACCAATTAATATTGTAACTTGAGGGACCACTGTATATGTTTAATTGTTTTGGTAAATAAATTCCATTAATCCAGTCACAATGTCATGCTCTTTCAGAGGTTTTTGTAAGATTATTGGGCAGTTTTCCTGCCTACAAGATAATTCCAAATATACGCAGAGCGAACAAACGCCCGGTATAGTCGCTGTTCTAGAGCAATTACGTATTTTAAACCAAAACTGGACTCAGAACAGCTAAGTTTGAACAAGTACAAAAACTTTTTTTATTGAACTTACAATGATAAAAATGTACATATCCATACATATAAATGAGCAGCACAATGCCACACAGGATAACGTTAATTGGTCTGTTGTAAAACAAATCACAATAGACAATCCCAAACCGTGCAGAGTATATTCTTACACGGCTAACAGTCAATACAATGTAAAGTGCATAGTGCAAATTGTAAACAGTGACTAGGGGAGAATACAAAAATCGATACAGACCAAGTCCTCCTGGATCCCTACACGTGTTTCGCAATTACGTATTTTAAACCAATACGAAAAGGAGTTTGATTTGATGTATAAATGAATCACAGGTGCCCAGTTGAGCACCTGTGATTCTCTACTCGCTCCTCTTCCATTTTGCTCCATTTTCTCCCGATATCACACATCTTCACTCCTCTCGCGCAGGCGGACCTCCTCAGGTGGTAATGTAAGGGCTGGCTTTACAATGAACTGCACAAGATTTCAGAGCGGATATGAGGAGAGGAAGATGTCAATCAGGAACATGGGGAGAAGTTTAGCATGGTCAAAAGTGCTGACAGACTCCCTTTAAACTGACCATACACTTACAGTATCTGTCGGCAGCACGCTCACATGCAGGTACTTCCTTATTCCTTGGAGTAGTAACCAAAACTTGTCTTGATCTGCATCTCAGTACTTTAGAAATGGACCCACTTGCTCCAAATAACCACTTAAAGGGTTATGGCCATCTGGGCATTTATGGCATATGCACATGATATGCTACTAATGTCCAATAGGTGCAGTGTCACCTTCCGGACTCCAAACGTATCTCCAAAATGAGGAGTTCCACCAATATCCGTCTTGCAGCTGCAAGGTAAGGTAGACAAGCATGCCCAGCTCGCTCCATTCACTTCTGGAGTCCTAAGAACAGCCAAGTCAGCATCTATTGGAAATCCCCAAAATGTCCAACTGGGAATAACCCTTTAATTTCACAAGATCGTCTATTTACAGGGCTTTTACAACTATGGACTTCTATAGCATATACACTGGACATGAATAAAAGTCTGATCAGTAGGTGTCCGAAGAACATGGACTCCCCCACTGATCTGGAGACGATGTATCTGCGAGAGGTATAGAAACGGAAACAGCCAGCAATCCTTATTAATTCATGGAAAGCCAGCAACACTTCATGATCATCAGTTAGCAAATTTCTTGTTTCAAATTTAAAAAAAATTAACACATGGAACAAATGATGATTTTGTATTCATGGCAGTCTCTTCCTGCACTGCATAATTCAGATCCAACACCTAATATACAACATGAATGCAAACATTAGCGCTAACAGCTAAGCGTGAATACTGAGCGACGAGACAGGCGTGCCTGCGCACTTTACCGAAAGGAATATATGCAAATACAGGGCCGTCTGCTTCCCGCATCCTAAACGCTAGTCTTTATAACATTATTATGGCTCTTATTCAAAGGCAAAAGATTAAAATGTTTTAAACTGATGATTTTCCAAAAGGCACCGACAAGGAGGAAGGGTTCAATGAGGTCCTGCAGTTAATGAACAGTGAAAATGCCAATATCATGGTTAAATGGACTTAGCACAGGAATCAGAAGTGGAGGAAGACTAGGAAGGCAGGGAAATAGCAATAACCTTTGATGTGTCATGGTACTACAGTCCCAGCTAAAAATGAAGAAAAAACTATGGCTGGGCCTCCACACCTTATCACAACAGTGTGAGTCCATAAGAATACACTGAGGTTCTATATACACTCAGATTGAACCCTACGTTTGGCATTAGCATATATGTACAGAGTGGGGAGAATGAGAGTGGTATTTGTGGCTCTAAAGCAGGCATCCTCAAACTGCGGCCCTCCAGCTGTTGCAAAACTACAACTCCCAGCATGCCCGAACAGCCTACAGCAGGGCATTGTGGGAGTTGTAATTTTACAACAGCTGGAGGGCCGCAGTTTGAGGATGCCTGCTCTAAAGCGTGGTGGCAGGACTCTCAGATCACAGAGATGATCACCACTTCTGAACTCATCTTTTCTTCCCTCAGATCACACCCTGGCACTGAGGGTCCTGCCTGGTGGTAGTTGGGGTCCCCTTGATGGTAGATGTTCAGCAGGACCAACAGATATTGGAGACAAGCATCAGGCCCATTAGTTGTAATAAATAAAGTCTCTCTTTACTAAGTTGATGATAGGGCTTGTAGTACAAAAAGCAGCAAAAAGGCACAGTTCTGCAGTATGTCACATATATATATAGCAGCGTATGGACGGTGCCCCTGCCAATAGAAATTCATGACAGTCACTCAGAATGGGCTCAGCTTAGGCCAGTGGTCCGCAAACCGCGGCTCGCGAGCCACAAGCGGCTCTTTAGCCCCTTGAATGCGGCTCTTACAGGGGCCCCCCCAGCGCCGGCCCGCAATACTAGCGTTGCTATGTTTTATAACTCCGCTACGCTAAGCGCAGCTTAGGGGAAGCCCCGCCAGCGGCCGCTCTGCCTGTTTCTTTAAGAGACTCGAGCGGTGGCTGTGAGTGAGAGCGTGCCGCCGCACAGGCAGGCACGTCTTCAGACGTTGCCACAGCTCCGCTCCCACAGCAGAGATGAAGAAGGAGCGAGCAGCCCTGGTTCTGTTTTTTGGACTGAAGAAATGTGCATTGGATTGGGGGGGAAGGCAGTCATGAGAGAGATGTCTGCACTGGCACTACTGGAGAAAAGTGCCATGGGGCCACCCTGGTGATGTTTGAACTGGAGAAATGTGCATGGGGGGGGGGGGGGGGGGAGTCATGAGAGCGATGTGACAGAACCAGGGCGGCCCCATGGCACATTTCTCCAGCAGCGCCAGCACATGCACAGACATCTCTCTCATGACTCTTGAGTCATTCACAGTCAGATTCATGAGATAGATGTCTGTGCATGTGCTGGCACTGCTGGAGAAATGTGCCATGGGGCTGTGGCCGCCCTGGTTCTGTTTGGACTGGAGAAATGTGCGTGGGGGGGGGGGCCTTATTGTTTTTCGCCCCAGGGCCCCATTTAACCTAGCAAAGCTGGAGAGGGCGTGTACATCTCATATCACCCATATTTCCTCCCACTATTATGAACCTCCTCTTTCCAAACGTCGGAACGTACTGCGTCACAACAGGAAGTCACGAGGGTAGTGAAAGTTCCCTGGTAGGGAAAAGATTTGGCTCTTAAAAGAAATTTCAATCGCGGTTTTGTTAATATTTGGCTCAGTTGACTAAAAAGTTTGCCCACCACTGGCTTAGGCTACTTCACATGTCAAAACCCGGAGGAAAACGCTTCAGTTCTGTCCCCATTCATTGTCAATGGGAACAAAACTGAACAAACCGGAACGGAGTGCACCAGAATGCGATCTGTTTCGGTTTGTGGCTTCCCCATACCGGACAGTAAACCACTGCAAGCATGCTGGATCCAAAATAAAAAAACATGTAAGTCAAAGATGCCGGATCTGGCGTCCATTGACTTACAACGGTTTTAGTGCCGGATGCAATATGTATTTGATATAATACAACCGGATGCGCTCTGTAAGGATGCAGTCGGCTGTATTATTCAAACAGAGGCGTTTTCCTCTGGTTTTGAGATCCTCTGCCGGATGTGGTTCATCAGGACCTGTGATTTTTAATAAATGAAAAGTTTGCTTGTTTTTGTCTTCATTTCCATTTCTTTTTACACTACACGATACACATGTTGTGTTAATTAGAACCTATTTGTGTTTTGTTCATTATTATAATATCCTATAGTTAACTACAAGGGCTTTTTCGCTGGAGGTTTGTATGTTTGCTTTAGCGAGGGGCAATTATAAACCATCAGAATGTGAATTAATGGCAGTGTGCGGTAAACCTTTACAAGTAAACACAATTATCGCTTACTAGGAGAAGTGTGGGAGGAATGCCGAGAACGTCACTGTACACAACCAGTCTGGCATCATGGTAGGAATGGCCTTGCTGGATGAAAAGCACTTACTTGCTACAAACCTCAGCTTTCTGCCAGATCTAGGGATTGACACATGATATGAATGAGGATATGGATGAGGACGACGTTTTCATGTCTTGTGACCGAGAAGAATGTGGCACATCTCTCATAACCCCTTCCGACTGACCTTGTGCTTTTAATAACTGTAAACAGTCAGTTCAGGAACCAGCCACATTCCTGCAATAAGATGTTCTGGAAATACAGGGTTAGGTTAGCTTCACACTAGCGGCAAGGTCATACTTTTATTCTGGCCGCCTCTCGGCATATTTGCCGTGCTACCGTCGGAACTCCGGCCGCCCCCATTATAGTCATCGTAGTCCGGGGGCACGCATTCCCTAGCGGCAGCACGGATCCGACAGGCTGTTCACCCGCCGGAACAGCTTGCCGGAACCATTCGTTTCAATGAATTTGCAAAAAAAAAAAAAAAAAAAAAAACGGAAGGTACTCCATATGCCTTCCATTTCCGTATTTCCGTTCATTACAGACAAGGATAGTACTGTTCTATTAGGGCCCAGCTGTTCCGTTCCGCAAAATATGGAATGCACACGCATGTCATCTGTATTTTTTGCAGATCGATTTTTTACGGACTGCGAAACCATACGGTTGTGTGCAGGAGGCCTTAAGCAGTTTAGGCCCTGAGTGGTTTACCTTGGGGTCATATAACCAATGTTTATTATTTATTTAGTAAACATAGATGTGCTTTTGTATTGCTCATTGTCGGTGCTCTTGTGATGTCATTCAGAATTTACCCAAAACACACTTAAAGGGGATTTCCAGGATTTTGATACTGATCCTCTGGATAGGTCATCAGTATCTGATCAGTGGGGGTCCGACACCCGGGACCAAGCACATCATCGTACATAGTATAGCAGCTGTGCTTGGTATTGTGCTGAGCCCCATTAACTTCAATGGGGCCGAGCTGCGATACCAAGCACAGCCACTATACAATGTACGGCGCTATGAGAAGGCAGCGGCACTCACCGGTGCCTTCTCAAACAGCTGATCGGTGGGGGTCCTGGGGGACCCACAACGATCATATACTGATGATGTATCCTGAGGATAGGTCATCAGTATCAAATTCCCCCAAAAAAAACATTTAACCTTTGAGGTTGGTTTGGCTGGCCGGACACTAAGCGTCATTGTTGTGATCCAGGGACCAGAAAATTGCTCCACATGATTTCTGCAGCAGCACATTAAACCATTCTATGAAAAATGAATAGACCCACAAGGCCCACCACAGAGACTGTTCTTAAACAAGTTCGCATTGGTATTTAAGATGGATTGGGTTGAAGCAACTGTTCAAATATGGGAAAGTTTCATGGCTATTCTTCCGGACCACTTTCAGCATAAAGTCAAAGATTTCGTCACACACGTTACCTGGAAAGTGAAATAGAGGGTTACCCTCCATTTTGAGTCCACTTTCCCTCCTTTCCTTTTCCTTGTTTTCTTTGTAACATAGCTTGTTCTCTGTATCAATTATGTACAAATGGGGAAATTATTGGGAATGTGCATTTGTCTGAAAGTTCGTCCCTGGACATTTTCCCTTTCCTTGGCCCATATAAAAGGGCCTTAAAGAGGTTATCCTGGAACCTTATCCTCTGGATAGGTGATCAATATCGGTCCGACATCCAGGACCCCTGCCGATCAGCTATTAGAAGAGGCCGGCCCTTCATGAGTGCCATGTGATGTCCATGTACATGGCCTAATTGCAGCTCAGCCCCACTTAAGTCAATGGGTCTGAGCTGCAATACCAATCACAGCCACTACACAGTGTATGGCACTATGCTTGGAAAGCTGCACCCAGAAACATCTGATCCTGAGGATCGGTCATTATTATTAATTCCTGGATAACCCATAAAGTTTCTCTCTCTGGCAGTTCATCTATAGTCCTTTGCTAAACTCTAGTAATTTAAATTCAATTCCAGTTTAAATTCAATTCCAGTTTTCAGCTTAGTTTGTTTCAGGAGAGGTCAGAGTGCGGCTTCAGATGGAGCCATCAGAGAGCTCATCTGATGGATCTATCACAGAATGGCACTGAGCACTTTGCATTGCAGCATGCATCCTGTACATAGAAACAGCAGAAGGCAAACAGTAGAACATGTTTAATGAAAACCAAGTGCAAATCTTTATTTTTTTGTAAAATACATATATGGCAATAAAAATGAGTTCATACGTGTCCATAGCCTTTAAGGTTGCAGTAATGTCATAATTACACTTCGATTCACTAAAAATCACCACTGAGGCCATAGAGAAAAAAAATCTTTTTCGGAACCTTATCACCAGTGACCCAAGCCACCACCCTCTAGAATGGTAATACACAAAGAGATTGCTTTAAGGGCATATTACGACTTTTGCAGCTAATTTTACCATCATTATTGGAAAATTAAAAGGATTTTATAATATGTAAGGCCTCTTGCACACAATGCACGAACACCCACCGTGGTGCAGCCGCAGCGGATCACTGACCCCCTCACTTTAATGGGTCCGCGATTTGGCCGTTCCGCAAAAAGATAGAACATGTCCTATCTTTTACGGGACGAAACCCTGCGGAACCACTTCGTAGCGCTTCCGCAGGGTTCCGTTCCACACCATTCCGCATGTCCGGATTTGCGGACCCATTGAAGTGAACGGGTACGCATCCGTGATGCGGAATGCACACAGAACGGTGCCCGTGTATTGCGGAATACGGCCACATTCGTGTGCAATAAGCCTAAGTGTATCGTAAAGGGGTTATCCCACAAAAAGTATCTGGGACCCCCACTGATCCCAAGAATGGAGGGTCTCCTAGGAGTGGTAGTGTGCACGTTCATCCACCTCTCCATTCACATCTATGGCATTGAGAGAGCACTATATACATCAGTCCCATAGAGGAGAACAAGTGCATATCGCTCAATTCAGAGAAGAGACTAATGGAACCTCCATTCTCAGGATCGCAGGAGATCCCAGTGACTGGATTCCCAACAATCCAACATTTATCATCAAACTGTGGATAGGAGACAAATACTTTTTGTAGGATAATCCCATTTAACAGAAACCCCCATAAACTACCATAATAGCTGAATATGATACAGGACACTGAGCTCGAATCCGTAATTCATATCTTTATATTCACTGCAGTATTTCGGAGCGGCCGCTACACTTTGACCCGGGCTATGCTTCATGTTCTTTTCAAAGTGCTACTTCCAGCACCATAGACTGGGTGTGAGGTGTCGGGCCCCCAAAGATAGGATATTCATGACCTATACTGAGGATAGGTCATCAATATCAGGAGCCCTTTAAAAGGGAAACTCGCTGCTTAATGTTCTCTATATTTACTTGCAAAATATGACTAACTACATTTTTTTTTTTCAAGAAAAACACGTTTTTGGTGTTAAAAACATAATTTTTCCGATGTGGGGGTTGAAAGCAAGACATTTGCTATACATATGTATTTCTTAGAAATTTGAAAAGAAAAACAAAGGCTGGTTATTCTTGTTTTACCTTTGTTGTATGAATGATAACAATGCATGAAAAAGGAATAATGTTCTACAAACCCTAGCATCTGAAACGGTTGCACTGGCATAAACTCCAATGCTAATGAGCACTCCGAATCTCATGATATATTTATGGAGTATTTATTACCGCGCTCCTCTCTCGGAGGTGTGCAATGGAAACAACGTACACAGAAAAATGAAAGATCTTCATAGTATATTCCATACAAAATGGTGTCAGTAGACTAGGTGATCCGCGAGACAGAATGGACATTTGCATTTAGCAAGGATCCAATGTAGTAGCCAGATAATGACCCACATGTTCACATGTGGTCACAACTGGGACTTTCCACTTCTGGACCTCTCCAATTCTACTACTATAATGAAAGGAATACAGATATGCAGTTTTTGGGACCAATGTGCTATATGTTGTATATCTAATACATGGATGAATGAATCCCAGGATTCAGCCAGCTGATGTGCCTAGACATGGTGTTAATGGGACCTAGTTATTTTTTTGTTTTCCATTGAGGTCTGTAAAAATTCTTATGACTCATCTTTAAAAAAAAAAATCCTGAGGTTTAAGTTTCCAGCCACTGCTTCAGATGTCACAGGGACACGGGTAGTATGGCCAGGCAATGAATACTAAGAGGTCCCGGGTGCCAGGCCAATCACACTGCTCAGCCATCTGGCAGCCGAAGACATCTATGTTGGCCCTGTGTTCATATGTGCCCGCATTGCTGAGAAAAATTATGTTTTAATTAGGGGTGCACCGAAATATTTTCGGCCGAAAATGGGCCTAATCCATTTAGGCCGATATTGGTACATATCGGCAGAAAATATGGTTGGTTATATACAGGGCTTTTTTTCTGGCGGAACGCACCGGAACGGCGTTCCGCCACCTTTTGACATCGCAGCCTGCCATGCTCCAGCATCGCAGGCTGCGATGTATCAGCGGGGAGGGACTGGGAGGAGGAGCTGGGGGCCGGTGCGGTCACTGTGCTCCGACCCCCAGCTCCAGTAGTTATAAAATGTGTACAATTAATAAGGATTCTATTCATGAGGCCCCCTCTGCAGTAGAACATTCAATATAGCCACATCCTACTCACAGGGCTGTTATCTTAATGCTGGCCGGCCGGGCAGACGAGCGGCAGCATCACGACTGACGTCATGTGCCCGGCCTACTTTCTGAATGAAGGAGGCGGCGCAGGCATGTGACGTCAGTCGTGACGCTGCCGCTCGTCTGCCCGGCCGGCCAGCATTAAGATAACAGCCCTGTGAGTAGGATGTGGCTATATTGAATGTTCTACTGCAGAGGGGGCCTCATGAATAGAATCCTTATTAATTGTACACATTTTATAACTAGTCTGTACTGGAGCGGCAATGGGGGGGGGGGGGGAGGGTCTGTGGATGGCACTGTTATGGGGTGGGTGGGGGTCTGTGGATGGCACTGTTATGAGGTGGGGGGGTCTGTGGATGGCACTGTTATGAGGTGGGGGGTCTGTGGATGGCACTGTTATGGGGTGGGGGGGTCTGTGGATGGCACTGTTATGGGGTGGGGGGTCTGTGGATGGCACTGTTATGGGGTGGGTGGGGGTCTGTGGATGGCACTGTTATGAGGTGGGGGGGGCTGTGGATGGCACTGTTATAAATATCATTAAAAAAAAAGTATTTTAAAAGTATTTGGGCAAAAAGGCAGTTTCGGTTTCGGTTTTCGGTCAAGGGCATCCTGAATTTTCGGTTTCTGTTTCGGACCAGAATTTTCTTTTTCGGTGCACCCCTAGTTTTAATATATACAAATGAGCCTCTAGGAGCAACTGGGGCACCCTCTGCACTTTTGATTGACAGGACCAAGCAGTGCAAATGTCATGCCTGACCCTGTCAATCACAGTGCTGGGGGCCCAACTGTTGCAGAGAGAGTGGAGCCTCTTGGTGTAATAGAAATTCCCATGTTGCTCCTAGAGGCTCATTTGCATATATTAAGACATAGTTTTTCTCAGCCGGCGCATATGAACATGGGACCAACACAGATGCCTTCAGCTTACAAGTGCACATGTAACAGGTCAGTTTCATAGGTACATATGTGCTGACAGACGCATGTCTTGTCCGTTTTCCACACCTTATTGCTCATACAGTCTCATAACCAGAGTGCACAAAGCCTGACTGTTTAAGTGCAAAATTTGACTGTAAAAGTTCAATTGCTAAACAGATAATTCCCTACAATACACCAACTAAAAGAAATCAAAAGGAGCATCAATTCTACACTGTATCAAAACAAAAGAACAAAGTGTAAAACACAAGATGCATAATGGCTATTGACTATACAGAAGACTGTAAAATGGGCATAAAAATATTCTCGATTAGGTTCCTAAAGTCTAAAAGAGGTACTGATGCTACCAAAAAGGGGTTGTCTCCTCACAAACAACTTCTTTAATATGAGCTGACACAGCAAATCGGTTCCTCCCACAAGCTGCTGACTTTGCAGAGGAAGTTGCCATTAGCGTCTTATATTCTCTGGAAATATCGTATTACATGTGATTTATCAAATGAATCGTCATCCAGGGAATTCATGGATGGAATAGTTCTGCCAGTAGCTCAAGGCTCTGATTCATAAAGAAGAATGCCAAGTAGGGGACCCCCCTCTATGACATCAACATAGCCTGCCGGGTAAATGGAAAGAGGGCGTCATGATGAGACAACCTAATTAACTTTACTATACCGATTTCAATAATTGTCTTTTAAATGTTAAGTGAAGGCATGGATAAATAATTCTGTTTTATTACTGCCTAAGGCCTCTTTCACACGGGCGTCCCGGATTTGCTCCGGATGTGTCGCGTCCGCATTGCGGGAAAACCACGTGAGTAGGCACGCAATTCCAGTCAGTTTTGACTGCGATTGCGTTCCGATGTTCATTTTTTTTACATGCAAATGCAATGCTTTTTGCACGCGCAAGAGAAAAAACTGAATGTGGTACCCAGACCCGATCCTGGACTTCTTCACTGATTTTTTATTTACCCTTATAACATAGTTAAGTCTTAATACATAATGCTTACTAAAATGTGGATTGAGGGGTTAAAAATAAAATAAAAAATTAACTCACCTCATCCTGTTGTTTGCGCAGCCGGCATTGTCTTCTTTCTTCATCTTTCAGGACCTGCCAAAGGACCTTTGATGACTTAATCACGCTCACCACGTGGTGAGCATGGTGACGTCAGCGCAGGTCCTGCTGAATGAAGATAGAAATCTTTTATCTTCATTCAGCAGGACCTGCACTAACATCACCACACTCACCACGTGGCGAGTGCAATTACATCATCAAAGGTCCTTTTGCAGGTCCTGAAAGAAAAAGAAAGAAGATGATGCCAGCTGCGTGGACAAGTGGATGAGGCGAGTTAATTTTTTTTAATAATACAGTGAATTTACTTTAATGGGGTCCGGGGTGGCTCATCCCTATCATCTCCTAGCAACCATGCGTGAATTTTGCACCGCATCCGCACTTGCTTGCGGATGCTTGCGATTTTCACGCAGTCCCATTTATTTCTATGGGGCCTGTGTTGCGTGAAAAACGCAGAATATAGAACATGCTGTGATTTTCACGCAATGCACAAGTGATGCATGAAAATCACCACTCATGTGCACACCCCCATTGAAGTGAATGGGTCCACATTCAGTGCGGGTGCAATGCGTTCACCTCACGCATTGCACCCGCGCGGAAAACTCGCCAGTGTGAAAGGGGCCTTAAGAGATGTTACCTAACTGAAACCATATGAAGACGAGATGCTGGTAGTCTGGACAGGATAGGAGAAACAAGTTCCATTACATTCACTTTGCCAAAGCCTCTTTGTTCACCTTGCCCTTTCTCAATTGTTCCCTTAAATGACCAGACACTTCATTCCTGCTTTTGAAAAATACATGAATCGACCTTCTGCGAAAGTCTTCATAAAGGATTTTCTGCAGCACCACAACGCTCATGTCCTTTGAACTGTTGTGCATGGGAGCGTTAAAGTATTTTTCTTCTGAATGACTGCTCCCTGAACTACCTTACCGAGATAACAAAAGAAGAAAAAACATTACAGCAGCCCAGGAGCTTGCTGCCCCATAATGACTGCCATAACTTTTATAGACTTTTTTTCTGCACTTTTGTGGTTGCCTACTAGAATTTAATCAAAACACCCAGAACTATGGTCACTGAAAATGAGATCACTTTTTCTCTCTAAAATATGAAGCATGCCCAATGTGTCCAATCAGCCTTATACTAGAGCCTTCAAGGAAAATCAATCCGCTCCGGGTTCCACAAAATAACTGCAGGTTAGCAACTCTACAAATCAGTTTCCCCTTCATGGTCTTAGCTGTTCCTCAATTACAATGGCTTCTTTAGTTCACAACCAAGTACTGTACCTGTGGAGAAAATAGGCTTAAAAAAATCGCAGCTTCACCAAAACAAGTCATTTAAAGGGAAACTCAAGATATTTTCCTTGTCTTCCATTAAAGCAGTTGTCCAAGAGTGAAAAATAATTTTCAGGGGAATGGGCATGAGGTAAAATTAGAAAATTATACATTGAAACCCTTTTTTTTTTTTTTTTTTTTAAACATTAAAGGATTTTTGTAATGAGAAATGACGTTGTGTAGCTGACTGACATTAGCGATGTGCTAATGTCAGCTTTATAACTCCCAGCCTGCCGCCGTTCTCTTAAAATAAAAACTTGTAAAATATGCCAATGAGCCTCTAGGTGCTATTAGGGCATTGCTTCAGCACCTAGAGGCTCGGTCTACTCACCCTTTGGCACGCCCAGGTCCCGTTAATTGACTATCGAGTTCTCCTCATCGTCATATAAAGCCCACGCTTGCGCCGTCCCGTTTAGTATTTGGCGCAAGCGCAGTGAGTGAAGGACGCGCTCCTGCTGCCGGCTTCCTCACTGCGCCTGCGCCGAAGGAAGGAAGCCTGCACTAGGAGCGAGTCCTTCACTCACTGCGCCGAATACTAAACGGGACCCCGCAGGCGCAGGATTTACGTGACGATGAGAACTGAACAGTCAATCAATGGGACCTGGACGTGCCTAAGGGTGCGTAGACCGAGCCTCTAGGTGCTGAAGCAATGCCCCAGTGTTGGTCCCATGTTCATATGTGACTGCATTGCTGGGAATGAAGTTTTTATATATGCAAATGAGCCTCTAGGAGCAACAGGGGCATTGTCGTTACACTTAGAGGCTCAGCTCTCTCTGCAACTGCCGTGCCCACGGCACTCCATTGAGAGGGCCAGGCAAGCGTGATCACATTTACTCTGCCTGGCGGCAGTTGTAGCCTTTAGGTGTAACAGCAACGCCCCCGTTGCTCCTAGAGGTTCATATGAACATGGGACCAACACAGATCCCTTCAGCTGCCAAGCGCACATGTAACAGGTCAGCCAGTGTCATAGGTACAAGTCTGCTGACAGATGCCCTTTAAAAATGAAATGCAGCTACAAAAATATGTTTCCAGAACTAAAAAAAATCTCAAAAAAATGAGTATGTCATTGGAAGAGTCAAGAACAGAAGACATAAGGTCATCATTCCTATGAGAGGAGAAGCCAATTTGCCGGAAATTCTTTCTTGGTGCTAAATTTTTGGACAAGTTTTAAGTGATGTCTATAAAAATAAAAAATAAACGTTGGCTCCTTGATGGGTCTATCTGGCTCCTAGGGTCTACAGTATATCCTTCAATGCACTTTTGGTGCTCAATTTACTGCCAAATGCCATGATCATGTTCTACTCTGGCTAACCACAATGACTACTTTCTCACATCACCGCCAAGCATCTAGATCCAAATTCCCACCCTCTTCCCATTATCTGTCAATTACTCCACTTTTTGACAAGCATTCACATTTCTGGCATCCAAAATAGTTGTGGCGTCAGAAACCTTAATAGATACACGACTTTTCTCTCATGTAATGGCGGGCACGGCCTAAGGAGTCTCATAAATTAAGAAGGACAACGTCTTCAACCTAAAATGGAACAATGATTATTTTTGCAGGTTCGTTCTCAGCTGACTATCAGGTCTTATTATATCTGCCCTGAAAATGTGAGAGACTTATTTTTAGAATTCTACAACATAGGCGTCACTGTTATAGAGCCAATTTCCTGCTTTCCTGGTAGGTACAAGGCTTTTAAGATATGCTAAAATAGACTCTCAGCAGTTTCCACTTCACTGAATTTAAATTGAGGGGACTACACCTCTGGAGATGTGTCAGGTAATCATACACAGTAGTTGGCAAACATAGACCTCTTTATGTATGCAAAAAACTACTACTCATTGTTAAACAAGTTTCCAAACCTAATAAAGAGCAGGAAACACTGGCTAATAATTAAAATGTCAAGTTTCCATAAGCCATAAATTGTACGTGGCTTTCCTTGCCATGCAGGAGTCTTGCTACATGATGCAGGCGCCTGCTCGGAAACAAATTCTGCAAACGCCGTGACCACAACCAAGGTGTGAATGTTACGCTGTGGTTTGGGAGTCTGCACTGAACCTTAGAAACTGCCCATAATAAGCGAAGGCTCAAAAGCAAACTAAAGTGAACCACAAGGGGGATAGGACTGTGGCAAATATTTACCTACAAATGACCTTTATGTGCAGTAAATACACATCTACATCTCTTGTCTAGATACTATGGGGGTCATTTATTAAGACGGGCGTTTTAGACGCTGGTCTAAATAACCCCTATACCTGGTGGTGGATCCGCCAGAGTTATGAAGAGGTGGTGGATCCACCGTGACTTCTAAGTGTAAGACAGTTTCCGAGCCGTCTTACAGTTAGATCATTTTCCATGCCTAAAACAGACGTAGATAATGGTAAATGAGACGGGCGAGTTCCCAGCCCGCGTCACGCCCACTTTTTTGGACCTGGCATGAGCGGGAAGAAGTCGCAGATTGCGACGCAAAGGCTGCAATCTGTGCCAGAAATAGCCCTAATTTAGGCGTATTTCTGTTTAATAAATGACACCCTATATTTTCTGTACTCTTTTTCCTGCTTTGTGGCCTCACAATCTGGAATTGTGCCTACCACTTTGAAGGTGGAAAGCCTTTGTTCACTGTGTGACACAAGCAATAATTTAGACAAAAACACCGAGAAATGTAGCGTGCATAAGTATTCACCCCCTGAAAGTAAATACTTTGTGGAGCTACATACTGGGTCTCTATTAGAAAAAAGTCTATGGCTATGTTCTGCTTATACTGGTATTATATCCTGTCATACCACTTCAAGCTCCTTCACACATGAATATGAAAAGACGGATATTCAACATGGACCATATTTTACCGTCTGTTCCGTTCCATATTGCATCCAGGTTAGTTCCATGTTTTGCTATAAATAGTCTTTTTTCAAGCACATTTTTTCAGCTTGCTGATAAAGGAATAACTAGTTGCTGTTTCTGTAATTTTGCCGAATATGCACATCAAAAGATACTCCTGGAATGATTTAAAAGGTCCGCCAGCACCCTGTCGTAGAATGTGAGCAGGACTGGTTACCTCTACTTGCAGAGCTGCCCTGGGGGATGAGGGGGCAGAGCCTCACTACACACTATGCTCTGGCACTCACATACTCGAAAGACTGGTAAGCATTTCTGTCAGGCTGCTCAGCCACAATGGCATATCATAGACAGGATCACATCATTACCAACTATTTTAGAGCTGTGCAGTGTGTAGCGAGGCTCCACTCCCTTATGCCGTTAGGCAGCTCTGACTGCACATGGGCGATGCACTCTCCCGAACTTTGGGTACTCCGTTCTAGAGATAGGTGCGGGTTCCACCTATCTGACATTGGTGGCATATCCTAGTGCAAGCATCAACAACTTTCGGCACTCCGGTTGTGGTAAAACTACGACTCCCAGCATGACCACTTGCTTGGCTTTTGTCATAACTCCTATAGAAGTGAATGAAGCATGTTGAGAGTTGTAGTTTCACCACAGCCTTGTCCCAGCGATACGCCACCAATGTTCCTAGTGAGATAACCCCTTTAATATTGAAGTGTGAATAAGCCCTTAATGTAAATTCATTGGGAACAGTCTCATGATCGAGCAGCGACTACTACCATAGATAATTAGCAAGTGTCTGTAACATCACTTGATAATTATCTTCACAGCACTGTGCAATGAATCAACACAACGCTGGATTTCAGAGAAATGCATAAAATAACACACGCATTGGATTAAATCTAAAAGAGCTTTAGTCCTTCTTTAAAGAGGGTTCTGATAAAAGACCTATTGCTAGAGAACACATTCTGTTCTCAATACAAATGGACCTACATGATATAAGTGGTTGTCTTCTACTGACAGAAGCATCTGAACTGAGCATTCATGCTCCGCAAAGAAAAGCCAATTCAAAAGAATAAATTGCATTCACCTTTCTTGATTTCTGCTTTTCTTGGAAAGGGGCCAATATTTAGATTGCCAAACACTACACCGATAAATCAACATTGTCTTTTCCGAAGCAGCATTACCTGCAAAATGGATTGCTTTCCTAAATCAGATGAATATCAGCACATAGCAGCCCTAACGGCAAAACAAGGACAAGTACAATGAAGAAGGTTTTTTTTAAACTCATAGGGGCAGATTCACTAAGAATGGTGTTTTACACACCACTCAATCAAAAGTCAATTGGAACATGATTTCTCAAATTTATTAAGAGATGGACACATCTAAATAAATTTGCTGTGTGTTCGGCCTATCTATGCACACAAGCTATGAGCTGGTGTAGATTCCAGCTAAAATTTATGCCAATGGGTCCCACCTCCACCAAGCCCTTCCCATTTTATAGAAAAGTATCAGAAAAGGTAAAAAATAAAAATAAAAAATTGCAAATTTTAAAGCAAACTGTTTGCAAAATTGGCACTTTTTACCCCTAGAACACAGACACCGGCCAGGATAACCTCTCCCCATATAGCTTATTTATGTACTTCTATATAATCCAAACCAGCATACGCATTTCCTCTGATTACACAGAGTGAATAACTGCGATATTTTAGTGCAGATTTCGCACAATTTACAGCTCAATACGTGTTTATAATCTACAGCTTGTCAATAGTGCTATGAATCGGTCACTTATTTATTGCAGATTTCATCCCTTGCAATGCGTAGGGTGAATTCGGCTTCAAATCCTCACCAAAATCTGTAAGTAACATGTGCAGATAGGTGGTGATACCCACAATGGATAAAGTCTGCAGCTCGGGGACTCAACCTTTGGTCTTATTCAGACATCCGTGACAAGATGGTCATTAGCTCATCTGTGAAGTATCAGTGTTTGGTCTGTGTGTTAGTTGTTTGACCTCCATGTGTCGTCCGTATTCAATGGACACTGCTAGGCTGAAGATTAATTTCCAGAGCATCGCCTATCAATGGTCGTGGAAACCACTGTCAGTGATTTTCATGGACCCATAGACTTCAATCTGTGTGTTTGGACCACATAGTGGACTCAAAATAGTGCATATCTCAGTTATTTTTCTACTGACCCAAGATCAATTTAAAATCACTGATGTGTTCAATAAACCCATTAAAATCAGTGGGTAAGTGTGCTGTCTGTAGAGAATAGGTAAGGCTACATGCACACGACCGTATGTGTTTTGCAGTCCGTATGCCATCTGTTTTTGCGGATCCATTGTAACAATGCCTAAAACGGACAAGAATAGGACATGTTTATTTTTTTGCATGGCTACAGAATGAACATACGGATGCGGATACCACACGCATTTTTTGTGGACCCATGGAAATGAATGGGTCCGCATCCTATCCGCAAAAAAAACGAAACAGACACGGAAACAAAATACGTTTGTGTGCATGAGGCCTAAGGCACACGTCCGTGATACACTTACGTGTGAATAAGCCTTTAGGCCCCATTCAAACATGGAAGATTTACTGCAATTTTCAAATTCAATGCATGTTGCTGTACAATGCTAATGATTAGGGTTTTAGAGGATTTAATGAAAAATTGCACTTTTAGAGCCTGTAGATCTTCCAATATACACGATAATGATTACAGGAAAGGTAATCCAATAAATAACAATAAGAAATCTCAATAAGGACAGTTCCATATTGTTCACACTCAATAACTCATTACTATATAAAAGAAAAAAAGTTGGTGAAATTGCACTGAAAAACTGTGCCTGTGGTTTTATATTCTACAAGGGCAGCGTTTCCTACAGAAGCAACTCTAGGAACATCATTTACATATAGGGTTAAAAAGTTAGGCAATTTTGGCTGTGGTTTATGTAGTGGTGTCATCCCTGCCAAGTTTGCGGTGGACCCAAAGGGTAAAATATACCAAAATTTTACTTCAACGTGAAATGGACTGGAATATTAAACGCATTAGGACGCCTTCACACGTGGCAGATTTTGTGGCAGAACATTCTGTGACTGATAATCACTTCCACTCACCTAAATGCAGCTTGCAGAAATCAGTGTGCCTCCTGCCCCATTCAAATGAATGGAACTGATTTCCAGTCGCAGAATTTTCAGCCGCAAAATCTGCCGCGTGGGAAGGCCCCCTTAGCCTACTCAACATTTATAGCTCCTGGATGGGACAAACCCAGCACTCAGCATATCCAAAAATATATATATCCAAAAATATATCTTTATTGAAAATAGATAAAACAAGTAAATAGATGCATAAATTGGCAAAGACAGACACAACTATATGGAGAGTGCACAAAACACGTCGGGACATCAAGTTATAGCATCGCAAGTGGTGGAAGAGGCGGGATGGAAAAACAACTATAAATAAATACAAAATCAAACCATGTGGCTCCCCCACCTAGATAGAAAACCATGATTCACAATACAGACCCGGCCAGTGGCTCCTCCAAGAGACCCCGCCACGCGTTTCACGTCGGCTTCCTCAGGGGGAGCGTCTCTTGGAGGTGCCACCGCACCGCAGTGAGCGACTGAAGTAGCTGGAACCTTGCAGCAGGAGGCAGGTAAGTACTCCCTCTGCAGGTCCGGTGACATGGGAGGTTTGGCCGAAATGCTTCTGAAGGTGGACAACCACTTTAAGATGTACTTGATGTTGATCTCTGTGACTAGTGTCTTTGTCACATTAAAGATGTATGGTTCTCGGAGAACGGCTGACTCTGCAGAGTGATGTGAATATGAATAATATCATCTGACGTGGAGACAAAGAGTCCTGTTTATAAGCGAAAGACGAGCATTCAATCACACAGGGCCCGGCTATTAATCATACCATTACTAAAGCAGAGGCAGAAAGCTCCTTTCATGTGGTGCAGTTCACATATGCTCTAGTGAGATAACACAAAGCCCCTGAAGATAAATGAAGATTGGCTTAGAAGTTTTATTTTCTTCCAATGAAATGGTTTTATTATTTCTAGAAAAAATAAAGAATGGAGCAATTTTTGGGGGAGAACATAGCGATATGCCAGTCGTGTTGGATTCAGCAGCTTCCCTTCTACGTGAAGCCATGTACAAATTCTCTAATCAGTAAATACCCTAACATTCGGATGTTGTCCCATGAAAAACAGTCATTAGAATCCAACAGAACATTTAAAAAGAAGCAGTTTAGCAATAAAGTCCATAAAAAAAAAACTTTTCTGGTCTGAATTATAGGAAACATGCCACCAAAATTGTTATCTGCCAGGTAAAACCAGATCGCAACACAAATTTTTTTCTAATCGGTTTTTATTTTCTAGGCATGCTCTGTGACCTCTGCAGAGGAAAGAATAGGTAAGGTTTGATAATTGCCTATTGTGAATGATGGATCCTGTTTTATCTATACACAGAGGCAATATCATTACTGGCAGGATTAGAATCACAGATAAGCAGATAACTGCAGTAAAGTTGTGCCTATTAGGCTTATTAGCCAGTGCGAAAACTGCCGAATTTTATGGTTTTCGTTTAAATATAGATATTGACAAAGAAAACTATATTTAAAAAAAATCATCAAAAATTTGTTAAAAATATGCTAAATATAAAAACAAGATTTAAACAATAGTCATTGTCTGACACATTCCCTTTAGTTCTGAATTGAACTCTCTAGGGGGCGCTACCACTGCTTTCACCTATTTCTGTCCACCTGCTCCATCAGATAGTAGTGGTCCGGCATGAACAGTTGCTGGTTTTCTCTCATTTCCAAGCTTGGCGCTGCTTATCTACTTGTCAGAGGAAAAACAGAGCAATTGCAGTTCAATTTTCCTCCTCTGACAAGTGTAGTTCCAGTTTCTTCATCTTTCTTCAAGCACAGGATGGGAGCACTGAGGGACCCTCATAATGGGAAAATACTATTTTCTATGCTGCTTGGTGGAAGGAGACAAGAAGATGGAGATGCAAGAAAGTTACCGTACGTGTTGCTGCTGTCTGTCCAAAGGTACTTTCACACTAGCGTTTTTCTTTTCCGGCATAGAGTTTCGTCACAGGGGCTCTATACCGGAAAATAACTGATCAGGCATATCCCCATGCATTCTGAATGGAGAGTAATCCGTTCAGGATGCGTCAGGATGTCATCAGTTCGGTCATTCTGACTGATCAAGCAAAAAAGAGAAAACCGTAGCATGCTACGGTTTTATCTCCGGCAAGAAAAACTGAAGACTTGCCTGAATGCCGATTCAGCATTTTTTCCCATAGGAATGTATTCGTGTCTATGCCGGATCCGTCCTTGCGCAGACCGGAAAAAAAAAGTAAATGCCGGATCCGTTTTGCCGGATGACAACGGAAAGACGGATCTGGCATGTCAATGCATTTTTTGGACTGATCAGGCATTTTTAAGACTGATCATGATCCTGATCAGTCTTACTAATGCCATCAGTTGGCATACGTTTTGCCGGATCCGGCAGGCAGTTCCGGCAACTGAACTGCTTGTCGGATCTCTCTGCCGCAAGTGTGAAAGTAGCCTAAGAGAGCAGAGGAGAGATGAGGTCTCTAAAACGGATACAGAATTGGTTTTGGGAGAGTGTGTTAAGGCATCATCATCATCTTTATACTTTATGGAAATGCCTATAGGTTCTTTAAACTTCAATCTATAACCCCTTTAACGAATGATCCAACAGTTTTCTGTATCTGATAAGAAACCTTTGCATGCTCTCTGTATAAAAATCAAGTAATATAGTGATCATTATTTCAGAGAGCATGAAAAAAGGACCTCATCTGTACACCGAATAAATCTACGCTTGGTGAGAAATGGATTGATTGTGTTTTCTGGATGTAAATTGTGGTTGTGTACGAAAAAGCTTAGAATTGGCTTCAAACCCGTTTAACAACAACAACAACTATGAATCTATATATATTTGAAATGTGGCCAAATCTCTACACAGAAGCTGGACAGACAACTAAAGAATGCACCACATCCTGAAAGGAATAATACTTATTAGAGGAGAACTAGCAAAAGCTTCATATAAAAATCCCATCACGACCCATTAAAAGGTCTGAACATCTTTTTTCACCACCTTAAAAAGAAAAGTAACCCTTCCGAACATCAGTGTGAAAACAGCTCTACAGGTCTAAAGCTCCTCTGCTCCCTTTCCCCCAGGACAATACATGTTCTGTCATTTCAGGTTTGTCCAATGGACATCATGTGTGTTCTTCGTTTGTGCAGCAAACGTTTTACAGGAAATAAGAACAGAAATGTTCAGGTCTGGGTGGTCACTAAATAGAATACTGCCAGGATCATTCAGGAAGACAGATGACATACTCTGACATAGAGACTTAGAGGACCATATATCGTCTGCTAGGAGTCAAATGTAGTAGGCTAGAGGGAATCTATCATGTGAAAGAGAGTGGGGGAGAGAAGGAAGATGGGAAGCAAAGACAGCACGCACCTGAAGATCTTAGGTGGGAATTTCTTTTCTAGGTACACAATGAAGTAACTGTAGCGGGTCATACGGAAGGGATTTTGGACAGCTGAAAAGGCCCATCTGATGCTGACCAATGGCAGATACCTCTTTGTGACTGCATTTCTCTGGATTGTAAATCCTCATTCAGTTTATATTTGCCATCCCATCTTTACACAGGGAGATAAGCGTTTCTATGCTGGCATAAAAGAGGCAATCAGCCAACAAACAAGTGTTTGCTCATCTGTCACCAGATCGGTGGGATGTTTGCATGGGGGCAATGAATGGTTAGGCAGCCTGTACACATTTAGGTTTTGATCAGGGTTTCTGATGCAGCTTTGAAGATAAATCCAGGTATAGATTCAGAAAAGCATTGAAGTAGAATCTGCCCACCATAGTCTGTTTCCTAATGATCCCTTTATGATCCATACCTGGTTTTGGCTTAAAAATGCAGCAGAAAACCTGATCAATACCTGAACATGTACAGGCAGCTTTGGGGCTGTGCTGATGAGCAGACAATTATCGGGAATTCAGAGTTCCTTCCCGATAATTGCCTGCTCATCGGTGGAGGTGAAGCACCTCCACTGTATGGGGATGAGCAATGGTTAATGCTTTTGCTTGTCCTCCTACACAATCTACTGCCCATAAATGATAATTGTGGGGTCCACACGAAAGATCATTTAACCTGATGAACAAGCGTCCTGCTCATTCATCGGGTGATCTGCGGCACCTTTACTTGGGCAGATTATCGGGAACAAATGTTCATTTCTCATAATCTGCCTGACAACTGGGCAGCGTAAATGCACCTTTAGGAATGTTCAAGGATCTTTTAGTCAGCAGTAGCCTGTAGTAAAGATTTAGATTACATTATATAAGATTATAAGATTTAGGTTACATTATATATCCTGCTAATGAAAGACACAGGAACAATAGAATTGCCCTTTTCAGCTGAGAGAATAAAACAAACTCCATGTGATATGTTATATTCACCATACTTTAAAGGGGTTATCCAATCCTAGAAAAAGCCCCCCCACACTGAATATACTTACCTGGGTCCCCACACCGCTGCTGCAGCTTCTCCCCATGCACAGTTGAAAACATCCGGTGTCTAGTAGGAGCAGCCAATGGCAGGCAGGGACGGGGACGTATCCATAGTGAGTCTCTCCATGCATCCTTGGTAACTATTGTTTACATTGTGATCTCCATTAGAGAATTTCACTTCCATGGTCTGCTGTTTCACGGTTTTAATGCCATGTGTGGATACGCTGTGCCTTTCCCCTGCCATCAACAGGGTTTATTGCATTATTTGTTTGTAGATATTGTGTAGAACCTTCATATTGGGCCATTTTGGTCATCTTTAAACGCACAATAGCACTTTATTTTGGTACCTGTTAATGTGTCATTATTCATAGACACTTTGGTGAACTGTGGCGCCTGTGACCCTGTGCTTCTCCGTACTCTTGCAATTCTGTAGTAGCTCCATCTTTTGTATTTTATTAATAAATTTACATTTTTATACCATTCTCCACTTGTTAGTTTTGGTTTACCAGGGACGGGGACGAGCCTCCCTAGTATTGCTCGTCCCTGCCTGCCATTGGCTGCTCCAGCCCCCCGACACCGGATGTTGTCATCTGAGAACAGGGAGAAGCAGCAGCGGCGGTGCAGGGAGCAGGGACCCAGGTAATTTATTTATATATTTCAATCCCTGCTTTTTCTGAACTTAAGACCACCCCCATGTACAACTATCAGTGACTGACAGCTAGCTCTGTAGACATATTTACACAGAAAATGCTATCAACCACTGATAAGATGGCCCCATGTACAAAAAATAAATTAGAAGTTTATTGTTCATCATGATGAACAACAGACTCTTCTATACAAGAATGATGGTGATCTTCAAGCCTAATAGGTTTCATTGCACTCTGTATAAGTTGGCTTCTTCAAGTAGGGTTTCCAGCCTAAACATATGCATACAGAATAACTTCAGCACTTGAAAATCCATGATATATTTATTATAACCTGTGATGTTTCGGTCAGTAGATGACCTTTTTCAAATGCTATAGAAAAATGAGAAAATAATATATATATAGATCCACTTGTCACGTTGCTATACATTGGCCCAGATTTAATCATGTGTCTGCTCAAAAGAAATCTGTCTAAAAAGTTCAGTAAACTGGCACATCTAGGGTTTCTACACTTTTTTCCAACATGCTCTTTAAGTGGTGGAGCTTAGCTGAAAGGGGTGGGGCTTCACATTAAAGGGTCGGGCTAAGATGTGCGATTTTTTGCCAAAATTTTTCCAAAAATTCTGGAGTAAAAATCTCTCTCAAAGTAAACCAATATATAGCTAGTATATTGTCTATCCCTGCACCACATTCACTGTGATACATCTGGTGCAAGTCTAGACAACCTGTTTGAGTTTACACCATCTCTGGGATTAGTAAATCTCGACCAATATCTTAGTTACAGGCTGAGGCATAAAAAGTATCTCATAGGTATGACTAAACACAGGTATGCCTGAACATAAAAGCATAAATGATATGTATAATAGGTACATATGACATCAGTTGATGTAAGATAGTTAATATCACTGGTGTAGAGAATAAATGTATGATTCAATGTAAGAAGATAGTCCATTCTAGAAAGCAAAGTCTCACATCAGAAGTAAAATGTACATGAGGCGCAGAGTATCTTCATTGTAGGGTAGAAATAACTATATAGTCAAGAAGCTAATTACAAATTTATAGTAAAAAAAAAACAAAAAAAAAAAAAACCACACCTGAAAATCATCTCTAAGATAATCATATAAAGTAGTCGCAGTAAAAAGCCAAGCTAACATTACCCTGAAATAGAAGAACAGCTCAATGCCCAAACGGATTAGGATTAATTGGTCGACTCAACTCCCTACCTATTGTCATTGGTGGTATATGAAAAATGATTGCGGTGCCTGGAAAAGTAAAGCTTCACTAGCAGGAAGAACTCTACTGTGTAATGGCGCACTTGAACTCCATATTTAAGGTGGACTGGAGTCAGCGCATCAAGGAGCATGCACCGACATCAAGGAGGAAGTGACAATGGATGCATGCGTACCGAGCTTAAAGTTTTTTGGGTGACTTAAGATGTAGGTAACTTGATTGTTTTATAGTAAAGTGGGCAGGACCTGTGGAAGTGATGGAGGCTCAAATATCTGCTGTATATACGTAGATGTATTACGGCATGTATGCACTCCTCTTGGCTTGAAAAAGGCTGTATGTGGCCAAAACCTTGCTGCCTTGGAAAGTCTCCAGTGCCTTGCATTTCTTCTAATTAAGGGCTCAAGCACACGACCGTGTGCTGGCAGGGCCCGTGTTGTGGACTGCAAATTGCGGTCCGCAATGCACGGGCACAGACCGTGGGGCCGCCGCATGAGGATCGCATCTGACCGTCCGCAGAGCAAAAAAGTAGAGCATGCATTATAGAGGTTGAGCCACAAACCATTGAGGCGTACTATGCCACTTGCTTGTAGGTAGAATGCCAAGGTAGCAATTTTGTCCTGCTGGAAACCCGCATACAACAAATCTTAGCGTGAAGATGTAAATATAAAGCACATACATATGATCTAGTGTACCTGACATACACAGAAATGCTGCTCGCACACAGCGCTCTGCTGTTTCCTATCCGCTCCTGAGATAACAGGGCTCCTGTTGACCATTCATTGAGCCGTCACACCTGCTTCCTGCAGTCTTCTGCACAAGGGATCAATAAAGTGACACTTTGCTGAAGTCTTGCAGATAATCAGTCTCACAAACATGTTCCTCTAATTCACTAGTGGACTATCAATTTGTTCATAAAAGAAAATGTTGTTTTTACATGCTAAAACTTATTGCAATGTGTTTTAGAGCAGAATTAGCTGAACAGGTTGAAATCTTTGTGGAAAAGAGTCAGTAAAACCTCTAATTTACTCATTGAAACCTCTGCTTATTCTGGTCTTGGAGTCCAGTGGGCCTCTGGGGTGAAGGGCCTTCCCTGTCCGAGTGTGTACATGGTTATATACTGGATCCCACAAATACAGTATGTCTATTAATTTGCTGAGCTTGTTTTATTCTAAAGCACAGTGCCTTCAAACTGAATTGCATTTGACTTCCATTTAAAGGGGTTTTCCAGAAGGCTACCTCTGCCTGTCCCTACTCAGAAGCTAACCATAAAGGAGTTCTCAAGTTCATAATGAAATGTTTCAATTTGCTCAGAATTCGCCTAACATTGCATATTTTTGCCCCATTTTTCTGGTTTTCATAACAGCACTTCTCCCTTTTCTGCATCATGTCTTCTGGGCAGGAAGTTTACAAGCAGAACTTCCTGTTTTCATCAGCTTCCTGCTGGGTTTTCTATCCAAACCCAGAATGTTTCACAGGGCTTTCTCCATTCAAATGGGAACATATGACACCCCGTTCCCGTGATCAGCGGGGGCCCTAGTGGTCAAACCCCATCCAATCAGACACTTATCCACTGTCAATTGTTTGAAATAGGACAACCCTTACAATTCAGTAGTTTCCAAAGCTAAAATCTTCCAGCTTTCCTTGCTGGATCAATGTCTGCAGAAAGCTTTCTCTTGTGATTCACACTATGCTAGGTATACTTGCCAACGTTTAGGTTGGCAAAATTGGGGCATCCAAAACCCCACCCCTGGGAACGTCTAAACTCTGCCTGGAATTGCCCACATATAGGCCCACCCATAGTCAGCCTGGGACAGCCCGAATTTGCCAGGACTGTCTGTAAAAATCAGGGGCAATCCCTGCAAATTCGGGACAGTTGGCAACTATGGTATAGGTCTGTGATGGCTAACCTCCAGCACTCCAGATGTGGTAAAACTACAAGTCCCAAGATTCACACTTGCAAGGATTTTCGCACGCTGGGAGTAATCTTTAAAAGTAAATTGAAATCTGATAAAGAAATAGCTGAATCAGCATCTTGAAATGGTCTGTGCAGACATAATACAAGAAATAATGAGATATAATGCTGCTATAACCAGCAGTGATGCCAGAAGATATCACCAGTGCACTTCTAGTCAGTACTTTGTATTCAGGAGAAGGTGCGGAGTGGCTGACGACATCAGTGACCAAGACCGAGATGAGGAGAAGAGAGAATATTAATAAAACATTACACCGAGAGGCACATTAACACACCGCAAGCCGCAGCAGAATCAATGGCTTCTACACTGTAATTCCCCTGGAGCCCAGCACAGTTGTACATCAAAAAGAAAACATTAAATTCTCATTTACATTCCATTTGAAACAGGAATCTGGAGAACACAATAGAATAACTGTCTACAAACCAATGGAAGTGAAGATGGGAAAAGTCAGCCATATTAGCCAGACCGCCGGTGGACTGGGATATTTCTCTCATCATACATGTCCTCCGGAAGATTGGCCCCAATTATTGGTAATAACTCAGGTCAACCAGATTGAGACGACAATAGAACTAGCATCATTTAGGACTCGCGTACATGAGCGCATTTAATTGGGGTTATGCCATGCGTAATATAAAAAAAAGGAAAATCATACATAATCTAGTACATCTAGATTAGACAATCTCTTTCTAGCAAAGCTAGATCCAGCCTTGTACCTCACATGGATCCAGAGATCTCCCCATTCATTGCTTCAATTACTTTGCTAGATTTATTCCAAGCTGGCAGCTCAGGGGGCATATCTTTTCTCAGGGGGTGTGTCTATTCTGCTGCAGCTCTCTCCTTATGACAGCTCATGAGGTGTGTCCTTTCTGCTGCAGCTCTCTCCTTATGACAGCTCATGAGGTGTGTCCTTTCTGCTGCACCTCTCTCCTTAGCATAGGCCAGAGGGAGTATCCTTTCTTCCGCTGTAGCTCTCTCCCTACAACAGCTCAGGGAATTTGCCCTTTCTGCTGCAGATCTCTCCCAATCACCATTTAATGGGGTGTGCCCTTTGTGCTGCAGCTCTATCCCTCTCATAGGTCAGGGGCATGTTCTTTCTGTTGCAGCTCTCTCTCTATATCACAGCTCAGGGATGTGTGTCCTTTCTGCTCCAGATCTCTCCCTGTGACTGTCACAGCTTCTAACAGAACATATGGGCTGATGGCAAATGAGAAAAAAAAAAAAAACAGCTTTGCCATATTCCAAACTGGTCACTTTATTAGAAGAAAAAACACTCAAGCAATAAAAAACAAAACCTTCTTGATGCGTTTCGGGCAGGCCCTTTGTCAAAAGAATGGCATGATCATTAAAAACTGGAGTTAAAATACATGTTTGGGTACTTTCACACTAGCGTTATTCTTTTCCGGCATCGAGTTCCATCCTAGGGGCTCTATATCGGAAAAGAACTGATCAGTTTTATCCTAATGCATTCTGAATGGAGAGCAATCCGTTCAGGATGCATCAGGATGTCTTCAGTTCAGTCTTTTAGACTTTTCAGGGTTGAGATAATACCGCAGCATGCTGCGGTTTTATCTCCGTCCAAAATTCCGCAACACTTGCCGGAATGCCGGATCAGGCATTTTCCCATTGAAATGCATTAATGCCAGATGACACCGGAGAGACGGATCCGGCATTTCAATGCATTTGTCAGACGGATCAGAATCCGCCTGACAAATGCCATCAATTTGCATGCATTTTGACAGATCCGGCAGGCAGTTCCGGCGACTGAATTGCCTGCCGGAATCCTCTGCTGCAAGTGTGAAAGTACCCTTAGAAAATAGATTTACCCATCAAGAGAAGACACGTCATCAACAGGTGGGAGAAAACCTGGGGTTAAATTAGCTCCAGGGTAACAGGAATCTGTGGATGGAATGTGCTCCAACCATTCATCAGCACAAGTGAATAGAACACTGTTCAGACACACACAGGATGCATTATCAACACCATTGAACAGACACTAGAAATAAAGATGGTAAATGAATATACCGTATGTATAATTTCCAACATCAATAATAATAAATAACATCCTGTCTCCTATTTAAACCTGTTGGAAATCTAGTCTCAAGCAGAAAAATCCAAAAGGTTTCCCTTGCCAATAACTTTTTCCTGTGATCGCCCCCTCTGTATGGTTTAAATACCCTTTTAATTTCGCAGAAGGTGAAAAAAGAGAAATCACCCCCGTGGACATAAAAAATAATAATCGACAAACCACAGAGGCATTTAATGCCTTTTCATTGTTTGCATCGGATAAAGGTTTCCAAATCCTCGTTTTTAAGGTATTAGTAGTGCATCCCACGTACTGCGGTCTACAAGAGGTGCAGCAGATGAGGTACACAACGGATTTCATATTGCAATTAATATAAGGGTACTTTCACACTTGCGGCAGAGGATTCCAAAATCCAAAAATCCGGACGCAAACGGATGCATTTGTGAGACGGATCCGAATGTCATCCGGAAAAACAGATCCGGTATTTTTAATAAAAAAATAAATAAAAATTCCAGAACCCTTTGGGCCAGATACGGCATTAATGCATTTCAATGGAAATTAATGCCGGCATTCCGGCAAGTGTTCAGGATTATTGGCCGGAGAGAAAACTGCAGCGTGCTGCGTTCGTGTGCATGTAACTTAAGGCCTCATGTACATGACCATTCCGATTCCGGCACCCGCCTCCTGTATTTGAATTAACAGGTCAGTTATCTTCATTGGTGGCGCAGTGGCCACAGCCCCTCCCCTCCTCCTCCTGTCTGTCTTCTCATTGGTGGCGGCAGCAGCACAGGGGGGAGGGAGAGACTCCTCCACTGCGCTGCTGAGAAGAACATCGGCGGCGGGGAAGAGAACTATCAGCTCCTGTGCCCCGCCGCTGTATTCAACTGCAGAGCTGCGGCGGTGGGTCTATTCGCAAATGGTGACAAGACTAAAAAGTCTTGTCGCCATTTGTAAATTTTAAGTCGCATTGGCGACCATTTTGGTCACCATCTGGAGCCCTGTAGAGACTCATTTGCATATATTAAAACATAATTTTTCTCAGCAATGTGGACACATATGACCATGGGACCAACACAGATGCCTTCAGCTGCCAGGCGCACTTGTAACAGGTCAGCCAGTGTCATAGGTACAGATCTGCTGACAAATGCCCTTTAAGTAACACTGATTGGACTGAACCTCCGCCAATACACTATATGCAGAAGAATAGCAGAACCTGTGAACAGCACTTCCCAAATAATGCTAAGCTTTCACTGGCAACCTTTGCTGCTGTCACATTATAAATTAACTTTATAGTGATGACCTAAACAAAGGAAGATCTGGCATGGTGCCATGGTGTTATCTTCTTGCTGTAGATACTTGCAGAAGGACCTTGTGATGTATAATATTACATATACCTAGTGCAAACGTCATAGCCCTATACAGAAACACTGTTACCTCAGCCTTAGTAAGACGCCGGCAAAGGGACAGGAGCAGCTTCTTAATGTAGAAATGGCAACCTTTTATCTGTGTCCTGGTCCTGGGTTGTTTCTGACACCAAACAATACGAAGGGCAAATGCTAAGGGTTACTTGTACAGGTGCAGAAAACTTTAACTTGGCGCCTAATGCATGAAATACACTCTTGCAGCAAACTTTAACTTGATGGTTTCAAGGTTTTTTCTTATGTTGTGTCAATGTAAAATTTGATGCAATTGTGTATTTAATGCATTCAAAGGATTTTCCAGGAGTACACAGCTATTCCTCAGGATAGGTCATCAATATCAGCTCGGCGGGGGTCCAACTCCCAGCACCCCTACCGATCAGTTGTTTGGTCAGTACTGTGGTCTCCTCACAGCATACCTAGCACAGCGCCGTCCACTTGATAGCGGCTGTGCTTGGCATTGCAGCTCAGCCACATTCACTTGAATAGGACTGAGCTGCACCTAGGCCGTGTGACCGATGTACTTGACGTTACTCGCCTAGGAAAAGGCTGTAGCCGCCATTGGAGAGATGCAGACTCTTCAAACAGCTGATTGGCGGAGCTCTACCGGGAGTCAGAACCCCTTAATCTGATACTGATGACCTATCCTGAGGATATTTTACTCCTAGAAGTGTCAAGTTAAAGCTACACCTGTACAAAGAAAAATTAATTTTCATTGAGCTACCATTGACCTTGATGTGGACGTCTGCGCCACAGAATTTTACCTACCACCGAGACAACTGTTTAACACCTACTTTTGATCAGTTCCTTCCAACAATGCAGAGTTTCCTTCTCCATCATCTAGAATTGGCACTGTTTCTGTCTAGAGCCACGCACCTCCCGTCAGTGATGCTTTATATCGCTACCTGTGGATGGTGTATTAAATATCACATTCACTTAAATTGGACGCTACATTTTAGCAGATTTTAGAAGAATCCCAACGTGTGAATGAGCCCTCAAGGTGTGGAGAAGATAGAGTACTCAATGGCTGTAACCATACATTTCAGAATTTACATTATCTCGTTACCTCTCCCAAACCTATTCTATGCATTGGTCCTTTGTACTTATTTACAGTTTTTTATTCAGTTTTTCATTGAACCATCATAGATCAAGAAGACTATTAAAATCAGAAGCTTATCAGCTTGTTCAACTACAGTCGTGGCCAAAAGTTTTGAGAATTACATAAATATTGGAAAAGTTGCTGCTTAAGTTTTTATAATAGCAATTTGCATATACTCCAGAATGTTATGAAGAGTGATCAGATGAATTGCATAGTCTTTCTTTGCCATGAAAATTAACTTAATCCCAAAAAAACCTTTCCACTGCATTTCATTGCTGTCATTAAAGGACCTGCTGAGATCATTTCAGTAATCGTCTTGTTAACTCAGGTGAGAATGTTGACGAGCACAAGGCTGGAGATCATTATGTCAGGCTGATTGGGTTAAAATGGCAGACTTGACCTGTTAAAAGGAGGGTGATGCTTGAAATCATTGTTCTTCCATTGTTAACCATGGTGACCTGCAAAGAAACGCGTGCAGCCATCATTGCGTTGCATAAAAATGGCTTCACAGGCAAGGATATTGTGGCTACTAAGATTGCACCTCAATCAACAATTTATAGGATCATCAAGAACTTCAAGGAAAGAGGTTCAATTCTTGTTAAGAAGGCTTCAGGGCGTCCAAGAAAGTCCAGCAAGCGCCAGTATCGTCTCCTAAAGAGGATTCAGCTGCAGAATCGGAGTGCCACCAGGAATGGCAGCAGGCAGGTGTGAACGCATCTGCACGCACAGTGAGGCGAAGACTTTTGGAAGATGGCCTGGTGTCAAGAAGGGCAGCAAAGAAGCCACTTCTCTAAAAAAAAAAACCATCAGGGACAGATTCATCTTCTGCAGAAAATATGGTGAATGGACTGCTGAGGACTGGGGCAAAGTCATATTCTCTGATGAAGCCTCTTTCCGATTGTTTGGGGCATCAGGAAAAAGGCTTGTCCGGAGAAGAAAAGGTGAGCGTTACCATCAGTCCTGTGTCATGCCAACAGTAAAGCATCCTGAGACCATTCATGTATGGGGTTGCTTCTCATCCAAGGGAGTGGGCTCACTCACAATTTTGCCCAAAAAACACAACCATGAATAAAGAATGGTACCAAAACACCCTCCAACAGAAACTTCTTCCAACAATCCAACAACAGTTTGGTGAAGAACAATGCATTTTCCAGCACGATGGAACACCATGCCATAAGGCAAAAGTGATAACTAAGTGGCTCGGGGACCAAAACGTTGAAATTTTGGGTCCATGGCCTGGAAACTCCCCAGCTCTTAATCCCATTGAGAACTTTTGGTCAATCCTCAAGAGGCAGGTGGACAAACAAAAACCCACTAATTCTGACAAGCTCCAAAAAGTGATTATGAAAGAATGGGTTGCTATCAGTCGGAAATTGGCCCAGAAGTTAATTGAGAGCATGCCCAGTCGAATTGCAGGGGTCCTGAAAAAGAAGGGCCAACACTGCAAATACTGACTCTTTGCATAAATGTAATGTAATTGTCGATAAAAGCCTTTGAAACGTATGAAGTGCATGTAATTATATTTCACTACATCACAGAAACAACTGAAACAAAGATCTAAAAGCAGTTTAGCAGCAAACTTTGTGAAAAGTAATATTTGTGTCATTCTCAAAACTTTTGGCCATGACTGTACATCAACTCCACTGACCAAAAGTGCAGTTTAAAAGTAACACTTCGCTCCGCCATCCTTTTTATTTTTTTACTGTGAGTATACAGTACGTAATGTTTTTACACAGCATGGCGTCCACTTTATCGCTCAACCACAGGCTGTGCTCTTCAGAACAGCAAGCATCTGCTTAAAGAACGCTAAAGCCATGTCACAAATGGCTCTTATTAAAACTACTGAAAGTCAACTAATGGACGTTATGAAACAATTTACAGCTCAAGTCACTTCACATTTTCATCAATAATTTCTACTAGAATCACGAGACCAGAAAAAGTCATCGTATGAGTATAATAAATAGCAAAGGAGATCCTAGGGTGTCTGTAATAATACAGGGGAGGAGAGACATCTCCATCCATCAGCAGTGAACATCGAGCAGATAGGGCATCTGCTAGTTCATGGCATCACATCCCACCATCCAAGGATGGACAACCTGGATCTTGTTGCCCCTTCTACAGCTATTCCTTTCTAGAAGAACTGTACGGAAAGAGCCTTTGGCCATTTCCCTTTCATTTGTTTCTTAACATTACTAGTGTGGAGAGGGAAATCCTTGACAGATGCTCACAGTATGAAGGTAAGATGGCCATCTTCAGCCTGGACTGAGAATTTCTTATAGCCTCCTCCCCTAGTAGCTACATAGTAGGCATCTATGGTCAACCATATGCTCATCCGACTCACACATAAGCATGATTATTTCAATGAGACACTATCCTTGACTGCCGCTTCCCAACTACAGGAAGAAAGGATTTGGCTTAATGAAATCCAACGCACCCAATCTCTTTGCCCTAAATCTTCTCTCCAGGTCCCCATACACAGCAATGTTACAATGTTATAAAGGGAGAGACTTGTTGTGATCAGGGCTTCAGCCGTGTGCAGATGTTGCTTGTCCCCACCCTTACAATGCTGGTGCCAATCACCTGGAATTTCTTCTTAGCAAAGCTCTAACTATGAGTCTTCAGTTCTCAATGCTGAAGATGCCTGTGTGTAATGTACAGAGGCTTCCAGCCTGCTTTATGTCACCACCCCAGTCCATGACTATGTACATCCCCGTCTATCCAACGTGTTACCCAGAGTCGTCTTCAGAGCTCAGTAGAACTGAAAACAGACTCTCCTAACAACACACAAAGCTTTGCCAAGTAGACTCGTTACACCCAGTTGTCTAGTACAAAGAAACCACTTTTTCCTAATAAAGTATATTAAAAACATGCTTAACATCCCTGTACCTACACAATATAAAAAATAACCCAAAATGAAAGTTACACTTTAAGGACTGGGAAGCTGACCAGCTGAGGTGCATTGAGGGGCTAGCCCTGTCTTAGTGCCCTAAAGCCCTACATTGTATAAACAATAAAGGTATTTTTCTTCTCAGGAACATTGCAGCTGATTTTCACAAGACTGGTATAATTTGTATACTGGTCTGATGTAATAGAGATGATCCTGCTGAAAGGTGTGCTATAAGCTGACCATACACATCAGATGTCTGTTGGCCTAACCCGCAGGTATCAGTGTGTATGGGGCCTCCCGACTCTCCCACCTTGGAAGATGTCAAGGGAGATAAGGAGTGGGCAAACAGGACTTCAACTGCAGGATCCTTTGGTTCTGAAGGAGATAGGCCGATGCAAAGACATCTGACAGTGGCTCCCTCCTCCTCTTTCTAATAAGAACAAATGCTTGCTTGGTCAAGCAAAGGGATAAGGAGTAAGAGCTGCCAAAGGCCAAAGGCCATCTTATGTGTTTGGCCGGCCTTAAGGACAAATTTGTTGCTAAATTATTTGTTCTCTGGTAACAAAATTGCAGCGCAAACCATTCTTATCATGTATGTTTCCTGCTTTCAACAGTGATATTAATAGTCCACAATGAATGCTTTGTTTCTTATCAGCCTATTCTAATAATGTTTGCAGATAATGGAGGCCAAATATTGTTGCAGTGTATAGCACACATGAATCTCAGTCAAGAAAATCTATTGCTCACAGCGCAGTAGTAATTTCTAAGTTACCATGGAATTTCCATTTTTGTAATTAAAATGTCATCTAAAAGATAAAGTGTCCTGCCAGACCAAGTCCATAAAAAGTAAATATTTCTCCAAGGCCATCCCCTGTAGGTCTCTGTGGCCCTACACATTATACTAAAGAAGGTTGATGGTTGACCAATTAATGAACAACAATAGACTGATCTGTTACACCAATGTAGCCATACCAATTTCAAGCTGGTCAGACACATTTAACTGTTGACTCCCTCACGACCTCCCCATATACATACAAGTTTGGTCTGGCTGAATGTGCCTGTGTAATCAATGGGGAGGGAGGAGAAAGCCCCACCAGTCACTTCTGGAGGTGGCTAGGATCGAGTAAAAAAATAAAATAAAATCATCTCTACCTATCCTTCTCTCCCCCAAAACCACCAGTTGGGGGGGGGGGGGGGGAATCGGGAGCTCCCCATACATATTAGGCTTTCAACTGAACCCACCATTCTCAGCAGGTTCAGCAGACAATACACAAATGTGTATATTGACCGCAGTTCAACCCTTTGTGGGAAGGTCTTTAGCAAAAAGATAATTTGCAGACTAGTAACTATAGGACGAAAATTGTAATCACAACAACTTCTTTTCATACAATGAAAGTCCATAATCAGTTGTCTAAAGGTGGCCATACACATTAGTCTGAACTTCAACCAAAACAATCATTTTAGCTAGTCGACGACAGACCATTGTCTGAAAGAAGTCGGCAGTGTTTTTAATCTTTGCCCAAAAGTTGGAAGAAAGAATATCCCCAGAAAGCTCTTTTGTCCGTCACCTGGTATCATTGTATTCTTTGAAAGAATATTCTGAGAAAGATCAATCATCTGGTGTCATTGAACATGTGTGGCCAGTTTGTATAACTGTAATGACCAATATGTACTAAAATATGCAAGAATGTGGCTGTGAAATGATCAATCACCAGATGATTGTTCAACGGCTGTTCAATCGCTATTTTGTATGTCCACCTTTACATCTTTGTGAAGTACTGGTTGGTGATGGTCTACAGAAAAAGGGTCAGAACTTTGCTAGGTCTCCACTGCAGACAAAGGAGGATGGTGTCAACAGCAGCAAGCTACCCCATAGCCAGGGTCAAAGCTAAAGTCCTGTTTAGTACACTTTTTTTTACTAGAGAAGGAGAATATGGGGGTCCTAAGAAGCATATAAAGAAGGTTTTATTTATAGTTTTATTATTCACGTGAATGCTATGTAACAGACCAAACTCAAGAAGGATATTGGTGAGATTTTTTGTTTTAAATTAAACGGGTTAGGATTCTCTAACCTCTGGCGATTAGCCATTTGCATATATGAGATAAATGTCTAGAGTATATTGTTTACTAGTTTATTACTGATCCACAGAAGATCATCATTACATGAATCGTAAAGACGCTGAAGATAAATTAATGTATTCCTACTATACTATCACAGTTCATGTGTCAAAACTTAAAACAATTTATGTCTTTGTTTTACTTGTAACCCTTTCCTCAGTGTCTGCTCGCTTTTAATAGGAGTAATGCTCATTTCAAACTGTCCGTCTAAGAGCATCGGATCAATATGCGTCGAAACAATGCAATCTCATTTTGCTTGAGAGATTCCATTCGATACATTATTGAAGAGTGACACAATCCTCAGCTCTGCAAGCACCGCTCTGCTATTCAGGCAGCTGGCAACCAAGTGCTGACCTAGATTCTTTGCAGAGCGGCATTACAAGTAATTTAAGAATCATCACTTACAAAAGAAAGATGAATTTAACCCTGTATCCTAGTCTGAATCTAGCCCGATAAAATAGAAAAACCCTTCACAAGTGAATGTCCACATTTGAATATAATGTTACAATTTTCATCTAGAATTGAAACACCACAAAATTGGTGGCAGCATGCTTCCATCGACACGCCCAGGAAATGTCCAAGTACTGACTAAGGCAGGTCATGACTATAGAGAGGGCATCTCTAGACGTTTCTTGTGTGTCGAGACAGAAGCAGAAACTGGAGAGCTGTAGGGAACTGGGCTCATTCCAGCCTCAGTTTTCCGGGTGGCGATCGGACAAAGTATCAGTTCTTTTTTGCACTGGTTTCTTTCAGGAGTACTTATCAGCCTGTCAGGGCAATTTCTCAGAGTTGCAGAAATAGAGGACTATTGGCTTTTGGGCCAAGGGTAGCAGTAAATCTGAAACTGTGCAGTTTGTGAACTGTATCGTGAGTGGTGAATTGCACTAGGTGGAAACTGCGGAGCACCATGTGCCATTGATGTGAGAGGTGAATGTTGACTATGAAGGTGTGTGAGGGCAGACTGACACGCTCTAGTGGAGTGGCTCACTGCCAAGATGAACCAAGGGTCTAAAACAACAGTTCAGCAACCCTACTATGTATGGGGCTCCGAAGCAGACGGATGGTCACTGCACCACTACTAACAAAGTTGCATCGGCAGAAAAGGCTTCAACTTTCACAGCAGTATTGGAATTGGACCTCTGCTGATTGCCAAAGGGTTGCCGTCTCATGTTTTCTGATTCATTGAACGGATAAACGTTGGTGTGTCATGACCTTTCTGTAACGCAATCATACCGACATAAAGCTGTCAGTATGATTCTGTTAAAGAAAGGTCATGCAGAGGCATACAGCATTATCAATCACAATGCGTGTGCTTCCTAAGTCCAGAACCTATGATCCCTCTCTCACATGGAGCGCGATTCCCGCAAGAGACATGCTCGTGTGAAAGAGCCCTAAAGATGCCGGAAAATGCTAGTTTGGCGGGTAATTAAACATGCTCTGCTGCGGGCAAACAACGAGTCTGTATGGGGACGAGTGATGGTATTAGCGATCAGTCCTCCCCATACTGTGCAGGAGATCACACACATAGGGTCCATTCACACGTCCGTTTTTTCTTTCCTGATCTGTTCCGTTTTTTCAGGAACAGATCAGGACCAGATCTGGACCCATTCATTTTCAATGGGTCCTGGAAAAAATCGGACAGCACAATGTGTGCTGTCCGTTTCCGTTGTTCCGTTCCGCATGTCCGTTTAAATATAAAACATGTCCTATTCTTGTCCTGAAAAATCGAATCCTGGTACAATACAAAGTCAATGGATCCGCAAAAAACGGATGACATTCGGATGTCATCCGTTTTTTGCGGATTCCGTTCCTGGAAACACATAACAAATTTTTTTTTTTTTTTTTTTTTTTTTTTTTTTCAAAGAAATCCAAACAACTTTATTTGATTATTGAAATGTATACATGTTCCCGTTTTTTGCGGATCCGCAAAAAACGGATGACATACGGAAACATTTTCAGGAACAACGGATCCGCAAAAAACGGACCGTTTTTCAGGATGAAAAAAAACAGGACGTGTGAATGGACCCTTACTTTATTATAAATATATTCCCAAATACATTTCATTAGTTATAATGGCTCGTTTTCTCTGGGGAGCAATGATTAGGAGAAACAAAATGGCCGCCGTCCTATAAGTACACACAAAACCTGTCCTAATCACACAGCAGGACAAGTTACTTAACAACACTGAGGTAATGAGCTGCCTCATCCTCCTCTCCCACTTGTTAGGGATTATAATCCTGAATACAGTTTAATATGATATTTAGCTGAATCTTTGTGGGAATGGAGTTCATGAGGAGACATGAAGTACAGAGAGGACAGACTGTGGTAATATGGTGCCGTGGTAATGGAGACTGCACACAAGTGCTGCTGCTCATTGGCGACATCTGCTCATGAACTCAATTCCTACAGAGATTCAGCTAAAGATCTTATCTGTATTCAGGACCATAATCTCTGACAAGCAGAGCAGAGAGGAGGATGAGGCAGCTCTTTATCTCAGTGTTGTGAAGTAACTTGTCCTCCTGTGTGATTAGGACAGGTTTTGGGTGTAATAATAGGATGGCAGCCATTTTGTTTCTCCTAATGATTGCTCCCCAGACAAAATGAGCCATTATTACTAATGTGAGGTATTTGGGAATATATTTACAATAAAGTAATATTTAAGTATTCATTTTCTTAATTCCCGGAGAATCCCTTTAAGTCTAGATTCATATCAATAGCACTTTTCTGTTTTTCTATTCCGGAAACACCTAATTTCGCATATGCCAGACACCAATGGAGCCTGATGGATCCTAGTGGATATAATGGAGTCCATTGGGTTTCCATTACGGCTTCCACAATTCTGCATGTAGCTGTATTCTCTCCTGATGTTTGCCGGTACCTAGTCTAAACCTATAACTCAACCCTTACAAGAAACATCAAGCAATTTGTTTACAATCGTGTACATCTAAACTGTCCATACATGACCTTTACATATATGCACCTGGAATATCTGGTTAGAACACTAAACCTGGGTGAGAAATTTCATCCATGAAATCAACCCCACACTTGAGATCATGGAGTCACAATATAATGGCTACACAGAGTAATGAGCTCTTGGTCTACGTTGGTATCCCTTCCACTTCGGGCCTTATCAGACAGACAGTCGCGGGAGATTTATGTGATGTGACATGCTTTTTGACTCCTTCAAAGCTCGTACATTGTAACGTGCGATATCAGCACATGCCAAGTTAGCAAGGAATACTGTATCAAATGTTATGCCTTTAGCCATAAGCTGCTACTAGGAACATTTGCTATGGAGAATTGCATTTTTCAGTCTTATAGTCATGCATAAAAAGCCTCCAGGGCTTCAGTAGAGCATCTGGTACTGAACCATTATAAGTACACATTAGGGATCGCATTATGAGTAACTGTCTGATTATAAAAATCAGTCACTTTACAAATTGTAGTGATCGGGTTGAGATTCCACAGTCCTGTCATGGAGGAGCTGTATGCAGAATACAGGCTCCATCAAAGGGCACTGCTGACCATGTAATTCTCTTGTATAACAATGATGGGACCTTCAAACGACCTCCAAGGTGTCCCCTTACTGAGGCTCATCTGCTTCAGTCCATGTGAAGAAATGACCTAATAATCAACTTTTCTCACTGGAGGTTTAGGGTACTTTCAGACTAGCGTTTTTCTTTTCCGGCATGGAGTTCCGTCATAGGGGCTCAATACCAGAAAAGAACTGATCAGTTTCATCCTCATGCATTCTGAATGGAGAGAAATCCGTTCAGGATGTCTTTAGTTCAGTCACTAAACAGCGATTTGGACGGAGGAAATACCGCAGCATGCTGCGGTATTATTTCCGTCCAAAACTCTGGAACAGATGCCGTAATGCCGGATTCGGCATTAAAAATACCGCAATGCTGGACCTGTCCTTCCGTTCTACACATGCGCAGACCGATAAAAATGTGAAAAATATATATATAACAGATCCGGATGACATCCGGAGAGACGGATCCGCTCTTGCAATGCATTTGTAAGACGGATCCGCATCTGGATCAGTCTACAAATGCTGTCCATTTGCATGCAGATTGCCGGATCGGATCCGGCGACGGAACTGCTTGCCGGATCACTCTGCCGCAAGTGTGAAAGTAGACTTAGTATTCTGTACTTTTGAATTCATTTTGCCCTTGCTGTACAGGAAATCCGCTTTTCATGCACTGATTTCCTGGTCTGATGAGGCAGAGCTGCAGGGGGAGGGAGACAGCAGCAGCTGGGACCAATCAGGAGACAGGAGGTGTGTCTTAGACTACCTCAGACTCCCTATAGGCACTGTAGCCAAACTGTAGTCACAGATCACAGCTTTGCTGTAATGGAGTAGAGCTAAAAACCAGCCAAGAAGCAAGAACTGAGGAAAATAAGTAGCAGGTAGGCATCTGCCATCTCTACTGACTTACATATCATTGTTTAACTCCTGGCTGAACAGATGCGTTAAACCAGAGCATTCAGATTTTGCAATGTGAAAAAATATTCAGAAACAAACAGTCAATAGTAATTAAACTAATTCCTAGCTAAGAGTATTCCAAGACACAAAATTGCTTCTGTCTACTGGCAGCAGATGCAACCTAAGAGCCGGCCAAATGAAAACCACTGCACAATTAGCAAGGTAGTTATTGGCATATATGTTAATCTTTCTAAAAGGCACAGTGGACAAGTTACATCAGGTTGGTGTCCTCTAGTACGGGTTAGTTATAGTGAAATGTGGCCTCCCATAAACCCTCAATGTTTGTCTCCTGGAGGCACATTTTGCTGCGCACATCACTACAGCGCGGAGTGTTCACTGCACTAAATAAGCTCCAGGTCATTCATCGGACTTACAGCTTCAAAGCTAACGAAATATCAAGAGCAACACTAAGGCCCCTTTCACACGAGCGAGTTTTCTGGCGGGGGCAATGCATGATGTAAACGCATAGCACCCGCACTAAATCCTGACCCATTCATTTGAATGGGTCTGTGTACATGATCGGTTTTTTTCACGCATCAGTTCTGCGTTGCGTTTTTCACGCAGCCCTGGCTCCATAGACGTGAATAGGGCTTCAGTGAAAAACGCATTGCTTCCAGAAGCAAGTCCGGATGTAATGCGTTTTTCACTGATGGTTGCTAGGAGATGTTGTTGGTCTTCAGTTTTATTTCTATCACGCGCGTGAAAAACGCATTAAAACGCATTGCACCTGCGGAAAAAAATGAACAACTGAACACAATTGCAGATAAAACTGACTGAACTTGCACCCTGAAGGCATCCGGACCTAATCCGTCATGCTCGTGTGAAAGGGGCCTAAGGCTATTTTCACATCTGCGTTTTCCTTTCCGGTTTTGAGATCCGGCAGATGATCTCAAAACCGGAGGAAAATGCTTCAGTTTTGTCCCCATTCATTTTCAATAAGGACAAAAATGAATGGAGTGCACCAGAATGCATTCCATTCCGTTTTTTGTGTTTCCATGCCGGACACAAAACCGCTGCAAGCCGCGATTTTGGGTGAGGCATGGGAAACTTAAACTGGATCCGTTTTTTTTCGTGTCCGGTATGTTCATTTTCGATATACTACAACCGGATCTGTTCTGAACAGATGCAGACGGTTGTAATATTCAGACGGATGCGTTTTGTTGTGGGTTTAAGATCGCCTGCAAGGGCAGCTGAGAATGCGTCCATGTGCTCTGTGGGGCAGACACAAACCCGGGCACTGTCTCAGTCAGTCCCACAGCCGTTGAATGGAGTGGCACTGTGCATGCCAGACAACGTCTCCATTATGCATTAAAAAGCAAAGGCTTCCCAGGGTTGGCAGTCCCAGCCATTATACATTTATCACCTATCCTGTGGATATGTTTTTCGTGGAATAAACCCCATAAAGGGGGTTATGCCATTAATGATGTAAAAAATGAAAATCAGGCATTGTATAGTACATGACAGTCTATTTCTAACAAAGCTAGACCCAGCTCTGTACCCCATCTATTGCTCTGCTAGATTTGGCAGCTCAGGGGCATGTCCTTTCTGCTGCAGCCCTCTCCCTGTAACTGTCACAGCTTCTAACAGAACATATGACTGGAGGCAGTTGAAGATTTAAACTGAGCATGTGCGACCAGTTCAGTGAGGTGAACCCAAAAATATGTAATAGAACAAACAGCAGGTGGCGCTATACAGATACATTACAACATATTTAATTACATGCAATTACAAAAGCATTCAGATCAAGATGCGGATTTGAAAAACGCAGAATATGTTCCATTACACAACCTCTTTAAAGGAATGTAACCTCAAGTATATACAGGCTCTAATGCGATAGTCATCTTACATAAATTAGACTGAGCATTTCTAGTGGAAAATTCTAACATCAGCTCCACCATTCTCCAAAAGATCATCAATCCTGGGATTTGTGAAGAAAGGTGTTCATTTTGTATTTCAGCCTATTTCGTGTTCAAATGGTGTTTGTGCAATGCACAGACGATTATTTGGTTTCCCATGACACTGGCTGTAGTGTGCGCGTGTGTCTGGAAGAGTCATTGGGGACAGGGGCTGATGCAAAGGGTGACAACTATGGATGAGAAAAGTTCTTAAAAATTCGATTTGGCTGCTTCACCAACTTTTACAAAAAAAATAAAAAATTGCTCCGTGACAAATTACTTAGTCACGAAGTGCATTTCTTTGTACGCAGGGGCGCAATAACGGGGAACGACGATTGCGCCGCCACCCATCATTGAATGGCTCAGATTCCAAGGGTTAATCTTTAAAAAAAATGAATTGTACTTACCTTATCCATCTTAGCGTGAAGTGGCCGCCGCAGCCATCTTGCCTGAAGATCCAGCGCGAAATCTGGTGCGGTGTGTGGAGATGTCATACGTCAAAATACGACAAAATTTTGTGCGGTATCATCAAGCAAGATGGCCGTGTCAGCCTCTTCGCGCTCAAATGGATGAGCTGAGCATGATTTTTTCTACTTTTACCACCATTTCAGGGAAAATTGATTCATTACCACGAAGCACGAGGAAATTTGGCTTTGCAGAGAATCAAATTTTCCCTGAAATTCGGGTCGAAGTCCACTTCGGATACTTCGATTCACTCAACACTAGTAGTGACAACCTCTGTACACAGCTGCAGAATCTGTTAGGCTCTGCTCATGGTTTGGCGGACCACCATTGCAGTTTCCATTACAAACACAATGCCAATCAATGACGACATGTCACGACTATAAACTGCAGCCACATGAACTGCGGCGTAACCTTCCACTGAAAACAAGGGGAGACAGATTCTGCGCTGCTGTCTTTTGGTTGTAGAATTCGCTGGCAAAAGACTCTGTGTTATATAGGCAATGGAAAGAAATACCGGAGGAGAATTATGCTCTGTACACACAGATAGGAAGTATCAGGTATCAATTGTGTATATGATGGTAATAAAAATAACCTAGAAAAAGTATGACGTGATATATTGTAGGAGGAAACATTGGCTGCAGAGAAAACACCGGTGCGAAAGAGCCGCAGCCAGAAAGGGAGGAGAGATAGTCTGCGGCATCACCTGATACAAGCCGGTGTATCAGCACTGTTAGCTCAGTATATACTGTAGCAAGCCGTGAACACATCCCACGCTTATTTCATATTCAAGGTTCTTCAACCAAGGATTTCACGACATGAGAAAAGATTCACAGTGCGCCTCCGTTTACACGCCCCCACTGATGGCGAGAACAGATGGGTCCGATCTGATATATACTGTACAAGTTTTGAGTAATATGTTAATATATTTTTATAGTGGTCCAAGCAGATTTTTTAATATTTAGCTCTACATCCCCTAAGAAACAAACATGGTGGCTCCCACTCAGGACCCCCCTCTATGATCCAGGAGCCGTCCATATATTATATGGACAGATAATTGTCTGAACGGTCACCAAGTAATATTACATTTCTCCTGCATCAGGAAACTTCTGATGACAAAATCAGCTATTTGCTGAGGGTGGTCTGGATATTGCCCTCCCCTTTCCCAAACCACCTGGTGCCCCTGACCATTCTGGGGGCGGGTGGGGGTAATCTTTAATTGCCTCAGCAGGTGCTTCATTTTGCCAAAAATCCATTTTAAACACCGTCTGTCATATGCAAATGAGCAGTGTGGAGTCAGTGCGCCAGAAGCCAGAGCAAGTGCACCCCTGCTTCACTGCGCATGCGCAGAGAATGGGAACTGCAACACGCAACATCTCAGGGCAGTTGCTGATCTTGTTCTCACGGATGTCAATCATGGCATGAGTGATTAAAGTGGATTTTCGTTAAAATAAGTCATCTGCCGAGGTAATTTAGGACACCAATTGGCACATAAGCAGCAAATCGGTCAGGTACCCCTTGTGATTTGGAGAGCAATATTCAGCTGACATAGGGGCACATTTACTAAGACTGGCTTTTTACACTGATCTTAGTTCCCCTCCTTGCGCTGCCGTATGATTCGTCTAACAAGACATGTAACTCGTCATAAATTAGGCTCATCTATGGCACAGCTTTTCACTAGCATTTACGCACACTCCACCCCTGCCCCGCCCAACTGGTGAAGACAGTGTAAAACCGACTGTGCGACTAAATATTGTTGCCTGGCCAGTTAAAAAAGGGGACTTGTGACTCTTTTAGGCGTAAAAGAGTCACAAGTCCCTTAGTAAACGTGCCCCATAGTTCCTTGAAGTCTAATGTGGAGGGTAAAACCCGTGGCACGCCAGCAGGATTTGCCTCGGCAGGATGCCAGCAGAGACGCGGCGGATTGTACCCTTACAGCTCCGATTTAACTCAACGAGAAATATTGAAATGAGATGAAATGAGGCGAGTCTGATAAACGTCTCGCCTCTGCTCCATGTGATTGATAGAGCTCCCACTATGTGTCTGAGATAGGAAGCAATAAAAATGGAAATCGCATATATGAGCTTATTCAGCTTTATGCAATATCTTCCCTGCAACGGAAAGGAATCAAACATTCGCTGCACAGACTAAGCCGTTTCCTATATTAAAAGGGTTATCCCACGATTAATGTAAAAAAAAAAAAAAGAAAAATATGATATCATATAGTACATGACAACCTCTTTCTAACAAACCAAGAACCAGCCCTGTCCCTCAGATGGATCCAGAGATCTCTCCATTCATACCTCCAATTGTTCTCCTAGATTTATTTCAAGCTGTTAGCTCAGGGGGTGTGTCCGTGCTCAGCGGGTGTGTCCTTGCTCCTGCCACTGCTGACAGTTGAAGGATGGAACTGAGCATGTGCTTCCATCTCAGTGAGCAGGACAGAGAAGTTAGGAAAAGAGCAAACAGCAGGTGGCGCTATACAGATAGTTTCCTTTGAATAATTCGGTGACTATACTAAATTTTTAATTACATGCCGTTACAAAAGTATTCAGATCCAGGTTCTAGTTTGAAAACTGTAGAATATTTTTCATGGGACAACCCCTTTAAGGCCCCTATTCATATCAGTGTTGTCGGAGGTTCAGCAAACAGTCTAAGCTGTATGGGGAGCTCTCAAATCTCGCCCGACAGATGAAGTTGGTGGAGAGAAGGACAGGATGAAATTAATATTTTCGTCGGATCCTTTTGTTCTCCCAGGAGATAAGTCATCGCCAGAAGTGTCTGACAGCGGCTTCTTCCGCTCTCCCCACTGCCGAGCAGAATGTCTATGAACATAAGAAGTCGGAAGAGATAGCTGCTGGCCGAACAATCATTCGGCGACAGCTATAAGAGAGGAGTTGTCACCTCTCCTGACATGTCAGTGTCAGTAACTATTTGCATTCCCCGTGGAATACCAATTCTGCCAGTATTCTTATGGCTCTATACTGGGCCATTCCTATATTATTACTGTTAGAATGTCCAGGGACACACACCCAACCGGACCTTTACTGCAAGCCGCTGGCAATTCATATCCTATAAGGGTCCATTCACAAGTCCGTAGAATGGGTCTACATCCGTTCCGCAATTATCCAGAACGGGTGCAGACCCATTCATTCTCTATGGGGCCGGAAGAGATGCGGAGATGCGATCTTCTGGTCCGCAGCTCAGCAAAAAAAAATTTTTTTCTTGTCATCAATTGTGGACAATAGGCATTTCTATGGGGGTGCCGGCTGGGTATATTGCAGACGTGTGAATGGACCCTAAGATACCATGAAAAAGGCATAATGGGAGGTGGTAGGCATCTTGCTCGCCTTGAAGGAGAAGAGATTACTTATTAACTCACCTCTAAACCTGAATCATTACCGATTTAACCTTTACGCTGGGTTCAGACCTGAGCGTACTTGAACGTACGCTCTGTATGCGCGATTGCAATCGCGCATACAGAGACAAGCGAACGCCCATTGTCGCGCGTTCCCGCTGAAGTCTATGTACGGGAACGCACGACAAGACGCCCCAAAGAAGCTCATGTACTTCTTGGGGCGTCGGGCGTTTTACAGCGCGATCGTATGCGCTGTAAAACGCTCAGGTGAGAACCATTCCCAAAGGGAATCATTGGTTCTTGCCTGTTGAGCGTTTTACAGCGCGTAGGAACGCGCTGTAAAACGCTCAGGTGTGAACCCAGCCTTAAAGGGAACCGGTCACCGGGATTTTGTGTATAGAGCTGAGGACATGGGTTGCTAGATGGCCGCTAGCACATCCGCCATATCCAATCCCCATAGCTCTGTGTGCTTTTATTGTGTAAATAATATGCAAATTAACCTGGGATGAGTCCTGTACGTGAGATGAGTCAGGGACAGGACTCATCTCAGGTTAATTTGCATATGTATCAAATTGGTTTTTTTTACACAATAAAAGCACACAGAGCTATGGGGACTGGGTATTGCGGATGTGCTAGCGGCCATCTAGCAACCCATGTCCTCAGCTCTATACACAAAATCCCGGTGACAGGTTCCCTTTAAAAGGTTCCTACAGAATACAGAAGTGTGCGAGGACTTACTGTTTGGGAGGAAGGCGACAGGCAGCACAAACACTGCCAGCACTCTGGGTGGGGTTACACCATAGACTTTATAGTATGTGAGGACATTCTGATGGTATAGACTCACAGTCCTATAGAAAGGACAAGAAGCTTTCAGTCAGGCAGCTCAGGAGCTTGAAAACACGGCAGGAAACCTGAGAGCTGCTTTCTGGGGCCTGACAAGTCAAGGTTAATCTGGTCTTTAATAAAGGAGGACACTTGCCTCAGCTGCTTGTGTAACACTGGGGGAAGGAGGCGCACTACTGTTTTAGGAACGGTGATATACAGGAGGATTTTGTGTATTAGGCCTCTCGGACAAACGTTTTTTTCCCCATTTTTACGTTCCTTTTTTTTGCGTTCCGTATGCAGTCCGTATAAGGAACCATTAATTTCTATGGATCCGCAAAAAAAAAAAAAAAAAAAAAAGAATGTACTCTGTATGCATTCCGTTTCCGTTTTTTTCCGTTCAAAGATAGAAAATGTCCTATTATTGCCCGCAAATCACGTTCCGTGGCTCTATTCAAGTCAATGGGACTGTAAAAAAACCGTAACGGATACGGAATGCATCCGCATGTCTTCCGTATCCGTTCCGTTTTTTTGCGGAACCATCTATTTAAAATTTTAAGACCAATTTTTCATGTAATTACTGTATACTACTTGAGATCTGCAAAACGGAAACCAAACGGACAAACGGAATGGAAGCACTACTGAAACAAAAAACTGACAAAACTGATCCGTTTAAAACGGACCGCAAAACACTGAAAAAGTCCCACTTTCACACAAGGGCTCTCACAAGCGGTCCAAAAACTGATCAGTTTTGCCCTTAATGCGTTCTGAATGGAAAATGATCGGCTCAGAATGCATCAGTTCAGTCTTATTCCAATATGAAAATGTCAGGTGCTATGTGGAGTTTGCAGAAAACATCCGCAATATTGTGTCTGCACACATGTATGGCACTTTCTTTACAGGCTAACCTCCAGGAGATGAGAGGAATGGAGGGTATGTGCCTATTCTGCCCTCCTTTCCTCTATGTCAGGTAATACTGCTGTTTCTATGGAGCAGGGAGAACGCTTTAGGGTGAAAAGAGGAATGGGGGTCACCATCATTGAGCCCCTTTCCACCATAAATATAACAGCTGCATGGAATATACTGTATATAGTTGCAACTATAGGATTTAAAGGGGTTGTCCAGCCTACTTGCCGACAACCCCAGTGCTCCTAACTTGTGCTCCTAGGCTGGACAACCCCTTTAAGGCTACTTTCACACTCTCGTTTGGTGCGGATCTGTCATGGATCTGCACAAACGCTTCCGTTCAGATAATACAACCGTCTGCATCCGTTCAGAACGGATCCGTTTGTATTATCTGTAACATAGCCAAGACAGATCAGTCTTGAACACCATTGAAAGTCAAAGGAGGACGGATCCATTTTCTATTGTGCCAGATTGTGTCAGTGAAAATGGATCCGTCCCCATTGACTTACATTGTGTGTCAGGACGGATCCGTTTGGCTCAGTTTAAGGAATTTTCTCAGTACTGATAAAAAAAAAAAGGGATCTACTTTTCACAACTAGTCTCCATTTCCTGACTCCAGCTCGACATCGAGCCAGGACCAGGCAGTGGAGAGCAGTGGCGGGGGATCGGTGAGAGCGAGTATTTCTTATTTTCATCCAATTTGTTTACTGTAACAAAAATTGCAACGTGTAAACCCAGCCTGTCTGTGGCAAAGTAAAGCAGCAAATCATATTTCTATCTAGTATAAATACCAAATAGCAAAAAGACAGCACTCAAAAATCAATGAAAAGACAAAAAATATATATATTTATTCACCCATGTGGATACGCAACGTCTCAGCTCAACCTTAGAGCCTTTCCCAAGCTAGATAGTACCTGTGCATCAATACTAATCGATGCAAACATAACTGCCATCGGTCCATGTTGTATGGAATGACATCACAGCGCATTCTGACAAACTGAAGACAACAGATTTCTTAACAAAATAAAAATCTCATTCCGATCTCATTTTTCCGTTCTGCTCCGTTAGCGTGCTGGATAGGGCACATAACTCACCCGAACAGACCTAAACAGACTCCATTGACAACAACCATTCAGCATCTGTTCAAAATCCTGTATTTCTATTGGACAAAAAAGTCCTGCATGCAGGACTTTGTCTGGTCTTTTTTAATGGAATCTGCATCGGAGGCTCTGAATGGAGCCTCTAATGTAGATATGAACTCGCCCTAAATCTCTTTTGAAGGAAAATAACAGAGACTGCTGAGGATTGTATTGACCTAAGCCATCAGAAGGGGAAGATAAGATGCTCTGAATTCCCTGGGTAACTGGTCACTAGGTATCCGACCATCCTGCTATGTATCTATGCTGCCCTAGATTAGCTCTGGGCAAGTAATCAGATCTTCCAAAGTGACATTCCCATGTAAAGGAAGACTGCTGAAAATTCACCGACACGAGGAGCAAGATGTTTGCTAGCAAATCTCATTGTCAGTTTATTCTTCTTCTCCTCCTAGAGCCACGTAAAAAGCATATAGAAAACTTGTTCACATAAGCAGTTGCTTCTGGTAATCAATTCTGTCGTCTTCTCCATTACAGGAGTGCTGGGTCAGTCCGCTGATGGACAGCACCGGCACCCAACAGACCCCACTGACTAGAATGGAGTCAAATCAAGTTTCCTCTGCATTTTTGTCCAGCTTTTTTCGTAAAATCTGCAGCAGAGGCTCATACTGAGCCCTAAGGGGTACTGAAGTTTTGTATATGATCATCAGGATAGGTCATCAATATCTGATTGGCGGCGGTCCAACACCTAGCACCCCCCGCCGATCAGCTGTTTAAAAAGGTGGCCGGGCTCTCTGCAAGCACCATTTCCTGGTCATTACACTGCCCATCATCTCGGAAGTTCAGTGCAATTACAGGTACTCGCACAATTCACCACCTCTTCTTCAAAAAGCTGCCAGTGTCAGACCCCTACCAATCAGATAGTGATGACCTATCTATCTCATTTAAGCAGGTTTGATAATCTGTATCCATGGGGCAAAGCTCAGTACCAGCAATATAGCGTAATGTACAACATGAAATGGTGGTCATGTGATCGGGTTTACTCTGGGCACGTGACCTAGATGCCGGCTCCTGATGCCGTCGCTATATGCGCCTCCTTTTGGTTGTGCGCTGATGATGTTGCTCTACGTCACATTGCTGGGCCCTCCTCAGTCGACACTTGATGACGTGCACTGAGATGTGCGGCCGCGGCTGTATGACGTATGTGGACATGCGCAGTCGGTACGGCCGGACGCTGTGGGACACATGCCTTGCCGCCATGGATCATTAGATACAGGTGAGATTGCTATGTAAGTTCTTACCTACTTATTATTGTTGTGAGAACTCACTATGGCGAGCTGCATGTTGAATTTCGTCATTTATTAGATAATTAATGATGTGAGTGTGTCTTAGCTCTGTATATATATGTGTGTCTGTGGAATTGTAATATACACTTGATAAAGGCTTAAAGGGACACTGACAGCCCCAATTAGCATATTTAGGTATATATACGTGAGTACAGGTCTTATAAAGTCTATTAAAATGATCTAAGTATCCCCCCTGTCCACCTTATAAGTACCAAAATATAAAGTTATATAACCTGCTTGTCCGGTCACCAATCTGCCCAAGGGGCGGCGTTTCATCACAAAATGCGCCCAGCCAGCCGCTCCCAACTGCCGTTCTGAAGCGCCGCCCAGCTCATCAATATTCACTTAGCTGGGCGGCGGCTACAACTCTCCCGACTCAAGTGCCCGGCGCATGCGCATAAAGCAGAGGCTGCAGCACTTGAGTCCGGAGAGTTGTAGCCGCCGCCCAGCTAAGTGAATATTGATGAGCTGGGCGGCGCTTCAGAACGGCAGTTGGGAGCGGCTGGCTGGGCGCATTTTGTGATGAAACGCCGCCCCTTGGGCAGATTGGTGACCGGACAAGCAGGTTATATAACTTTATATTTTGGTACTTATAAGGTGGACAGGGGGGATACTTAGATCATTTTAATAGACTTTATAAGACCTGTACTCACGTATATATACCTAAATATGCTAATTGGGGCTGTCAGTGTCCCTTTAACCTAGCCGAAACGTTGTGTGTATTTTGTACACTGTGCCTTGGAATTTCGCACAATAAAGAAACTTGGATGGACATGCTGCTGTGACCCTCTACTTTTTTTTACTGTTCTGTGGACCGCCTTGGATCTGGGGTCTCTTGTCCAGCTGCTGCATCACACCATCAGAACTCTGCATAAGCCGACTGCAGTGCTGCTCCTAACTCCTATTTCCTCTATCTTAACGATAGGTCATCAACATATATGGCAGGACAACCCCTTTAAAGGGAACCTCTCACCGGGATTTTGGGTATAGAACTGAGGACATGGGTTGCTAGATGGCACATCCGCAATATCCAGTCCCTATAGCTCTGTGGCCTTTTATTGTGTAAAAAAAACGATTTGATACATATGCAAATTAACATAAAAGAGTCATATCTTACTTGTGTGACCAGAGAAGAGTCATATTTTCAAGCTCTGACTCATCTCAGGTTAATTTGCATATATATCAAATCGGTTTTTATACACAATAAAAGCACACAGAGCTATGGGGACTGGATATTACAGATGTGCTAGCGGCGATCTAGCAACCCATGTCCTCAGCTCTATACCCAAAATCCAGGTGACAGGTTCCCTTTAAGGGATTTGTCTGGCCTTGGAGATGACAAACCCTGTGGTCCTCCCCTGTCCCCCTGAACATAAACCCTGTAGTGGTCCCCTGTCCCCCTGAACATAATCCATGTGGTCCTTCCCTGTCTCCTTGAACATAAACCCTGTGGTCCTCCCCTGTCTCCTTGAACATAAACCCTGTGGTCCTCCCCTGTCCCCCTGAACATAAACCTTGTGGTCCTCCCCTGTCCCCCTGAACATAAACCCTGTGGTCCTCCCCTGTCCCCCTGAACATAATCCCTGTGGTCCTCCCCTGTCCCCCTGAACATAAACCCTGTGGTGGTCCCCTGTCCCCCTGAACATAATCCCTGTAGTCCTCCCCTGTCTCCTTGAACATAAACACTGTGGTCCTCCCCTGTCTCCTTGAACATAAACCCTGTGGTCCTCCCCTGTCTCCTTGAACATAAACCCTGTGGTGGTCCCCTGTCCCCCTGAACATAATCCCTGTGGTCCTTCCCTGTCTCCTTGAACATAAACCCTGTGGTCCTCCCCTGTCTCCTTGAACATAAACCCTGTGGTCCTCCCCTGTCCCCCTGAACATAAACCCTGTGGTCCTCCCCTGTCCCCCTGAACATAAACCCTGTGATCCTCCCCTGTCCCCCTGAACATAAACAGTGTGCCGCTCCATCAGCATGGGGATAAGGGAATGTTCTTGGGATCAGCGAAGGTCCCAGCTGTTGGACCACCACTGATCAGTGAATAAGGCATAACTTTTAGCGACTGGACTACCCCTATAATATAAATGCTCATCTCAGCTGCCTGTTCTGGGGAAAAAAATTAATTAAGTGATATATGAGCGTCCCGAATAAAAGGCAAAAATGTATGCGACTGTACTGCACCTGACAACAAGGTCTTCTAATCCCTCCGCCAGCTCTACAATGCAGTGGATTCAGTTTTGTTTTTTTTAGATCAAGGGAAGAAATTGGATATTCACAAGCTACGCTGCCACCCTTTAAATAACATTAGCCCACAGAATAGTCATCATCTTACTTTTATGGTCAGGAGTTTCTGAATGCATTGAGTCCCCTGTTATACAATGCCTGTCTGACTATATGACAGAAACAATATACTGCTCTCACTGCAAACCAAGAGCAAGCACCAGGTTTCAGTTCACTGATCTCAGATAACAGGCCAAAAAGCTCAATTCATCAAGATGAACTCCAGTCCAAGAATATTTCAGAACATGTAGGCAAGGCTGTCACCTGTGGAGGTCCATGGGCAATATCAATTTTACACGGATTGTAAACTAATAAACTGCTTCCAAAACTGCTGTTCATAGGCCAAACAGAGATGCCCACTTATCACACATCACCCCTGCTGACTTACAATCTTCTCAGCCTCCCCCTAAAATTCAGGACACTGTTTCTAGGTTGACAACCATATTGGGACGCTTTTTAGCATCTCATCAACCGACCCAAGCCTAGGTTGGTGAATTTTATGTTGTAGCCCTCCATATATTATATACAGGGGGCAGCATCAGACAGTACCAGCAGAGAGTACTTTCTAGTAAGGGGACGGTCACATGGTGGCTTTTTAAACAGAATTTTGGCACGGACAGCTGCACCACAATTTCGCTGACGGCGAGTCCTCTCTGCCTCACATACATCTCGTTGGGAGAAAGCGCTGAGGATCACGGAGTGGCGGCTGAAAGCCACGGCAAAAAGGGACATGTTTTTTCTCGGAGTAGCCGCGGTTTAAGCCACCACCCCACGATCCTCAGCGCTCTCTCCAATTGGGAAGTATGGGAGGCAGAGAGGACACCAGCAGGTTTTCGGTGAGGCTGTCTGCTCCAAAACTCTACTTAAAAAGCCACCATGTGAACGTCCCCTAAGAGTTCAAAAAGGCTTCATCCTGCGGTGCTTGGAGGTAAATAATGCCTCTATAATATATCTGAGCCACTGCGGACCATTTCTGGCGGTAATGTCCCAACCGTCTCGGATCCAGCGGGACAATCCTGAATGTATCTACAGGAGGCACTTGTGGTTGAACACAATGGTGAAGCAGAAAGCGTCAGCTCCTTGCTCCAACATTCCACTGCTGCCAGTGCTTCAGCACGGCAAGTGTGATACAGTCACATCTAGGGTTGTCACGATACCAACATTTTGATTCGATTTTGATACCATAAAAAAGTATTGCGATACTCGAAACGATTCAATACGACTCGAAAAAAATAAAACACCAAATAAAGCCGTGTGCATTCCACATTTTATGGAAGGTCCGCCCCATAATCGAACAGTCCTATCCTATTTTTTTGGGAGACAAGGTGAGAAAAAAAAATGGCGAATCACGCATACGTTCACCGCATAGGAGATATTTTTTATATTTTACTAGTTTGGACTTTTTGGACATGGCGATATGTAATATGTTTATTTAATGTTTATATATAAAATTGGTAAAGGGGGTGATTTATACTTAATATTTTGGTGTTTGTTTGTTTTTTAACTTTTTATTGAACAACTTTTTCCCCCTTAGGGGCTAGAACCTGGGATCTTTTAATCCCTTGTCTATTCCCCCTAATAGAGCTCTATTAGGGTGAATAGGACTTCACACTCTCCCTGCTGCCCTGTGCATAGTGCACACAGCAGCAGGGAGCTGACCATGGCAGCCAGGGCTTCAGTAGCGTCCTGGCTGCCATAGTAACCGATCAGTGCCCCAGGATTACACTGCTGGGGCTCCGATCACAACTGCCACTGCACCACCAATGAAGAGGGGGGAGGAGACCCCGTGGGCACTGCCAAATATTTAATACTGGGGAGGTTGGGGGGGAGCACTGCGCCGCCAATGTTTTTAAACCATTAATACAGATACAGGAGGCGGGTGCCAGAGGCAGAATCACATAGCCGGCACCCGACCTCTATGTCATAGAGGTAGGGTGCCGACTATGTGATTCTGCAGCCGGCACCTGCCACCTGTATTTGTATTGATGGATTACTTATCTTCATTGGTGGCACAGTGGCCATAACCCCTCCCCTCCTCCGCCCCTCTCTCTCCTCATTAGTGGCAAGGGCAGCAGCGGCACGGGGGGGGGGGGGGGAGGGGGGACTGCTTCCTTCTCCCCTGTGCTGCTGAAGGAACATGGTACACAGCCTAGTATCGGTAAATGGCAGATCCCGGTATCGAACCGATACCGGTACAAAAGTATCGATTGGGTACTGATAATTTGATGCCCGGTGCAACCCGAGTCACATTATTGCGCCTGCCGCGTTAAGCTACAGACAGAGCAGACTTGCTCTGCACTGCCCATTTATTTATTTTCCGCATTTATATAGGACCTAGGACCCCATCGCTGGAGGGCACCAGTGCTAACCACTGAGCCACCGTGCCTCCCCTGCTCATCATGGGAATGTGCGATATGGGGGTATTGAAACTAAAAGGGCATCATTGTGTAAGGGGGCACTTGTTGAAGTCGCATAATGTGAGGGGGGGACTTTGGGGCCTCATACTGTGTGGGAGACACCTAAGGGTGCATCACTCTGTATAGGGGCAATTAAGGTGACACCACTGTGTGGGAGGCAATTTTGGGTTACTTAATATAGTGAGGGGGCACCTAGGGGGAATTCTATTGGGTGTGGGGCATTTAGGGGCATCATACTGCATGGGAGGTTTTACGGGGATAGCATACTGTGACAGCGGCACTGAAATTATTACTGTCTGAGGGGCACTAAGGGGACATTCTTACAGTGTATAGTTACTATGTGTTGGGCAATCTTACTGTGGGGGCACAAAGGGGATTGGGCATGTATAGATGGGCAATGGGTGGGGTTAGAGGCAGAGTTTATAAAAATAAATAAAAAAGTTGGCACTACATGTGCAACTGATATTGTCTTTCCTTAGGGCTCGTTCACACGACCATGTGAAGCCCGTGCTGTGGACCGCAAATTGCAGTCCGCAATGCACGGGCACCGACCATGGCCCAGCCGCATGGGGATCGTGGATCCATTCACATGCACTATCTTTTTGCGGTGCAGAGGCACGGAACGGAACCCCAGAAAGCACTCAGTAGTGCTTCCGTAGTGTTCCGTTCCGTGCTTCTGTTCCGCATTGAAGTGAATGGGTCCGCATTCGTGATGTGGAATGCACACGGAACGGTGCCCGTGTATTGCAAATGCGCTCCACAATACGGCAACGTGGCAGCACACATTCATGTAACCAAGCCCTTAGGCTTTTCAAATGTTGGGAGGTATGCTTTATATGGGAGAAACACGTGCTGTCTAACCTGCAGAACGTAATAAAAGGGTCCATCTATTTTTTATTATAATTTGTGTGTTTGCAGTGTAAACATTGGGCTGTTTTGGCTGGATTTGAACTACAGACCTGGTAACTGCGGTTTAGGGTTTAATGTACCGCCACTCACCAGCAGTAAGCCCATGGCTGACCTCACATCCAGCGGATCATATATTACTATGTAGTACCAGACCCTGACGGCCGTGGAACCGTACAAAGGCTTCTTTTATTGTGTCTGCCATGGCAATAAGCAGCCTCTTGTTTGTACAGAAAGCACACGCTGGTAATTATAAGACTCGGCTCATGCCCACACCCATGTGCACTCCGACATTAATTAAAGTGACAGCGCATCACATGGTCACTGGTCATTGCGTAAGAGTAATTCAGTCACATTGGGTAGGAGTTCCTGGCCTGGCTGCCTACACAGTCTGAGCTACTCAAATCCTTCTGGTAATCTCATCTGCCAGTTGGTCACCAAGATTATCTGAGGAATAGAAAATTACCTCACTTAATAAAGCAGTGCATATGTAAGCACAATCCTTAAAACAAGAGACTAAGGGTTCACAGACTAAGGGTTCATTCACACGTCCGCAAAATGGGTCCGCATCCATTCTATTCATTTTCAACGAGGCCGCAAAAGATGCAGACAGCACATAGTGTGCTGTCCGCATCCGCACTTCCGTTCCGTAACCCCGCAACCAAAAAATAAAAATAAAATAGAATATGTACTATTCTAGTCCGCAGCCACGGACAAGAAAAGGCATTTCTATCATAGTGCCGGCCATGTGCGGTCCACAAAATGCAGAACGCACATGGCCAGTGTCCGTGTTTTTCGGATCCGCAATTTGCGGACCGCAAAACACTTGCGGAAGTGTGAATGGACCCTAAGGGTACGGCCACACGGTCAGGCTTCCTGATGCAGTTTTAGAAGCCATTTCAAACCAGTAATTCAATGTAACAAGATCTCCAAGGGTCTCATGTAAACAACAGCTTCCAGCAAATATTTAACCCATTAAAATTCATATACTTTAATTATACTTATTAAAAAGTTATATTCAGATTGATTTCAGACAAAACTTACTGAGAGTAAACTCAGGTAATCTGCCACCCAGAGCACCAGCAAAACATAAAGGGGATGAGGGAAAAACAGTCCCTATCGTCTCACCCTAGACTTGCTCAGCCCAGGGACAATCCCTAATGATGGGGACTCCCTGTCCTCGAACCTAGGCTGATCTAACCCTGATATAATGATACAAGGGAGATGGAGGGTAAAATAGATTAGGTATAGGTGCTAAGGGGGTAGGCAGTTAAACAGGAAAGACATACAAGATCAACGACAACAAAACCACATAGAATGACCCTGCTGATGAAAGGGTTTACTAATGGACTGTGTATGCAACCCTTATGCTGCTAATTATAGCCAACTAGGTACACAGTGCATTATAATCATACATATAACATAAATAATACCCCGACACGTTTCCCCCACGCTGTGGGATCATCACCTTAAAATATCAAATGTAGTGCACTACTAGTGGATGCATAATATCTTAACATCCACCATTGTATGATCCTGATCAGAGGCTGGGGGGCTGATCAGAGGCTAGCTGCCATGGCACAAAGCACAGGGCAGCAGGGAGAGTGTAAAGTCCTATTCACCCTAATAGACCTCTATTAGGGGGAATGCGACAAGGGTTCTAGCCCTTAAGGAGGCTAATAGTTATTAAATAAAAAGTAAAAAAAAGTTTAACCCCCCCCCCCCCCAATATAGAAAACAATATATTGCGATATATATCGCACATGCTTAAAATTATATTGCAATATAGATTTTAGGCCACATCGCCCACCCCTAATTATAACCTCCACCAATACTCCCCGATGACACACAAACTCACGGTCACAGGACCAGCTCCAAAAGTCTGAAAGTATATCAGCTGGCCTCATAGAACACTCGCCTAGCCTGCAGAGGTCAGAAGCTATGGTCACCACAGAGCCAAAAAGGGGCTGATAGATGCTCATTATAGACAAAGTATTACTACTCACAGTTAGCGTACATACAATGATAAGATCGCCCCCTCTCTTTTAAAGGACCATATGTTTCTAGAAACATATGGACAACCCTCTTCCACTTGTATCCAATTACACAGGACCTTGAATCCATCTTGTAATGGCAATTCTGGAGCATCTATTCTTATGACTTTATGTTATGCCATTCCTCAATTATTCCTACTAAAAGTTATAAATTACTAACAATTCGCAATGAAGGTCCATCTGCGAGTTACCTATTGAGGGGGAAACTCTGACACAATCCAATCGGTACTGCCAGTGTCAGATTATGCAGGGACACACGCCCCGAACTGGTAACACCCATCTGGACCTTCATTGCCAACTGCTAGCAATTCTTCCATAACTTATACCACACCACAAAGTCATAAGAACAGATGCCTCAGAGTTGCCATTACAAGGGGAATGCAAGTAGTTGCTAAGACAGACATGTCAGGAGAGGCGAGAGGTCCTCTTTAAGTTACAGCAGCCGGATCTTCTCACTGGCTCTTCAATAAATTCACCCAGTCAGCAATTCTGTCGGAATGAAGAGGGAGGAGGGAGGTGGGAGTAAGTCTGCAGAATGGGTTTGTCCTCTGCTTCCTTTCCACTGCCACTATGTGGGTGTAATGCTTGTGTATTATGAATGTACAGTGGATATAAAAAGTCTACACACCCCTGTTAAAATGTCTGATGTATACAAATGAGACAAAGATAAATAATTTCAGAACTTTTTCCACCCATAATGTGACCTATAAAACTGTACAACTTAATTGAAAAACAAACTGAAATCTTTTAGGTAAAGGGAAGAAAAAAAAATGAAAATAAAATTATATGGTTGCATAAGTGTGTACACCCTTAAACTAATACTTTGTTGAAGCACCTTTTGATTTTATTACAACACTCTTTGGGTATGAGTCTATCAGCATGGCACATTTTGACTTGGCAAGATTTGCCCACTCTTCTTTGCATAAAACACTCCAAATCTGTCATATTGCGAGGGCATCTCCTGTGCACAGCCCTCTTCAGACCACCCCAAAGATTTTCAATCGGATTCAGGTCTGGGCTCTGGCTGGGCCATTCCAAAGCTTTAATCTTCTTCGGGTGAAGCCATTCCTTTGTTGATTTTGGATGTATGCTTTGGGTCGTTGTCATGCGGAAAGATGAAGTTCCTCTTCATGTTTTGCTTTCTAGCAGAAGCCTGAAGGTTTTGTACCAATACTGACTGGTATTTGGAACTGTTCATAATTCCCTCTAGCTTAACTAAGGCCCCAGTTCCAGCTGAAGAAAAACAGCCCCAAAGTATGATGCTGCCACCACCATGCTTCACTGCGGGTATGATGTTCTTTTGCTGATGTGCAGTGTTGTTTTTGCGCCAAACATATCTTTTGGAATTATGGCCAAAAAGTTCAACCTTGGTTTCATCAGACCATAACACCCTTTCCCACATGCTTTTGGGAGACTTCAGATGTGTTTTTGCAAAATGTAGCCTGGCTTGGATGTTTTTCTTCGTAAGAAAAGGCTTTCGCCTTGCCACTCTACCCCATAGCCCAGACATATGAAGAATACGGGAGATTGTTGTCACATGCACAACACAGCCAGTACTTGCCAGATATTCCTGCAGCTCCTTTAATGTTGCTGTAGGCCTGTTGGTAGCCTCCCAGACCAGTTTTCTTCTTGTATTTTCATCAATTCTGGAGGGATGTCCAGTTCTTGGTAATGTCACTGTTGTGCCATACTTTCTCCACTTGATGATGACTGTCTTCACTGTGTTCCATGGTATACAGTATCTAATGCCTTGGAAATTCTTTTGTACCCTTCTCCTGACTGATACCTTTTAACAATGAGATCCCTCTGATGCCTTGGAAGCTCTCTGTGGACCATGGCTTTTGCTGTGGGATACGACTAAGAAAATTTCAGGAAAGACCAACTAGAGCAGCTGAACTTTATTTGGGGTTAATCAGAGGCACTTTAAATGATGGCAGGTGTATGCTGACTCCTATTTAACATGATACATCCCCAGTTATAGGAGGGTGTGCACACTTATGCAACCACATTATTTTATTTTATTCCCTCCACCTAAAAGATTTCAGTTTTTACAGCACAGAAACCCGACATTTTAACAGGGGTGTGTGGACTTTTTATATCCACTATATAATACTGTGTGTTATCTGTGTAATATGTATGTAGAGTATGTGTGTCTGTAAGGCTAGGTCTACACGACGACATTTGTCGCGCGACATTTTGTTGCACTAATGTCACGCGACAATTTTTATAATGGCAGTCTATGGTGTCGCACTGCAACATGTGACATGCTGCGACTGCGACGCGACAGTCGCAGAAAATCCATTCAAGATGGATTTTTCTGCGACTGTCGCGTCGCAGTCGCAGCATGTCGCATGTTGCAGTGCGACACCATAGACTGCCATTATAAAAATTGTCGCGCGACATTAGTGCAACAAAATGTCGCGCGACAAATGTTGCGCCCTATTTGTCGCGCGACTTTTTGTCGCGCAACAAATGTCGTCGTGTAGACCTAGCCTAAGGCTACTTTCACACTAGCAAGCCATTACCATAATACAACTGCATACATCCGTCATGAACGGATCCGGTTGTAGTATGTCTTCTATAACCATGATGGATCCGTCTCGAACGCCATTGAAAGTCAATGGGGGACGGATCCGTTTTCTATTGTGCCAGAGAAAACGTCCCCATTGACTTACATTAAGTGCTAGGACGGATCCGTTTGGCTCAGTTTCGCCAAGCGGACAGTAAAACACTGCAGACAGCGTTTTGGTGTCCGCCTCCAGAGTGGAATGGAGACGGAACGGAGGCAAACTGATGCATTCTGAGCGGATCCTTTTCCATTCAGAATGCATTAGGGCAAAACTGATCCGTTTTGGACCTCTTGTGAGAGCCCTGAACGGATCTCACAAGCGGAAAGCCAAAACGGAAGTGTAAAAGTAGCCTAATGTGTATACATATGTGCATAAGAATATATGTGTGTATCATAGAGCAGTACTACTATCGATCTATGTGGTATAGCGATACTATGTATGTGTACGGTATGTATGTTATGCGTTATTTTACAGGGGAGGTGTGTGAGCGTGGTGCCACACTGAAGCTTTGCCTTCCCACAGCTCTGTCTGGTCTTAGTCCTGCTCTGCCAGCAAATGGGTATCTTACTATGTACTGAATCCCCAGGGGTGACATAGTGCCAGCACACAGCACCAACTCTCTGCAGCGTTACTAGGTACTGTAGACGCCCAACAGTCTATGAGAGGGACGCCCAACCTGCGGCCCTCCAGCTGTTGCAAAACTAAAACTCCCAGCATGTCTGGACAGCCTACAGCAAGGCATGGTGGGAGTTGTAGTTTCACAACAGCTGGAGGGCCACATGTTGGGCGTCCCTGGTCTATGCAATCCAAGTCCTGGACTCCAGGGTGACAGCTCCTACCATAAAGTAGTGCTAGGCATGCACTCAGTATGTCACAGGACCAGATTTTACTGCCGCCCTAGAAAGCATAGCGAGGCACTGCTCAGTGATGCTGAAAATATAGAGCATTTAAGAAGTCCATTTGCCTAAGTGTTTTACTGAAAGTGGTTATCCCAGTGCTCCGAGCTGTGCGGCTTTAATCCGGGAGTGCTTGGAATAGGCCAGATCTTCAGCTGTTTTCTAATATATTATAGAAGTTCAATTTGTGGTCAGGATTACCCGTCCAGACAGTAGCAGCACTGACGGTATAGCTAAGGCCGGAGTCACCTCACCGTTCAGAAGAACAAAAAAGAAAGAAAAAAACAAATCCGTTATTTTGAGCATCACTTTTCATCAGTTTGTGTCAGTTCCGTCAGAGAGCGTTATTTTTGAACAGAGAATAAGGGTACTTTCACATTAGCGTTTTTCTTTTCCGGTGTTGAGTTCCGTCACAGGGGCTCAATACTGGAAACAAACTGATCAGTTTTATCCTAATGCATTCTGAATGGAGAGCAATCCGTCCAGTATGCATCAGGATGTCTTCAGTTCAGTCCCTCTTAGGCTACTTTCACAGTTGCGTTCGTCGGTCCGCTCGTGAGCTCCGTTTGAAGGAGCTCACGAGCGGACCCGAACGCCTCCGTCCAGCCCTGATGCAGTCTGAATGGAGCGGATACGCTCAGACTGCATCAGTCTGGCGGCGTTCAGCCTCCGCTCCGCTCGCCTCCGCACGGCCAGGCGGACAGCTGAACGCTGCTTGCAGCTGTCCGCCTGGCCGTGCGGAGGCAAGCGGATCCGTTCAGACTTACAATGTAAGTCAATGGGAACGGATCCGCTTGAAGATGACACCATATGGCTCAATCTTCAAGCGGATCCATCCCCCATTGACTTTACATTGAAAGTCTGAACGGATCCGCTCAGGCATCTTGCGCACTTAGAAATTTTTCTAAGTTATTAATGCAGACGGATCCGTACTGAACGGAGCCTCCGTCTGCATTAATATGATCGGATCCGTTCAGAACGGATCCGATCAAGCGCAAGTGTGAAAGTAGCCTTACAGTATTTGGCCAGGGAAAATATGCTGCAGTATTTTCTCCGTCCAAAATTCTGGAACACATGCCGGATCCGGCATTATTTTCCATTGAAATGCATTAATGCTGGATCCGGCACCAAGTGTTCCGTCAAAACGGATCCGGTTTTCCCGTCTGCGCAGACCTAAAAATGCAAAAAAAATAAATACCCGATCCGTTTTTCCAGATGACACGGAGAGACAGATCCGGTGTTTCAATGCATTTGTTAGACGGATCCGCATCCGGATCAGTCTACAAATGCTCTCCGTTTGCACACGGATTTCCGGGTCCAGCGACAGAACTGCCTGCTGGAATCCAGCAACGCAAGTACCCTAAGTTCTGCATGCAGCATTTTTTCCTCCCGTTAAATATAACCGATCTCCGGCGGAACTGACACAAACTGATCACTACTGATGCTCAAAAAAAAGACGGATCAGTTATTTTTAGTGCACACTGAGTATAAGGCTCCATTCACACGACCGCAATTCTGTTCCGCATTTTGCGGAACAGAATTGTGGACCAATTAATTTCTATGGGGACACACGATGTGCTGTCTGGATCCGGAAATGCGGATCCGCACTTCCGGGTCTGCAATTCCGTTCCCGAATTTTTTTTTAACATGTCCTGTTCTTGTCCGCAATTGCGGACAAGATTAGGCATTTTCTATTAAGTCCCGGCGATGTGCGGTCCACAAAATGCAGAACGCACATTGCCGGTGTCCGTGCTTTTTTTTATTTTTCTGTTCTTCTGACCGGCAAGAATAGGATATGTTCTAATTTTTTTTTTGCGGGGCTGTAGAACGGACATACGGATGCTGACAGCACGCATTGTGCTATCCGCATCTTTTGTGGCCCCATTGAAGTGAATAAAAAAATTAATTGGCGTGCATGAGCCCTTAGGGACAAGTATAGGACTATGCCAGATGTTCCATTCTGCAAAATGCGGAATGCACACGGCTGGTATCTATATTTTGCGGTTCCGCAATTTGTGTGCATGAGCCCTAAAGGAAAGCTTCTGGGAAGCAGAAATGTCTGTTCAGCAAGCATCCGACACCCTGCACCCCCACAAACAGCTGTTTTACAGTAGCTCCAGCACCGGAAGCCGTCCAATGTGTGTAGTGGACATAGCTGGTTACTGTAGTGCTTTCCACATTCACCTCAATGGAAACTGCACCGCCGTAACCAGCTCCATCTACTACACACTATGGACAGAGCCGTGTTCTGCCAGCGCCGGCTTCTGGCACCAAAGCAAACGGCAGCTATTGCCAAAACAGTCGACCTAGAGGTGAGGACCCCCGCCGATCAGATATTGATGGCTATCCTGAGGATAGGACATTGATATTGATGTACCAGAACAATCTATTAAAGGGCAGGGTCCCATCTGGGGAGATGCTTGTCACGTGTATTAGAAAACGCCGCGTACAGCAATTCCTCAATACACTTATTAGTGATATCAAACAGCAGAGAAGCTGGAAGGGAATGACATCCTGTGGTTTTGCTGCATCCCTTTAGGACACACAGGTTATCTTAGGCTACTTTCACATTAGCGTTTTTTGCGAATCCGTCATGGATCTGCAAAAACGCTTCCATTACAATAATACAATCGCATGCATCCGTCATGAACAGATCCGGTTGTATTATGTATTCTATAGCCAAGACTGATCTGTCTTGAACACCAGTGAAAATCAATGCAGGACAGATCTGTTTTCTATTGTGTCAGAGAAAACGGATCCGTCCCCATTGACTTACATTGTGTGTCAGGACAGATCGGTCTTGCTCTGCACCACATCACGGACAAAAAAAACGCTGCTTGCAGCGTTATTCTGTCCGCGATGGGGGCGTAACCAAACGGAACAGAATGCATTTTGGAGCACTCTGTTTCGTTCAGTTTTGTCCCCACTGACAATGAATGGGGACAAAACGGAAGCGTTTTCTTCCGCTATTGAGATCCTTACAAAATTAGCTACTTCCGGAGCTTCACCAACATCATTCAATAAGCCCTGGTTCACACTTGAGCGTTTTACAGCGCGTTTGAACACGCTGTAAAACGCCTGACGCATAAACAAGTTCTTGAGCTTTTTTGGGGGTGTTTGTCGCACGTTTTGGCCCATAGACTCATTGAAATTTATCATTTAGCTATAATAGCCTCCCTACATTAAGTGCGCTGCTTAAAAATTATTTTCAAAGCATCTCTTCCTAATGATCCGTGAAACACAGATGACATCCGTGTTGCATCCGTAGTTTTTCATGGACAAAATAGAGCAGGCATCCGTGCTAAAAACACTGATGTCCGAATACACACATTAAAATGAACGGGGACGTGAGCTGTCCATGGAGAACACGAACAGCACACGTCGATGTAACACGGACGTGTGAATGAGGCTTAGGGCATATTGGTACACCATACGCTTTTTCCAGGGCGTGGGTGCCCACAGAGAGGTCTCTGAGTGCCACCTCTGGCACCCGTGTCGTAGGTTCGCCATCACCGTTATAGCCTGTGCTATATACAGTACATTTACTACCGGTACTATTATATTTTTTTGTATTTTTGTTATACTTTCATTGAAAATTGTGTATGCCGTTTTATTTTGTTGCATTTTCCTTACAGTATGGATACCAACATGATTTTCAAATATGTTAGGGCACGTGTTTTACCTATTCCTGTTGAGCAGAACAGAAAAAGGATTGAACGGCGGATACAAGATGAACGCTTTTTGTGTCTATTGATCATTCCTGTTCATCATGTTTCCGTTATGTTTCTTTGAGGGGAAAAAAGCGCAAACACCTCTTTTTTCCCTGTCAAAGAACTAAAACCTGATGGGACGGACATAAACTGAGTAAAACCAAATGATCATAATTATGCATTCAAACTAATGGAGATTATAACACGGCCATTTTGTTCCACGTTTCTGTTCCTGTGACAGAATACAAACATGGAAAACACAATGATTATGTGAATGAGCCCTTAGGCCCCTTTCACACGGGCGAGTATTCCGCGCGGATGCGTTGCGTGAGTTGAACGCATTGCACCCGCACTGAATACCGACCCATTCATTTCTATGGGGCTGTTCACATGAGCGGTGATTTTCACATATCACTTATGCGTTGCGTGAAAATCGCAGCATGCTCTATTTTGTGCGTTTTTCACGTAACGCAGGCCCCATAGAAATGAATGGGGTTGCGTGAAAATCGCAAGCATCTGCAAGCAAGTGGAGATGGAGACCCGATCATTATTATTTTCCCTTATAACATGGTTATAAGGGAAAATAATAGCATTCTGAATATAGAATGCATAGTAAAATAGCGCTGGAGGGGTTAAAAAATAAATTTAAAAAATTTAACTCACCTTAGTCCACTTGATCGCGCTGCCCGGCATCTCATCTGTCTCCTTTGCTGAACAGGACCTGTGGTGACGTCACTCCGGTCATCACATGTTCCATCACATGATCTTTTACCATGGTGATGGATCATGTGATGACCGGAGTGATGTCACCACAGGTCCTGTTCAGCAAAGGAGACAGAAGAGATGCCGGGCTTCGCGATCAAGTTGTCATGGTCTTACCTCCTTGCTGTTCCCTTCGTTTGACATGTGCTGGCGGCCATCTTGGTTTCTGGGTTTTCTTGTAGCCTCCCACCCTGCGGCTCCTCCTTCCCACTGGGAGGAGCTGGATGCCCAGCTCATATATATAGGAGGTCTGTGGCTTCAGTTCCTTGCTTGGTCCTCCTGTGTTCACATGCTTCCAAGACTGCTGCTGCTTTTGGTTCCTGATCCTGGCCTCGTCTGACTACCCCGTTGGTTCCTGATTCCGGCTTCGTCTGACTACCCCGTTGGTTCCTGATCCTGGCTACGTCTGACTACCCCGTTGGTTCCTGATTCCGGCTTCGTCTGACTACCCCGTTGGTTCCTGATCCTGGCTACGTCTGACTACCCTTCTGGTTCCTGACCTCTGTCTCCGCAAGACCCTGCTTCGGTCTAGCCATCCGTTTGGACTTTGCTTACGGCTTGCTCTTCAATAAAACCTTCTTCTTCTCCACTTATCTCTGTTGTACGTCTGGTTCATGGTTCCTTGACATTAGGACCAAGCCATGAATTCTGACGGTACAGGGCCACCCTCGCTACCTACGCTGGTTGCCAGACTTGATCAGCAGGATCACCTGTTGGGTCGGTTCGCTGTGGCGTTGCAAACCCTGCTTGAACGCACGGCTCATTTAGCTTCCGTTGCCGATGGGTCGGTTGTCGCTCCTGGGCCCGCTCCTACTGCCACTCCAGTTGTTGCGCCAGAGTCTACCCCGACACCTGTTGCTGCGCCTGTGGTGTTTCGGGGTATGACCGGTTCTGCCCCCCTTCCACAGCGCTTTGGGGGAGAGCCAACTCAGTGCCGAGGTTTCCTTAACCAGGTGGGCATTTACTTCGAGTTGCTGCCACATGCCTTTCCTACTGAGAGATCAAAGGTGGGCTTCTTGATCTCGCTGCTCTCGGACAAGGCCTTGGCCTGGGCCAGCCCTTTATGGGAGAACAACAATCCGGTGGTTGCCGAGTTTTCCGGTTTTGTTGCTTCTCTTCGGAAGGTATTCGATGTGCCGGCTCGTGCTGCCTCTGCTGCGAAGCTCCTTATGTCCATCAGACAGGGTTCACGATCCGTAGCTGAATACGCCATTGAGTTTCGTACCCTGGCAGCAGAGGTGGGCTGGAATAATGAGGCTCTGGTCGCTGCTTTCTCTCATGGTCTCTCGGATGCCTTGAAGGATGAGGTTGCAGCTAAGGACCTACCAGTGGAGCTCGAGTCTCTTATTTCTTTCCTGATTTTGATTGACACCAGACTCAGGGAGAGACCTTCCTTTAAGGAGAGCCTGCGGAGGTCTCCTAACAGATTGGCGCCTACGTTTGCTGTCCCACCCGTGCCTCCCTCTCCTCCCACGCCTCCTGGGGATGACTTGTCTGGGGGTGAACCCATGCAGCGGGGGTTTGCTCGCCTTTCCGAGGGGGAGAGGGCACTCCGGAGACGCGAGGGCCGATGCATGTACTGTGGTCTCGGTGGGCATTTTCGGTTGGCATGTCCGAACCGTCCGGGAGAACGCTCGCACCTGAGGTCCTGTCGGGGGCAGATCTTGGGTGGAGTCTCCTCGTCCCCGGTTTCCCGTGTTGACAAACCACTGATTACTGTTGTCCTCTCCTGGGTCGGGGGCTCGGTGACGACCCAGGCGTTGGTGGACTCTGGTGCTGGTGGTTTGTTTATTGATGGTGTGTTCGCCGCCGCCAATTCCATTCCTCTGCAGCCTCGAGGTTCCCCACTGGCTCTTGAGGCGATAGACGGCAGACCCCTTCTGCCGCCACACGTGACTCATGAGACCCTTCCAGTGGGGATGGTCATTGGTGCCGTTCACAGAGAGTCGGTCTGTCTCCAGGTTATTTCGTCTCCACACTACTCGGTGGTCTTGGGGTACCCCTGGCTCCAGAAGCATAATCCGACTTTCGATTGGAAATCGGCCGAGATCCTCTCGTGGTCACCGCAGTGTGGGGCTAGTTGCATCCATGGGCCTGTCAAGTTGCTGAGTACTTCCTCGGACTCTCTGTTGCCTCCTGAATACGAGGAGTACCGGGATGTATTCGATAAGGTGCGTGCGGTTGCCCTACCTCCGCACCGCCCATACGATTGTGCCATAGAGTTACAATCTGGTGCCGTTCCTCCTCGTGGCAAAGTCTATCCACTGTCGGTAGCGGAGAATGAGGCCATGGAGGAGTACGTGAGGGAGGCGCTTTCACGCGGACACATTCGCAAATCCTCGTCCCCGGCAGGGGCTGGATTTTTCTTTGTGAAAAAGAAGGGCGGTGAGTTGAGGCCTTGCATCGATTACAGGGGTCTCAATCGCATCACGATCAAGAACGCTTACCCGATACCCTTGATTTCCGAGCTGTTCGATCGCCTCAAAGGGGCCACGGTCTTTACCAAACTCGACCTGAGGGCGGCATATAACCTGGTAAGGATCAAGGCGGGCGATGAGTGGAAGACCGCGTTTAACACCAGGACCGGTCATTATGAATCCTTGGTTATGCCCTTTGGGTTGTGCAATGCGCCCGCAGTCTTCCAGGAATTCATCAACGATGTTTTCCGTGACCTGTTGCAGCAGTGTGTGGTGGTCTATTTGGATGACATCTTGGTATATTCTGAATCCATGGAGGCCCACATTCTGGATGTCAGACGAGTGTTGCAAAGGTTACGAGAGAACAAGCTGTTCGGTAAGCTTGAGAAATGTGAATTTCACCGATCCCAGGTAACCTTCTTAGGTTACATCATTTCCGCTGAGGGGTTCTCCATGGATCCTGAGAAGGTTTCGGCTGTCTTACAGTGGCCCCAGCCCAGTGGTCTTCGTGCCCTGCAGCGCTTTTTGGGCTTCGCCAATTATTATCGGAAGTTCATCAGGGACTTTTCCTTGCTAGCCAAGCCTCTCACGGATCTGACCAGGAAGGGAAGTAATCCCCAGGTCTGGCCGCCCGAGGCCATCCGAGCTTTTGAGGCTCTAAAATCCGCATTTGTGTCGGCTCCGATTCTGTCGCATCCCAACCCTGGGTTGCCGTTTGTCCTCGAGGTGGACGCGTCTGAGACGGGAGTAGGCGCCCTCCTGTCTCAGCGTAGAACACCGGAGGGTCCTCTGCTTCCTTGTGGGTTTTACTCCCGGAAACTGTCTTCCGCGGAGTGCAACTATCAGATTGGTGACAGGGAGTTATTGGCCATCGTGCAGGCCCTTAAAGAATGGAGGCACTTGCTCGAGGGCTCGGTGGTTCCGGTTCTCATCCTGACGGACCACAAGAATCTGACCTACCTCTCTGAGGCCAAGAGATTGACACCACGTCAGGCCAGATGGGCTCTGTTCTTGTCACGTTTTAATTACGTGGTCTCCTACCTACCCGGTTCCAAGAACATCAGAGCGGATGCTTTATCACGGCAGTACTCCGAGCTGTCCGGGGAGGAGTCGATTCCGACTTCGGTCATACCTCCGAATCAGATCCTGGCCGCCATTCGCACCAGCCTGACCTCTCCCCTGGGTGAGCAGATTTTGGCGGCTCAATCTGGTGCTCCCTCTGGGAGACCCAACGGCAGGTGTTTTGTGCCTGAGGAGTTGCGCACTCGGTTGTTGCGAACCTACCATAACTCCAAGGCCGCGGGGCATCCTGGAAAGAATCAGCTGTCCTGGGCTGTTTCACGTCTGTTCTGGTGGCCTTCCCTACGTTCCGACATCGCCGCATATGTAGCGGCATGCTCCGTTTGTGCCCAGAGTAAGTCCCCTCGGCACCTTCCGTTGGGCCTTTTGCAACCCATAGCCACCGGGGAGCGTCCATGGTCACACCTGGGGATGGATTTCATTGTGGACCTCCCTGCATCCCGAGGCCATACGGTCATTCTCATGATAGTGGATCGGTTTTCCAAAATGTGCCACTGTGTTCCTCTCAAGAAGTTACCCTCTGCACAAGAGTTGGCCTCGATTTTTGCCAGGGAGGTCTTCCGGTTGCACGGTTTGCCCAAGGAGATTGTGTCGGATCGGGGGAGTCAGTTTGTGTCCAGGTTCTGGCGCGCATTTTGCTCCCAGTTGGGGATTCATCTCTCTTTCTCCTCGGCCTACCACCCTCAGTCCAATGGGGCCGCAGAACGATCCAATCAGGCCTTGGAGCAATTCCTTCGTTGCTATGTCTCCGATCACCAAGACAATTGGGTTGACCTCCTGCCTTGGGCTGAGTTTGCCAGGAACACGGCGGTGAACTCTTCCTCTGGGACGTCTCCCTTCATGGCCAATTATGGGTTCCAACCTGCCGTGTTACCGGAGATATTCTCTCCCCAGGATATTCCGGCTGTGGAGGATCACCTTTCCGTCCTACGTGCTTCTTGGGTACAGATCCAGAGGTCCCTTGAGGTCTCTGCGCAGCGCCAGAAACTCCAGGCTGATCGCAGACGAGCGCCCGCTCCTTCCTACCAGGTCGGAGACCGCGTATGGTTGTCCACCCGCAACCTCAACCTTCGAGTGCCCACTCCCAAGCTGGCGCCTCGCTTTGTTGGTCCCTTCCGAGTGCTTCGCAGGGTAAACCCGGTAGCCTATGCCCTTGCGCTTCCTCCTGGCATGCGGATCTCCAACGTGTTTCATGTCTCCCTGTTGAAGCCGCTGGTGTGTAATCGTTTCACTTCCTCGATTCCTCGGCCTCGTCCGGTCCAAGTGGGCAATCGTGAGGAGTATGAGGTGAGCAATATCCTGGACTCACGCCTGGTCCGCGGCCGGGTGCAGTTTTTGGTCCATTGGCGTGGTTATGGTCCAGAGGAGCGTTCCTGGGTTCCCTCCGCAGATGTCCATGCTCCTGTCTTGCTCCGAGCCTTCCACGCACGCTTCCCTCAGAAACCGTTCCTTACTCCGCGGAGGAGGGGCCCTTGAGGGGGAGGTACTGTCATGGTCTTACCTCCTTGCTGTTCCCTTCGTTTGACATGTGCTGGCGGCCATCTTGGTTTCTGGGTTTTCTTGTAGCCTCCCACCCTGCGGCTCCTCCTTCCCACTGGGAGGAGCTGGATGCCCAGCTCATATATATAGGAGGTCTGTGGCTTCAGTTCCTTGCTTGGTCCTCCTGTGTTCACATGCTTCCAAGACTGCTGCTGCTTTTGGTTCCTGATCCTGGCCTCGTCTGACTACCCCGTTGGTTCCTGATTCCGGCTTCGTCTGACTACCCCGTTGGTTCCTGATCCTGGCTACGTCTGACTACCCCGTTGGTTCCTGATTCCGGCTTCGTCTGACTACCCCGTTGGTTCCTGATCCTGGCTACGTCTGACTACCCTTCTGGTTCCTGACCTCTGTCTCCGCAAGACCCTGCTTCGGTCTAGCCATCCGTTTGGACTTTGCTTACGGCTTGCTCTTCAATAAAACCTTCTTCTTCTCCACTTATCTCTGTTGTACGTCTGGTTCATGGTTCCTTGACACAAGTGGACTAAGGTGAGTAAAAAATTATTATTTTTTAACCCCTCCAGCGCTATTTTACTATGCATTCTGTATTCAGAATGCTATTATTTTCCCTTATAACCATGTTATAAGGGAAAATAATACAATCTACAGAACACCGATCCCAGACCCGAACTTCTGTGAAGAAGTTCGGGTGTGGGTACAAAACATGTGCGATTTTTCTCACACGAGTGCAAACGCATTACAATGTTTTGCACTCACGCGGAAAAATCCCGCAACGCACCCGCACATTTTCCCGCAACGCCCATCTGAAAGAGGCCTTAGTGGTAACTTTGAGTAAAAAAAAAAATTTGGAGTCTGTAGTCATCATTCCTAAACTTTAGTTTGCACACTGCTCTTAATTTCAGACTTTTCTTATGTGGACATGTCCCTCCCAGTAATACATGCTGGATGTCAGCTCTGTGTGTCCAAGGTGCTGCTGCCTTCACTAGCTATCGTGCATCAGCACAGTTACTGCTCAAGAAGGATCTCCTCTCACTTGTGCTAACTGACATTGAGAAGTGTGTGATTTGACTGCAGAGTTTACCTTAGGTGCTCTGCTTTCTCTCTACAAATGTACACAGTCTATGTGATCCCCCCTCCTTCCCCTGTAAACTGCCTTGTGTCTGCTTTCTTCCCTATATACAGCATATGTGAGCCTCCTTGGATGATTTCCCCTTCACCTACCCTCTGCTGCATACAGCATCCTCCCATCTCTAAGGCCTCATGCACACGGCCGTTGCTCGGCCGTGCCCGTATTGTGGCCTGCAAACAACGGGTCCACAATATGCGGGTACCGGCCATGTAACCGCCGCATCACGGACGGATCCGTCTGCGGAATCCACACGGATGCTACCCGTGCATTGAAGACTGCAAATTGTGGTCCCCAATGCACGGAACAGCCGAACAATGGCTGGGTGCATGAGGCCTAACACTGATAGATGGGAGCACCAACCCCTATAATAAACCCCCCCCCCCAATGCCCAGGCCCCTTGTATACATTACACTTACCTGTTCCTTGGCACCCACTACGTTCCAGATCCCTGCACAGCCGCCGCTGCATCTCCCCGTAGCGCGTATCAAAACATCCAGCAAAGGGGGAAGGGGGGGGGGGGGGCAGCCAATAGTAGGCCATGACGGGGACGAGCCTCCCTAGCAATCACCCGCAATGCTAGGGAGCCCCCCCCCCCGGTCGCAGCCTGCTATATGTTGCCCCCTGTCGCTGGATGTTTTGATCCACACAATGAGGAGATAAGTTTTCTTCTGCTGTAGAGTAATAACTTGCGCTTTTGCTTTTTTTTTTTTAACGCACCAGCTAATTGCCTCTGTATATATTGCATTTTAGTAATTAAAATCAAGTTAGGTGGTGATTTCTGGGAATCGAAAAACAAGTCAAGCAGTACTTTTTGTGAAAGCAACATTTTTTTTCCAAACAGAAAATTACATTATTCGTGTTCTAGCTAAAGGCGAGAACATTTTCCAAGGACCTCCAATTACCTTGAATATGTTGCCATGAAGTTGTTCTTTGTCATTATAGTGACTATCTGATGCAAAAGTGCTAATGAGTAAAAAAAAAGAGCAGCTTGAAGTTCAAGACTGGTCAAAAATGTATTATTTTGGAAAAATATAATGCACACTGATAGAAAATCTGTGAAACCTCAAAAAGGTCAGGACTTTGCTGAACTATAAGGAAAACTCAATGGAGAAGGCTTATACAGACAAGGGCGCACAAACTGGCTGACATCCAAGGTAACCAATCAAATTCTAGTGGTCAGGTAGGTTGCACGCATAGTAGCAAGTTGGCGGTAAAGCTTGTGGTATCGATCAGATAGGAAGGAATCACATACGTGACATTTTTACAGGATAACAAATCAACCTTTGGACGCGTAGTCAATGGTATTGTTTCTTGTACAGGCTGAGTGTCTATCAAACGGCGAGGGAAGTAGTCACCAAGAGCCTAGGTCAGCAATGGTTGAAGCAAATACTGTAATCCATGTCCTCTGGTAGTTTGGAGAGGATGTAAGTGCTGACAAAAGGAATGGCAAACTCTAGTTATCAATTCATACGTTTTAAAGAGGAATAAAAGAGGAATGGCCCAGTGCAAAATTAAAAAGAAAGAAGAAAAGATGTTCCAGAAATGTTATTTTATGGGGAGTTGTCAGATCTTCTTTAAAGTGGTGGTGCCCAGTGGATAATACTGACGTTAAGCTGATCACAAGGTATCTCCAGTTCTCTCAAACGTACGGCCTCGGTGCCGCAAATAGCAGTCCGCAATACTTAGGCACCGGGCATGCAAACTTTATTTTGGGGTGAGGACCCATTGACTTGAATGGGTCAGCGATCGGCAAATAACGACAAAAGACAGGACATGTCTTCTCTTCTGCAGTGTGGAGGCACGGACCTGAAAGCCCAGAGCAGCGCTTCCGATCCATGCCCCCTGCAAAAGATAGAACGTGTGTTCGTGTGAATGGACCCTAATTCATAGGCTTAGGCCTCATGCACACGACCATTGTTTTGGTCCGCATCTGACCAGCCGTTTTTGAGACTCGGATGCGGACCCATTGACTTCAATGGGGCCGCAAAAGATGCGGACAGCACTCCGTGTGATGTCCGCATCCGTTACACCGTTCCGCGGCCCCGCAAAAAAAAATATAGCATGTCCTATTCTTGTCCGTTTTGCTGACAAGAATAGGCATATCTTTTTTTTTTTTTTTTTTTTTTTCCAGTGGGGAAATTGTGTTTATTTGCTTTGTTAACATTCTTTTTTTTTTTTTTCTCCTTTTATATTTTATTGATTATAATACAAAATTCATATCCATATAACATTTATAATATTATAAATCCTTAAGTCCGTAGGTTTCTAATTTATAAACATGGTTAATAATAATTTCATACAAATACCCATGCTTATGGGGATAATACAAATCGAATGGAAATCTCACTTGTTGAGAGGAGAGCGGGATTCGCCCGACATCAACAGCCTAATACGGCAAACACACACAACATCTCAATGTCGGAAGGTCCCGCCATCCTCCAGCATTCCTAGAGATACTCCAATGCTCAGATGTAGCATTACATCCTTCACCAATTACAATGCACATAGAAAAACCGGACTAATAAGATCATCCCCAGCCCTCCCCACCTTGCAGGGAAAAAGAAAAATAAATAAATAAATAAATAAATAAATAAATATTATAATAATATGTATCTTTATTAGGCATATCTACAATGCAGAAGGTACACGGGCGGCTTCCGTTTTTTGCGGATCCGTTTCCGTTTTTTGTAAGTCAATGGGGACAGATCCGTTTTCACTGACACAATCTGGCACAATAGAAAACTGATCCGTCTTTCATTGACTTTCAATGGTGTTCAAGACGGATCCGTCTGGCTATGTTAAAGATAATACAAACGGATTCGTTCTGAACGGAAGCAGACGGTTTTATTATCTGAACGGATCTGTCCATGACGGATCCGCACAAAACATGAGTGTGAAAGTAGCCTTAGCAAACTACAACTGCAAACACACCAAACCCACACAGGACTATGTCAATGGAAAAATAAAACTTATGGCTTTTGGTAGGCAGCGAGGGTTCCTATACTTATGTCTCCAAATAGATGATCGCAGCAAACTCATAATCTGAAAGTATTTGCTGCAGTTTTCTGGTGTGCCTATCACGGAGCCCAATGACAGCGCCATAGGATGAGGACAATTGAATGAATTACTACTTGACACACTTTGCACTTCCTGTTTGTTCAGGCTTCCTGACTCTGCTCCTGACATTTGACACAGATTCAGATGTATTCTCCAGGGACGTGTAGTGATAGAAACGGCACTGCGCCAGCTTCCAATTAACACTCGTCACATAACACTGACCTCAGGGTGTAATACCTGTGCCCAGCAACCACCTTCTGCATTCAATGAACTGCACAGAGTAAGGCTACTTTCACACTCGCGTTTGGTGCGGATCCGTTTGTATTATCTTTAACTGATCCGTCTTGAACCTCATTGAAAGTCAATGGAGGACGGATCAGTTTTCTTTTGTGCCAGATTGTGTCGTAGAAAACTGATCTGTCCCCAATGACTTCCATTGTGTGTCAGAAGGGATCCGTTTGGCTCGCGGATCCTTTTCCATTCAGAATGCATTAGGGCAAAACTGACCACTTGTGAGAGCCCTGAACGAATCTCACAAACGGAAAGCCAAAACGCCAGTGTGAAAGTAGCCTAAGGCCTCATGTCCCATGCCCGTGCTGCGGACTGCAAATTGACCCCGCTTGAATTGGGTCCGCAATCCGCATCTGGCGGTCCACACTGCAAAAAAGTGCAGGACTGTTGTCTCCGCTTCGAAAATCTTCTTCTGAGCGGAAACCTAATGGACCCCATTATAATCTATGGGGCTCATAGGCTCAGTAATGTGCCAAATCCGTCCTTTCTGGAAAGGCTGAACGCTGATGTGAACTCAGCTTAAGGCCTCATGCACACGACCGCTGTTCTGGTCCGCATCCGAGCCGCTCGAGTGCGGACCCATTCACTTCAATGGGGCCGCGAAAGATGCGGACAGCACTCCGTGTGCTGTCCACATCCGTTGCTCCGTTCCGTGGCCCCGCAAAAAAAAATATAACATGTCCTATTCTTGTCAGTTTTGCGGACAAGAATAGGCATTTCTACAATGGGCTGCCTGTTCCGTTCCGCAAATTGCGGAAGGCACACGGGCGGCTTCCGTGTTTGGCAGATCTGCAATTTGCGGACCGCAAAAAAGGCCTCATTCACACATCAGTGTTTTGGTCAGCGATTTACATCAGTGATTTTAAGCCAAACCAGGTGCGGCTCTAAACACAGAACAAGTGCATAGCTTCCCTGAATACCTTATGTCTGTGGAGGCTCCAGTCCTTGTTATGGCTTCAATCACTGACCAAACACTGACGTGTGAACGCGGCTTAAGGCAGGTGCAATAATCTAGTAGAAAATTCTGCGGGACACAATAAGTCTCCTATCAATGAGACTAATATGTTATATCACAGGCATGCTCAACCTGCGGCCCTCCAGCTGTTGCAAAACTACAACTCCCAGCATGCCCAAACAGCCTACAGCAGGGCATTGTGGGAGTTGTTAGGCCGCAGGTTGAGCATGCCTGTTATAACAGACAGATAGTACAGGAGCAGCCTGAAGTAATAGCTCAATGGTTTCCATTAAAAGGTTCCTGGAGAGCCTCATTAACATTATTTATACATTAATCGGCATGGGTATAAATACATGAGATCGCGCAGTAAAACAGAGGGCACAGCACATTCGCGAGACCTGGGAAAGCGAAGCTGAATTGCGTCCTGTCACTCAAAGGCAATAGGGGGCGTGGTTACCTTGAAGCGGACATGCAAATTAGCGCGGACGGAGGATAAAAGATCGTTTTCTGACCTTATGCAGCATCGGACTGCAGGATGAAAAGTATGATTAGTATCACACTGCGGGGTACCCTGAGGTACTGCCTGCGGGTTTATGTGCATTTAGGAGGTGACAGGTTCCCTTTAAATTCACTTGATCCTTCATTTCTCAGGGGAGAGTTGGAAGCTCCCCAAACACATGAAACTATCTGTGGGTGCAGTCGACAATACGCTAATGTCTATGGGGGGCCTTTAGTGAATGGGCCTCCGAACTAATGTAAACTTCACACTTGCCGCTATAACGAGAACTTAACACTATTTCAATCTTTTTTCCACTGAATTGTTTTAATTTTGAAACATTTTAAAGCATTATTGACAACCTATTCTCAGGACAGGTCATCAATAGAAGATCGGCCTCTTCCTAGGCGAGTGACGCCAAGTACATCGGACACGTGGCCTACTTGCAGCTCAATCCCTTTCTAGTGAATGGGCCTGAGCTGCAATACCAAGCACAGCCACTATACAATGTATGGCGCTGTACCTGGTTAGCTGTGAGGAGACCTCAGCGCTCACTGGAGCTCCGCGGCCTCCTCAAACAGCTGACTGATGGCGGTGCCGGGAGTCACACCCCCATCAGATACTGATGTCCTATCCAAGGTCATCAATACTCTACTCCCGGAAAACATTACGGTCATTTTTTCTGGACTTTTCGAGTCCAATAGAGAAGCCTGTATTAGGGGAAAAAATGCCACTGACCCCCCAAAACGCTGTGTGTAGACTTTTTAATATTTCACTGTAGACGTTATACTTTATAGCAGTGGTGCCCAACCATTTTTCATCTGAGGGCCGCACTAGACTTGGTATAAATTTTGCGGGCCGGAACCAGGTAGCTTTGCCAGAAAGAAATGCAAACGCTGTGAGGGGGCACATATCTGGCAAAACTACTGTGAGGGGGCACATATCTGGGCATAACTACTGTGAGTAGGACACATATCAGGGTATAACTACTGTGAGGAGGGTACATATCAGGGCATAACTACTGTGAGGGGGCACGAGTGAGCATTACTACTGAGGGGGCACAAATCTGGGCATAACTACTGTGAGGAGGGCACATATCAGGGCATAACTACTGTGAGGAGGGCACATATCTGGGCATAACTATTGTGAGGGGGCATGTGTGAGCATTACATCTGTGAAGAGGGCACATATCTTGGCATTATAACTGTGAGGGGGCACATATCTGGGCATAACTACTGTGAGGGGGCATGTGTGAGCATTAAGTCTGTGAAGAGGGCACATATCTTGGCATTATTACTGTGAGGGGGCACATATCTGGGCATAACTACGGTGAGGGGCACATATCTGGGCATAACTACTGTGAGGGGGCATGTGTGAGCATTACGTCTGTGAAGAGGGCACATATCTTGGCATTATTACTGTGAGGGGGCATGTGATGTATACATGTGTGTAATGTATGTAGTGCAGTATGTGATGATCACACACTGCACTACATACATTACACACATGTATACATCACATACTGTGCTGTCACCTTCTTCTGCAGGTCTACCTTGATGTCTGGTCTTTAGGCTTCAGTCAGAACCTCCACCGCCATGCTTGCGCCGTGTGCCCGACACCACCAGGAGCTGGACCCTCCTCCTTTCATCTCCCGCCGGCTTCTCCTACAGCAGGGCGCTCTATCTCTCCAGTGCCCGCCCAATCTTAACAATCAGGGGCGTATCTAGAAATGACTGGGCCCCCCCTCCCGGATCTCCCACCCAAACACCCCTCCAGGACCTCCCACCCCAACATCCCCACAGCCCTCCCTAGACCCCCCTTCAGTGTCGTCCACAGACATCCCCCCCCTTCAGTGCCGTCCACAGATATCCCCCCTTCAGTGTCGTCCACAGACATCCCCCCCTTCAGTGTCGTCCACAGACATCCCCCCTTCAGTGCCGTCCACAGATATCCCCCCCTTCAGTGCCGTCCACAGATATCCCCCCCTTCAGTGCCGTCCACAGATATCCCCCCCTTCAGTGCCGTCCACAGATATCCCCCCCTTCAGTGCCGTCCACAGATATCCCCCCCTTCAGTGCCGTCCACAGATATCCCCCCCTTCAGTGCCGTCCACAGATATCCCCCCCTTCAGTGCCGTCCACAGATATCCCCCCTTCAGTGCCGTCCACAGATATCCCCCCTTCAGTGCTGTCCACAGATATCCCCCCTTCAGTGCCGTCCACAGATATCCCCCCCTTCAGTGCTGTCCACAGATATCCCCCCTTCAGTGCTGTCCACAGATATTCCCCCCTTCAGTGCTGTCCACAGATATCCCCCCTTCAGTGTCGTCCACAGATCCCCCCTTCAGTGCTGACCACAGATATCCCCCCTTCAGTGTCCTCCACAGATCCCCCCCCCTTCAGTGTCCTCCACAGATCCCCCCCCCTTCAGTGTCCTCCATAGATCTCCTCCCCACCCAGAGCCCCTTCCTAGCTAAATTATTCACTGCACTTGCCTCTGAAATTGAAGAGAAGCGCCGCCGTAATCTCGCACAGGCGCACTGGCAGAGGCCAGGAAGACAGTGCATGCGCACTACGATGCCTCTGCCAGTGCTCCTGTGCGAGATTACGGCGGCGCTTCTCTTCAATTTCAGAGGCAAGTGCAGTGAATAAATTAGCTAGGAGGCGGCACTGGGCGGGGAGATTGCAGGCACAGGCAGCATCGCTTTGCTGCCTGTGCCGTTCGCAGCGCGGGCCGCATGACACGGCTTCGGCCCGCGGGCCGTAGGTTGGGCATCACTGCTTTATAGTAAGATCTAGCCGCTGCTTTTGCGACTTAAAAAAACAAAATGAAGAATGGAAACAAAGTGCTACAAGAAACACAGCACAAAGTCGTGTGTGAACAGGGGGGCACCACCAATGAGGCTCCACAAGGTAGGGGCAAGAGGGGGGCAGTGGAAGGGTCATGGGCAATGAGCGCTTTCATTGTGGTAAAGGGGTTAGGTTAAGAAATTGGCATTTTGGGTGGGGGGCGCCATTTCAGTTTTTGCCTCAGGCAGCAGAAAGGCTAGGGGCACCCCTGTGTGTGAATCCAGCCAGAGACAAGATAATCAGAGGCTGAAGATAATCCAGCGGTATCTGCTGACTACTGCCCATTTGTGTTACATGTTCTTCCCTAATACAGACTTAGGGCCTCATGCACACGACCGTATGTATTTTTGAAGTCCGCAAAACACAGATCCGCAAAAAATACGGATGACGTCCGTGTGCATTCAATATTTTGCTGAACAGAACAGCCGGCCCCTAATAGAACAGTCCTATCCTTGTCCATAATGCGGACAATAATAGGACATGTTATATTTTATTGTGGAACGGGCATACGGAAAACGGAATGCACACGGGGTAACTTTTGAAATGAATGGGTCCGCACACGGTCCACAAAAAACGTAAAGAAAGTACATTTGTGTGCCTAAGCCCTTATCAACAGATAATTGACTGAAATGAGGTCCACCCTGCTGGATTGTTACAGGTAATTTGGTTGTAATCTGACGTTTATGGTACAAATAGCTGATTTTTTGTTCATATCTATGATATATCAGGACTCAGGAGGCTTCTATTTAAAGCAAATGCAATGGTTTGTTCAACAAAAAGTAGAATATTATTATGTTATTATTATGATACTATCAACATATAATAAAATATAATAATATCAACACATTGTTTATTATCCCTATTTCCCATTGTTTTAGGTGCTTTGCTTCTCTGAACACCAATAAAATCCCAGACATAAAAGCCAGACCCTCAGCGAACGGATCGAAACACCTGAAGCCAGGCGAAAATAACGCGACTGCATACATTGTAAATAATCCGAGCCATTGGAACGCATCCATCACCTATATCCATGACGGGCAGCGGCATTTCGCTGGGAATACTGCGTTTCAGGCGCTGACACAAGCCCAACCTTTGCAGTAGTTGATTATCTCTCCTCATTACAGTGCCATTCTCCTTTATTCCATCCAGTGTCCCTGGCAACGCCACGGAGAGGGGCAGACCTCCGAATTGGGAAGGGGCCCCATCCCCATCCTGAAAGCAGTGTTACCTCATATATATATATATATATATATATATATATATATATATATATTTTACATATATATATATTTTAGTAATCCCTAAAGCGCCATATTTTATGGCGCTTTAGGGATTACTGGATTATTACCTCATCAATAGGAACAGATTTTCCTTCATCCACAAAAATAATACCCATTTCACCCATAATAACACTGGACAGACCTGTTAATTCACCACCGCCATGCAATAATAAAAAAAAATATGTAACCTGTGCCAGCCCTGCACCCCCTCAGACTGGGTACAGAGCCCCTCTCCAACCAGCAAGGGTTAACCGAGCCCTGCCATGCCTAGCTGGGAGCCAGTGCGCCCACTTCTGATTGATACTAATGTGATGGCAGGTGGACGTGACCGGATGGATAAAGTAGCAGTGATTTGCCCCCGGTGCCCGGTGCCATGCCCCCCCAGCCTGGCAGCAGCTGCCTCTTATTTGGCGCAGTAAGCAGGATCAGGAGGGGAGGTATAGGCACAATCTATACAGGTATAGGCTACTAACTGCGTATTAGCGCCGTGTAACAGGGCACAGCGGGCACCTGCACTGGCAGTGCCATCCCTGAGGTGCGTCAGCACCGCCATTACTCACCCAGAAGACGAAGGAGTAGATGATGAGCAGGGTCTTCAGACACGTTATGACTGGCTTGGTCTCCATTCTCCTTGATGCCATGCTACTGAGATCCGGTAGCCGGGTGTTACTGTTGCTGCTCTCAGCCCCTCCTGCTTGCAGTTTATCCCCAATCCGCAAGAGGAGGAAAGAGGCGCTGGAGACAGCCTCCTGCCAGCCTCATATGCAGATCGGCACTGCCCCACGGACGGGCTGCCCTTCTCACCCGCTTCTGACTCATAGACTGCCCTGTCACCCCCCGGGTATCACCTGATACCGAGGAGTGCGGGGACGGGACTGTGGCGGGAATTCTGTCATAATGATAGCCTGGTAGTACGTGAGGAGATTACACGCTATACAGTCCTACCAGATACGCCGCATTTTCACTACATGGTCGCCTATGGGAATTTTCCAACAGACATAAGGCTGCTTTCACACCATGGTATTGAAATCCATCAGTATTCTGTCTTTGGAATACGCAGGGATTCCATCAGTATTGCCTCAGGATTTATCGGGGTCATTTGTCAAACTGGTGTAAAGTAGAACTGTCTTAGTTGCCCATAGCAACCAATCAGATTCTTCCTTTCATTTTCCAAAGGAGCTGTCAAAAATCAAAGGAGGAATCTGATTGGTTGCTTAGGGCAACTAAGCCAGTTCTACTTTACACCAGTTTGATAAGTGACCCTAATTCTATACGCTCAAACCCGGGCATGCTGCGGATTTCAAGTACTGACAGAAGTTATATGCCCATGTGATACATAAAATCCGGGTCATATATGGATTGAAAATACCCTCATGTAAAAGAGGCCGTATTCTTCTACCATAGGAGCCCCCCCCAATAGTCACAGCCATGCGCTGACTTTAGTTACCTCAGTAACAAGTGTGCCCCATCAAGTGCCTGGCACTTTCATTACTTCAGCCACAAGTGTACCGGATACGACTACACAGGGACATGGATTTTTTGGAACACCGTTAACATACATTATATGAAATGTTGCGCGACACGTTGCTGTGTAGCCGTAGCCTTAGGGCCAGCCAAAAGTGCCTTCTCTCATGTCTCTGCCCCATGGGCTTCCCATTACCCCCATAGTAAAAAATGGCCAAGGAAAGAAAAACGCGCTCATAGGGTAAATAAGTTAAAAGCCGAGCCTCCAAAGTAAGAGGAAGCGTGGTACTGCTCATCTGTTGTTGTTGCACCTATTGTTCAGTGCAACTGAGCTGGAGGTGAATAGGAGTAATTACGTCTCACTGGTTGATGCTGCCGATTCTGTCCGCGTTCCCCTTTGGCGGGGGCCAAGCCACTGTCTGGGTCGATGAATAGGGTATATTTCCACTGGACCGGGGGTCGAGTGGAGGGGTGGACCGTAGGCGCAAAAACGCAACCAGAGTATTTTTATAAACCAATAGTTTTTTTTTATTATTGTTATAGTGACAACGCGTTTCGGAGTTCTGCAGACCCCCTTTTTCAAGTCAGTGGATGGAACCACTGGTGGAGAGAGCGCTGCTTCCAGCTCCAGGTGAGCTGACCCTGTAAAAGATTTTAGGTGCAGGCCTGCTGGTGAGCTGACGCTGTAAAAGAAGTGCGGGCCTGCAGGTGAACTGACCCTGTAAAAGATTGTAGGTGAGGGCCTGTAGGTGAGCTGACCCTCTAAAAAATTATATGCAAGGGCCTTCAGGTGAGCGGACCCCGTAAAAGATTGTAGGTGAAGTCCTGCTGGTGAGCTGACCCTGTAAGAAATAAAATGTGAGGACCTGCTGGTGAGCTGACCCTGTAAAACATTGTAGGTGAGGGCCTGCTGGTGAGCAGACCCTCAAAATAATTATATGCAAGGGCCTGCTGGTGAGCTGACCCTGTAAAACATTGTAGGTGAGGCCCTGCTGGTGAGCTGACCCTCTAAAAAATTATGTACGACGGCCTGCAGCTGACCCGACCCTGTAAAACATTATATGCAAAGGGCATATATGCGACAAATAAGCCTGTTGATATGATGGAAGAGGAGAAGGAGGATGAGAAAAGGAAGATTCAACCATATACCCTTGTTTGTGGTGGAAGGGGTGCATGGAAATACAGTGTATTCAGTACATTATAAACAACACATTTAAAGTGCCTTTAAGTGCCTCTGGTGGAGTTGAGAAGTCATGGTCAATCCAGGCCTTGCTCATTTTTATAAGGGTCAACCTGTTAGCACTTTAAGTTGACAGGCGGATACTCTTATCTGTTATAATGCCATCAGAACTAAATACCCGCTCAGACAAAACGCTGGCAGCAGGGCAGGCCAGCACCTGCAAGTCGTAGAGCGCCAGTTCGTGCCACGAGTCCGGCTTGGACACCCAGTAGTTGTAAGGCACTGAGGGATCATTGAGGACACTGACACGGTCTGCTATGTACTCCTTCACCATCTTCCAAAGTTTTCCTCCTTGTGGCACTAGGCCGTGCATCAGGGTGAGGGTGCTAGCGGGGTGCCGTAAAACTGTGTTGCCCTGCCACTGTTGGAACTGCTGTGTGTTCGCCTTGTCTCCCCTCCTCGGTTGGCCAAGCAAATACAGACTCTGCCGCCAGCTTTGTCAGATGGAAATTTGGAGCAATTTTTCAACAAGGATCTTCTGGTGCAATAAATAGTATAAATGTGACGCACAGGATCCCACACTGACCAAACAGAGGTGCACTCAGTAAAGTGGACTCACCCTGTCCACTCAAAATAAACTAAGAAATGCAATAAATGAACTGGGCACTCTCAAGGTATTGCAACCATACAGAATTGTATTCCTCTTTAAGACAATTGGTAAAACAACAGAAAGGGGGATTGTGGCCCACCTGTTGGAACTCTATACACTAATTAACAATACATAACATAAACTATAATTAATAGCACTCTAAAAATAGACAGTACGTGAATACTAAAACTCACATGGCATATATATCGAATAAAAGGCAGTTGTAAATTACTGGATCGATAAATAATTCACATAATATACGCATAAATAATCGATAGAAATATTCCCAAAAATAATCGATGCGCTCGATATTCGCTGGGAATGCAATAGCTCTGATTGTTCGTCTATTTCACTATTTCGAATTAGTCCCAGAATAAAATAATGCCAACAATGTTCTGCAGCTCCAATGTAAAACTGTTAAAAGCACCATTGGTTAATACTCCCACATCGACCAGGTGTAGCGGCGTCCCGCTATATGCTCAAACCAGTGGCGTCCCACTGGACTAATAGCAATACAGTCTTACTGAATATCCTGTCAGCAAATATTCACCACGCAAAGGGTAAATGAAAAGAAAACCCTGAAGTCAGCAAAGACCGGACTGCACGTGTCAAACATTTGCCTACGTGGGAAGTGAACATCTTGATCGCTCGAAAATTTCTGGTTGCAATACATAACGAACGAACCAGCAAAGCGACTTTTTTGCAGAGATGTGGTGAGGAAAATTTCACAGTAAGACTATCTTCGAATCATTGTCGAATATTTGCAGACAGGATATTCAGTAAGACTGTATTGCTATTAGTCCAGTGGGACGCCACTGGTTTAAGTATATAGCGGGACGCCGCTACACCTGGTCGATGTGGGACTATTAACCAACGGTGCTTTTAACAGTTTTACATTGGAGCTGCAGAACATTGTTGGCATTATTTTATTCTGGGACTAATTTAAAATAGTGAAATTTGGGTATTTGCCCTTGCATTCTAATGCCTGGGCTAAGGACATTTGGACGCTGCGTTGGGACACAAGAAGTGGATGAAGTCGCTGATGGTGCTTGCGTTTTTGTTGAACCATCTATTGAAAATGTTATGCCCAGCCCAATATTTTCTATGTAATTACTGTGTACTGTATGTGGCATACGGAAAAACGGAAACACAACGGAAACAAAAAACAGAACAACGGATCTGTAAAAAATGAACCGCAAAACACTAAAAAAGCCATACGGTCGTGTGCATGAGCCCTAACAGTATGACAGCATTATTGTTCCCTTGTTAGTAGGGATGAGCGAACCCGAACTGTATAGTTCGGGTTCGTACCGAATTTTGGGGTGTCCGTGACACGGACCCGAACCTGGACATTTTCGTAAAAGTCCGGGTTCGGGTTCGGTGTTCGTCGCTTTCTTGGCGCTTTTTGAAAGGCTGCAAAGCAGCCAATCAACAAGCGTCATACTACTTGCCCCAAGAGGCCGTCACAGCCATGCCTACTATTGGCATGGCTGTGATTGGCCAGAGCACCATGTGACCCAGCCTCTTAAGCTGGAGTCACATAGCGCCGCTCTGATTAGCGTAGGGAGAGGTTGCAGCTGCGACAGTAGGGCGAGATTAGGCTGATTAACTCCTCCAAAAGACTCCATCCAGTGATCGATCTGCAGCTGTGGATGATTGAACTGCTGCTATTGAATTGCTCACTGTTTTTAGGCTGCCCAGAGCGTTTTTCAGTCACTTTTTTCTGGGGTGATCGGCGGCCATTTTGTGTCTTGTGTTGCGCCAGCACAAGCTGCCACCAAGTGCATTTAACCCTCAATGGTGTGGTTGTTTTTTGGCTAAATCCTACATCAGGGTGAAGCTGTCACACCAAGTGCATTTAACCAGCAATAGTCTGTTTATTTTTTGGCCATATACTACATCAGGGGCAAGCTGCGCCTGTCACCAAGTGCATTTAACCCTCAGTAGTGTGGTTGGTCAAGCTGTCACACCAAGTGCATTTAACCATCAATAGTGTGGTTATTTTTTGGCCATATCCCAGTCTAATTCTGTCAGTAAACGTATACCTGTCACCCAGCGCCTAAATACTAGGCCTCAAGTTTATATCCAGCTAAATCTGTCGTTACTGGTGCGGCTGGTCAAGTTATTTAGTGTCCGTCAAAGCACAGTTTTTGTTCTGGGTTGAAATACAATTCCCAATTTAGCAATTTCCTAATTTAGTGGTTTCTGCTGTATCAGGCCTACTCTAAATCTATCCCTAAAAGGGTATATAATATTCAGGGTGCACATAGGGTCATTCTGAATAACTTCACACACACGCTACTGTGCATTTCCAAGTCAAATTCTGTCAGTAAACCTATACCTGTCACCCAGCGCCTAAAGAATAGGCCTCAAATTTATAGTCAGCTAAATCTGTCGTTACTGCTGTACTGTTGTGGCTGGGCAAGTTATTTAGTGTCCGTCAAAGCACATTTTTTGTTCTGGGTTGAAATACAATTCCCAATTTAGCAATTTCCTAATTTAGTGGTTTCTGCTGTATCAGAGCTATTTGAAATCTATCCCTAAAAGGGTATATAATATTCAAGGTGCACATAGGGTCATTCTGAATAACTTCACACACACGCTACTGTGCATTTCCAAGTCTAAGGCCTCCTGTACACGAACGCAAAAACGGGGTCCGTAGGTCCGTGATCCGTGACCGTTTTTCCGTCCGTGGGTCTTCCTTGATTTTTGGAGGATCCACGGACATGAAAAAAAAGTCATTTTGGTGTCCGCCTGGCCGTGCGGAGCCAAACGGATCCGTCCTGAATTACAATGCAAGTCAATGGGGACGGATCCGTTTGATGTTGACACAATATGGTGCCATTTCAAACGGATCCGTCCCCATTGACTTTCAATGCAAAGTCTGGAGTTCTGTTATACCATCGGATTGGAGTTTTCTCCAATCCGATGGTATATTTTAACTTGTAGCGTCCCCATCACCATGGGAACGCCTCTATGTTAGAATATACTGTCGGATATGAGCTACATCGTGAAACTCATTTCCGACAGTATATTCTAACACAGAGGCGTTCCCATGGTGATGGAGACGCTTCAGGTTAGAATATACAAAAAAACTGTGTACATGACTGCCCCCTGCTGCCTGGCAGGTGCTGCCAGGCAGCAGGGGGCAGACCCCCCCCCCTGTTTTTAACTCATTGGTGGCCAGTGGGCCCCCCCTCCCCTATTGTTAACTCGTTGGTGGCCAGTGTGCGCACCCCCCGCACCCCCCTCCCTCCCTCTATTGTAATAATAGCATTGGGGCCAGTGTGCGCGCCCCCCCACCCCCCCCCCTCCCTCCCTCTATTGTAATAATAGCATTGGGGCCAGTGTGCGCGCCCCCCCAACCCCCCCCCCCCCTCCCTCCCTCTATTGTAATAATAGCATTGGGGCCAGTGTGCCCCCCCCCCCCCCCGATCATCGGTGGCAGCGGAGTAGAAGATTCATACTTACCTGGCTGCTCGCTGCTGCGATCTCTGTGTCCGGCCGGGAGCTCCTCCTACTGGTAAGTGACAGGTCTGTGCGGCGCATTGCTGTCACTTACCAGTAGGAGGAGCTCCCGGCCGGACGCAGACATCGCAGCAGCCAGCAGCCAGGTAAGTATGAAAATCTTCTACTCCGCTGCCACCGATGATCGGGGGGGGGGGGGGTGGGGGGGGGTGCGCACACTGACCCCAATGCTATTATTACAATAGAGGGAGGGAGGGGGGGGGGGTTGGGGGGTGCGCACACTGGCCCCAATGTATTAAAACAATAGAGGGAGGGAGGGGGGGGTTGGGGGCGCGCGCACACTGGCCCCAATGTATTAAAACAATAGAGGGAGGGAGGGGGGTGCGCACACTGGCCACCAACGAGTTAACAACAGGGGAGGGGGGGGCCGCACAATGATATTCAAACTGGGGAGGGGGGGGGGGTCTGCCCCCTGCTGCCTGGCAGCCCTGATCTCTTACAGGGGGATATGATAGTACAATTAACCCCTTCAGGTGCCGCACTATCATATCCCCCTGTAAGAGATCGGGTGCTGCCAGGCAGCAGGGGGCAGTCTTGTACACAGTTTGTAGTGTATTCTAACTAGAAGCGTCCCATCACCATGGGAACGCTTCTGTGTTAGAATATACTGTCGGATCTGAGTTTTCACGAAGTGAAAACTCAGCTCTGAAAAAGCTTTTATGCAGACGGATCTTCGGATCCGTCTGTATGAAACTAACCTACGGCCACGGATCACGGACACGGATGCCAATCTTGTGTGCATCCGTGTTCTTTCACGGACCCATTGACTTGAATGGGCCCGTGAACCGTTGGCCGTGAAAAAAATAGGACAGGTCATATTTTTTTCACGGCCAGGAAACACGGCTCACGGATGCGGCTGCCAAACGGTGCATTTTCCGATTTTTCCACGGACCCATTGAAAGTCAATGGGTCCGTGAAAAAAAACGGAAAACGGCACAACGGCCACGGATGCACACAACGTTCGTGTGCAGGAGGCCTAATTCTGTCAGTAAATCTATACCTGTCACCCAGCGCCTAAATACTAGGCCTCAAATTTATATACAGCTAAATCTGTGGTTATTGCTGTGGCTGGGCAAGTTATTTAGTGTCCGTCAAAGCACATTTTTTGTTCTGGGTTGAAATACAATTCCCAATTTAGCAATTTCCTAATTTTGTGGTTTCTGCTGTATCAGAGCTATTTGAAATCTATCCCTAAAAGGGTATATAATATTCAAGGTGCACATAGGGTCATTCTGAATAACTTCACACACACGCTACTGTGCATTTCCAAGTCTAATTCTGTCAATAAACCTATACCTGTCACCCAGCGCCTAAATACTAGGCCTCAAATTTATATCCAGCTAAATCTGTCGTTACTGCTGTACTGTTGTGGCTGGGCAAGTTATTTAGTGTCCGTCAAAGCACATTTTTTGTTCTGGGTTGAAATACAATTCCCAATTTAGCAATTTCCTAATTTAGTGGTTTCTGCCGTATCAGGCCTACTTTAAAGACATCCCTAAAAGGGTATATCAGAATCAAGGTGCTGATAGGGTCATTCTCAATAACTTCACACACACGCTACTGTGCATATCCCAGTCTAATTCTGTCCGTAAAACGTATACCTGTCACCCAGCGCCTAAATACTAGGCCTCAAATTCATAGTCAGCTAAATCTGTGGTTACTGCTGTGCCTGTATTAGTGTAATACGGTATCTAAATAGATAGCCAGATAGTGTTAGGTGTCTGTAAAAAAAGGCCTGAATTTGAATTCAATACATTGGGCCAAATAATATTTTTGTTGTTGTGGTGAACGATAACAATGAGGAAAACATCTAGTAAGGGACGTGGACATGGTCATGGTGGTGTTAGTGGACCCTCTGGTGCTGGGAGAGGACGTGGCCGTTCTGCCACATCCACACGTCCTAGTGTACCAACTACCTCAGGTCCCAGTAGCCGCCAGAATTTACAGCGATATATGGTGGGGCCCAATGCCGTTCTAAGGATGGTAAGGCCTGAGCAGGTACAGGCATTAGTCAATTGGGTGGCCGACAGTGGATCCAGCACGTTCACATTATCTCCCACCCAGTCTTCTGCAGAAAGCGCACAGATGGCGCCTGAAAACCAACCCCATCAGTCTGTCACATCACCCCCATGCATATCAGGGAAACTGTCTGAGCCTCAAGTTATGCAGCAGTCTCTTATGCTGTTTGAAGACTCTGCTGGCAGGGTTTCCCAAGGGCATCCACCTAGCCCTTCCCCAGCAGTGGAAGACATAGAATGCACTGACGCACAACCACTTATGTTTCCTGATGATGAGGACATGGGAATACCACCTCAGCAAGTCTCTGATGATGACGAAACACAGGTGCCAACTGCTGCGTCTTTCTGCAGTGTGCAGACTGAACAGGAGGTCAGGGATCAAGACTGGGTGGAAGACGATGCAGGGGACGATGAGGTCCTAGACCCCACATGGAATGAAGGTCGTGCCACTGACTTTCACAGTTCGGAGGAAGAGGCAGTGGTGAGACCGAGCCAACAGCGTAGCAAAAGAGGGAGCAGTGGGCAAAAGCAGAACACCCGCCGCCAAGAGACTCCGCCTGCTACTGACCGCGGCCATCTGGGACCGAGCACCCCAAAGGCAGCTTCAAGGAGTTCCCTGGCATGGCACTTCTTCAAACAATGTGCTGACGACAAGACCCGAGTGGTTTGCACGCTGTGCCATCAGAGCCTGAAGCGAGGCATTAACATTCTGAACCTTAGCACAACCTGCATGACCAGGCACCTGCATGCAAAGCATGAACTGCAGTGGAGTAAACACCTTAAAAACAAGGAAGTCACTCAGGCTCCCCCTGCTACCTCTTCTGCTGCTGCCGCCTCGGCCTCTTCTGCTGCTGCCGCCTCGGCCTCTTCTGCTGCTGCCGCCTCAGCCTCTTCCTCCGCCTCTGGAGGAACGTTGGCATCTGCCGCCCAGCAAACAGGGGATGTACCACCAACACCACGACCTCCGTCACCAAGCATCTCAACCATGTCACACGGCAGCGTTCAGCTCTCCATCTCACAAACATTTGAAAGAAAGCGTAAATTCCCACCTAGCCACCCTCGATCCCTGACCCTGAATGCCAGCATTTCTAAACTACTGGCCTATGAAATGCTGTCATTTAGGCTGGTGGACATAGACAGCTTCAAACAGCTCATGTCGCTTGCTGTCCCACAGTATGTTGTTCCTAGCCGGCACTACTTCTCCAAGAGAGCCGTGCCTTCCCTGCACAACCAAGTATCCGATAAAATCAAGTGTGCACTGCGCCATCTGTGGCAAGGTCCACCTAACCACAGATACGTGGACCAGTAAGCACGGCCAGGGACGCTATATCTCCCTAACTGCACACTGGGTAAATGTAGTGGCAGCTGGGCCCCAGGCGGAGAGCTGTTTGGCGCACGTCCTTCCGCCGCCAAGGATTGCAGGGCAACATTCTTTGCCTCCTGTTGCCACCTCCTCCTACTCAGCTTCCTCCTCCTCTTCTTCCACCTGCTCATCCAGTCAGCCACACACCTTCACCACCAACTTCAGCACAGCCCGGGGTAAACGTCAGCAGGCCATTCTGAAACTCATATGTTTGGGGGACAGGCCCCACACCGCACAGGAGTTGTGGCGGGGTATAGAACAACAGACCGACGAGTGGTTGCTGCCGGTGAGCCTCAAGCCCGGCCTGGTGGTGTGCGATAATGGGCAAAATCTCGTTGCAGCTCTGGGACTAGCCGGTTTGACGCACATCCCTTGCTTGGAGCATGTGCTGAATTTGGTGGTGCAGAAGTTCATTCACAACTACCCCGCCATGTCAGAGCTGCTGCATAAAGTGCGGGCCGTCTGTTCGCGCTTCCGGCGTTCACATCCTGCCGCTGCTCGCCTGTCTGCGTTACAGCGTAACTTCGGCCTTCCCGCTCACCGCCTCATATGCGATGTGCCCACCAGGTGGAACTCCACCTTGCACATGCTGGACAGACTGTGCGAGCAGCAGCAGGCCATAGTGGAGTTTCAGCTGCAGCACGCACGGGTCAGTCGCACTACGGAACAGCACCACTTCACCACCAATGACTGGGCCTCCATGCGAGACCTGTGTGCCCTGTTGCGCTGTTTCGAGTACTCCACCAACATGGCCAGGGGCGATGTTCGCCGTTATCAGCGTTACAATACCACTTCTATGTCTCCTTGAGAAAACACTTAGGGCGATGATGGAAGAGGAGGTGGCCCAGGAGGAGGAAGAGGGGTCATTTTTAGCACTTTCAGGCCAGTCTCTTCGAAGTGACTCAGAGGGAGGTTTTTTGCAACAGCAGAGGCCAGGTACAAATGTGGCCAGCCAGGGCCCACTACTGGAGGACGAGGAGGAGGTGGAGGAGGATGAGGATGAAGCATGGTCACAGCAGGGTGGCACCCAACGCAGCTCGGGCCCATCACTGGTGCGTGGCTGGGGGGAAAGGCAGGACGATGACGATACGCCTCCCACAGAGGACAGCTTGTCCTTACCCCTGGGCAGCCTGGCACACATGAGCGACTACATGCTGCAGTGCCTGCGCAACGACAGCAGAGTTGCCCACATTTTAACGTGTGCGGACTACTGGGTTGCCACCCTGCTGGATCCATGGTACAAAGACAATGTGCCCACCTTACTTCCTGCACTGGAGCTTGATAGGAAGATGCGCGAGTACAAGCGCACGTTGGTAGACGCGCTACTGAGAGCATTCCCAAATGTCACAGGGGAACAAGTGGAAGCCCAAGGCCAAGGCAGAGGAGGAGCAAGAGGTCGCCAAGGCAGCTGTGTCACGGCCAGCTCCTCTGAGGGCAGGGTTAGCATGGCAGAGATGTGGAAAAGTTTTGTCAACACGCCACAGCTAACTGCACCACCACCTGATACGCAGCGTGTTAGCAGGAGGCAACATTTCACTAACATGGTGGAACAGTACGTGTGCACACCCCTCCACGTACTGACTGATGGTTCGGCCCCATTCAACTTCTGGGTCTCTAAATTGTCCACGTGGCCAGAGCTAGCCTTTTATGCCTTGGAGGTGCTGGCCTGCCCGGCGGCCAGCGTTTTGTCTGAACGTGTATTCAGCACGGCAGGGGGCGTCATTACAGACAAACGCAGCCGCCTGTCTACAGCCAATGTGGACAAGCTGACGTTCATAAAAATGAACCAGGCATGGATCCCACGGGACCTGTCCATCCCTTGTGCAGATTAGACATTAACTACCTCCCCTTAACCATATATTATTGTACTCCAGGGCACTTCCTCATTCAATCCTATTTTTATTTTCATTTTACCATTATATTGCGAGGCTACCCAAAGTTGAATGAACCTCTCCTCTGTCTGGGTGCCGGGGCCTAAATATATGCCAGTGGACTGTTCCAATGTTGGGTGACGTGAAGCCTGATTCTCTGCTATGACATGCAGACTAATTCTCTGCTGACATGTAGCCAGATTCTCTGTTACGGGACCTCTCTCCTCTGCCTGCGTGCTGGGCCTAAATATCTGACAATGGACTGTTGCACTGGTGGCTGACGTGAAGCCTGATTCTCTGCTATGACATGCAGACTGATTCTCTGCTGACATGAAGACAGATTCTCTGTTACGGGACCTCTCTCCTCTGTCTGGGTGCTGGGCCTAAATATCTGACAATGGACTGTTGCATTGGTGGCTGACGTAAAGCATGATTCTCTGCTATGACATGCAGACTAATTCTCTGCTGACATGAAGCCAGATTCTCTGTTACAGGACCTCTCTCCTCTGCCTGGGTGCCTGGGCTTAAATATATGCCAATGGACTGTTCCAATGTTGGGTGACGTGAAGCCTGATTCTCTGCTATGACATGCAGACTGATTCTCTGCTGACATGAAGCCAGATTCTCTGTTACGGGACCTCTCTCCTCTGCCTGGGTGCTGGGCCTAAATATATGACAATGGACTGTTGCACTGGTGGCTGACGTGAAGCCTGATTCTCTGCTATGACATGCAGACTGATTCTCTGCTGACATGAAGCCAGATTCTCTGTTACGGGACCTCTCTCCTCTGCCTGGGTGCTGGGCCTAAATATCTGACAATGGACTGTTGCAGTGGTGGGTGACGTGAAGCCAGATTCTCTGCTATGGGACCTCTCTCCAATTGATATTGGTTAATTTTTATTTATTTTATTTTTATTTTAATTCATGTCCCTATCCACATTTGTTTGCATGGGATTTACCTACATGTTGCTGCCTTTTGCAGCCCTCTAGCCCTTTCCTGGGCTGTTTTACAGCCTTTTTAGTGCCGAAAAGTTCGGGTCCCCATTGACTTCAATGGGGTTCGGGACGAAGTTCGGATGCCGAACCCGAACGTTTCCGGGAAGTTCGGCCGAACTTCTCGAACCCGAACATCCAGGTGTCCGCTCAACTCTACTTGTTAGGCCTAGATAAAGACGTGTGACACTCTAATTGTATTACTTACCCCCTTCCCTCTCTGGTCAGTGTGAATGGTCTGACTGAGAATAACACCAGTTCGGCTTGAGCATCTCGATGCTCGGCACATGGCGGTATTCGGCCGAATGCCGCATGTGCTCGAGCGCAATGCTCGAGTCCCCGCCCGGCACGTTTCTTGGCTGCCACGCAGCCAAAAAAAGTGCAGGTAAGTACTGCCCTCACTGTAATACCGTTGCCATGTTGGCTGCTGGCATTACAGTGATTGGCTGGCCACAACGCGTCATCGGGTGCTATGCACTAATTTTTAGTCAGGGAGAGCTGTGCTGAGGAAGGGACAGACAGTGTAGGGAGTGATTTAAGAATATTTTTACCACCAAAACTTTTCAGAGACCCAAAAGTTATTTTAAGGCCTCATGCACACGACCGTTGTTGTGTCCCGTGTCCGTTGTTCCGTTTTCCGTGATTTTCTGCGGACCCATTGACTTTCAATGTGTCCGTGGAAAACTCGGCTAATGCACCGTTTGTCATCCGCGTCCGTGTTTCCAGTCCGTGAAAAAAATATGACCTGTCCTATTTTTTTCCACGGACAACGGTTCAAGGATCCATTCAAGTCAATGGGTCCGTGAAAAAACACGGAGGCGTCCGCGTCCGTTTTTTTCCTATCATTTGCATGGCAAACTTGACTTAGATTTTTTTTTACTTTCCATCATGTCTGGAGATCCTCCAAAAATAAAGGAAACACGGAAACAAAAACGGACCCGGATCACGGAACAATGGAACCCCTTTTTGCGGACCGCAAAAAAATACTGTGGTGTGCATGAGGCCTTAGGACTATTGTGTGTGGCAGGAGCAATCTATATTTTTAGCGCAAACTGCGCTAAATAGCTAAAACTTTACAGACCCAGAAGTCCTTCTAAGGACTATTGTGTGTGGCAGCAATTTTTAGGCCCTAAAAATCTGTGACATACAGTGTACATTTTCCGTAGACGGTGTCCGCTGCAGACTGTCGAATTGTGGTGTCCGGTATTTATATTTTTTTCCACATTTTTAGAGGTCTGCGCATGCGCAGATCGGGAGACCGGATCCGGTTTTCCGCAACAATTGGTACTGGATCCGGCATTAATACATTTCAATGGAAATAAATTCCGGCAAGTGTTCAGGAATTTTGGCTGGAGAAAATACTATAAGAGTGACATCCTGAAGACATTCTGATGCATACTGAACGGAATGCTTTCCATTCAGAATGCATGGGGATAAAACTGAAGCATTTTTTTCCAGTATTAAGCCCCTAGGACGGAACTCATTGCCAGAAAACTTTAACGCAAGTGTGAAAGTGCCCTTAGTCACCTCAGCACTTATAACACAAGCTCATTTCCATTGTAAATCTCCTTTTAGAGTTTGGTTGCTGCCTTTTCTTTTTTCTTCTAATGATTAGGTGCATCTTTATGACTTCACAGAGAATGTGCAGTGCACAATTAGTGGTTCCATACACAGAATTAATAGTGCAACACAGAGACCAAAGTACAGGACTATACGGCGCCCTGATAAATAACACCTACAGTATCCAGAGCATAGGGTTCAAGATACATATGTATATAGTCCAAAGATGTATGTGATCAGTGCAACAGTGACACTGCACTACATGTAGCAGTATCTGAAAGTTGCCAATGTTACTACTTTAGGTCACTTTAAGATGAGTGTACTCTGGGTGCATTTATTTATTACGAATAAGGATGAGCGAACTTCATATTTTGAAATTTGTTTTCGGTTTGTGTTGTGGTATTTACTGAACTGCGTTTTGGATTCCGTTACCACGGACCATAACGCAATTCCATAACGGAATGCCTTTAGAGAGAGTCCTCTCCTGCATAACATAAACCGGACGGATCCGTTATGCAGGCCATAGACTTCTATTATAACGGAATGAATAACGGAATGCCTCCGTCATGGAATTGCGTTATGGTCCGTGGTAATGGAATCCATAACACAATTCAGTAAATATCACAACACAAACCAAAAACTAATTTCAAAATATGAAATTCGCTCATCCCTAATTACGAAGCGTTCTGAGCTGACTGTGAATCTAACCACCCGACTCAGAACATCACAAATTCCGGTGATGTTGTGAGTTTGGATCAGCTGACCCACGGTAAGCCCAGGATGGTCATCTGTAATACTGGCACATAGCTACGTCCAGAATACACTCATCATTCATACTTTAGTAATGTTCATTGTACAATAATTACTGTTCTACACAGTTATAGAAGCTATTGAAAGCTACTTGCAAAATGTGGAACATGTTGGGGTGCCTTTACACACTGTGGATTTAGTTGCAAAATTTTCTGCCACTGAAAATCAGTTCCACTCACCTGAATGGGGCTTGCAGAAATACAAGTGCTTGCCACCCCATTCAAATAAATGGAACTGACTTTAAGTTGCGTAAAATTCTGCAACAAAATCCACAATACGCAATGGCATCCTTACTATGTCAGTAGATGGGGACACCTACATGGTATGTGTCTGCCAAATGGTGGAGCTGGCGACATGCGACAGGTGATTATCACCCACGGCAGCCATGGGCACATGATTTTGTACTATTTGTTCTCACTCTCTGAGTTCTGCAGCAAATCTAATAAGTTAATCAAGATCTGCCTGTTCCCTCATTCAGGTTGCCTGACTACTTATGTACATTAACATTTCACTGTTCTCTGTTGGACCCATCTGGTCCTTTGCTATTATGGATTTTGCCTCAAGTTGCCTTGTTTCAAGTTTGTTTAGTTCCAAGTATTTGTGGTTATACTAGGCTATCTTTGACAACATCTTGTGTCCTTTGGTTGCCACATTTGGTTCCTAAACTGCTCTCCTGGTGAAGACCCTTGGCTACTTTCGTGACTACATCCTGCTGACTGTTCTTCTGCCTTATTTCTTGGTTACGATGTTTGACCTCTGAGTTCCAGCTACTGTGCTTCCAGTTTCTAACTCCAGTGCCTCCAGGTTCCAGCTGCACTGCCTCCATGTTCTAGCTTCCGTGCCTCCAGGTTCTAGCTCCAGTGCCTTCATGTTCTAGCTTCCCTGCCTCCAGGTTCTAGCTCCAGTGCCTCCATGTTCTAGCTTCTGTGCCTCCAGATTCCAGCAGCTGTGTCCAGCAACCTACTTCTGTACTAAGTCTCTGCCGTGGTGACCATCTGCCTGTGCTTTAACCTCCATTATGTGTTGTGAAATGGCCTGCTCTAGACACTGAGGCATTTCCTAGTTCCATCCAAGGTTTATTCCTGTTGCTGCTCCTGATATCTACAGGCGTTGACCAAAATCTGCAACAGACTGCCACTTCTGGTGTCCCTGGCCTTTGAGCCCTTGTCACTCTAGACTCTGATATTAACGATTTTTACCTTCATCTGGTCACTGCTATTCTTTAATAGTCTCAATTTCTCTATTTCCTCACAGGCTATTTTTAAAATTCACTTTACATTTCTGTTTTGTTATATATTTGCTGTGGATCCACATTCAGTGTATGCTGCCTATTCTAAACTGAACTCTGGCTTGTCGACTGCAATAAAGTAACATTTCATCGTAACACCAGATAACTTCTGCACGAGGCTTGAATGCTGCCAGGCAATCAGAAGTGGTCTCAAGGAAAAGCAGATTGTGACTGGTTGGCAATGGCATCAGGGAATGTATAACTGGAGGTTATCACAGTTCATGTCTTTAGAGTAGAGGACTAACAATAAACAAGAATTGACAAGGATGGTCACTTTTTAACTAACCTAGTATGTTGTATCTTATTCCCACAAAGCAAAAGACCAAGTTATTACAGCGTAGACCCTTAGTGAGGGACTTCTGAAAAGTATGCTTTCATAAAGAGGGCATGGCTTTGACATTGCCCACAATTAAGGGCAGGGACTAAGATTTAAAGGGTTGTTCAGCCTTGATGCTGATATCCCCAGTGGTTATAAAGTGTGTCCCATTAAGAAACAAAAAAAAAAGCATTTCAGTGGCGTTGGACTTTTCCTGGTCAATTCTGGTCAGACTTCAATTTGCTTGGTCCTGTGACCACTGTGGCCAGTCACTGGTACATGTGACCGCTGAGGCCAGTGATTGGCCTCAGCTTGCCTGCAGACAGGTGAGTAGATATTATTTTATTTTTGAATGGGGCACAATTTCCAACCACTGAGGTTGTGGGCTACTAGGACAGTCATCCTCTTTAAGGGCTTTTTATGTGCAAGGATTCCTGCATTTTAGATGCTGTAAATGTAGGATGCAGGGTTTTGCTGGCCAATATGGTTTGGCTGACAGCTGTCTACCCTGACTCCCCCTTTACCATGCTTGTTCAGCTTGCTGGAAGAGACATGCTATTTTTATGGAGTGAAATCAGCAGCTGACAAATATCTTATCTCAGAGGAAATAAAGGGTTGCGTAAGTTTAACCTGTCAGATGCCTCTTGGCTGCAGAAGGACATGTCAGGGACTGTCAAGCTTTCTGCAAAGACATGACATTGTCAGTGGATTCAGTCAAAATTGTCAGGATTCAGTGATGAAAATATCATTTCTACAGGACTACCCTTAGATGTAAGGCCCACCAGAAGCTAGTACATGTTTTGTTCAAATGGTAAACACACAAACAGCAAACCTTTGTTCTTCTGAGAAGTGCTGACATAGCAGATTTTCACTCCGCTCTAGTAGGGAGTACGTGTATCTTTTCTGGAAATGAAGCGCTGCATTGCAGCCACCTAGGAAGTTCAGTTTTTTACAGACCCTCCATGTGTGTTCATTTTGTATTATGGTTTAGTAGTGCTATATCATACTTTTAAGAGGAACATCAGGGAGATTCTGAAAAATAGTACGGAAAGTTGCACATTCTTTGTGCCACACAATATATTTGGCCTTATACCCCAAACCTAAAGCATTTGAATAACAATTCATATGACCCCATTAATTACACTCCAATATGAATACAGATCACACATCAGACCTATTAAACTTACAGGCCAGACCTCCTAAAAACATTGATTCCACAATCATAATTAAAAACAGGCCTCCTAAATAAATACAGACGCCCCAAAATAAATACAGACCCCAGACCTGACCCTATAATTGCAGACCCCAAACCATCTAAACAGAGACTTCTCGGACCCCCTAAATAAATATAGACTCCCATGAGCCCCTAAACTAAAACAGAAGCCAGAACCTCTAAATAAATACAGACTCCTACAGCTCCTAGACTATATTCCCTAAATAAATCCAGACCCCAGACCAAATCCCCTTAAATATAGACCTGCCTTGCTGCCTCTTAATGCAAACCTCAGACTAGACCCACCTCCTCCTGTTCCTGCACCCCTCTTCCAAAGCAGAGAACATCCTGACACCAGAGCCAGAAAAGTGCAGTGGTGCGAGGGAGTGAAGACAAATGCAACATTAAGTACTGTATATTTTAAAGAAAATGCTGAGCTTTAGAGATTTTCCTGCTCTTCTAGGAGAACTGCTATTTTTCCAGAGTCTCCTGGACATTCCAGGAGTGTTAGCAAGTATGTACTATAGTGTCAAACTTTCCAACCAGAGTACCAAAGGATCCTCTGGTTGGCCAAGGCTCTGATACCATAGTGGGCTCCAAAGGTCCAGGAGAAAAAAAAAAAAAACATTTGGAGCTGCCTTTGGAGTCAATAACTTGCCACTAGGGTCAATTTCTTTGAATCAAAATATATTAGACTTGATGATATTGTGGTTGGGCTCAAGGAACCCTAGTCCGATCCTGTTGTGCTGTATATGTTTTACTTCAATTCAGACTATTTGATTGGCAATGTAATTTTTTTTATGTGGCAACATCTAAGGCAGGAACTTTTGGAGACACATGTAGCGCACATTTGAGATCATTAAAGGGGTTATCTGGTCTTTACTAAGTGATAGCCTAATCTCAGGATAGGCCATCACTAGCTGATTGGCAAGGTTATGACACCCCCGCCAATCAGCTGTTTGGGTTTAACTCTGTTGCAGGAATGTCAGACAACCCCTTTAAGGGGCAGACCTAAGGGCGAGATATCTTTGTATGGGAGCTTCTGGGGTTTTCTTTTCCTCTAAGCACACCACATAACGTTAGAAAGTGGCAATGCAGTGCACTTTTTTTAACAAGAAAAGTGCCAACCAGAATGCACCATAACAGTGTTGCCTCCTAAATGGTGTGTCACGGATCATCGGGTGTGAACCCACTGTGCCACTGACTAGCTAAACTCTGGAGGGGCGTGTCTAAGCAACTACCTGGTTTTCACTAGAGCCTCAGATGGTGAAGATAGACTTAAGCCTTTAGGGTAGTTGCCAGGAGCTACTCCAGAGCAGTCCCCAAGTCAGAGGCAGCTGGTCCAGGAGGACCAGGAGATACCTGGGTAAGTATCAGCAGTACAACGTAGTCAGGCAGGCGTGGTCGTTACCAGAAGCAACAGCGCAGGATAAAGGATGAAGCAGAGGTGTAGTCAGACAGGCAAAATGTCAGGGCAGGCGGCACTGGTACAGGTCAGGCAATCTGGATCGGCAACAGGAGAGTCAATGCAAGCAGGCAGGAAACAGACGAGAAGCAGAGTCCAGAAACGAAGCATAAATCAGGAGCACACTTGAGTACCAGGAACTAAGCAAGTGCAAGGACCTTGACACTAAGGCACCTGGGAAGGGGGCTGATCCACCTTAATACTTGCCGGTGAGTCTGGGTTGGTCAGTGAGGTCACATGACCCAACCCCTGCAGCCCAGGGAGTGATGCGTGACGCCCCCAGGGCAGTGAAACCAGACACCAGCAACAAGCATGCCGTGGCCAGGGCTGAATGGAACCCATGGACTGGAATCCTCAGCACCACAGCACGTACAGGCGACAGAGTCCAGGACTGCAGCGGTGGACAGAAGAACCATCGCTGAGCACGGAGCCCAGGTCCCCAGCGGTAAGCGGGGAACAGCGGCGTACTGCAGCCACTGTTACATGGTGTAGCTACATGCCACCTTAACAGTCACTAGTTCTCATTTCCACCGCCTCTCCCACCTAGATCCATAGCCTAATATTCAAGCCACGCTGTTTGTATAGTACTTGTGTAGTTTGACAGTACACATTTGTATACCAGAGTGGTTAATCCATTTGATTTATTATTTATAAAGAAATCATTTGTTATTTTTAATCACCCTCTGCACAGGCTAACAAATCATTGAACGTTTCAGTGTCAATCAAAATGATACATTGACTGACGAATCCACCATATTGTTTTATAATAAGTAATGTGTTAACTAATTTAAAATAATTATTTTATTGATAACTAGCAAGTAGCAATCAATCTCTGCTTGCTTCATTTACATTATCAAACTCAGGCAGTTTGGCATGGATGCTAGCTTCCTCTAGGTTTATGTCACACTGCGATACTGCTTTTTTTTTATTAGTCTGTGTGGTTTCACATTTAGTATTGTAGCAATAAAAATGTCAGTCCCAATCAGATCATGCACTCAGCTGTTCATGGAACATAGAATAACGCTTTAGAAAAAAAAGCTTCATTGGCATGGTCACCAGACACCAAATACTACATCGCTCTGTTATTAGTGATTAAGCAGGGGCATACATACAGGGGTCGCACTTGCGACCGGGCCCGGCACTCCAGGGGGCCCGGCCACCTGTGGACCCGCCCTGCAGTAGTGCTGTGCCTGTATAACCCGTGCGGCCAGCCCGGGGCCCGCCCCCCAGTTTTGAGTTTCTGCCAGCCCTACCCTCACTTGAGTCTCCTCCCCCTGAGTCTCCTCCCCAGTGTTAGTGGCCCGCCCCCCCCCAGTGTTAAGTTTTATTGCCAGCCCTACCCTCCCTTGAGTCTCCTCCCCGGTCGGCGGTGCGGCGTGCCGGACATGATGACGTTGAGATGCAGGGAGAAGGCGCCAGAAAAGAAAGGGAGAGGGAGAGCGCTGCGTAAAGAAGCCGGTCCGGCTTTCAGAGTGAGTGAGGTCTGATGGGGGCTGAGAGTTGGGCAATGTATGTAAAGTTATGACTGATGACTTAAGTTGTGCTATGAAGTAATGGGGTTTTTTCTGTTGTCTGCTCTTTTGTGTAGGCACGCACTTCTATTGAGCTTCTAGTATATGCTTGGATGTAGCAGAGCTGGCTTTGTCATGCATTTCTTTTGCCTTCATATGGTAAAATACTTCATTGGCCTATCAATGGCTTTATAACTAACTCTGCTATATTTCTGTAGCCTACAACCTCTGACTGCTCAGTTGGACTGAAACTACTACACCCAACATGTTCTGGCAGTAATAGTAAATGGATATTGGTGCAATTCTGAGCTACTAGTCTATATAATACATATGTAGCCTACATATTTATTATATGGACTAGTAGCTCAGAATTGCACCAATATCCATTTACTATTACTGCCAGAACATGTTGGGTGAAGTAGTTTCAGCCCAACTGGGCAGTCAGAGGTTGTAGGCTACAGAAATATAGCAGAGTTAGTTATAAAGCCATTGATGGGCCAATGAAGTATTTTACCATATGAAGGCAAAAGAAATGCATGACAAAACCAGCTCTACTACATAATGTAGCAGAGCTGGTTTTACGTGGGAATACTGTGGGTTATACCGAATATCATCCTCTTGTATATAAAATATATATATATATATATATATATATGCACGCGAGTCGGGTTGGAAGGGCGGTGGCAGGTTGGGGGGGGGGCGTCGACGGGGAGGGGGCCCCATGGATCAGTTTCACATCTGGGCCCCATGGATTGTGTGTACGCCACTGTGATTAAGGGCTCTTTCACACCTGCGTTCTTTTCTTCCGGCATAGAGTTCCGTCGTCGGGGCTCTATGCCGGAAGAATCCTGATCAGTTTTATCCTAATGCATTCTCAATGGAGAGAAATCCGTTCAGGATGCATCAGGATGTCTTCAGTTCCGGAACTAAACGTTTTTTGGTCGGAGAAAATACCGCAGCATGCTGCGCTTTTTGCTCCGGCCAAAAATCCTGAAGACTTGCCACAAGGCCGGATCCGGAATTAATGCCCATTGAAAGGCATTGATCCGGATCCGGCCTTAAGCTAAACGTCGTTTCGGCGCATTGCCGGATCCGACGTTTAGCTTTTTCTGAATGGTTACCATGGCTGCTGGGAAGCTAAAGTACTGGCAGCCATGGTAAAGTGTAGCGGGGAGCGGGGGAGCAGCATACTTACCGTCCGTGCGGCTCCCGGGGCGCTTCAGAGTGATGTCAGGGCGCCCCAAGCGCATGGATCACGTGATCGCATGGCACGTCATCCATGCGCATGGGGCGCTCTGACGTCATTCTGGAGCGCCCCGGGAGCCGCACGGACGGTAAGTATACTGCGCCCCCGCTCCCCACTACTACTATGGCAACCAGGACTTTAATAGCGTCCTGGCTGCCATAGTAACACTGAAAGCATTTTGAAGACGGATCCGTCTTCAAATGCTTTCAGTTCACTTGCGTTTTTCCGGATCCGGCGTGTAATTCCGGCAAGTGGAGTACACGCCGGATCCGGACAACGCAGGTGGGAAAGAGGCCTAAGACAGCAGACTTCATTCAGTATATGGGGATATTTTTTAAAGTATTTTATAGATAATATTACTACTGTCACTGACTCCAGGTAACCCGAAGACACCTCTAATCAGTGGAGTAAAATTGACTAGAATAAACTATTACAGTATTTATGTAGTATGTTATATAAATTGGGTCTTCATAGAAGGACTTTTTTCCCTACAGTACATACAACATGTCCATGTTACATTTGTTATGTAAACTGGCCACATACAGTATCTCACAAAATTGAGTACATGCCTCACATTTTTGTAAATATGGTATAATATCTTTTCATGGGACAACACTGAAGATATGACACTTTGATATAATGTACAGTAGTCAGTGTACAGCTTGTATAACAGCGTAGTCTTCTTATAGCCTAGGCCATCTTTATGTAAAGCAACAATTCTTTTTTTTGAGATCCTCAGAGAGTTCTTTGCCATGAGGTGCCATGTTGAACCTCCAGTGACCAGTATGAGAGAGTGCGAGAGCGATAACACCAAATTTAACACACCTGCTCCCCATTTATACCTAAGACCTTGTAACACTAACGAGTCACCTGACACTGGGGAGGGAAATGGCTAATTGGGCACAATTTGGCCATTGTCACTTAGGGGTGTACTCACTTTTGTTGCGAGTGGTTTAGACATTAATTGCTGTGTGTTGAGTTATTTTTAGGGCGCACCCCATTTATACTGTTATACAAGCTGTACACTGACTACTTTACATTGTATCAAAGTGTCAGATCTTCAGTGTTGTCCCATCAAAAGATATAATAAAATATTTACAAACATGTGAGGGGTGGACTCACTTTTGTGAGATACTGTAACTGTATGTCATGGAGTCTTAACCTGTTAAGGAGACGGCCTAGCTTGGTACTTAATGGAAATCTGTTCCCAGCGACCTCCCTATCTAACTGTTTGCATACACGCATACCTATGGTTCACCTGATTAAAACACAGTTTTTCTGTTGCTGATCTGAGGCTTTGTTGCCAAATTATACTTTTTCTTAATATAAAATTAGGCCATTGCTGCAATGATGGCATCACCATTGCTCTTGTCAGTTTTTTATTTTTATTTCCAAAAACATTTTTTTATTACTTTTTTGTGTCCAACTAGAATACTTCAACATGAGATCTTCTGATTGCTCATATAGTATATAGGACTTCAAAAGGCAGGGCCTAATAGTCCTTAGGATATTGTTAGGCTACCCAGCTGCCATAGCAACCCCTCAACACTCAATCGCATTGCATTGGGCCACTGGAGTAAGGCCATTATTTAAGAACATAGATGTTGGGGTGGCATTGACTTCAGCATCAAAGGGGTTAAACTACTGGGATTGGCACAGCTCCTGAGCCCATGCCATTACAGTGCTGTAAATGTACAGCTCTGTGTGCTAATGACCCACTTGCAGCACCGGACATGTACCATTGATGTTATCCATCATACATCCGATAAGCTCTACAGTATTTCGATAATCAGCAGCACATCGATTATATGGTGGCTGCCAGATCCATGTCATTACTAGACACTTAAGAAAAAAGAGGCAGATTCTGGGCTCGGTCTCTGTACTCACAAATGTATTAAATATTTACCGGGCATTCTACAATCTGATCCATTCACAGAATAAATGAACTTTCTGCTGCATCTACCTCATGTCATGTTAGCTTTCTACCCAAAGCCCAGGGGACGGCAGTCCTTCAGCCATGTTTCCATATATGTTTTCTCCTCTGGAGGTTTTCCCTCCCCTGAATGTTGAAGAACGACTCTTTCTGAGTCAGGGATCTACCATTATCAGGACAAATTGATGGCTGCTGTCCTGACTTCTTTAAAGCAATTAACAGAAATGTATCCAAGTCTCTTTATAGCTCATTATAGGAAATATATCATAAATAGAATTCTTTAAAAGAGACTGATAAAGGTCTTGGTGGTGACCAGACCAAGCATTGGAAGTGACATGCAGAAGGTTGTAACATCAGTGCTGGATTTTCATATAGACAGATATGTGTACAGTGGTTAGCATTTTATGGGAGGTCTAAATGTCATTATCAATGTTTAGCGCTCATCCATAAAAGCTGATACGATGGAGGGGTGGTGTGATCAAGTTGAATTTTACTTATGTTTGTGGCATTACAATCACCGGATTGTAGTGGCAGAACAGGACAAAATGCGTGGTACAGTGGTACAAAACATTTACATAGGACTTTTATGTAATTGTAGCATTACAAAATATTAAGGTGAAGTAGATTAAAAAAAAGAAGCTTTGAAAGCTGCTGCATGGATTGAACGTGTTAGGTGGACTTGCACTGGCTCTATGGGGGTAATTAAAATATATTAGCTATTAGTATTTCTGGCACAAATTGCAGCGTAAAGGTTATTTGCGTTGCATTCTGCGACTTTTCTCCACTCACGCCAGGTCTAAAAAAGAGTGAGCGGGGTGTGGGCAGGGATGGGGATGAATCGGCAGGAAATGGTCTAAATGTAACCCAGCAAGGAACTGTCTTACATTTAGATTGGTGCTGGATGCTCAGAAGTTATGTAGAAGCCGGTGCCTCTTCATAATTCGCCAGATATAGAGGTTATTAAGACTAGTGTCTTAAACGCTGGTCTTAATAAATGATCCCCTATCTGTGTTTATTATCGTAACTGTGACTGCCTCTGTGACTGCCTCTGCTCACATTCACACATGGCCTCTCCAGACAGCACAGACTGATATGAAAAATCAGTGTGAATAACGGTATATGTATACCCATAGTTGAAGGCAGCCAGGAAAGCTTATTACACAGGTTACGATAAAGTGTCCTGTCCTACAACGAATAAAACTAGGAAAATCACTTGGTGTACTTATAGATCATAGGCTAAATGCAATATCAATCGGCTGTTTCTAAGACAGGCAGAATATTATCATTTATTAAAAAGCGTCATGGACTTGCAGAACAGGTATTATCACTTTTCAAAGCTTTGGTGCGGCCTCATCTGGAATAAGTAGTTAAGTTCTGGGCACCAGTACATATAAAGAATGCCTGGAGCTGGAAAAGTACAAAGGAGAGCGACTAAACTGTTAAGGGGAATGGAGGGTCTTAGTTATAAGGACAAACTCAAATAATTTAATGTATTTAGATAAGAGGCGTCTAAGGGGGGCATTATTAACTTACATAAAGGTACATCCATGTAGGAAAAATACATTGCTAATATACAGTACAGACCAAAAGTTTGGACACACCTTCTCATTCAAAGAGTTTTCTTTATTTTCATGACTATGAAAATTGTAGATTCACACTGAAGGCATCAAAACTATGAATTAACACATGTGGAATTATATACATAACAAAAAAAAGTGTGAAGCAACTACAAATATGTCATATTCTAGGTTCTTCAAAGTAGCCACCTTTTGCTTTGATTACTGCTTTGCACACTCTTGGCATTCTCTTGATGAGCTTCAAGAGGTAGTCACTTGAAATGGTTTTCACTTCACAGGTGTCCCCTGTCAGGTTTAATAAGTGGGATTTCTTGCCTTATAAATGGGGTATATCAGGAGCACACTATGCAGGGATAAAGCAAAAAACGCTGCCAGTTGCCACCATGGTCATGGCGGTAAGTCTGGCTGCTACTCCTTACCTAGCTATGCACTGGCTGTCAGCTTGGCTCGGTGCGCGTGCAACCGTGTGTCCGGCTTACAGCAGTTACGCTTAATGCAGTGGGGCCGCATGAAGCACAGAGCCCTCTACATTGTAGCAAGTGTAGCCCTGGGTTTACTCTCCAGACACTACATTGTAGTGTTAGGTTAGGCTGATCATTTAGCCATGGGGTTAGAGGCTTGCGTGCATAGCCGCAGTCATTGTAATACAGTGCAGCACACACACACCATTGCCTATCTACCCCCTGTTTCATTAAACTGCCCTATATGCCAAATTCTGGGCAGGTTTTACCACACTGTGCTGCATATATAGCTGACTAAACTGCTAAAACTGCTAAAGCACTAAATTGCTAAAACTTGTTATAGACCCAAAAGTCCTTTTAAGGACTATTGTGTGTGACAGCAATATATATTTTTAGTGCAACCTGCGCTAAATAGCTTGCAATCGTTTGGCCGCTGCTGACAGCGACATTATCTGTGCTACATCTCCTGTCTAAAGTGTGCGCAGCCTAAAAATGTCTGTGACATCCAGTGTACTTTTTCCATAGACGGTGTCTGCTGCGAACAGTTACATTACCTGCACAACATCTCCTGTATAACGTTTGCGGATCCGAGATATCAGTGACATTCAGTCTCATTTCTTTGCTGCTGGTGGCAGCGACATTACCTGCGCTACATCTCCAGTATAACGTTAACGCATCCGAAATATCAGTGACATTCAGTGTAATTTTTTTCGCCGCTGGTGACAGCAACATTATCTGCGCTACATCTCCTGTGTAACGTGTGCGCAGGCTAAAAATATCTGTGACATCCAGTGTACTTTTTCTGTAGACGGTGTCCGATGCGGACAGTTACATTACCTGCGCTACATCTCCTGTATAACGTTTGCGCATTCTAAATATCAGTGACATTAATTTAATGTAATTTTTTATTAGCCGCTGGTGACAGCGACATTAATTGTGGTATACCTCCTGTATAAAGTTTGTGCATCCTAAATATCAGTCACATTTATTCAGTGTAATTTTTTTATTAGGCTGTGGTGACAGCGACATTACTTGGGCTATACTTCTTGTTTAACGTGTGCGCATCCTAAAAATATCTGTGACATTCTGTGTACTTTATTTGCGCATACACTTACAAAACCTACGCTACTGTACGCGTGACATACTTGCAAGCATATATACCATTTAATATGCCCAAGTCGAGCAGTAAGGGACGGGGAAGTGGCTGTGCAGCTGATGGTGCACGCAGAGGCCATGGCCCTGGGCGCAGTGAAACTGTGCCTGCTGCCACAAGAAACACACTTATCCAGGATACCTAGCTTCATGTCCCAGTTTGCAGGGCGGCGCAGGACACGACTCTCGAAGTCAGACCAGTGCGACCAAGTGGTCGGTTGGATTGCAGCAGATAATGTTTCCAGTCGGTTAAGCACCACCCTGTCAAGGCGGGGAGTGGGGGAAAACCCCCATTGTGCGGTGTCAAAGGGTAAAGGCGATCAGCCTGGCCAAAAAGGAGTAATAAGGGAGCAGGTCACCTCCTACCGCGTCCCTAATCCTCTCCCTTTCTCCTCACTGTATGAGCGGACCCCGATGGTAGGACGACTCATACTCAGGATTCCTAGAAACCCTAAGTACCTGGTAATTCCTCACTTAGGAGCAAGGGAGAGACATCCTGTTCATCCCAGTCATGGAGGAACAGGAGTCTCTATCTGAGGCCAGGCTGCAAGGAGAGGGGAACACATACAGCTATAGAGATGGCAGGTAAGTGAGACCAGTAACACACTTACATGCCACAGACACACTGACTGAAACCCATGCACAAGTGCTGGTGTCCACACCAACATTAAAAAGACACAGCACACACCACAAACCACACAGGAACCCAGGACAGCCATAGCTGCAATAAACGTGAGACACCATAAAAACATCTGTGACCACAAGGGTGGCCCTCACTGGACAGATGGAACAAGCCAGGAAGATAGCTCCAGCATACACCATGCCTGGAGTACCCCTCAGCTTCAGGCATCCAGCAGAGATTAAATAGCCCAAGCAGCAACACCCACACCCACAAACCCAGTGTTAACAAAACACTAGGAAGGGAGTTAACCCTTCCAACACCAGACAAGGGAAGGAAGCCACTAAAAGGGGAAGTGCACACACAAGCATAGAAAGCTACACGTTACCACCGGCAACAGCATGCGTAGCAACCATGTCCAGGCAATCACCCAAAAGGCCGAGACACTGCCACCTCATGCACACACAGCAACATGTTGCCCCGGGCAACCGCAAGTGTAGCAACAGTGTCACAGCGCACCCCTTAGGCCGTGACACACCCTGTCTTCCACAAAGTCCAGTCTCAGTAGTCAAGAGACTGGTCAACAGAATCCTCACCCTGATATTCCTTCCACCTACCATGGAGAGTTTTGGCAAACAAGTGATCCCAAACCCACTTGAAGAGGGACATGAGGAGATCTTGTGCCCTGATTCTCAAACTCTGGAGCATCCACAGTGAGAAGATGATAACGGTGGGGAACGGCAATTAGTGTTTCACGAGGTGGATGCTGATGATGAGACACAGTTGCCAATAAGTCAACGGCAATTAGTGTCTCAAGAGGTTCATGATGAGGATGAGACACAGTTGTCAATAAGTGAGGAAGTGGAAGAGGAGATGCTGGCTGATGAAGTCACTGACCAAACCTGGGAACCTGGCAAGCCAAACGAGGACAACGGTACAGAGGGGGAGGGATCCGCAGCACCACAACAGGTTGGAAGAGGCAGTGGGGTGGCAAAGGCGGGCTACACCAAACAGGCTCGCAACTGCTCCCCGGAGCACCCCTCGCGGCAATCTACCTCGCCCAGGGCCAAGGGGTAGGTGTTCCGCAGTCTGGCGCTTTTTTGAGGAAAGTGCGGACGATAAAATACTTGTCATTTGCAACCTGTGCAGTACCAAAATTGGCAGGGGCGTGAACACTAGCAACCTCACCACCACCAGCATGATCCGCCACATGGCCTCAAAGCACCCTAATAGGTGGGCCGAATGCCTGGGTCCCCAACCAGTGTCTGCGGGTCACACCACTGCCTCCTCTTCCCCTGTGTTACGTGCTGGCCAATCCCCTATCCAAGACGCAGGCCCGGATACCTTCCGCCATGCACCTGGACCTTCGCAAGCACCATTAGCTAGCACATCCACTTCTGTGTCCCAGCGCAACGTACAGATGTCTATACCCCAGGCCTTTGAACGAAAGAACAAATACCCAGCCACCCATCCACAGACCATAGCACTAAATGCACTCCTTTCCAAATTGTTCGCCCTGGAAATGTTGCCATTTAGGCTTGTGGACCCTAAGGCTTTTTGCAGCCTAATGGCGGCTGCCCCCGCTACAGAGGTTAGTACCCATGGAAGTTTTGATCCATCTGTTCAGCGTGGGTGGGTAGAAGAGAAGGAAGAGGATGAGGAGATTAAGAGTCATCCTCCTGATGAGGAAAGCGAAGTCTTGTCTGTTGGGCACACATGGTTGACTTTATGTTAGGTTGCTTTTCCCGTGACCCTCGCATTGTACGCATTTTGACCAACACGATTACTGGTTGTTCACCCTTCTCGACCCCCGCTACAAAGAGAACTTCTCATCTCTCATTCCTGTGGTGGAGAGGACGAGCAAAATGGTGCAATACCAGAAGGTCCTTGTGGAAAAATTGCTTCAAAACTTTCCAGCTGACAACGCTGGCGGCAGAGTACGTAGTTTCTTGGCCAACCGAGGAGGGGAGACGAGGGGAACACACAGCAGTTCCAACAGAGGCAGGGCAACAATCTCTGAGGCCTGGAAGAGTTTTATGACACCCCGCCAGCACCCTCAACCTGATGCGCGGTCTAGTGTCACAAGGAGGGAAACATTTTAGAAGATGGTGAAGGAGTGCGTAGCAGACCGTGTCAGCGTCCTCAGTGATTTCTGTGCGCCTTACAACTATTGGGTGTCAAAGCTGGACACGTGGCACAAAGTGGCGCTCTACGTCTTGGAGGTGCTGGCCTGCCCCCACTGCCAGTGTTTTGTCAGAGCGTGTATTTAGTGCTGCTGGGTGCATAATAATTGATAAGCGCATCCGCCTGTCAACTGAAAATGCTGACCGGTTGACTCTTATAAAAATGAACAAAGCCTGGATTGCCCTTGACTTCTCTACTCCACCGGAGGAAAGTGGCTGAACATAAAGGCACTCTAAATGTGGCTTTTATGGTGTATTGAATACACTGTATTTCCATGCACCCCTTCCAACACTAAAAAGGGTATATGGTTAAATCTCCCTTTTCTCGTCCTCCTCCTCCATCATATTAACATGCTTATTAGGCTGCCCTCGCACATAATGTTATAGAGGGTCAGCTCAGCAGCTGGCCCTCACCCATAATGTTTTTGAGGGTCACCAGCAGGCCCTCACTCATAGTGTTTTGGAGGGTCACCAGCAGGCTCTCACCCATAATGTTTTTGAGGGTCACCAGCAGGCCATCAAACATAATGTTCAATTTCCCTGTGCCGCTGGCCTGTGCTGCCAGTCATGTTCAGAACGCCAGAAGTCCGGGCCTGCTGCGCTGAACAAAGCTGAGACAAGCACTATAACTGCAATGGTAACTTTTTTAAATTGTTATGCATTGAGCTGCCCCTAGTGGAGGCTGCAGGCCGCTAGTTTTCTAATATGTTATGTCAGAGCGGCTTTACAGCAGTATTCGGGAGATTTATCAATGTATTTATACCAGTTTAATCAGGGCCTGTGCAAGGATTTTTGCCGCCCTAGGCAAGATAAAAATTGCTGCCCCCCCCTTTATCAGATGATCTGCCCATATCATGACATCACATACGTTCCACCCCTTTCTCAGAATTTAAATTAAAAGAACTGCTATGTTTCCCTTAGGGTTAATCAAGTTTCTTGTAGCTGTCTCCCTGACAGCCACTAGAGGTGCTTCCGCTATTCTCACTGTGAAAATTGCAGTGGGAAGACCCGGAACATAGTTTTGAATGCGTGCGCATGCGCATTTGCAGCTGAGAGGAGGATCGGGGAGAAGAGTTCCCAATGACTGCGCTGGAGAAAGGTAAGTGGTTAAAGGGGTTTTAAGTGGTCGTGTTCACAGAAGTCGGGTAAAGAGCATGATATTCTTTATAATAAAAAATCTCCACTTAATGAAAACATTTTTTCCGGTATCTCATTAGGGAGCCCATACTAAGTTTTTCTATGGGGCCCTATGATATCTGTGTATGCCCTGGTGGTGAAAATAATATATTGAAACTAAAGGTTTTCTCTTAAAGTAGATTATATGAAAACCCAGTAGAATTTTTTTATGTCACATAACTTCTGTTGGTCTACAGAGATCAAAGCCATTCAGTTTTCTAGATCAAAATTGATCATTACTAGGCTAAAATTGCAGAGTAAGTTCTCCTTTGTTCGCTCAGTGTTCATCACACAGCGGCTTTTCAGTTTTTTCTCTTTCAAATGCCTGAGCACAGCTCTGCGTGACATAAAATAGGAACAAAGGTTTCTGGACAATCACATGGAAATGAGCTCATGTGAGTTTAAAGAGAAACTCTCAGTGAAAGAGTGAGTTGCTAGGCAACAAGAACCCTACTTGAGTTAGCGGAGAGCAGTATAGGTGCACTTCTGAGTGAAAGTCAGTTGTGAGCAATTGCAATAGGCAATATTGTTCATTTATTTCTATTTTACAGTGGTGCTTAAAAGTTTGTGAACCCTTCTGAATTGTTTATAATTCAGCATAAATTTGAAGTAAAACTACATCAGATTTTCACACAAGTCATAAAAGTAGATAAATGAGTCAAAATATTAGACTTTGTCATTAAGTTATTGAGGGAAATAATCCAATACCAAAAGTCTGTGAGTGGCAAAAGTATGTGAACCTATAGGATTAGCAGATAACTTAAAGATGAAACTAGAGTCAGGTACTTTCAATCAATAGGATGACAACTGGGTGTGGGCAACCTGTTTTATATAAAGAACAGGAATCTATCATAGTCTGATCTAGCAACACGTTGTGGAAGTGTATCATGGCATGAACAAAGAAGATTTCTGAGGACTTCAGAAGAAGACTATTAATGCTCATTGGGCTGGACAAGGTTAGAAAACCATCTCTAATCCCCCAATCCACAGTCAGACTGTGTACAAATGGAGGAAAGTCAAGACCATTATTACCCTTCCCTGGAATGATTGACCAACAAAGATCACACCACGGCCAAGGCATGTAAAAGTCCACAAGGTTAATGTTAATGTTCATGAGTCCACCATGAAGGAGAACACTAAACAACAATTATGTGCATGGTAGGATTGCAAAGACAAAGTCGCTGCTCTCCGAAAAGAACATTGCTGCATGTCTGCTGTTTGCTATAGTCCACCTGGACTATCCACAAGGCTACTAAACAATGTTTTGTGGATTCATGGACCAAGATAAAACTATTTGGTTTAAATCAGAAGCATTATGTTTGGATAAAAGGAAATTACTGCATTTTAGCATAAAAACCTCATCCCGTCTTTGAAACACAGTGGTAGTAGTATCATGGTCTGAGCCTTTTTTGCTGCATCTGGGCCAGGACAGTTTGCCATAATTGAAGGAATAATGAATTCGGAATTTTACTAGCAAATTTTAAGGGACAATGTCAAGACATACAGTATGTCCATGAGCTGAATCTGAAGAGAATATGGGTCATGAAGAAAACAACGACCCTAAGCACACAAGTCGTACCACCAAAGAATGGTTAAAGAATAAAGTTGAAGTTTATTTGAATTTTGGAATAAAGTCATGACCTTGCTCCAATAAGGCTACTTTCACATTAGCGTTTTTCTTTTCCGGCATAGAGTTCCGTCACAGGGGCTCTATACCGGAAAATAACAGGCATAAAAAAAAAAAAGATCAGGCATATCCCCATGCATTCTGAATGGAGAGTAATCCGTTCAGGATGCATCATGATGTCTTCAGTTCAGTCATTTTGACTGATCAGGCAAAAGAGAAACATGCTACGGTTTTATCTCCGGCGAAAAAAACTGAAGACTTGCCTGAATGCCGGATCCAGGATGCATTTTTTTTCCATAGGAATGTATTAGTGCCGGATCCGGCATTCAAAATACCGGAATGCCGGATCCGTCCTTCCGGCATGCGCAGACCTTTAAAAATGAGGGGATGACACCGGAAAAACGGATCCGGTATTGCAATGCATTTTTCTGACTGATCAGGCATTTTTCTGATTGATCAGAATCCTGATCAGTCTGAAAAATGCCTGATCAGTCAGAAAAAATGACATCCGTTGGCATACAGTTTGCCTGATCAGGCAGTCAGTTCAGGTAACAGAACTGCTTGCCGGATTCAAACAACGCAAGTGTGAAAGTACCCTAAAGTGAGCATTTCATTTGTGTGCATGAGCCCTTAGGGTAAGGGCTGATGCACATGACTATATGTATTTTGTGGTCTGCAAAAAACAGATCCACAAAATACACGGATGACGTCCGTGTACATTCTGTATTTTGCGGAACGGAACAGCTGGCTTCTAATAGAACAGTCATATCCTTATCTGTAATACAGACAATAATAGGACACGTTCTATTTTTTTGCAGAACAGACATACAAAAACAGAATGCACATGGAGTAACTTCAGTTTTCTTTGTGGACCCATCAGTGAAAAAATATAGACCATGCTGCATTTTTCATGCAATGCAGAACTGATGCGTGAAAAAAACTGCTCATGTAGACAGACCCATTGAAATGAATGGGTCAGGATTCAGTGCTGGTGCTATGCATTCACGCCACGCATTGCACCTGCGCAGAAAAATCGCTTGTGTGAAAGGGGCCTAAGGGTTACATAGCATCATAAATCAATATAATGCTATACGACCCTGGCAGTGCTAGGAGTTCAGGTCGGGAGCTGTCTTATGCTCCGAGTCTTGAGTGTACAACTCGCTCGTGTGAAATTGACCATACTATTACGGCACAGAGTGCTAAGTACCAGCACTCTGTGATGAAATAGTATGTCACAGAGGGGTTAATGGACTTTCCAAGAATAGTAGGTTATGAATTTTAAAAGGATGGATAACTTCATTAATAATCACAATTAGGGATAAGCAAATCGACTTCTGATGAAACATTCGAAGTTGATTCGCATAAAACTTTGTTCTAATACTGTACGGAGAAGGAGCTCTCTACAGTATTAGAATGTATTGGCTCAGATGAGCCGAAGTTATTACTTCGTGAAGTCTCGCAAGACTTTGTGCAATAACTTCAAAAATCCATTTCTACTGTAAAAAAACATTTCCCGAACTTGGGTTCTCACTTGGAACCGAACCCGAGTTCGGGAAATGTTTTTTTACAGTACAAATTAATTTATGAAGTTATTGTGCGAAGTCCAATACATTCTAATACTGTACGGAGCTCCTGCTTGCCGGATCTCTCTGCCGCAAGTGTGAAAGTACCCTTACATTTTATTAATCTAAAAATTTTAGCATCCCAAAATCCCTTGTCCAAAATTAGCTGCATCAATAAGGGGTTAATCTGGGCCAATGTCTACTCGGAAGTGTATAAACATAATAGACTCTATAAAATGAAACAGTTATCTTATTATTTTATGAACCACTGCGGTGCCTAACATATTGCAGTTCCTCTGAAAATCAGTTTAATCGCCTCAAAAATAAATTACATGTTTTAAAGTTATATCACCAAATAGTTAAGAATAGTGTTTCTTTTATGTGCTTTAATCTTTTGCATAAGTGGATTATATAGTCTGTTGAGCCACACACTTGAATATCCTATTATGTTTTTTCATAGTTTTTATAGGCACACAGTGGCATGTTTGTGCTGGCATTCATGAACTGATATTAAAGGAGTCTTTCACCTCCACAATAGGATTCAAAGTAAGCATACTGCCATGTAGGTTAGGTATCCTAAACCGTACTCATCCAATTCTTGTAGATTCTGGTCCTGTAAGGGTCCATTCACACGTCTGTTGTTTCTTTCCTGATCTGTTCCGTTTTTGGGGAACAGATCTGGACCAGATCTAGACCCATTCATTTTTAATGGGTCCTGAAAAAAAGTCAGACATTGTGCTGTCCGATTTTTTTCAGGACCCATTGAAAATGAATGGGTCCAGATCTGGTCCAGATCTGTTCCGCAAAAAACGGAACAGATCAGGAAAGAAACAACGGACGTGTGAATGGACCCTAATCCTGAGAATTCCCCCCCCCCCCCATTTTTATGAAAATAAGGTTTCTGGTGTACTGTGTGTAGGGCTGCTCCATTTGGTGCACCATTGCTTTACTAGAGACCGTGCCCAGCACTATCTCTCTTGTTTCATTGACATTCCCTGGTAGTGATGACACTGGGTGCACTTATCAGAGAGACCCTGCCCATGGTGCGCCAAAAACTTTATGTGCATAAAAAAGCAACATTTCTCAGGAATAGATTACTTGATTTTCACAAGAAAGTTATGGTTATGTTTTGGGACATCTACGCTTACTTTGAAACTGATAATAAAACCTTTAAAAGCATAGATAATATGTTCAATAAATTAATATGGGGGGGGGGGGGTAAAAGCATGACGCTAACATATGATAGGAGCGGTTTGGAAGTTCCTAATGTGAAAATGTATAATATAGCGTTAACTATTACCTTACTAATAAAATGGGAACACTTTGATTTTTTATAGTATTTGGTGGACAACAATGAGGGGTCCATGCAGAATATGTTTGCTTTACTGGAGATGGATCAGTTTGGCAGGAAAGGGATGAGGAATTGTCACTGCCTGCCTTGTGAGAGATCTGAGAAGATCGGATAGACTTGCAGCACACAAGTCTATCTGACAGGGCTTTCTGTGTTTCCTTTCTGTTTGTTGTTGTCCCACCTCTCCACAGGTTTTGCTCGTTAGCTGTTTAAGAGGCTCTATTTAAGTCCGCCTCTTACTGCTGACTTTGCGGTTGATATTTTCCTTCTGAAGTTCTATACTGGTTGTTTGTGGATCCACTACTTCCCGCTTGTCTCAAGCTAAGTCCTCCTGTTTTCTCCTTTTTGCGTGTGTTGCTGCTAGGTCTCAGGGAGACGCTGATCCCTTCTTGGTAGAAGGTACCGGCTGTCTCATTCCCCTCTACCTAAGTTAGGGTTTGCTACAGTGTCAGCAGGGCTTAGGTTCCACCGTATGAGTTGGTTCACCATCAGGACTTGCTCATACTGTCAGCAGTCAGGGAGAGGCTCAGGGATTGTTAGAAGGTTACCATTCTCTCCTCCCTAGCTTTGGGGCCTAGTCTGTTTACCTGTTGTTGTTTGTTTGCTTGGTATTCCTCTTATCCCCACTTGCCTTGACAGGAATATACAGTACCTATAGTGAATAGGCTGGTTATGGCTTGAAAAAAAAAGTAGGATTATGTTGGTATGGGGGGGTTATGCGTTTCTCTCCTGTGGTATAATGGTTTAATAGGGGATGTAACTCAGACATGGGAATCAAGGTATTGAAATGTGGTACATAACACAATTTATACAAGATGGTAAACTAAATACTATGGAGGAATTAGTTGGAGAATTAGGAAAAAGAAGGTAGATGTATTTTAGGTATGCACAATTACAGATAATTATTAAAGAAACAAAAAATAAGTTCACGATTACGCGTTATGATTTGGTAAATGTTGTAGTGTGCTGGAAAGGTAAACACAAGCTTATATTACTAGGTTAAATTAAAGGGTTTCTACCACCAGATTTGGTCCTATTTAGCTGACTGACACTAGCGATGTGCTAGTGTCAGCAGTCCATAACAGTGTTCTTACTTATCATCTGTCTGCTGCCGTTCACCTTAAAAACGTACTTTTATAGATATGCTAATGAGCCCCTAGGTGCTATGTGGGCGTCATTAGCACCTAGAGGGCTCCGTTCACTAACCATTTCAGACGCCTATCGCGTCCCTCCAGCCCGCCCCGCTCCTGTTGATTGACTTGAAACTTCTCAGTATCTCGTACCAATTCCCGCGCCTGCGCCGTGCGCTTCTGTATTCTCCCGGCGCCGGCTTCCTCACTGCGCCTGCGCCAACTACGTTACAGTGAGGAAGCCGGCAACAGGAGCGCGGCATTCACTCACTGCGCCTGCGCCAAATACAGAAGCTCACGGCGCAGGCGCGGGAATTGGTACGAAATACTGAGGAGTTTCACATCAATCAACAGGAGCGGGGCGGGCTGGAGGGACGCGATGGGTGGCTGAAATGGTTAGTGAACGGAGCCCTCTAGGTGCTAATGACACCCACATAGCACCTAGAGGCTCATTAGCATATCTATAAAAGTACATTTTTAACAAAAACGGCTGCAGGAAATACTGTTAGAAACATACTGTTATGTAGTGCTGACATTAGCGAATCGCTAATGTCAGTCAGCTACATAACAGTATTTCTGGTAGAAACCCTTTAAGTAATAAGTCAAGATATAACACATAGCAATAAGGTTAAGTGGGAAGATGATCTTGGCCCAATCTCTTGGGAACAATGTTATAAACTATGGGATAATTCTAAATATACTTGAAAGCTGTCATATAGAGTGACTCAATTTATTCACTGGTTGTACCTGACCCCCAGATGGCTCCATAAGATAATCACTCATACCCCTGGAATCTGCCCCAGGTGTGGAATTTTTTGCCCGCCTACTTATGGCTAGGAAACTGATGTGCCGGCAAGTGCCCAATGTGAAGCAATGGGTGTATGAAATTAATGTAATGTAGTGTGGGTTTAATAAACTAAATAAAATACATATTTATAAGTATTTGTGACATAGCTGGAAGATGTTTATTAAAAAGAGATAAAATATGCTCATTTCTTAATAGTTCCCTTTTTTCCTCTTCTATTCTTACCTGCCCTCTCCAGGCATAAAGGGGAGGAAGGTGGGTGGTTACGGGGAGGGATATAAGTTTGGAGGAGAAGAAAAAGCATGTATAATGAGATGATATTTATGTTTACTTTGAAGTGGGGGGATAAGCTTTTTTGGGGGAACAAAAATAATGTGTAATGAGATGATGGATATTAGGGTTGAGCGAATCATAGATCCGAAGTCACTTTGTTCAAAACTTAATTTGAATGCTGTATGAGACCTGTCTCCGTACAGCATTCAAATGTATGGACTGCGCGGAGGAGAAAGAACTTCAGACTTTGATTGTACAACTTGAAAACCATTTTAAAACTGCAACCTGAAGTTGGCTTTGGTACCAAGATACCAGTCGGTACCAAAGCCAAGTTCGAATTGATGTTTTAAAATGGTTTTAAAGTTATAGAATCAAAGTCTGAAGTTCTTCATCGAAGTCTCGCAAGACATCGGACTTAACGAAGTTCACCTCCGCTCAGCTCATACATTTGAATGCTGCATGGAAACGTGTCTTACAATATTCAAACAACGTTTTGAATGAAACAACTTTTAGATCTATGATCTAAAGTGCAACCTTAATGGATATATTTATTTTGTATGTAATTGCTTAATGAAGATTATAAAAAAAAAATAAAGATAAAAATCAGACATATAACACATGACAATACTTTTCTAACAAAGCTAGAACCAGCCCTGTACCTCACATGGATCCAGAGATTTTCACAGTCACTGCTCCAATTGCTCTGCTAGATTTTCCTCAGCCCGGCAGCTCAGGGTTTGTGTCCTTTCTGCTGCAGCGCTCTCCCTGTAACTGCCACAGTTTCTTACAGAACACATGGCTGGTGGCAGTTGAAGATTTAAACTGAGCATGTGCGACCACCTCAGTGAGATGGATAACAAATAAGGAAAATAGCAGGTGGCGCTATACAGATAGATTTCATTGAATGGCTATAATACATTTTTTTATTACACGCAATTACAAAAGTACTCAGATAAAGGTGCTGGTTTGAAAAATAAAGGGTATGTTTTGTGGCACAACCCCTTTAAGGTCAGGTTCACATTTGCAGTGCAGCTCAGAAGGAAAAATTTGTTAATTTCCCATCCTGTTAGATCATGTGTATTAATACCAACTAATTACCGAAGACAGTCTTTTACTTGTCAATTACAAGTCAGCGACTTCTGTTCACTGTGTTATTATTGCCTACAAGACGCTTTCAGTAATGTAAAATGCATATGCAGAGCCGTCACAGTATCCAGCCAGCTATGGGAGCTCCGGTTTTACAGTTCCATTAGAATCATAGCGCTATACTTCACATTGCTCTAGATGTTTGTACAGAACATCTTTTCAATATTTGTCTGTTATTTTCACAGCTATAGTCTGAATTCAGATGAGGTAGACCTCTCATTGCACATACGAATGTCACAGCCCAGAGAAAATGACTCACAACCCAGCAACGGCATACTCACCAGGAGTTGCTAATGAGTCGGAAGAAGCTTACGCTTCTCAAGAGCTTGGAAGGTATTTGCAAAAGGTTTCAGCGGTCACAAATACACAGGATCATAGCCGAAGTCGAAATTTCATTACAAGTTTCTAGGAGTGAAGACCATAGTTGAAACATTGTACATGGTTACTTCTTCTCCTTTGGTAGAGTTTGCTTGTTAATTGGGGAATTACAAAAAATCAATCAGATGGACAAACATAGGCTACTTTCACACTAGCGTTGTTTAAATCTGGCGTTTAATTCCGACACCGGAACTGCCCGCCGGATCCGGAAAAACGTGTGAAAACGGATTACATTTGAATCCTGATCAGGATTTTAATCACAATGAAAAAATGCATTGGAAAAAACGGATCCGCCATTTATGGACTTTAACTTTTTTTAAAAGAAATTTGGGTTTAACATGCAAAAGCCGGATCCAGTTTGACTGAACACACGGCGCCGGCGTTAATGCAAGTCAATGGGAAAAAGACCGGATCCGGCGTTCAGTCAAAGTGTTCAGGATTTTTGGCCGGAGGTAAAAATACAACATGCTACGGTATTCTGAAAAGCCTGATCAGTCAAAAAGATTGAACTGAAGACATCCTGATGCATCCTGAACGGATTACTCTCCATTCAGAATGCATTAGGATAAAACTGATCAGTTCTTTTCTGGATTTGAGCCCCCTGGACGGAACTCAGCGCCTGAAAAGAAAAACGCTAGTGTGAAAGTACCCATAAAGGGAAAGTAAATTTCATTCTCAGCGGAGTTAGGTGGGCCATACTGTTTTGCATTGGGGACATATGAGATTGATGTACCCCTTGGTTAAGGGTTCCAAACTTTCCCATAATAAGCCCCTTCATCCCTGCAAAACAAAAATAAATGAAATTCTAACGTATCCAGATCAGAACATTATACTGTTGGTTTAGTGGCCTCAAACCAGGTGTCAGGTTCATGTTATTTGCACCAAAAACTAGGGAAGGCTCTGCAATCCATGGGTTGTCTGAACTTATATCATAGTTTGTTATCATTATATGCTCAGACAAAGGCTTTATTATTAACCACTTAAGGACCAGGCCAGTTTTGGATTTGAGGAAAAAAACTATTTATTTTTCCCCTTTTCATTCCAGTGGTCATAATGGAATTTTTTGTTCAATATGACTGTATGAGACTTTGGGGGTCATTTATTATCAGAAATACACCTATATTAGGCGTATTTCTGGAGCAGATTGCGGCACAAAGGTTATTTGTGCCGCAATTGGTAACTTTCCCGCTCACACCAGGTCTAAAAAAAAGTGGGTGTGGTGTGGGAGGGGAAGGGGACGGGCCAGCCCGTTTTAGGCCTCTTTCACACGAACGTAAGGGCTCCGGGCCCATGCTGCGGCCGTGTGCATGCGCTTGAATGGGCTGTTATATTAATTGTATCTAGCATTTTTACTAGTTTTCTTATTTGTATACTGAGTCCAGTGGTGTAACTATAAGGGTTACAGCAGTCACAATTACGACTGGGCCCCTAAGCCAGGCCCCCTTTGCCAGAAGTGCCCCGCAGTGCGTCTTATAGAGCGAATACTGGTGAGCACTTCCATTATGAAAGCCCTCACTAGTATGTAGGAGGAGCAGGGAGTGTACTCACCCCTCCTCCCTGGTTGTCTCCGAGCTGCTCTGCTGTGTCCTGACTGCATACAGCATCAGGACGTAGGCGTGCACTATGACCTGACGCTGCACGCAGTTAGTTGACAATGCAGCGCGGGCTTGGAGAAGACCAGTCTCCAAGAGTCTCAGATTTTTTTACATCAGAGTGAGGGCTTAGTTCATATATAATGCTTGCATCTATTTTGTTAGTTCATATTATCATTTTGCCCATTAATACATATTAAAAACAGCTTATGAGGCGCTCACCATTCATGAATATTAAAAATCAATGGATCCATGGCAACAGCCCTATGTCACTATCGCACATGTCAGGAGTCAAAAAGCAGGTGATTGCTCAGCTGTGAATTACGTCACAGCCATCCACCACCTGATTTCCAGCTTCTCCATCCGCCCCTCTCCAGAACCCAAAAGTCGTCACCAAACAAAAAATAATTGGCAGTTAAAATAATTTCAAGTAGATCAACTATAAATTCTCTACAGGCATTGGAAAAAGATGAAGATTCCAAGGTCTGTTTTACACTCAAGATCCCCCCTTCATGATTGACCAATGTATAAAAAGATACAACATTAAACTAAACCAAAATGGCGGTACTAGGAATAACAATTTCCCTAATCTTCAAAAGAAAATCAGTGGTGTCCCTGATATAGGATCTAGTATTCACCGAAAATTGTCTCAAACTCGGTCCAAAACAATCGCTGAGGGACTCAAAATAGAATCAGTCCCTGTGACGACTGGACGGCCTGGTGGATGCTCCAGATTCTTGTGAATCTTGGGGAGACAATAGAATACAGGAGTCATTGGATGTTTTGGTAACAAAAAAGTATTCATGTCCCTATCAATGAGGTCAATGATCAATCAAAGTTTTTAAAAGTTTTTCAATCATGAACCTGGGATCCAAAGCTACCTTTCTGCAGACTTGAACATCAGCTAATTGCAAGTAGATCTCATCCAAATACATCTGTCGGTCCATGACAAAAATAGCACCGCCTTTGTCAGCGGGTTTGATGATAATACTGCTGTCATGAGCAAACTCATCAATGGCCAATCTCTCCAGTTTGGAGAGATTGGAATGACGAGACATAGCCGATGGATCCGCCCTCAACAACTGAATATCATTCTTCACAGACGTCATCAAGGCATCGACTACCGTAGACATTACAGGTGGATAAAAGTTACTCTTATTAAATAAATAAAAATCTTTCAGTCTAATTTTAGGTACAATATCAATAGTTGAAGGTGTAGCCGTCGCAACGTTCTGTGAAAAATAGATCCTCAATTTAATATTTTGAAAAAAAGTCTGTAAATCAATATCCAGTTGACACCAATCAATAATCTGTGTAGGACAAAATGAAAGCCCCTTACTCAATGCATTAATCTGAACATCAGTGAAAGGACGTTTAGAAATAATTACCACTAAGTCCCGTTCTTTTTCTTCTGTGTCACCTTGGAAGTTTTCCCACTTCTGGTTTTTGGACTTGCGATTATGTTGTTTCCCACCTCTCCCGGTGCGTCTTTTGGTGGATGTGCTCCAGACGTTGCTCCTAAAAAATCTATGAATTGTGAGGGGCTCTTAACGTTGTTCCTATTCTTAGGGGTTAAATTCCTCTTAACTTTAGCCTTTTTGGTCTCATCACTGTTCCACGTGTATGCACTTTTTGGAGTGCTGCCTTCTCCTCGTACATTTAACACATAGACAGAGGAGATTCTGCTTTGTAATGCACTCTCTCATTCAGAATCACTCAGAAGCAACATATCAGACATTCTAGAAACACTATAGTCAGACAAGATGACTATGCACGAACCTGGCTCTGTCAATCAAGCAGGAGAGGGTGGGGCTGGCATAGGAACCAGAAGGACCAAGGATGTTCAGAGTGACTTGGGATCAACGAGAGAGGCTTGGCATTCCTTAAAGGAATATTAATTAACTGCACAACCTAATAATGAACATTAGCAGTTATATCACAATGCTCGCTAGTGGATGAAGTTCCGGGGGTCCAGACACCTTGACTGATTTTTTAAGTTAGCTTCTTCACTTATTAGGTTGTGTGGTTAACTAATTTGTTAACTAATCTGTTAACTAATCTGCTAACAATAGGAGTAATAATGGTATTAGAGATGTCACTATAGTAATGAAAATGTATCAATCGGAGTTAGATATCACATTGAAATAAAAATTATTGTTTACTACTAAATTTACTATTTTATTAGTTTTACTATTTGCTACATGAGTAACTGTATAGGATTAGTTTACTATTAATTGTGATTATTTAGGTAACATCACATCTGGTGACAGGATATATTGGTGGTCATTTAATTTATTTTAATAGCTATTTAATAAAAAATATATTTTTAAGGGAATATTGATGCTTTGGTTTTTCTTTTGGGGCTACGGTATCTAGGAAGCCATTTTCTCTGTAATTTCAACAATAATTATCTATAGGGAGATTTAACCCCTTAGTGACCACCCATACATATTTTTACGGCGGTCACTAAGGGGCCTTAGGCTGGGCCGACGCATTTTTACGGCTGCCCAGTCTAAGCGCTGCACAGGTCCCCGGCTCTCACCTGAGAGCCGCGGTCCTGCTCTAACAGCCTGGACCAGAAGGAGTGCCGATCCTGGCTGTTTAAGGCTTTATATGCCATGGGCAATGGCGCCCGCCGCATGTAAAGCGATGACAGAGGGAGCGGACTCCCTCTGTCTCCCATCGGCACCACACAAATACGATCGCAGGGTGCAGATGTGTGTAAAGGCAGGCTGGTGTCTTATGAAGTCCCCAAGCCTGACTGAATAGTTTCCAGCAGGCTGTGCCTTAGGCCTCTTTCATACGACCGTTTTATTTTCCGTTACGGGACTTTTTTTTGCGTTCCGTATACGGAACCATTCATTTCAATGGTTCCGCAAAAAGAAACGGAATGTACTCCGTATGCATTCCGCTTCCGTATTTCCGTTGAAAGATAGAACATGTCCTATTATTGCCTGCAAATCACGTTCCTTGGCTCCATTCAAGTCAATTGGTCTGCAAAAAAATGCATCCGTATGTCTTCCGTATCTGTTCCGTTTTTGCAGAACCATCTATTGAAAATGTTATGCCCAGACCAATTTTTCTATGTAATTACTGTATACTGTATATGCCATACGGAAAAACAAAACAGAAATGGAAACACAACGGAAACAAAAAAACAGAACAATGGATCTGTGAAAAACGGACCGCAAAACACGGAAAAAGCAATACGGTTGTGCAAAAGAGGCCTTACTCATGCAACACAGAACTGATACGTGAAAAAAAAAAAAAAATGTACACAGACCCGTTGAAATGAATGGGTCAGGATTTACTGCAGGTGCTATGAGTTCACTTTGCGCATCGCACCTGCATGGAAAACTTCCCTGTGTAAAAGGGGCCTTATAGAGTTGAGCAGATTATCGTAACGGTGTCTCTTTCTCTCCTTTGGTGGGAATTAGTAAATTGGGAGCAGTATTACAGCAGTTATATTCCTAAATATAGAAGGCAATACTACGGTAGTCATATTGTTATACAAAGGAGGTAGTATTATCTCTCTCTTTCTCTCCCTTGTTGGCTATTAATATATTGGAAGGAATATTATAGCAGTTATCTTCTTTCATGTAGAAGGTAATACTATAGTATTCATATTGTTATTAAAAACAGGCAGTATTATTCAATATCTCTCCCTTAGGCCTCTTTCACACGACCGTATGGCTTTTTCTGTGTTTTGCGGTCCGTTTATAAAAGATCCGTTGTTCTGTTTTTTGTTTCCATTGTGTTTCTTTTTCCGTTCCGTTTTTTCCGTTCCATTTTTCCGTATGGCATATACAGTATACAGTAATTACATAGAAAAAATTGGGCTGGGCATAAAATTTTCAATGGATGGTTACGCAAAAACGGAACGAATACAGGAGACATACAGATGCATTTCTGAATGTGCTCCGATTTTTTTGCGGACCCATTTACTTGAATGGAGCCACGGAACGTGATTTGTGGGCAATAATCGGACATGTTCTATATTTCAACAGAACGTAAAAACGGAAATACGGAAACGGAATGCATACGGAGTACATTCCGTTTTATTTGCGGAACCATTGAAATGAATGGTTCCGTATACAGAACGCAAAAAACGGCCCGTAAACATAAAAAACGGTTGTGTGAAAGAGGCCTAAGGCACAGCCTGCTGGAAACTATTCAAGGCAGGCTTGGGGCCTTCATAAGATCCCAGCCTGCCTTTACACACATCTGCCCCGCAATCATATTTTCGTGGTGCCGATGGGAGACAGAGGGAGTCCGCTCCCTCTGTCATCGCTTTACATGCGCCGGTCGCCATTGCACGAGGCATATAAAGCGTTAAACAGCTAGGATCGGCACTCCTGCTGGTCCAGGCTGTTAAAGCAGGACCGCGGCTCTCAGGTGAGAGCCGGGGATCTGTGCAGCGCCTATCCAGAAAACAAATTTAGGCCTCTTTCACACAAACGATATGGATTGTGCCAGGATTAGAGATGAGCGAATTTCAGGTTATGAAATTCGTTCCTGCTTTTTTTACTGGTAAAAGGTGAATTGCTTTATGGATTCCGTTACCACGGACCATAACGCAATTTTATGACGTTATGCATAACGGAATGCCTTTAGAGGCATTCCGTTATACATCCCATCATAATAGAAGTCTATGGGCCAGATTTATCATTAGCTCAAGTCAGATTAATGGAGTGAAAAAGTCTGAAAAAAATGCGCAAACACTAAAACTGCGCACAAATTTGCTGCTCTACACTATGCTCGCCAGTTTTCTGAAAGTGGGCGTGTTTTTTTATGTAAATTAATCTCTAGATAGATTTACTATTGGGACTATTTAAAGTCGCAAAAAAGTCGCAAAAAAATGCGCAATTTCACTCCAGTGAGGACCATGCTTATCTTATGAGACTTTTTAATAGAACATGCGACTTTTTCATAAAAATGTGCAACTTTTTTGTAAAGATGTGCGACTTTTGTAAAGCTGCTTACTGACGGATAAACTGCTACCGTCAAACCACATTTATTACAGTCTTAAAGGGCCGATCATAAATCTGACTTAGCTAAAACTGACTTTAGCCATATGTTAAAGTGGAGTGAGCTGTCAGAGTCCATGATAAATCTGGCCCTATGGGTTACAAAACAGATCTGTACTGTTTCCGTTATGCAGGAGAGGACTCCCCTGCATAACGCAAACGGAACGGATCTGTTTTGCAGCCCATAGACTTCTATTATGACGGAATGAATAATGGAATGCCTCTATATGCAATCTGTCATAGAATTGGGTTATGGTCCGTGGTAACGGAATCCATAACCCAATTCACTTTTTACCACTAAACTAAGCGTGAACGAATTAAAAAATATTAAATTTGCTCATCTCTAGTCAGGATGCATTCAGGGTACATTCAGTTAAACTCGCACCATTTCGCAAGCAAGTTCAGTCAGTTTTGTCTGCATTTGAGTTCAGTGTTTTAGTTTTTCAGCGCGGCTGCAATCAGTTTTGATGCGTTTTTCAAGCGCGTGAAAAAAAATTAAGGTTTACAAACAACGTCTCCTAGCAACCTTCAGTGAAAAACGCATTGCACCTGGACTGCATCCGGATTAGGCCTCATGCACACGACCGTTGTGTGCATCCGTGGCCGTTGTGCCGTTTTCAGTTTTTTTTTTCGCGGACCCATTGACTTTCAATGGGTCCGTGGAAAAATCGGAAAATGCACTGTTTGGCAGCCGCATCCGTGATCCGTGTTTCCTGGCCGTGAAAAAAATATGACCTGTCCTATTTTTTTACGGCCAACGGTTCACGGACCCATTCAAGTCAATGGGTCCGTGAAAAAAAACGGATGCACACAAGCTTGTCATCCGTGTCCGTGATCCGTGTCCGTGATCCATGTCCGTTTTTTCCTATCATTTCAATGGCAAACTTGCCGCCTCTCAGTGCGCCTGCGCAGATTGAAGAGAGGTACGGCCGCGGCGCAGGCGCCAGATATTGAATCAAAACAGGCAGGGCCAGCAGAGAAAGGGCCAGCGGACGGGATCTGTCAATCAACAAGCAGAGGGGGCGTCATTACCATCGGAGGACGCGGCTGCTACCAGCAAGTAGCCGCACTACTTGCTGGTAGCAAGGTAATTTACATATTTCAAAAATCGATTTTTAACAAATTCTACTGAACGAAAATCATTAATTAGCTTATGTATGATGAGATCGCAGTGTAGGGATTATTAGGAAACAAAAATAAAAACGGTTTAATGGGGTGACAGAAGCCCTTTAAATCTTTAGATTTTTTGTGTATAATAATAATTTTTTGTTGCCTTTCACGGACCGTTAACACGTGCAAACGTCCACAGAAGAAGTCTCATACAGTACCTTGGAGAGAACCATCACCGTTGGAGCTGTTCAGAAGAAGTCCGGCTGGGCGGGAGAAGGCATTCCGGGTACTAGAGCACCTCCTCCAAGCAACAAAGGACAGGAAAGGACAACTCCAAAGAAGATGGAATCTCAGCAAAAAGTAAGTATGGACTTCTCCACACTGAAACACCTAGCAAAACACAGCACTTTCAACGCCATCCTCCCCACCACTTACAAGTCTGCAGAGCTGCTATGGTCCGCTTTGTTGGACCAGGCATACGCTCACGATAAAGTAATCAGTAAGTAAGTATATCAGCAAAAGTGTCTTCAATAAAACTAACAAACGGATCCAAATGTTAGGGCAAATTGGTGCACACCTTTGAGGATACCATTTGGAAGCCGGAACATACAGAGACACTCACCTACACAAGAAAGGCAGAGGAAGTTTCCAACATGGCAAACTTTCACTGCAATTGTTGTGTTGAGAACATCAAACAAGTACACACGTTAGAATCTCAACTTCAAGAAAAGGCCCAGTGTACAATCGAGCGGGGCAGTGAAATTTGAGTCTAGACTCTAGGAAAAGGAGAGTTTCTACTCTGACATGGACAAAGAGCTGCTCAGACTGTACACTGAGATAAATCAGTTCAAGAACAGTGCGGCATCAACTGATGCACTCATTATTCAACTTCGAGAGGACCTGGCTGCAAAAACGCAGACCATTGTGGATTTGCAAAAGGTAGTCTCCAATCTGTCACGGCCTGGTGCTAACAGCATGTTGCCCACGAAACAGGTTTGCTTTTCGGGAATGGCACAGCGGGAGACAGCGGCAATGGCGCAAATGTCTCCTACGGATCAAACGTCCGGAGCCTTAGACACTAGGGGACAGGTGGAACGGATGCTACAGTTCTCCCCAACATCCAGGGAGAACAGATATAGCAGCCGTATCCAGTATCAGGACAACACCTGGGGATGGGGGAGTGGTTGGCAATATACCACTTCCAATCCGCCAACGCGTCCGGAAAGACAGAAGAAAGTTTATCCTAACCCCACCAGTATGGAAAGGATAAATTTCCTGTTACGGATCTGCTAGGAAATTCCAAAATACGATTCTAATGTAGATCCGTTCATTTTATGCAATATCTTCAATGGTCATTGTAACAAATATTCAGTTGCTCCCGAATATCGTATGGAGTTATTCAAATTACGGTTACCCACACACCTGATTCAAAGGTATAAGGTAATGGGAAGGACGCAACCCAAAAATGGACAGTTTCATGATAAGACTGGCAATGGGCCATTGGGACGCTACTCCAGACATCCTGACTAAATTCAAACCCACTATACACAATGAGCCCTTGTCTCTGTGTAGTCGGTTTGAAGCAATTTACAGGAAGGTTTCGAAGGATCAAGGTATCGGAATTCCACAGGGTATGATCCGTATGTTTGTGGAAAAGTTCCCATACCTTGATACTGCACTGCAATCTGGCTGAGTGAAGCTAGGGAGCTATCCCTTACGGATGTGGCCATGATTATTGAGCAGTGTAGACAGGATACACTGCACAGTAAAAAATCTGTCAAAATGAGGGAGCGTGTGCCTGTACACGTTAGATCTCAAGATGAATGTGTACAGCACACCAAATCTAATTAAACTGTTCGCTTCACGGCCCTGCCATTGGAAAAGACAGGAAGCATTAGATGCTTTCTGTGTTTACAATACGGGCACATAAAGAGGAATTGTCAACAATAGCCACAAAATAAACATGCTAATCCGGAAAAAAATGGCAATAATAATGGTTTCAAGATGAAACCCAAATATGCCAAATCAGTGGGGGAACAGGTTGAGAAAAATAAGGGACATTCACAAAGGCAGGCACCAAAGCGTGTGACCGTTCTGAATACCCCAGCGCAGACAGTAGAGGGTGTGGAATCCGTGGATTGCACACCAAGTGTTCAGGGTAAGAACCCACAAGTGGCAGTATGTACCTCAACAGGTACTACTGGGAGTCTGGTACAAATTGATTGAGAATCAGGGTTCCCTAAAGATCTGGCACCAGTATGTCCCATCAATACTGGATTTTTCAGGGAGACCCCACATAACAGCCAGGATAAAATACCAAGAGACTAAAATCATGCGGAAATTTCCATTACCAACGTCAAACATGATTTACACCCCAACAGCCCTCAGTGTGTGGTGATCGGATTTGATCACAAACAAGGGGGGGGGGGGGGGGGTGAAGACCCACAGAATTGAAGAAGTTATTTTCCAGATTGCATGACCCTTAAGATCCTAATGTGGTATAACCCCGGTTCTGACAACATCATTGGAACCAACGTAATGACACAAAATGGGTGGATCTTAGATCTGGCAAACTGCATTGTATGGAAGGGCCCCAGACAATCCAAGGTGTTTGTCATTCAACGCCAGTGTCTGGGACCACCCTTGCCAGCAATAGAAAATTCTACTGAACACAAATGGCCGGAGGTCTCACACAATGCAGACCTTGAGCCCATTGTGTACGAGCATCACGATCTGTGGGCCCAGAGCAAAAATGACTGCGGCAGACTGATTGAAGTTCAGGTGGACATTCAAGGTCCCGACCCTCCACCTCAACGCCAATACCGCTTTCCGCCAGAAGCCGCTCAATCAATTATGGACACTGTTCAGGAATTGAAGATGAGGGGTGTTGTCATAGAGGGTAATTCAAAATGCAACAATGCCCTCTGGCCAGTAAAGAAGAAGGACACCAATGCATGGAGGCTCACCATAGATCTCCAGGTTCTTAATAAGTACACCCCAATGTCCGCTCCTGTGGTGGTACAGACTCCCGACATCATGGCCAGAATAAGCAGTAAAAGTCGCGTATTCTCGACCATAGATGTTGCCAATGGGTTCTTTTCCATTGAACTTACGGAGAACTGCAGGGACAAATTTACCTTTACGGTGGGGGACAAACGGTACATGTTTTGTGTACTCCCCCAGGGGTTCCACAGCAATCCCACGTATTTTCATCAGGTATTGGCGGCTGTACTGAGTGTGTTTTCACTGTCGGAATGTCTTCTGCAATACGTGGACAAATTGCTCTTAGATACAGAAACCAGTGAAGAACACTTGGTTCTGTTGAGAGAGTTGTTGGGACTCCTGGCCAGGGCAGGACTCAAGCTGAGTCCCTACAAAGCAAATTTGGCCAAAGCAGATGTGACTTTCCTTGGGGTCCAAATTTCTTTTTGAGCCAAAAGAATTGTGGCAGCCAGAGTGGAAGCCTAGGCCTGGTACTCTACAGGATTTGAGAAAATTCCTGCGAGTAGCCAACTTCATGAGGGAGTTCATAGAGGATTTCGCTGAAGCGAAACCTCTTTATGAACTCCTCTGAGGAGAAGAGCCTTCACTCACAGGTTGGTCTGATGCACAGGAAGAGGCCTTCCCTTGAAAAGGGACCTCTCCTCGGCCCCTGTATTGGCCACTCCCCATCCAGAAGGAGAAATGGCCATACAGGAGCATGCAGGGATGGAATCGATCTCAGCGGCATTCTGCCGCAGATATGGTACAAGACTAGACTGCTGGGATACTTCTCCAGGCTACTTTCGCCCGTTGAACAAGGGTTCGATCAGTGTGCCAAACAACTGGCAGCCATACATTATGCCATCAAAACCACAGAGCATATTGTAGGCTTCAGGCCCCTCACCTTGCAGATTCCACATTCTCCTTTGGCCCTCCTGCTCCATGATACACTTCCCAGAGTCTCCAAACGGAAATTCGGGAGGTGAATTAGGGATCTCAGTGGGCGGAATCTTAAGGTGAACCACGAAGCTAAGTATGTTCTGTCCCAGTTACTGAACATGACTGGAACAGAACATGACTGTGGACAACCAGTGCAAATCAACGCTTCACAAATGTTCAGCACCGACCGACATCCAGAAGACAGTGTTATCTTTGTTGACGGCTCTCGATTCTACAAACCGGATTCCAAAAAAGTTGGGACACTATACAAATCGTGAATAAAAACTGAATGCAATGATTTGGAGGTGCCAACTTCTAATATTTTATTCAGAATAGAACATAAATCACGGAACAAAAGTTTAAACTGAGAAAATGTACCATTTTAAGGGAAAAATATGTTGAATCAGAATTTCATGGTGTCAACAAATCCCCAAAAAGTTGGGACAAGGCCATTTTCACCACTGTGTGGCATCTCCCCTTCTTCTTACAACACTCAACAGACGTCTGGGGACCGAGGAGACCAGTTTCTCAAGTTTAGAAATAGGAATGCTCTCCCATTCTTGTCTAATACAGGCCTCTAACTGTTTAATCGTCTTGGGCCTTCTTTGCTGCACCTTCCTCTTTATGATGCGCCAAATGTTCTCTATAGGTGAAAGATCTGGACTGCAGACTGGCCATTTCAGTACCCGGATCCTTCTCCTACGCAGCCATGATGTTGTGATTGATGCAGAATGTGGTCTGGCATTATCTTGTTGAAAAATGCAGGGTCTTCCCTGAAAGAGATGACATCTGGATGGGAGCATATGTTGTTCTAGAACCTGAATATATTTTTCTGCATTGATGGTGCCTTTCCAGACATGAAAGCTGCCCATGCCACACACACTCATGCAACCCCATACCATCAGAGATGCAGGCTTCTGAACTGAGCGTTGATAACAACTTGGGTTGTCCTTGTCCTCTTTGGTCCGGATGACATGGCGTCCCAGATTTCCAAAAAGAACTTCGAATCGTGACTCGTCTGACCACAGAACAGTCTTCCATTTTGCCACACTCCATTTTAAAAGATCCCTGGCCCAGTGAAAACGCCTGAGCTTGTGGATCTTGCTTAGAAATGGCTTCTTCTTTACACTGTAGAGTTTCAGCTGGCAACGGCAGATGGCACGGTGGATTGTGTTCACTGACAATGGTTTCTGGAAATATTCCTGAGCCCATTCTGTGATTTCCTTTACAGTAGCATTCCTGTTTGTGGTACAGTGTCGTTTAAGGGCCCGGAGATCACAGGCATCCAGTATGGTTTTACGGCCTTGACCCTTACGCACAGAGATTGTTCCAGATTCTCTGAATCTTTGGATGATGTTATGCACAGTTGATGATGATAGATGCAAAGTCTTTGCAATTTTTCGCTGGGTAACACCTTTCTGATATTGCTCCACTATCTTTCTGCGCAACATTTTGGGAATTGGTGATCCTCTACCCATCTTGGCTTCTGAGAGACACTGCCACTCTTAGAAGCTCTTTTTATACCCAATCATGTTGCCAATTGACCTAATTAGTGTTAATTGGTCTTCCAGCTCTTCGTTATGCTCAAATTTACTTTTTCCAGCCTCTTATTGCTACTTGTCCCAACTTTTTGGGGATTTGTTGACACCGTGAAAATTTGAATCAACTTATTTTTCCTTTAAAATGATACATTTACTTGGATTAAACGTTTGAGCTGTCATCTACGTTCTATTACAAATAAAATATTCACATTTGCCATCTCCACATCATTGCATTCAATTTTTATTCACAATTTGTTTAGTGTCCCAACTTTTTGGGAATCCGGTTTGTACATGGATGGGACCTATGTGACAGGTTTTGCTGTGCTGGATGAGACCACAGGCACCCAGAGTCTTATCAGGTTGCCAGGTCACATGTCGGCACAGCGGGCAGAACTGGAAGCTGTCAAGAAAGCTCTGCTCCTTCAACCCCCAGGGAAACTAACTATATATAGGGACAGTTCATATGTAGTTTGCTCCCTCACCCTGCACCTTGATACATGTAAGAGACAAGGATTTGTGGACAGCCAAAACAAACCTCTGGCTCATGTGTCGGTCCTGAAAGAACTGTGGGAATGGGGCATGGCATACCCGGCGGAAGCAGCCAATATTGAAATCCCTGCTCATCAGAAAGGGGACGAACCTTTGATTCTAGGCAACAACAAGGCAGATGAATTGGCCAAACTAGAAGCAGTGTCTGGAACTCTTTGAGAACCAGGCACTGAGCCGCTACCAATTTACCTGATTGCAGTAAGACAAGCCAATCTGAAAGATGGCCCTGTGTCATTTGAGGATAAACAATCCAAAGATCCTCTTCTAATGTCATACATCACCACAGCATCCCTGGTCAACACGACAAGGGATCCTGTGTTATAATACCGGTACACAGCAACTTCCTCTTCCCGTGGTTCCACAGGATCTGCAAGAAGAACTGACAAGACTAAACCACTAACTGTTTGGACACCTTGGCCGGGATAAACTCTTGTCTCTTCTGAGGGCCAAATTATACTGTCCAGGAATGTCCAATACAGTGGAAGAGGTTACCCAACAGTGCCTGGTATGTGCTCAAGTGAACCCAAGGGCATCTGCCCTGAATCCGGTGTTGCAGCAAGTTTTTCCTGCAGATGGTCCGTGGTCCGCAATCCATATTGATTCTATCGGACCTTTACCAGCAGGAAGTGTAGTGTCCCACTACATAAAGGTGGGCACTACTAGGGGGCAATTGGGTCATGTTGTCCCCCACCTCCTGTGGGAGATTTCTATTATGTTTTGTATTGTATAACTGCATAATTCCATGCTAATTCCTGTGTACCAGGCCTGCTAGGGGTGTAGTTTCTCCTCCTAAGCTTTAGAGGGAGCTAGGGAACCCCCTAGTATATATAGTTAGGCCCAGACAGGAAAGGATAAGTCCAGTCTTGTCCAGGAGGCTAAGTAGTTCAGTCTAGCCTGCCTGAAGTCCTGAGCAAGTAATGCTCAGAAGTTAGTACAGGAGAAGAAGTTTCCTCCTGAAGTTATCCTGCATCTTGCAAAGTACAGAGCAGTGCTAATCTTATCCAGCCAAGTAGAAAGCTGAAAGGCAGAAGTTTATTGACAGTAAGAGGATTTATACCAGAGGAAGGTTTCCCTACCCAAGGATAAAGCCAGCTATTAGGCATACGGGCCTTGGAGAAAGCCAGACAGGATTCTGCAGAAAGTACAGCCTGATCTGTGAGTTTTATTCCCTCTGAGTTACCTTGCTAGGATTCTACCTGCCATTTATGTAAAGCCTGCCTGTTACCAAATATTCTTCACATGGAACTGCCTGAAGATTGTACATAGTTGAACTGTTCAGTAAAGAGTAATTCTAGTTTACTACAATCGTGTGTACCTCCATTATTCCTCCTAACAATCGGTGTGCCACCGTTACCGTCACTGGCGTCACAGACTGTAAGGAATCTTGCCACAGGCACGCTAAACCTACAAAACCCAGGGCACCTCACCAATCACCCGGCCTGGTCCCTATATCTAGAGAGTGCCCCAGAGAATCTACGTGACAGCCTCTTCATCACTACTGTATGCCTGCCCAGGGTATCCTACAAACTGTGAGTACCAAGAGCAACCCTCGGTCCGTTAACTGACCCCCGTGACCTCACATTCGCTCACCCTGAAGGACTGGCATACTGCAGAAGTCGTAACTGTCATTACGCGCAGGTGGTGGCTGTCTTCTCTAAATGGGTAGAAGCCATCCCCACAGTCAACAATTTGGCTGCAACCACTGCTCGTGTTCTTTGGGAACAGCTTCTGTCACGACGGGATATCCCCAGAGTGATATAGTCAGAAAGAGAAACCCAATTCATGGGTAAGGTAATGAAAGCGCTTTGTGGTCTTTTAGACATAAAGCAAAGGTTTTATGTGCCTTACCATCCTCAGTCTGCGGGCATCGTTGAACGGATGAACCGGACCATTATAACGCGGCTTTCCAAAGCACTACTGGAGAAAGGTTCCTCGTGGGTAACCTCTCTTCCAGCCGTGCTAATGGCTATCCGAGCTACCGAGGCAAACAGTACTGGCATCATGCCATTCGAACTAATGACCGGACGCAAAATGCCCCTATGCCTGCCCAATGAACCTCTAGTGTCGGAGCCCATGAAGAACGCATTGCTAGAGACATGTTCCGACAGGTTAAGCAGAACCTGAAGGAGTTACTGCCTCATGCTGCAATACGGCTGCACAAACTGGGTGAGACACCGATGCCCTCTGTAGGAGAACTGGTAATGGTGAAAATCTTCAGTTTGGCTGGTCCTTGGGATGCAAACTGGGACGGACCCTATCAGGTCCTCGAAGTGATGGGTGACACTATGCTGAAGGTACAAAGGCCGATGACAACCAAGAAAAAATCACGTAGGCGGCAGGAAGTTTTTGGGATCCATATCGACCAGGCCAAAGCCACCCAAGCCTCCGCAACTCAATAATGTGTACCTGCTTAGAGTTGGGTGAGGGGAGGGGGGTTTGGTGGGTCAATGGTGGATCCATGGTACTGACAACATACTCACTCGCCATGGAACCAAATTGCCAGAAAAGACATAGGGATCCTCTGAACAGGACATGTCTCCAGCTTGTGACACTGGTGGTAAGCATGATTATGGCAGGCTCAGCCTCTTTGGGGGAGGGTCTGGGAACTAATTATGGTATGGCCAAAATATCACTTAGTAAACCTGGTCTTTTAATGGTGGAATGTTTGGGTGGCAAAATCCTGGAACCATACGAGAATTTCACCTTTACACCAGGACAGTGGTATCTGTATGGTTTCCAGAGAGAGGGTTTTGCCACAGGTGTAATTAAGCATTACACCCCAGTGGAGAATGTGTCTGCCATACAACATGACTTACATGCCCTCTGCCTCAAGGAATTCAGACATTTTCAAGACTCAGACCATACACCCACAATCTTTAAGATGGGTGTCTAGGGACCCTCACTTGCACCCTTACAAGCAAGTGGAAGCCAACACTACCACAGTGTTGTGTACTAAGGAATGAGTTCTGAGTCCTGAAGATGTCACTGGGGCAGAGTATAGTGGCTGGTATATCGTCAAAGCTACCTTCATAAGGAAGGATAGCCATGATGGTTTGGGCCATCCAGCAGACACCATGCATCTGATACTAAGGCCGTGAGCACGGTCGGGAGATAGGACCGAAACGTTGGCCAGTTTATATTACTTATTCCTGAATGGATATATGATTAAAAAGCATAATTGATTCAACTCTATATAACGAGTGCTGCGGTTTATCTTTACTACGTTGACCCTAATTACCATTGAGCACCGTACCAGAAAAAAAAAGGGAGTGTCATCCAATTAAACTTTTAACACTGGTTTGAGGGTAAGGACATATTTTGATAGACCCATAAAGGGTCCCTAAAAGCTTATTGCTTGTTGAGGGATTCCTAGATTATTATCACTAGGGAATCCAGTTATATTCAAGGACATGTGTCCACAGATTACTTACGAACCAGTGCAATGATGTTAAAGATAAACTGCACTAACTTTGGTCAGGCCCTATGGAATGACCAGAGTGGTCCGGTAAAACTGGAAGGCTTGTATCGAGCAACAGTTTTAAAGGTACGGACTGATGCCAGGAATCTTAGGTATACTCAGTTAGAGGGATCTCAATCCATACGGTCTTTCATGATCACTATCATGAGAGACAACTTTGTACCGGAGGTGACAGGGTACTATTTCGTCACCTATGCCCACTGGGAGCAGGATACCCAGATGGTGATGTTGGACACTAATCCCTGGAGATGGGATTTAGTGTGCAATGGGGGTGGATACCCCTATAATGGATGTTTGGATGGACAGTAAACCCATGATCGAGGAATATCGTGATAGGTATGTGTCTTCTGATTGGAAAGACCCCAGAGGCAGGGATATCAACTTTGACATCAATATAGATGGGTCGTTTAAGTGGCCTTTTTGCGAGGCAGTAGATGAAGGGTGCTGGACATTTACACAGTGGGTCTATCTGCCCAAATCCAAACCTGTAGAAAAACTAGTGTTACAGGCTGGAGAGAGTGATCAGTGGTACCAGTTCAGGGGTAGAGGGCAAGTGTGTGTAACAGTGGTGAGGATCTCCTATGAAACAGAAGGTCTCCAACCTCTGAAACCACACCTGGACTCTTGCAACGCCCCTATCCATCAATTGGCCGATCCTATAATTTCTCAACTGTGATCCCCATGGAAAGTCGTCACGGGAGCAAAATTTGTCCTATTCACCTGGAGAATTTCCGTGGAGACCAGTTTCTCAAGTTTAGAAATAGGAATGCTCTCCCATTCTTGTCTAATACAGGCCTCTAACTGTTCAATCGTCTTGGGCCTTCTTCGTTGCACCTTCCTCTTTATGATGCGCCAAATGTTCTCTATAGGTGAAAGATCTGGACTGCAGACTGGCCATTTCAGTACCCGGATCCTTCTCCTACGCAGCCATGATGTTGTGATTGATGCAGAATGTGGTCTGGCATTATCTTGTTGAAAAATGCAGGGTCTTCCCTGAAAGAGATGACGTCTAGATGGGAGCATATGTTGTTCTAGAACCTGAATATATTTTTCTGCATTGATGGTGCCTTTCCAGACATGCAAGCTGCCCATGCCACACACACTCATGCAACCCCATACCATCAGAGATGCAGGCTTCTGAACTGAGCGTTGATAACAACTTGGGTTGTCCTTGTCCTCTTTGGTCCGGATGACATGGCGTCCCAGATTTCCAAAAAGAACTTCGAATAGCTGTGTCAGCAGCAGCTATTGCTAATTGACACCTTGAGAGTTAGCATGGCTGTCATAGCTCATCTGGGAGGGCTCTTACTGGGAGTAGTCAAAGTGCTGGGTGGGTGACTACTCCCCATGTTCCAGGCCGGGTTTTGCCAGGCATAAAAACCAGCTAGCGCTGCCAGGTGTGTGGATTTACCTCCCTCTGACAGTGGAGCTCAGGAATCTGTGTGGCTGTGAACTGAGGGCTGTGTTGGGATTTGAGGTTTAAGCTGGGCTGGAGGACTCAGGCCCCTCTAAAGGCAAACAGGCCGCCTATGGACTTGATGAGGCTGAACTGCTAACAGGGTGTGAATTAACATCCAGGAGAAAAGGTGACTTTTATTGTTTATGGACTTTCCATGTGTGTGAACAAACACCAAGCCACCTGCGTTTTGTGATGCAGTTTATCTGCATTTTGTTATATACCAATGTGTGAATAAACAGAGCTGTTTGATTCAAGAACTGTGTACTTTGCCTATATACTGCATCCGCTAGTCCTAACTATCAGAGCGAATCCCCACAGTATATACAGTACAGACCAAAAGTTTGGACGCGCCTTCTCATTCAAAGAGTTTTCTTTATTTTCATGACTATGAAAATTGTAGATTCACACTGAAGGCCTCAAAACTATGAATTAACACATGTGGAATTATATACATAACAAAAAAGTGTGAAACAACTGAAAATATGTCATATTCTAGGTTCTTCAAAGTAGTCACCTTTTGCTTTGATTACTGCTTTGCACACTCTTGGCATTCTCTTGATGAGCTTCAAGAGGTAGTCACCTGAAATGGTTTTCACTTCACAGGTGTGCCCTGTCAGGTTTAATAAGTGTGATTTCTTGCCTTATAAATGGGGTTGGGACCATCAGTTGCGTTGTGGAGAAGTCAGGTGGATACACAGCTGATAGACCTACTGAATAGACTGTTAGAATTTGTATTATGGCAAGAAAAAAGCAGCTAAGTAAAGAAAAACGAGTGGCTACTTTCACGCTTGGGGCAGGACGGATCCGACAGGCTGTTCACCATGTCGGATCCGTCCTGCCGCTATTTTGCCATGCCGCCGGACCACTGCTCCGTCCCCGTTGACTATAATGGGGACGGGGGCGGAGATCCGGCGCAGCACGGCGGTGTACAGGGAAAGCCGCCGGACTAAAAAGTCCTGCATGTCCGACTTTTTAGTCCGGCTGCTTTCGCCGTGCACCGCCGTGCTGCGCTGGAGCTCCGCCCCCGTCCCCATTATAGTCAATGGGGACGGAGAGGCAGTCCGGCGGCACTGGCGAAATAGCGGAAGGACGGATCCGACATGGTGAACAGCCTGTCGGATACGTCCTGCCGCAAGTGTGAAAGTACCCTTAGAAAGGTAGTGTAACAAGGAAGATAGTTTAGTATTTATAGTATAAATAGGCAGAGTTATCAATAGACGATTCATGCCTATTTATGCATATTAATTATTGATATTACCAAAATATTAATAATGAATATTTCCCTTTTACATCCTCCTCATAGCAGTCCAAACGCTGACTATTCTCACACAAGTCATCAACAGGAAGACCATCCTGAGTATCTTGCCTCTTCTTAGGAAAAAATAAGTCACCGGACTAGAAGAGGGCAAGAAAGACAGAGATGATGCAACTGAAAGGCTTTTTTGGGGCTGCAAGGAGGAGGAGCAGAAAGAATGCTGTGACCCCTGGCTCCAAGGCCCAGTGTCAGACTCAGAGGTGACCTTGACATCATCCTGCTGTGACTGAGTGGAAGAGTGAGCCATCCAGTCCACAGTCTCCTTCTCTTTGGCCTCAATAACAATGTGGCGCTGATGGGAAGCCAGGGAGAACTGTGGCCTGCTGTTACTACTACTACTTCTACTGGCCGGACAGCTGATGTTGCTACTGCTGTTTGCACTACTACAAACACTCATATTCTGGCTCTCAGATGACCAGGCATGGGTCTTTTGTTTTTCACTCTTCCATCTACCAGACATTTTATTATGAGGCCTAAAAATGTAAATTTACAGGTCTGGTACACAGATTATTAAACAGTAGGAAAATTGCAATTGTTTTTACAGTAATTTACAAACAGAGGCGAAATTAAACAGTCCTTCTGTTCAACAAACACACTGCACACTGGTATTGATGATTTAAAATGGTAATACAATGAGTGGAATAAAACTGGTATATTAATGCAGATATTGCTGCACAATATACTCACTAAGTTTCTTGACACAATACAATCGTTAACTGAAACTGTTATATTAATGCAGTTTTTACAGTATAGGCTGTCAACCTCTGAGCCAATTAGGGCAAGCTCCCTCCTTGTCCAGGTCATGTGATCCTCCATCTTCATCCTTACTACCATTTTCCCCTGCAATTTTCACTGTAAAATGATGCGGGTGCCATTTTGCACAATTTGTCCAAAGTGAATCACCAAAACTTCAGATTCGTTTGGCAGCAGAATTTTCGTGAAATTTGTAATTACCGTAATCTGATTTTCAGAATTGATTCTTCCCCTCTCACCTTTTCAATGCTCCAATCAGGTGCAATGAAATGATAAAGATCAATAGATTGGCTGTTTTGCCCCACTCCTGATTATATGCAGGAACTGCTGCTCATGATAAAAAAATACTTGTCATGGCATGAATGTGTTAAGAAGAATAAGGCTATTTTCATATGATATTAGTTTTTTGTTCACCAGCACCATTTGTGCATTTTCACAGCTGATTTTTTTATTGGCTCATTTTATATCACATTGTTCCAAGACCTTCCTTTCTCTTTCCTTCTTTTTTTCCATTTTCCCTCTTCTTTCTCTTATCCTTGCACAAGATATACAGTATTAGTATTCGTGAGGTCGTTAAGGTAATGTATTATATGAATCCATGTAATGATGACTCAACTTAATGTCATTTCCTGATATGTGAGAGATTTGAACTCAACATCTAAGAGAGGCCAAGTAATTTATTTTTGTCAAGAAAAATAAGGCAGATATATGTTTACTGCAAGAAATCCATTTCAAGAAATCACATATTCCTACGATGAATAGACATTAGTTCTCTACATCGTATCACTGTGGCTCTTGTATGATTGCATATAAAGCTTTAGCAAAACACAAAGCCTAATTGAGATCCATTAAATTAGGGGATGCTTGGCAAGCTTTGAATCCCTCCAAAAAAGGATTATTCCTACTATTCACAATATACAGTCGTGGCCAAAAGTTTTGAGAATTACATAAATATTGGAAATTGGAAAAGTTGCTGCTTAAGTTTTTATAATAGCAATTTGCATATACTCCAGAATGTAATAAAGAGTGATCAGATGAATTGCATAGTCCTTCTTTGCCATGAAAATTAACTTAATCCCAAAAAAACCTTTCCACTGCATTTCATTGCTGTCATTAAAGGACCTGCTCAGATCATTTCAGTAATCGTCTTGTTAACTCAGGTGAGAATGTTGGCGAGCACAAGGCTGGAGATCATTATGTCAGGCTGATTGGGTTAAAATGGCAGACTTGACCTGTTAAAAGGAGGGTGATGCTTGAAATCATTGTTCTTCTATTGCTAACCATGGTGACCTGCAAAGAAACGCGTGCAGCCATCATTGCGTTGCATAAAAATGGCTTCACAGACAAGGTTATTGTGGCTACTAAGATTGCACCTCAATCAACAATTTATAGGATCATCAAGAACTTCAAGGAAAGAGGTTCAATTCTTGTTAAGAAGGCTTCAGGGTGTCCAAGAAAGTCCAGCAAGCGCCAGGATCGTCTCCTAAAGAGGATTCAGCTGCGGGATCGGAGTGCCACCAGTGCGGAGCTTGCTCAGGAATGGCAGCAGGCAGGTGTGAGCGCATCTGCACGCACAGTGAGGCGAAGGCTTTTGGAAGATGGCCTAGTGTCAAGAAGGGCAGCAAAGAAGCCACTTCTCTCCAAAAAAACCCCATCAAGGACAGATTGATCTTCTGCAGAAAATATGGTGAATGGACTGCTGAGGACTGGGGCAAAGTCATATTCTCTTTCCGATTGTTTGGGGCATCAGGAAAAAGGCTTGTCCGGAGAAGAAAAGGTGAGCGCTACCATCAGTCCTGTGTCATGCCAACAGTAAAGCATCCTGAGACCATTCATGTGTGGGGTTGCTTCTCATCCAAGGGAGTGGGCTTACTCACAATTCTGCCCAAAAACACAGCCATGAATAAAGAATGGTACCAAAACACCCTCCAACAGCAACTTCTTCCAACAATCCAACAACAGTTTGGTGAAGAACAATGCATTTTCCAGCACGATGGAGCACCGTGCCATAAGGCAAAAGTGATAACTAAGTGGCATTTTGGGTCCATGGCCTGGAAACTCCCCAGATCTTAATCCCATTGAGAACTTGTGGTCAATCCTCAAGAGGCGGGTGGACAAACAAAAACCCACTAATTCTGACAAACTCCAAGAAGTGATTATGAAAGAATGGGTTAATATCAGTCAGGTATTGGCCCAGAAATTGACTTGAGAGCATGCCCAGTCGAATTGCAGAGGTCCTGAAAAAGAAGGGCCAACACTGCAAATACTGACTCTTTGCATAAATGTCATGTAATTGTCGATAAAAGCCTTTGAAACGTATGAAGTGCGTGTAATTATATTTCACTACATCACAGAAACAACTGAAACAAAGATCTAAAGGCAGTTTAGCAGCAAACTTTGTGAAAACTAATATTTATGTCATTCTCAAAACTTTTGGCCACGACTGTACAATATAGGCACAGTGCTCACCTGCTCATCGTTTAGAAGGCCATGAGTATGGATTTGAATGTTTTAATCCGAAACGCATAGATAAAAGTGTTTAATAAAGACCATTGTTTTTATTGGGAAGCTGGAATTTGTTCCTCTTTTTTGGATTCAGAGGATAGACTACATTTGTATACCAGTAACTACATTTGTATACCAGTAACTCATATTCAGCACTGTACTTCTTCCACCATTAAATCATAGATTCTCTCTGACCACTCCTCACTTGAGCTTATCTATATGATCCCATTCTCTCCTCATAAATCTTATCGGTAGAGACTAAATTATTTATTATTACACTCTTCTCATAATGTTAATAAGATCAAAGATCAACTTTCTGAATACTTTCAGATTAATGATAATAAGGAGGTTTCCTTACTAACACTATGGAAAGCACACAAATCTCATATTAGAGGACACTTTATCTCTCTCAGCATATGTACGTAAAGAAGGGGAAAAACAGATATTAGAGATTCAACAGAAAATTTCCTGCCTAGAAGGTCTACATAAGAAATCCAAAGTGGAGGGAAAATGTCAGGGCATCTTATTGGGCGAATACTAACGAGCGCTTCCACTATGGAGGACTGGGGAGCGGTGAATTCAGCGCTCCCAGACTCTGTACTCACTGCTTCCTGGTCTTCCATCAGCACTCTGTGCGTGTCCGGTCACAGCACAGAGCAGCAGGAAGAAGAGCGTTATTATTATTGACTAACCCAGTTGACTCACTTCCTATTATAGAACAGTTATTAATTGACTGTGGTAATATCTGGAATTTTAAGTCAATATGGGGAAATCGCAAATTCTTGATCTATCGCTTCCTAGATATATAGCATAATTGCTAATAAAAAAAATATCCCCATTTCAATGGTTGGAGCCCATAATAAATGTTTTAGGCATTAAGATTTCCTCTAATCTTTCACAACTATGATTTGGACTCAAAAATATAGCTAAATGTCTTATTTGGCCGAAATTCACATATTTATTACAAGCATTTCGTATACATATACCAATAAAAAAAATTAACAGTCAATAAATTATTTTCAGTTTCTATGGAATTCCAGGAAACCACGTATAAGATAAACAATATTGCAGCTCCCACAAAAATCCGGGGATATGGACCTTCCAGCTCTCGAAACCTTTACGCGGCAGTACATCTCTGTAGAGTGGTTGACTGGATTCGGAGACCATCTCAAAAATTATGGGTCCCCATAAAAGAAGATATGATTACTATACCGCTGAGGCAATTGATATTTACTGACCATAACTTGTTACAATCATCTAAAATTACAAATCCCCTGACGTCTGAAACATGGCAAATTTTATTTGAACTTCAAACATTGTGCACTGTTTCCTTCCCCACTACTACCAATATTCAGGAAAAGACCGGCACTCACTGTTTGGTAATTCAGTTGGCTTTATTCAAAGCATTTCAAAGGAAGCAACACGTGTTTCGGCTCAACACCGAGCCTTTGTCAAGCAAAGTAAAATCGATTACAAGGAAATTTAAATGCAGCGCCATATCCGGCGTTCAGACGTGGTGACGTCACACACTCACGGTTACATTACATATACAAAATGAATACAAAAATGAACAAATAATAATAACAACCGAAGACGGATCACCTCAACCTATGGTCACGGTAGTAAGTAGATACTTGTAAATATTCATATATGCAACAAGATAAAGGAAAAAACGAAAAGGGGAAAAAAAGGGAAAAAATAGGAGTGGCAGACATGTAGTGCAGCCCAATATATAGAGGCCAATGCCAAATTTAAATATTCAAAAAACAATATCTTGAGATGTTCATCTCTTACAAAACTAAATTAATTACATGATTTTTATAATTATTGATTTCATATATGCACATTTTCACATTATTTTCAATATTTTCTCTTTTCATTTTTTCTGTGACTGAAAAAGAAATGAAATTGATCAAAACCGTAATGTACCAGAAGTAAAAGATGTTTGAAAAATATTAAACATACAACATCCGATACCCTATAGAAAAGAACTCACTTCATAGTCTCGATTGAGACCTTTTGGTTCCAGAGTCTGCAGAGTGTGAATCCAGTAGCTTTCCCGTTTTTTCAACATTAATAGCCTGTTGCCCCCTCTACGTGGTTGCTGTATCTGTTCAATAATCTGAAACCTTAGTTGTGATATATTGTGGGAGCAGCTGTCAAAATGAAAGGGGACAGGTAATAGCAGATTTTTCTTCCGTATGCTCGATTTATGGTTACTGAACCTATCTTTCATTCTGACAGATGTCTCACCCACATATATCAAACCACAGGGGCATTTCAACAGGTAAACCACATAGTTGCTGTCACAAGTAAAAAATCCCTTAATCGGGAATTTTTTTCCTGTGTGTGGGTGGGAAAAGGTTTCACCTTTAATTACTGCTGAGCAATGGACACACTGCAGACACGGAAAGGTGCCCTTCTTTGGAGTAGACAAAAACAATTGACGTGACATCTTACTGCCTCCTATATCAGCCTTAACAATTGTATCCCTAATATTTCTGGTTCGTTTGTAACAAATCATAGGTACATCTCTGAATTCCACAACATCAGGGTAGGCTGCACGCACAATCCCCCAGTGTTTATTGATCACATGTCGAAATTTGTTAATCCATGGGTGATACTTGACAATAAATGGTAACCGTTTCTTATCACTGTCAGGTCTTTTTTTATACACTCCGCCACTACACTTCTTTAGCTCATCATTCAATAAAGGTTTCGGATAACCCCTAGTTACTACCAATAAGGGACCTATTTTTAAGTCAGGACACTACTTTAAATAGTATTATCCTCATAGAGATTAGACGTAACTCTACCTCCATTGATAGTCCAGTAGACACTGGAGTTATTCCCTCATTGTCAGGTTTATCTAACTCGTTGCATTGTCACTCTCAATCTCACCTTTGCTATTAAATACATTTCTTTCCTTATTTAGACAGCTTTTGAGGTCTTGGAAATCTATAAGATCATTAGCATGGTTTGAAACCTTTCTTTCTCAGAAACAAACACCTAAGAAGGTAATATCTTCCATCTGTAAATACCTCTTATTGCCACCATCTGATCGCACACATCCTTTTATCTGAACTTGGGAAACAGATCTTAATAAAAAGTTCACATCTAGTGAAATGCGGAAACTTCTCTTGGCTCCCAAGCAGGCCTCTAGGTGTGTTGGAATGCAAGCAAGTGGATACAAAATCTTGACTACCTCTGTGATGCTTCATAAATATAATGCTAATTATGATCCCCAGTGTTGGAGATACATCTCTTCATTAGGGCACATATTTCCACCTCTGGTGGAAATGTCCACTTATTACTCCTTACTGGTCATCTGTAATATACAACACATTGGAGGGAATTTATCAAACTAGCGTAAAGTAGAACGGGCCCATAGCAACTAATCAGATTCCACCTTTCATTTTTCACAGCTCCTTTGGAATCTGATTGGTAAGCCAGTTCTACTTTACACCAGTCTGAAAAATCCCCCATTAACTCTATCACAGGACTAAAACTTTCCCTCCCTTATTAACATTCTATTGCTGAATGTGCATAAGCATATTACACGACAGTCTGACATAAGATTTCGCGTTCTGTATAGTGACTAATTCTAAGGTGAGTGCACACCTTCATGGTACTCTTTATTATTTACAAATATATCTACTCAATATATGTACAATTCGGTCATGTCATTATCACAGTCCAAATATGTTTACTGTAGCAGATAATGTATGTTATGTAGTTTCCTTTAGTTATAATGTGTGTTATATAGTTTTCTTTTTGTTATAATGTATGTTATTTAGTTTCCTTTTGTTATAATGTATGTTATGTAGTATTCTTTTGTTATATTGTATGTTATGTTGTTGTTGTGTGGCTGTCATGGCCCATAACAGATAGGAACTAGTGTTAGGGACCACTCATGGAGGCGACCTTGACGTGGTGAGTGGCTTATTACGCTTTGGCTAAAATGTACACCAATGCCTCATTCAACATCCAGCATAGAGGCAGGGCAGAGTGCTGGTTGCAGAGTGCTATAGCATTTGTGTTTTTACGAATGTATGTTATGTAGTTTCCTTTTTGTTATAATGTATGTTATATAGTTTTCTTTTTGTTATAATGTATGTTATTTAGTTTCCTTTTGTTATAATGTATGTTATGTAGTTTCCTTTAGTTATAATGTACATGTATGTTATATAGTTTCCTTTTTGTTATAATGTATGTTATTTAGTTTCCTTTTGTTATAATGTATGTTATGTAGTTTCCTTTAGTTATAATGTACATGTATGTTATATAGTTTCCTTTTTGTTATAATGTATGTTATATAGTTTCCTTTTGTTATAATGTACATGTATGTTATGTAGTTTCCTTTAGTTATGATGTGTGTTATATAGTTTCCTTTTGTTATAATGTACATGTATGTTATGTAGTTTCTTGTCTTTACCTGATAAGACTCAATAAACAACATTTTGAACATGAAAAAAGAAGAATAAGGCTATTTTCACAGTGATGATGTTTCTGTCCAGGTGCTGTGCAAGTTTAGAACAAATAGCATTTTGAATTCAAAGCGTACCCATTTATTTGAATGGATGCATGCACGCACATGGGCAATTTTTGGCACAAGACCGGGAATATGGCAACATGTTCTAACTTTGTGTGTTTTTCCCACAAGATTCACTTACTCGTGATTGAGTTTGCAGTAAAGATGTTCATTTTAAAACTCTGTATAGTAACGTGTATGAGTTTGCTATCAGCCATCTGAAAGAGGCCTAAGGCTACTTTCACACTAGCGGTATGGACCTCCAGCAGGCTGTTCTGTCGGGTGAAAAGCCTGTCAGATCCGTCCTGCCGCTAGTGACCGTGGGCCCCAGGACTGCCGCTCCATCCCTATTGACTATAATGGGGGCAGTGCGAAGTTCCGGCAGAGGCACAGCAGCGCACGGCGAGAGGCTGCTGGAATAAATGTCGGACATGTCGTAGTTTTATTCAAGCAGCCTCTCGCCGTGCGCTGCCGTGCCTCTGCCGGAACTCAGCCCCCGCCCCCATTATAGTCAATGGGGACGGAGCTGCAGTCCGGGGGCACACGGTCACTAGCGGCAGGACGGATCCTAAAGGCTGTTCCCCGACGGAACAGCCTGCTGGAGGTCCGTGCCGCTAGTGTGAAAGTAGCCTAAGTGTGATGAGTTTCAGAAATCCCAGGGTGACCTCTTCCTCAGAAGCAACTGTCTTCAATTAGGACATGCTATGTTCTATTCAGTAAGCTTTATTGGCATAGCCATGGAGTATGTATAATGAAAACTGAGGACTTGGTGCTTTGTAACCATGGCAATATATATTATATATATATATATATATATATATATATATACATATATGTATATACACTACGTGCAGAATTATTAGGCAAATGAGTATTTTGACCACATCATCCTCTTTATGCATGTTGTCTTACTCCAAGCTGTATAGGCTCGAAAGCCTACTACCAATTAAGCATATTAGGTGATGTGCATCTCTGTAATAAGAAGGGGTGTGGTCTAATGACATCAACACCCTATATCAGGTGTGCATAATTATTAGGCAACTTCCTTTCCTTTGGCAAAATGGGTCAAAAGAAGGACTTGTCAGGCTCAGAAAAGTCAAAAATAGTGAGATATCTTGCAGAGGGATGCAGCACTCTTAAAATTGCAAAGCTTCTGAAGCGTGATCATCGAACAATCAAGCATTTCATTCAAAATAGTCAACAGGGTCGCAAGAAGCGTGTGGAAAAACCAAGGCGCAAAATAACTGCCCATGAACTGAGAAAAGTCAAGCGTGCAGCTGCCAAGATGCCACTTGCCACCAGTTTGGCCATATTTCAGAGCTGCAACATCACTGGAGTGCCCAAAAGCACAAGGTGTGCAATACTCAGAGACATGGCCAAGGTAAGAAAGACTGAAAGACGACCACCACTGAACAAGACACACAAGCTGAAACATCAAGACTGGGCCAAGAAATATCTCAAGACTGATTTTTCAAAGGTTTTATGGACTGATGAAATGAGAGTGAGTCTTGATGGGCCAGATGGCTGGATTGGTAAAGGGCAGAGAGCTCCAGTCCGACTCAGACGCCAGCAAGGTGGAGGTGGAGTACTGGTTTGGGCTGGTATCATCAAATAGTAGCTTGTGGGGCCTTTTTGGGTTGAGGATGGAGTCAAGCTCAACTCCCAGTCCTACTGCCAGTTTCTGGAAGACACCTTCTTCAAGCAGTGGTACAGGAAGAAGTCTGCAAGGTAAGAAAAACATGATTTTCATGCAGGACAATGCTCCATCACACGAGTCCAAGTACTCCACAGCGTGGCTGGCAAGAAAGGGTATAAAAGAAGAAAATCTAATGACATGGCCTCCTTGTTCACCTGATCTGAACCCCATTGAGAACCTGTGGTCCATCATCAAATGTGAGATTTACAAGGAGGGAAAACAGTACACCTCTCTGAACAGTGTCTGGGAGGCTGTGGTTGTTGCTGCACTGTTGATGGTGTTGCAATGTTGATGGTGAACAGATCCAAACACTGACAGAATCCATGGATGGCAGGCTTTTGAGTGTCCTTGCAAAGAAAGGTGGCTATATTGGTCACTGATTTGTTTTTGTTTTGTTTTTGAATGTCAGAAATGTATATTTGTGAATGTTGAGATGTTATATTGGTTTCACTGGTAAAAATAAATAATTGAAATGGGTATATATTTGTTTTTTGTTAAGTTGCCTAATAATTATGTACAGTAATAGTCACCTGCACACACAGATATCCCCCTAAAATAGCTAAAACTAAAAACAAACTAAAAACTACTTCCAAAAATATTCAGCTTTGATATTAATGAGTTTTTTGGGTTCATTGAGAACATGGTTGTTGTTCAATAATAAAATTAATCCTCAAAAATACAACTTGCCTAATAATTCTGCACTCCCTGTATATATAGCAAACAAAAAAAAAAACAGCACACATTCACCTGTTCACACATTCACCTGTTCACACATTCACCTGTTCACTCAGTCTTAGTGCATTTAGTGGTGTGCTGCTACTTTTTTTGTTTGCTGTATTATTGCCGGGTAGCTTGCACCTGCGATTTGTCTCAGGAGGTGCTGTTCCATTTTTTGGTTATATGTATATTATAGAGGACTAGGCATCCTCTTTGGAACTTAGCACTCCCCGCCCATCCCCCACCCCTTGGTGTTTTTAATCAGAGTAACAATGGAGCTGGATCCTCCGTGTTAGGCCTCTTTCACACTACCGTTTTTTTTTTCCGTTTTGCGGTCTGTTTTTTGCGTTCCGTATACGGTCCGTATACGGAACCATTCATTTCAATGGTTCCGCAAAAAAATGGAATGTGTTCCTTATGCATTCCGTTTCCGTATTTCCGTTTTTACGTTCCGTTGAAAGATAGAACATGTCCTATATTTGGCCGCAAATCACGGTCCGTGGCTCCATTCAAGTAAAAAAAAACGGAATACATACGGAAATGCATCCGTATGTCTTCCGTTTCCGTTCCGTTTTTTCTGAACCATCTATTGAAAATGTTATGCCCAGCCAAATTTTTTCTATGTAATTACTCTATACTGTATATGCCATACGGAAAAACGGAACGGAACAACAGAACGGAAACGGAACCACAACGGAAGCAAAAAAATGGAACAACGGATCCGTGAAAAACGGACCGCAAAACACTGAAATGGACATACTGTAGTGTGAAAGAGGCCTTAGAGTAAGTCCCACCTGATAAGAAGCTACCTTGTCGTCTGGTAGGTGGGCCCGACATATTTTTGATCAATAATATGCGCTAAGAGCTTCTTCAGTAAGTATTGGTGTCATGTATTTGACCCTGTTCACACATTCACCTGTTCACTCAGTCTTAGTGCATTTAGTGGTGTGCTGCTACTTTTTTTGTTTGCTGTATTATTGCCAGGTAGCTTGCACCTGTGATTTGTCTCAGGAGGTGCTGTTCCGTTTTTTGGTTTTATATATGTATATATATATATATATATATATATATATATATGAAACTGTCCAAGATATGGTTCTCCATGCTGTCCTGCAGTAAAAAATGAAAATCAGACATCTTATAGTACATGAAAATCTCTTTCCAACCTAGCTAGAACAAGCCCTGTACCTCACATGGATCCAGATATCTCCCCATTCATTGCTCTGCTAGATTTATATCAAGCTGACATCTCAAGGGGAGTGTCTTTTCTGCTGCAGCTCAGGGGGCGTGTCCATGCTCTCCCTATCACAGCTCAGGAGGCAGTTGAAGGATAAAACTGAGCATGTGCGGCCATCTCAGTAAGCAGGTCAAAGAAATAAGAAAAAAACAAACAGCAGGTGGCGCTATACAGATATATGTTATTGAATAACTCAGTGGCTATGCTAAATCTTTAATTACATACAACTACAACGGTATTCAGATCCACATGCTGGTTTGAAAACTGTAGAATATTTTTCATGGAACAACATCTTTACATCCATGGGATGCAAGAGCTAAGAAGAGTAAATTGCCCAGGAGGAGTTACACTTCTGGTTATCACTTACTAAACCCTTTTACCTGCTACCCTGTAACAGGGAGCACCAAATATGCCTGATTCTTCTTCCCAAGCGAAGCATGCATTCAGGAAGAATAGCTATTGAAGTGTATGAGCTAAAGGGAGTTGGGTCCCTTTATTCTAATGAACAGTGGGGGTCCCATGTTTATAAAAGGAAAAAATAATTCAATCAAGTCATCACTATTAAAAGTAGATTTCTCTATATATGTGTATTAACGTACCATAGCAATCAATGCAATGCATGTAGACACATTTCTCATATTTCTTCTTTATCATGTGTGAAAGTGCCATGTGTGACAAAGCACTCAAATGTTAAGCCACTTGTCTAAACAATTGCAATCACGGCAAAGTGTTAGCTTTGCTTATAAACATTCCACTGATTATGTATTTCCCTATTTTGCCAGGCCTGATACTTAGGCGGCTTTCACACAGTCAGTGCTATGTCAGTGACTTCCATCAGTGATTGCGAGTCAAAACCAGGTTTAGAACAGAACACAGAACAGGTGCAGATCTTTCCATTATACCTCATCTCTGTTCAGGACTCATTCCTGGTTTTGGCTCACAATCACTGAAGAAAATCACGACCAAACCCTGACTGTGTGAAAGCGGCCTTATAGGATAGCCTAGGCTAACATCTCACCTTCTGTTGAGTAATGAAAATACATAGCTTCTCCACTGAATTATATGAGGACCGCAGCTGCCATAATTTGAGGAATGAGGGTCAAGGAACCCATGTTCTCACAATAGGTGGTGGGATCAGCATTAGGGTCCATTCACACGTCCGTGTGTGTTTTTCAGATCCATGGATCCACAAGACACGGACACCGGCAATGTGCGTTCCGCATTTTGCGGACCGCACATCGCTGGCACTAATAGAATATGCCTATTCTTGTCCGGACAAGAATAGGGGATGTTCTATATTTTTCGGGAACGGAAATGTGGACCTGGAAGTGCGGGGTCCGCTTTTCCGGATCCGGGCCGCACATCGTGCGGCCCCATAGAAATGAATGGGTCCGCAATTCCGTTCCCGCAAAATGCGGAACAGAATTGCGGATGTCTGAATGGACCCTTATTCATGCTTGTATCTGTGCCTGGTACTTTAACCCACTATAGCTCAGTCTCATTTAGGATAAAGGGACACTTCCATCAGAAAGGGCTATTTTTTTTTTACTCAGTGGTTATAGAAAACACATTTTTAGACTTTATGGCTGTTTTTATTTTTCATTTTGGCAGTGCTATGCCATTGAAAATTAAATGAAATAAAAATATTGTCCTTCTGTAGCAGTCAACCAAAATGATAATCTATTGTCAGTTTAGTGCTGCCCTGAGGGGATTATGTTCTTTGAAGAGTAATCAGCATTATACTAGTAGGTGTAGAATTGGGATGACAGTATGACAGCTCTTTTGTTCTCTTGATAGGCCTAGGTAAAGATGCCCACAGAAGAACATTGCATTGATTAGTGTGATGCTATAACTGAGTCACTACAGGTCACCAAAAGTTAAGCTACACTGTCTGCCATGCTAAAAGTCTAAGGCCTCTGTCACACGGGCGTCAGTTTTTTTGCCCGGATAAGAGCCGGGTGCGTTGCGGGAAAATGCGAGATTTTTCCGCGCGAGTGCAAAACATTGTCATGCGTTGCACTCACGTGAGAAAAATCGCGCATGTTTGGTTTGATGTTCTGAAGATTGTATTATTTTCCCTTATAACATGTACAGATGCGATTTTCACGCACGGTTGCTAGGAGACGATCGGGATGGAGACCCGATCATTATTATTTTCCCTTATAACATGGTTATAAGGGAAAATAATAGCATTCTGAATACAGAATGCATAGTAAAACAGCGCTAGAGGGGTTAAAAAAAATAAAAATAAAATGTAACTCACCTTAGTCCACTTGATCGCAAAGCCGGCATCCCCTTGTGTCTCCTCTGCGCTGAACAGGACCTGGGGTGAGCTGCTGCATTAAATACCAGTTAAGGACCTTTGATGACGTCACTCCGGTCATCACATGGTACGTCACATGATCTTTTACCAAGGTGAGTTAAATTATTATTATTTTTTTTTAACCCCTCTAGCGCTGTTTTACTATGCATTCTGTATTCAGAATGCTATTATTTTCCCTTATAACCATGTTATAAGGGAAAATATTAATGATCGGGTCTCCATCCCGATCGTCTCCTAGCAACCGTGCGTGAAAATCGCACCGCATCCGTACTTGCTTGCGGATGCTATGCGATTTTCACGCTTCCCATTCACTTCTATGGGGCCTGCGTTGCGTGAAAATCGGACAATATAGAGCATGCTGCGATTTTCACTCAACGCACAAGTGATGCGTGAAAATCACCGCTCATGTGCACAGCCCCATAGAAATGAATGGGTCCGGATTCAGTGCGGGAGCAATATGTTCACCGCATGCATCGCACCCGCACGGAAAACTCGCCCGTGTGAAAGGGGCCTAAAAGAGCTGGTTAAAGAGCAAGGGCAGGAAGTAGAATAGAATAGCTAAATATTGGCTGTTAATGTATAATACAAAATATTTCATGGAAGTGTCCCTGGATTGAGCTGCAGTACCAGGCACAGCCACAAGTGTATGTATGGTGCTGTGCCTGGGTAAAAAATGTGAGGTATACAATGCTCCATCTGTAGCTGTTTCGTTCAGCTAGCTGTCAGGCCCCTACCCATCAAATACTGATGAATGTTAAAGTTAAGTCTACTTTCAATTGTAGGCTACAAGTTAGGCTACCTTTCAGCGTTTTTTGCTGGATCTGGCAGGGTTCAGCAAAAACGCTTCCATCATGATAATACAACAGGCTGCATCCATTATAAACATATTCAGTTGTATTACCTCTAAAATGTCCATGACGGATCCGTCACTACAACCATTGTAAGTCATGGGAACGCAACCAAATGGAACAGAATGCATTCTGGTGCGCTCTGTCCTGTTCAGTTCAGTTTTGTACCCCATTGACAATGAATGGGGAGAAAACGGAAGCGTTTTTTTCCGGTATTGAGATCCTATGATGGATCTCAATACCAGAAAGGAGAAACGCAGATGTAAAAGTAGCCTTAGAAAAATACTCTTCAATTACTGCACTAAGAAATCAAACGACTTGTATGAATTCTTTATGTCTCTCAGGAAAATGTATGACTTGCAGGATCACCTGATGCTCATCTGTTTTGAAGCTGGTAGATAATGTAGGCACTAATTATCTAGATGTTAGGTAGTCTCACATTAGGAACCAAATTATTGTTGTTTTCATTTACCAGTGCAGACAAGATACTGCTCGTGTCCGTACCCGTCACAGGCTGAAAATCAAAGCTTGAACTGAACACAGTCATTTTGAACTAAGACGAGTAATCACATTGACATGCTGCCTTAACGCTGCGCTGACTGAGCTTCTGCTTTGATCTCCATTGAATTTACTGCATTGTTCAGGAAGTTGCACAAAATACACTGTAATATATTTAATGCCATTCTATGCCTAGCACTCACCAGTCAAAACTTTGTCTCTATACTTTAGCATGACAAGATCACTGTTACTGAAAACGTGTAATCTTTGGTTATGCAATCATCTTTTTTGCACAGAGGCAACAAAGACAGGTCTAGATTTTTCTATATCCTGCCAAGATGAAAGTAAAGACGTTGTATTTCTTATTGCACCCTTTTATCCAATGGCAGTATGCATGAAATGTTATTTTGTTTAAACTTCAACACTCTTCATGTCACTTTTTATACATAGGAAAGTTTAAATACCATTTCATAATTTTTTTCTCATGTACTGGTCGAATTCAAAAATATCAGATCAGGAAGGGAGCAGCTAGAATTCATGAGGCTCCATTCAAGTCAGGAATCAACCCTCATCATGCTAATGTCAAACGGTACTAATAATTGTAGTAACGCACAAAGCAACATACTACTTTATCATGAGGGACATCAAAACATCAGGTGCAGTGTCGTATTTCAGATTTGCTGGACAAAGGAGAAAGGAGATGTGGTGCTAGATCAGGCATTCTCAAACTGCGGCCCTCCAGCTGTTGCAAAACTACAACTCCCAGCATGCCCGAACAGCCTACAGGTATCAGCCTACAGCAGGGCATTGTGGGAGTTGTAGTTTTACAACAGCTGGAGGGCCGCAGTTTGAGGATGCCTGCTGCTAGATAGTTGAATGCCACCATCATGTTATTTGCTGGAGAAAGGAGAAGTTGTGCTAGATAGTTGAATGCCACCATCATGTTATTTCTCCACAAAAAAGCTGGATTTTTCTAATTTGTTGCATACGGTGGAAAAATGCCCTATGTTTCGAACTTTCTATATGTGCTACATCAGACATTTCCACATAAGATGGTAGAGGGGTTAGTGAGTGATAGTCTCTTTGGTAATAACCAGTCCTGTTTTTGTCAACTAATGATCAACAAGGTCATAATTTGTATATTTAAATAAGTCCTCACAAGAACTTCTTAGACACGGCAGTCACAATGTCTCATGTAAAAAAAAAAAAAATGTATGCAAATGAGCTGCCATTCCTACCCAGACAATTGGAGAGGTAATATGAATATGTACCGTATCACCATATCATTTCTTTTGTAATTAAAAATACACATTAAAACATACTTTTTTTCACTAATTGCATTTTTTATTTTCTGTTCGTGAAGCAGTCATCTTGCCTCCATCGTCTGCAGACATTTAGTCTATAGCAGGCACTCGGACATAACAAAACTAAGGGAAACATTTATCAAGACTGGCATTTTCATATACCAGTCTTGATCCCCAGTGCCTAATTTATTAAGAGGTAAATGCATTTCTGGCTCTCCATGTGGCAGAAACCCAAATTTATATCAGCTAGGGGCTGGCGTAGACTTGAACTATAACTTAAGCCAGTTTGTTGCTTAAGTTATAGTAGATCCAGCTGGTAGTGATAGGCTTCATCCCTCAGCTCAGCCTCACCCATTTTCTTGCCACTTTATGCCGACTTTTTAACTCCACAACAGTGGTAGAAATAGCTTCATAAATGCCCCTCTAAGTGGGAGAGCGTTGTGAGCATGCTTTGTGACATATGACTGAAGGAAATGAGAGTGCTCAACTGTGACTGTGCTGGTGTGAAGAAGGGGAGACATCCCATCGATCAGAAGCCCACCAATCTAAAAAGTAGTATTAAGACTACTTTTTTGAGCTATATAACTGGCATCCATTATCTAATTATACAGCAGTCAGAATCTGTTCTAAAATCACCTATTAAAGGTCCTAACAGGTCTAGCGCATGCCAGTGAGTCCCCATATTTATGAGCTCACGGCTCTCCCACCCAACCTGCCTCTGATTGACAGTTTGATTTCCACTGAATCAGCAGAAGGTGGGCGGGGAAAGCCAGGAGCTCATGAATATTACATACTTTTGGCAAAACGGTTGGGTCAATTAAAGAGAGTGACCTAGCATTTTGCGAAGGGGATCTATTACTTCTTTATGTCGCTCTTAAGGTCCTTTTTACGGGTCAATCTGCTGGTCACTAATGGATTTACATGCAGCGATCTCCTCCAGAGAACGGGCAGGAGCAATCACTAATCCCATCACTCGTCACCATACAGACTCGTTTTCCGGCAGCAGATCGTGTTTACACAGCGTGATCTTCCACCAGGAGACAAGGATTTTTGTGTTTGCACAAATGATCCAATTACACAATGAATAAGCATTTCGCTCATTCTCCGGGTAATCGGTGGTAAATTTACACCGTCAGATTATCAATAACTATAGTTATTATCAACACTCGTTAGCGAGGATTTCGGTGATCCGTGTAAAGGGTCCTTTAGTTAGGACACCATAAAACTGGTTACAGATTCCCTTTAACTGGTTCTTGGTAGGATTTTACAAACGTCGTTAACCCTTTAGGTGTTCCACAAGAATTAATGGAAAATAGAGATACAATTTCAAAATTTCACTTTTTTGGCAGATTTTCCATTTCATTTTTTTTCCAGTTGCAAAGCAAGGGTTAACAGCCAAACCAAACTCAATATTTATGGCCCTGATTCTGTAGTTTCCAGAAACACCCCATATGTGGTTGTAAACCGCTGTACGGGCACTGGGCAGGGCGCAGAAGGAAAGGAATGCCATACGGTTTTTGAAAGGTAGGTTTTGCTGGACTGGTTTTTTTGAGACCATGTCCCATTTGAAGCCCCCCTGATGCACCCCTAGAGTAGAAACTCCATAAAAGTGACCCCATCTAAGAAACTACACCCCTGAAGGTATTCAAAACTGAATTTTACAAACGTTGTTAACCCTTTAGGTGTTCCACAAGAGTTATTGGCAAATGGAGATAACATTTCAGAATTTCTATTTTTTGGTAAATTTTCCATTTTAATCAATTTTTCACAGTAATAAAGCAAAGGTTAACAGCCAAACAAAACTCAATATTTATGGCCCTGATTCTGTAGTTTACATAAACACCCCAAATGTGGTCGTAAACCGCTGTACAGGTACACGGCAGGGCGCAAAAAGGAAAGGAATGCCATACGGTTTTAGGAAGGCAGATTTTGCTGGACTGTTTTTTTTGTTTTGACACCATATCCCATTTGAAGCCCCCCTGATGCACCCCTAGAGTAGAAACTCCCAAAAAGTGATCCCATTTTAGAAACTACAGGATAGGGTGGCAGTTTTGTTGGTACTAGTTTAGGGTACATATGATTTTTGGTTGCTCTATATTAGACATTTTGTGAGGCAAGGTAACAAGAAATAGCTGTTTTGGCACCGTTTTTATTTTTTGTTATTTACAACATTCATCTGACAGGTTAGATCATGGGATATTTTTATAGACCAGGTTGTCACGGATGCGTCGATACCTAATATGTATACTTTTTTAAAATTTATTTTGGGGTGTGTGTGACTTTTTGATCGCTTGCTATTACACTTTTGTGATGTAAGGTGACAAAAAATGGCTTTTTTTACACAGTTTTTATTTTTATTTTTTTTACGGTATTCACCTGAAGGGTTAGGTCATGTGATATTGTTATAGAGCAAGTTATTACGGACGCTGCGATACCTAATATATATACTTTTTTTTTTTACACAATGATTTCATTTTTGAAGCAAAAAAAATCATGTTTTAGTGTCTCCATATTCTGAGAGCCATAGTTTTTTCAGTTTTTGGGCGATTATCTTAGGTAGGGTCTCATTTTTTGCGGGATGAGATGACGGTTTGATTGGCACTATTTTGGGGTGCATATAACTTTTTGATCGCTTGCTATTACACGTTTTGTGATGTAAGGTGACAAAAAATGGTTTATTTAGCACAGTTTTTATTTTATTTTTTACTTACGGCGATACCTAATATGTATACTTTTTTTAATTTATGTAAGTTTTACACAATAACAGCTTTTTTTAAACAAAAAAAATGATGTTTTAGTGTCTCCATATTCTGACCCCCCCCCCCCCGGCATTGACAGGATGCCCCGCTGAATGATTTCAGCGGGCATCCTGTCACAATTAACCCCCGCCGCGCCACAATCTTTTTTTAAACTTAGGACGTACCGGTACGTCCTGAGTCCTTAAGGACTCGGGAAACAGGGCGTACCGGTACGTCCTATGTCCTTAAGGGGTTAAGGGGTTAAATAGTTACTAAACCTTTGTAACAATTTTTAATATGATGTCCCTAAAGCCCTAATAAAACTATTTCTAATATATTTTATTAATCAATTTTGTATTTTTCTTACTCGTTTTTCAACCTAAAGCACACCATTCACTGTGCGCTTAAAACTCAGTACGGACTGTGAAACTTATGAATGGGGATGCAGCGCTGTTAGTACAAGGTTAGGTTCCGGATGGGGCACCCTTGCCTTAGTGGGTGTACCGTGGCTAGGCCTTAGGGCTAGTGTAGGACCCCCTTTAGGGCAATCATAGGAAATTTTAGTCCGGATCCCTACCCGTGTGCAGCAGATCACTATAAATTACCAAGGACTCGTGACATTGTAGATCCGTGAGGTAACTGCTGCACAACCGGAGTCGTTCGATGGAGCAGTTTATTTCTTGAGTGCCGCCGTGCACCCTTTTTCCTACCTGTTGAAGTGATATGTTTACTGTAACTTTACCATGAGTCAGTAATACACTCTCATAGAAGTTCTATATATTGCGGATTACTATTTGAGGTATATCTTACATTTAACTAATCTGAAGGGCAATTTTTTATCTAATAGATTTACAAAAAAAGCTAAGTTTTATCATTTAATCAATATTGACCACTTTTTTCCTGTACTTATTGTTGTGACATCACACTATGGCTGTAGCATGTATGTATGGACAGCAGAGAAACAGTAATTCCTATCACACTACCTAACACCCTGCACTTGAACCTATCAGCTACACTATATCACCAGCTAACCTACACTGACTATCTCCCACTAACTATCTGAATTATGAGCTAACTAACTATCAATAGGCATTCACCTAACAGCAAAGAACTTTGGATTCTGTGGCTGGAGGTACATTAGGCGGTCACAGGATAAATATGTAACTGTCGGCCAGTACAGGCCCCAAAAATTAGGCATTTACCTGACATAAAAGGCCTTTTATGCCACTGTATATACATAAGGCAAGGACCATTCTTTGTTCTGTGTGGTGGCAGATATGAGTGGACTGGCATGAGGAAATTCAATTACAATGGTCATCACAGGTGTTGAATTCCTCAGAGATCCATGCCTCATTCATTTTTAAAAATCTGAGGTAGCCCACACTTGAGCTAGACAAGTGCGCTTATCGGTCATAATCCCCCTTGCTGCACTGAACGTCCTTTCAGACAGGACACTCGATGAGGGGCAAGCCAAGAGTTCCATGGCAAATTGTGCTAGCTCTGGCCACAGGTCAAACCTGCACACCCAGTAGTCAAGGGGTTTCTCGCTTCTCAAAGCTTCCACATCGGCCGTTGATCCAATGTAGTCAGACACCTGTCGGTCTAGGCGTTCCCTGAGGCTGGATCCGGAGGGTGGCTGTCGATGGGTTGGCTGCAAGAATGATCTTATATCCAAAGTAACCAACACATCTTCAAACCGCCCTCTTTTTGCAGGTGCGGTAGGATTGGTACCTGCACCTGTTTCGCTGTGGGCGGAAATTCCTCTGCCAGTGCACGCAACAGCAGAATGCAGCATCTCTAGCAGCAAAGCCTGGAAATGCTGCATCCTGACAGCCCTCTGTGAGGCTGGTAACATATACGCCATTTTGTGTTGCCACCCAGTACAGGTCCTAGACCTTTATACTTTTTATACGGGGGTCCCTGTAGCTGGCCAGCTAAGACCTGTCTGTCACGATAGGTAGGTAAGCGGGGAAATAACCAAACACCGGAAAACAAACAAAACAAATGACTAGGCCCAAAAGCTAGGGAGAAAATTGTCACCTCCTTGCGATCCCTAAAAGTTTTCCCTAAACTGCTGTGCCCATGTGCATACCCTAATAGTGGATATGCACATGCCCTCGTGCCTAAACCTATACACCCTGGGCAAACCCTAAGCTGTAGGCAAAAGGGAAGAGGCAACCTGATTCCTTAAACCCTGAGGAAGCAAGCGTCTCCCTAGAGGCCTAGCTAAAACACAATGGGAAATAACAGAGAGGACTTATCTTAGAGCAGAGCTGGAGCAGATGATCCACCACACATCCAGAGCTCACAGGAAAGAACTATGACCCGCACAGGCCACTTGGGGAAGGAGGGATAAATAGCCTTACTAACAATCAAACCCAGTACACCTGAGGGAAGGTGGATCCAGCTCAAACCCAAACCAAATCAAACAGAGAAGTCAGACATGTGCAGCCAGTCTGACAGACCTCTGCATGTTCACAGGGCAAGGCGTGACAGTACCCCCCCTTCTATGGGTGACCTCAGGACAACCAGGAGCAACTTTTTCCAGGTGTGCCCTGTGAAAGTCCCTCACCAGGCGGCTAGCACTAACATCAGTAGCCAGAACCCATATTCTTTCCTCGGGACCGTATTCCTTCCAGTGCACCAGGTACTGAAGGGAACCCCGAAGAACACGCGAGTCGAGAATCCTAGAGATCTCAAACTCTAAATTGCCATCCACCAGGACAGGGGGAGGTGGGAATCGAGATGGTTCCACAGGTTCCACATATTTCTTCAATAAAGACCTGTGAAACACATTTTGGATCTTCCAGGTCTGCGGAAGATCCAGACGAAACGCCACCGGGTTGACAATAGCAGAGATTTTGTAAGGGCCAATAAATCTTGGACCCAATTTTCAAGATGGTATCTTCAGCTTAATGTTTTTAGTGGACAACCACACCGAATCACCCACACACAGGTCCGGACCAGTCATACGTCTCCAGTCAGCCATCCGTTTATATATTTCACCCATCTTTTCCAAATTAACTTGGATCTTCTGCCAGATAGATGACAAGGCGGAAGAGAATCTCTCCTCTTCGGGCATCCCAGAAGATCCAGTCCAAGAAAAAGTACCAAACTGTGGGTGAAAACCATATGCGCCAAAAAATGGTGACTTATCAGTGGACTCCTGTCTACGGTTATTCAAGGTAAATTCGGCTAGAGACAAGAACGAGGACCAGTCATCCTGATTCTCAGCAACAAAACACCTCAAATAGGTCTCCAGGTTTTGGTTAGTGCGCTCTGTCTGACCATTCGACTGGGGATGAAAAGCCGAAGAGAAAGACAGTTGAATTTCCAGACGAGAGCAGAACGCCCTTCAAAACCTGGAAATATATTGCGTCCCTTATCAGACACTACATCAGAGGGAATGCCATGTAGTTTCAGAATGTTATAAAAACCTGAGTGAGAGTTTTGGCATTGGGCAAGCTAGGTAACGGTACAAAGTGGGCCATTTTACTAAAGCGGTCCACTACCACCAAAATCACAGTTTTCCCAGATGAACTCGGTAAATCTGTAATAAAGTCCATGGAAAAATGCGTCCAAGGACGAGACGGGATGGACAAAGGAAGAAAGGATCCTGAAGGCCGAGTGTGAGCCACCTTTGCATGTGCACAGGTCTCACAAGCTGCCACATAACCTTCCACACCCTTGCGCAACCCTGGCCACCAGAATCTCTGGGAAATAAGATCTATGGTGGATTTGCTTCCAGGATGTCCCGCAAGGACCGTATCATAATGTTCCTTGAACACCTTGTATCGCAGTTCAGCAGGAACAAACAACTTGTCTGGGGGACAAGAATCAGGAGCCTCCTCCTGGGCCCCCAACACCTCCATCTCCTACTCGGGGCACAGAGCGGAAACCACCACCCCTATCAGCCAAAATCGGAGCGGGATCCTCCGAATCCCTCCCCCCAGGAAAACTACGCGACAACGCCTCTGCCTTGACGTTTTTAACCCCAGGGCGAAAAGTGACCACAAAATTGAACCTAGTAAAAAACAGTGACCATCTAGCCTGTCTAGGATTCAGGCGCTTAGCAGACTGCGGGTAAGCCAAATTCTTGTGGTCAGTATATACCGTAATAGGATGAGTAGCCCCTTCGAACCAATGACGCCATTCCTCAAAGGCCAATTTGATGGCCAGTAATTCTCTATCTCCTACATCATAATTTCTTTCAGCGGCTGAGAGTTTCTTGGAGAAAAAAGCACACGGACGGCATTTGCTAGGGGATGTACCCTGCAACAGAACTGCTGCGACCCCCACTTCTAATGCATTAACCTCCACGACGAACGGTTGAGACACATCAGGTTGCATCAGAATGGGAGCAGACGCAAAACATTTCTTAATAGCAGAAAAGACCTGTAATGCCTCATCCGACCAGACACAGACGTCGGCGCCTTTTTAAGTCATATCTGTCAAAGGTTTTACAATGGTGGAATGATTCAAGATGAATTTTCTGTAGTAATTGATAAAACCCAAAAACCGCATCAGAGCTTTCTGATTCTCAGGCCGGTCCCATTCCAGTACCGCCCAGACCTTTTCGGGGTCCCTACGAAAGGCAGAGTCAGAAAGCAGGTATCCCAAAAACGGTAGCTCCTGGACAGCAATTTTGCATACAATTTATTCTCCCGAAGGATCGACAACACCTGTCTCACGTGATCCTGATGGGTCTCCAAATCGGTGAGTAAATTAGTATGTCATCAAGGTAAATAACAATGAACCTTCCCACTAAATAATGGAAAATATCATTGATAAATCGCTGAAAGACCACTGGCGCATTAGTTAAACCAAAGGGCATGACAAAATTCTCGAAATGACCTTCGGGTGTATTGAAGGCCGTTTTCCACTCATCTCCTTCCTTAATTCTGATCAGATTATAAGCTTCTCTTAAATCCAATTTGGAGAACACCTTAGCTCCGACAATTTGATCAAATAGATCAGAAATCAAAGGAAGGGGATACGGATCACGGACTGTAATGAGATTCAATTCCCGGAAATATAAACACGGTCTAAGTGATCTGTCTTTCTTTTTTACGAAAAAGAAGCCGGCGGCCACAGGGGACTTAGATGACCTAATATGTCCCTTTGCCAAACTCTCGGCAATATACTTTTGGGTTGGGAAAGGTTGTATAGCCGAGATTTTGGCACTTTACCTCCATATGTTTGTATGTTTGGCGAATCGCGAACGAGCAAAGTTCGACATGAAACGACCGCCGGGCGAACCGCAAGGCCATCTTTAAGTGGCATGTCTCCAATTAGAATTCTAAATCTTTCAACTGCGCAGTGATGGTAGCATGTTGCAAGTTACGATCTTTTTTTCAATCTGGAACCCAAAGCAATACAATTGCCTCTAAAGGCTGCTTTATGTGCCTCCCACAGTGTAGAAATAGAGGAAACAGAAAACTGGTTGAGAGAGAAATATTCAAAGAGAGTGTTATGAAGTTCTTTGAAATAAACATTAATAAGGAAGGTGCACTACTGTGGATGCAAACAAACAAGTCTGACTAAGCCCTCAAACTGGTGTTAAAATTTAGAATTTAGCCAATATATCCTTATATGAAGGACATATCTGAGCCTAAGCACCACGCCAAGGTATCTCAAGTAGCTTGGGACCTAAGGCTCACCTACCTGTGCCGTATGGGCAATACCAGGAGCCAGGGGGTGAATTACAGGAGCGTAAGGTCCAACTCACAGCAAACTCCCAGTTACCTTCAGCATGCAGCCATGCTTGCAATGGGAGGAGGCTGTGAGTCCCACCCAAGACTGACTGATAAGGTCCAGGCCTCACAGGTGCACCTAAATGTTGCCTGTGGATGAAAATCAGGCACATTTAAATATGGAGTTTATATACAGTACAGACCAAAAGTTTGGACACACCTTCTCATTCAAAGAGTTTTATTTACTTTCATGACTATGAAAATTGTAGATTCACACTGAAGGCATCAAAACTATGAATTAACACATGTGGAATTATATACATAACAAAAAAGTGTGAAACAACTGAAAATATGTCATATTCTAGGTACTTCAAAGTAGCCACCTTTTGCTTTGATTACTGCTTTGCACACTCTTGGCATTCTCTTGATGAGCTTCAAGAGGTAGTCACCTGAAATGGTCTTCCAACAGTCTTGAAGGAGTTCCCAGAGATGCTTAGCACTTGTTGGCCCTTTTGCCTTCACTCTGCAGTCCATCTCACCCCAAACCATCTCAATTGGGTTCAGGTCCGGTGACTGTGGAGGCCAGGTCATCTGGCGCAGCACCCCATCACTCTCCTTCATGGTCAAATAGCCCTTACACAGCCTGGAGGTGTGTTTGGGGTCATTGTCCTGTTGAAAAATAAATGATGGTCCAACTAAACGCAAACCGGATGGAATAGCATGCCGCTGCAAGATGCTGTGGTAGCCATGCTGGTTCAGTATGCCTTCAATTTTGAATAAATCCCCAACAGTGTCACCAGCAAAGCACCCCCACACCATCACACCTCCTCCTCCATGCTTCACGGTGGGAACCAGGCATGTAGAGTCATCCGTTCACCTTTTCTGTGTCGTACAAAGACACGGTGGTTGGAACCAAAGATCTCAAATTTGCACTCATCAGACCAAAGCACAGATTTCCACTGGTCTAATGTCCATTCCTTGTGTTTTTTATCCCAAACAAGTCTCTTCTGCTTGTTGCCTGTCCTTAGCAGTAGTTTCCTAGCAGATATTCTACCATGAAGGCCTGATTCACACAGTCTCCTCTTAACAGTTGTTCTACAGATGTGTCTGCTGCTAGAACTCTGTGTGGCATTGACCTGGTCTCTAATCTGAGCTGCTGTTAACCTGCGATTTCTGAGGCTGGTGACTCGGAAGAACTTATCCTCCGCAGCAGAGGTGACTCTTGGTCTTACTTTCCTGGGGCGGTCCGCATGTGAGCCAGTTTCTTTGTAGCGCTTGATGGTTTTTGTGACTGCACTTGGGGACACTTTCAAAGTTTTCCCAATTTTTCGGACTGACTGACCTTTTTTTCTTAAAGTAATGATGGCCACTCGTTTTTCTTTACTTAGCTGCTTTTTTCTTGCCATAATACAAATTCTAACAGTCTATTCAGTAGGACTATCAGCTGTGTATCCACCTGACTTCTCCACAACGCAACTGATGGTGCCAACACCATTTATAAGGCAAGAAATACCACTTATTAAACCTGACAGGGCACACCTGTGAAGTGAAAACCATTTCAGGTGACTACCTCTTGAAGCTCATCAAGAGAATGCCAAGAGTGCGCAAAGCAGTAATCAAAGCAAAAGGTGGCTACTTTGAAGAACCTAGAATATTACATATTTTCAGTTGTTTCACACTTTTTGTGTTAATTCATAGTTTTGATGCCTTCAGTGTGAATCTACAATTTTCATAGTTATGAAAATAAAGAAAACTCTTTGAATGAGAAGGTGTATCCAAACTTTTGGTCTGTACTGTACTTCCAAACATATCTATATACAAACTAAAAACAAGGCGTGGTGTCAAAAGGCAGGAAGTGCCTAACCCCATATGCAGTTGTGCATCTATACCCAGGGGAGCAGATCCTGCACTTGTGACCCGTTGCAAATGGCGATCCCCAGCAAAAATGCATACAGTAGAGGATGCCCGCAGCGGACCACAAGTACCACAAAAAGACATTCTACACAAGATAGAAAAATGTGTTAATGTAAATAGCTATATGAAATAAACATTGATAAGGAAGGTGCACTACTATGGATGCAAATAAACAAGTCTGACTAAACCCTCAAACTGGTGTTAAAATTGAGAATTTAGCCAATATATCCTTATATGAAGGACATAACTGAGCCTGAGCACCGCGCCAAGGTATCAAAAATAGCATGTAGTCATGCTTGCAATGGGAGGAGGGAGGAGGCTGTGAGTCCCACCCAAGACTGACTAATAAGGTCCAGGCCTCACAGGTGCACCTAAATGTTGCCCTGTGGATGAAAATGTTGCCTGCTTTATGTGCCTCCCACAGTGTAGAAATAGAGGAAACAGAAAACTGGTTGAGAGAGAAATATTCGGAGAGAGTGTTATGGAGTTCTTGTCTAAGGCTACTTTCACACCTGCGTTTAGGTGCTGATCCGTCTGGTATATGCACAGACGGATCCGCACCTATAATGCAAACGTTGGTATCCGTTTCAGTACGGATCCGTCTGCATAACTCAGTAAAACAAAAGTCTAAGTCTAAGTGTTGAGCCGTGGAGACTGTTACTTGCCAACCAGGGACACACGATCAGCAGTGGCCGGAGGAGCAACCCGGGGACCACGGGGCCACAAGTTTCACTTCATCAACCGCACAGGGAACCGTACCCAGAAACATGCGAAGTTCAGACAGTGGCTCAGATTCTGCGACCTCGGTTGCGTTACGAACCTCAGCATCTGCTCAAGCACCAGTGGTTCAGCCAGTTCCAGCTTCTCCAAAGGTCCAGACTGTGCAACATGTTTACCCTGCACAAGTACAGTATGTGGAAGGAGATACTGTGTACACCAATGGAGCCATCCGAGCAGCTTATTCCTACAATGCTGAAGCCCAGATATATGCTCCAAGTAGCGGTGCCTCTTATTTCGACTCTCAGGGCGGAGGTGCCCAGGTGACCACTGTGGTTTCCTCTCCCACTGCAGTACCCTCCCACAGTATGGTGGGCATCACCATGGATGGGAGCCAAATCATCTCTAGCTCTGGAGCATACCTGATCCATGGTGGACTGGAAAATTCACGCCATAGTTTATCTCACACTTCTCGTTCCTCACCTGCAACGCTTGCAATGGTGATTGAAAATCTCCAAAAAAATGAAGGCATCACCTCTGGTAATCCGGGACCTCAACTTGCGCAGTGCTGCTAGTTTTGGGTCCTTTCATAATCAGATTACTTTATGATGAATACATGTTCTACTTGGTGGAACACAGAGTTGCTTAAGCAATGGGAGAGACACCCATTGCAGTAATGGGAGAGTCTAAGTGTAAGTCAAACGGATCCGTCCTGACTTACATTGAAAGTCAATGGGGGACGGATCCGTTTACAATTGCACCACATTGTGTCAATATAAACGGATCCGTCCCGTTGACTTACATTGTAAATCAGGACGGATCCGTTTGGCTCCGCATCGCCAGGCGGACACCAAAACGTTGCAAGCAGCGTTTTGGTGTCCGCCTACAGAGTGGAATGGAGGCGGAACTGATGCATTCTGAACGGATCCTTATCCTTTCAGAATGCATTTGGGCTAAACTGATCCATTTGGGGCCGCTTGTGAGAAAATCGCAGAGTATAAAGCATGCTGCGATTTTCACGCAATGCAAAAGTGATGCGTGAAAACCGCCGCTCATGTACACAGACCCATTTAAATGAATAGGTTCGGATTCCGTGCGAGCGCAATGCATTCGCATCACTCATTGCACTTGCGAGGAATTCTCGCTCGTGTGAAAGGGGCCTTAGATGTAGGGTAGTTTATCCACCACAGGTCATATAGTGAAAACTTCCGGATTAGATGCCTAAATAGACGTGAGAGTCTGCACTGGGAGTGTGAGGGTGTGACCCCAGTAAGGGACATTCTATCCAGGTGTTCAGAGAAGAAGACATTGAAATTGCCCCCTATAATGACTGCTGCTGAAGGACAACGAGAGAGCTTCAAGAGTACCTTGTTCAGAAAGGAAATTTACAGAGTTACAGAGTATGACTGGATTGCCATTCAGAGCAGTTTTGAGGATAACAAATCTGCTATTTACATCAGAAGCATAAGATTCAACTCCTGCATTTTTCCTGTCCGCTGAGGCAGAGTATACTCGCGGAAATGATCTAGCTGCAAATTTAAAAGAGCCACCTCAATCAAAATGGGTCTCCTGGAGGAAAACTATACTATTCGCCTTTAGAGAGCAGCATTCATTGAGGGCTAGTCTCCTTTTAGTATTGGAGTTGAGGCCCTTTACGTTCAATGAAATGCATTTAATCATCGTGTAGGTATTTAAAAATTACCATACTTGCTGTTAGAAGTGTGCAAAATGTCCCTCCAGGAGAGCCAAGACCAAGGACGCCAATTTTTGGGGCCTGTGAGCTCAGTCCAGCTGCGATTGAGAGCCCAGCACTGCATTAAAAAGTTCTCCCAAAATGTCAAGTGAGGCCAGACTGGGGCGGAGCTGAGGGGAGGCCAGCATGACACTGGTTTGGTTGGCCAAAAGTCAGGAAGTTAAAGAGTTAATTGCCCAGTAGCTGGGAGGTGGAGGGAGTTGCTAGGGTAACTGGGGGGTGTGGTGGTAGGTACTAAAAAGGTGAGTGAGGCAAAGTTAAGTGCCATTTTCTAGCTAGAAATCAAACTCCCACCCTCCCACTCTTTATGTGAAGGATTGTGTGAAGGCAGGTTTTTGTCGCGGCAGTCGTGGCGGTGGGAGGTCCTAGAATGGTGGATATGGTGGCAGTTGAGAATGAGAGGGCCTGTCTGTGGAGGAGATGCTGGCCCAGATTAGAATGGAGGCAGAGTCAAGGGGACCCAGCTGGCTGAGAGAGCAGTTAGGAGGCCTGCTGCAGGGAGCCCCAATGGCAATGAAGATCCCCGATGAAGGGGCTAGACGGCCGTGGCGGTTCCGACCGCCGGCACGCTTGAGCCCTGATAAAAAACCCTCGGGTCCAGCGCCGATTGCGGAGACCCTCCACGGCGGGGAGCGGCACAGCAGGTTTTGGTAAGACGCTCCCGCTGTGGGAGGAATCCTATGTAGTGGCGTGATCTAGAGCAGAGTGGGGAGTTTCCAACCCCCCCCCCTCTCTCTGCAGCTTGCATGTCGGGATCGGGACCAGGGTCTGTGGAAAATTGACTAAGGAGGTGATGATGGGACGAATGGCGGGTCCGTTTTCAGCTCATTCATCACCTTTCCAAGAGGGGCGTTTGTCAATGATGGTATTGATCCTGAATTATTTTCAGTGGTTTATACGTCATTTTACGCGGCTGTGGCTTGGGTAAGGAAGTTGGGCCTGGTGTATGTTATAAGCAAAGACTGATATTGAGGCGGCGTTTTGCTTGTTACCGATTCATCCGGAGAGTCTGCACTTGTTGGTTTTTTTTTTTTTTTGGGGGGGGGGGGGGTTATTTCGTGGATAGGTGTTTGCCAATGGGGTGCTCATTGTCTTGCGCCTACTTTGAGACATTTAGTTAGTTCCTGGAATGGGTAATAGTGGAAGTGTCCGGTTATGCTTCAGTTATTCATTACTTAGACGACTTTTTGTGGCTGGGCCCAGCGCGGTCGTCGGTATGTTCGTTATTGTTGCACACTGCGCAGTTGGTTTTTGGGGAGTTCAGGGTGCCATTGGTGGTGGATAAGACACAGGGGCCTACGACTGAATTGTGTTTTTTGGGTATAGTGTTCGACACGGTTAAAATGGAATGCAGGCTGCTGGAGGACAAATTGATAAACTTGTGGTTGGAAGTCAGTAAGGCAAAAAGGGCAGCAAAAATTAGGTTGAGGGATTTAGAATCCCTGTTGGATAAACTTAATTTTGCATGTAGAATTATGCCGATGGGGCGCATTTTTTGCCAGCGTTTGGCTTCTGCGACGTCGGGTGTCAAGGCCCCACATCATTTTATTCGGCTGGGTGAAGAGTTTCCGGGGAATTTTAATGTTTGGGCGGGGTTTCTGGAGGTCTACAATGGGAGGACGTTGGTTATGGGTGAAGCGGTTAATAACTTTGATTTTGAGCTTTTTTCTGACGTGGCCGGGGGGGGGGGGGGGGGTAGGTTTCGGGGCATACTGCCATGGATAATGGTATGCGGGAAGGTGGCCTGACTCTTGGGTGACTAAAGGATAGGTGAGAATGGCGGTTATGTTGTGGGAAGATAGGTTTGCGAATAAGAAGGTTCTGTTCCATTATGACAATCTGGGGGTAGTGCAGGCAATTAATAGTTTGTCTGCATTGTCCCCCCCAGATGTTAAGCTGTTACAGTTTTTAGTGCTAAGATGCTTGGGAGAGGTGGTGTGTACAGTTAGGAGCAAGGGAGGTGGACAGGGAAATTGCCATATTGTTGTTTTTAGGTCACATCAGGGAGGAAGGATGGTCAGTGGCACAGTTAAATACATGTGTGGCGGAATTAGCATTCTTTTTTCACTTGCACAGTCTTCTGGATGTTACAAAAACATTTCTGGTTAAGCAGGTTTTAAGAGATTGGAGAAGAGGGAAGCAGTCTGAGGATGCTAGAAGGCTGGTGTCTTTTAAGTTGTTGCTAGACATTGGTTGGGGTCAGTTTGTCTGTCACAATGGGAGGTTAGTTTGTTTAAGTTGGCTTTCTCGTTAGTGTTTTTTGGGGCATTTCGGTTAGGGGAATTGGTAAGTAGCACTGTCAGTAGGGCTGGGGGGTCGCATTTGGAGGATGTAGACTTGTATGGGGATCGGGTGGAGATTAGGGTGGCCAGACGTCCGGTTTTTGGCCGGACAGTCCGGTTTTCAGGCTCCCTGTCCTCCGTCCGGTGCAGTGCCTGGACGGACACAGGGATGTCCTCCTTTTCAGTAGATCACGTCTCAGATAGCAGCATTGTGCTGTCTGAGTGTGAGCTGCAGCAACTGACCGAGGCTTCTCTCACCCCCAGTCAGTCACTAGAGCCGCAGATATAGCTCCCTGTGGATGACTGAAGGGAAGAGAAGCGCCCCAGCTGCCCCCGTTTACCTTCCATTCACAAAGTTCTTCCCTCTCCTCCCCCGTGTTTTTTCCAGCCGATGGTGGGGGCGTGGCTTCACTGGCATGGGGGTGTGGCTGTATTAGGTTTGGAGGCGTGGTTTGGGTCATTGTGGGAGTGGTTTGGGCGTTGTGGGTGTGGTTTGGGCCGGTCCGGCTTTCTAGGGTGAAGCCAGTGGCCACCCTAGTGGAGATACGCATTTCGTAAGTCAAAGACAGACTGTGAGGGCAGGGGAAGGCGGTTGACATTGTTTGAGGTGCCAGGACGTATTCTTTGTCCAATTAGGTGTTTGCGGTATTACAGAGGTGAGAGTGGGCCTTTCCTGAGACACGAGGATGGATCATTCCTGTTGCGGTTTCAATTCCTAGCCATTTTCAAATGATGCTTGAGAGTATTGGGGGTTGATGCAGAGGGCTATACAGAGCACTCTTTCAGGATTGGGGCAGCGACGGAGGCAGTGCATTTGGGATTGAGCAAGGAAATGATAAAAAAAAATAGGACATTGGGAATTCATTTGATTCCGCTAATATGTGAGGTTGGGTAGATTTTGAATTGGTTATGAATTAGTTTTTGTTAATGTTGCTTGTTTTGTCTTGTTTATTTATAGGTCTGCAGGTGGCCTTGGTGTGGATAATGGGACATTCGTTCGTGTTCTGGGGGACATTAAGGGCAGAAGTGAGACCAAACGGGCGGCAGCTGGGTTTTGAGCGGGATGTGGCAGTTTTGCAGTGGCTCTGGATAGATGTATGCTGTGGGTTGGGGCGTTACGGGAAGTGCATCGCTTTGTGCGTTTAGATCGCCCCCCCAGACGTTCTGGTGTTACACATTCGGGGTAATGATCTAGGGGCTCAGCCATTCAGCGAGCTAATTAGGGACATCAAATTTGATCTCCTGAGGTTATGGGCTTTGTTTCCAAACGTGGTTATGGTGTGGTCGGACATTGTGCCGAGACTGAACTTGGTGGGGTGCGAGGTCAGTGTATAGGTTAAATAAGGCTCGTATTAAGGTCAATAGGGCGGTTGGTAGCTTTGTGGCTAGGATTGGGTCAGTCGCCATTCGCCATGCGTAGCTGGAAGCAGGAGTGGACGAATTTTGGAAAGCAGATGATGTGCACCTTAATGCAGTTGAAATTGATTTATGGTCTTTGGGAATCCAGGGTGGTATTGAGATAGCCCTGAGAATGTGGAGGGATGCGCAAACTTAAGTGGGTCAAGTTGCACGTTGTTGGCGGTGGGAGGTCCTAGAATGGTGGCTATGGTGGTAGCTGAGAATGGGAGGGCCCCCACGGGTGGGGCTGGACTCTCATCGGTGAACAGGAATTGAGGTATTAAGCATCCATCAGTTGGTGCCTCTGAGCTGGCGTTCATTGGCTGGGAGCAAGATGGAGTTGCCAGTTTGTTTTGATGAATTTATTTTATTTGGGCTTCTAGGACTTCATTCGTCATTTACTCAGGTTATTGGTGGTTAATGTTAAGTTTTTTGTGTCTTGTGATGTATATTTATTAAATAAAACGGCTGCTGTGGCGGAATTAATCAGAATCTGGAGTCTGGCTCTTATTCGTCAATGGGGATCAAGAAGGTTAAGGGGTTAGGGAGACCCGTGCAGTCTAACCAATACCTTAGTCATGCAAATTCTCATCTGTCTCAGATTTAGGCAGGCCTCTGACTCGGATATTATTTCTGCGCCCTCTGTTTTCTAAATCTTCCAGGTGATGGGAATTGTCACTCATAGTCCGGGAGTGACAGGTAATGATCGATTGTAAGTGAGCAATATATCTATGGGTATCATCATGATCTGTTTCTATAGAGTCAATGCGGGTGGACAGCTGTTTAAAATCTTGACGCAGAGAGGATATTACTGATTTACATGTGCTCCTCACCTATGCTATTAAGGCCTTGAAGTCTTCTTTAGTAGGTAAATGCTGTAGGGGTGAAGCATTATGGAAGCCTGTGAGGGCAGTAGTGTACCTTCCTCTCCATCCTCCACTGAGTCCGATAGCTGCTCCCAGTTAGCAATGTCCCCTTTATTCTACTCCAGAGTCTGTGCTGGATCTACAGGGAGTGCAGAATTATTAGGCAAGTTGTATTTTTGAGGATTAATTTTATTATTGAACAACAACCATGTTCTCAATGAACCCAAAAAACTCATTAATATCAAAGCTGAATAATTTTGGAAGTAGTTTTTAGTTTGTTTTTAGTTATAGCTATTTTAGGGGGATATCTGTGTGTGCAGGTGACTATTACTGTGCAGAATTATTAGGCAACTTAACAAAAAACAAATATATACCCATTTCAATTATTTATTTTTACCAGTGAAACCAATATAACATCTCAACATTCACAAATATACATTTCTGACATTCAAAAACAAAACAAAAACAAATCAGTGACCAATATAGCCACCTTTCTTTGCAAGGACACTCAAAAGCCTGCCATCCATGGATTCTGTCAGTGTTTTGATCTGTTCACCATCAAAATTGCGTGCAGCAGCAACCACAGCCTTCCAGACACTGTTCAGAGAGGTGTACTGTTTTCCCTCCTTGTAAATCTCACATTTGATGATGGACCACAGGTTCTCAATGGGGTTCAGATCAGGTGAACAAGGAGGCCATGTCATTAGATTTTCTTCTTTTATACCCTTTCTTGCCAGCCACGCTGTGGAGTACTTGGACGCGTGTGATGGAGCATTGTCCTGCATGAAAATCATGTTTTTCTTGAAGGATGCAGACTTCTTCCTGTACCACTGCTTGAAGAAGGTGTCTTCCAGAAACTGGCAGTAGGACTGGGAGTTGAGCTTGACTCCATCCTCAACCCGAAAAGGCCCCACAAGCTCATCTTTGATGATACCAGCCCAAACCAGTACTCCACCTCCACCTTGCTGGCGTCTGAGTCGGACTGGAGCTCTCTGCCCTTTACCAATCCAGCCACGGGCCCATCCATCTGGCCCATCAAGACTCACTCTCATTTCATCAGTCTATAAAACCTTAGAAAAATCAGTCTTGAGATATTTCTTGGCCCAGTCTTGACGTTTCAGCTTGTGTGTCTTGTTCAGTGGTGGTCATCTTTCAGCCTTTCTTACCTTGGCCATGTCTCTGAGTATTGCACACCTTGTGCTTTTGGGCACTCCAGTGATGTTGCAGCTCTGAAATATGGCCAAACTGGTGGCAAGTGGCATCTTGGCAGCTGCACGCTTGACTTTTCTCAGTTCATGGGAAGTTATTTTGCGCCTTGGTTTTTCCACACGCTTCTTGCGACCCTGTTGACTATTTTGAATGAAACGCTTGATTGTTCGATGATCAAGCTTCAGAAGCTTTGCAATTTTAAGAGTGCTGCATCCCTCTGCAAGATATCTCACTATTTTTGACTTTTCTGAGCCTGTCAAGTCCTTCTTTTGACCCATTTTGCCAAAGGAAAGGAAGTTGCCTAATAATTATGCACACCTGATATAGGGTGTTGATGTCATTAGACCACACCCCTTCTCATTACAGAGATGCACATCACCTAATATGCTTAATTGGTAGTAGGCTTTCGAGCCTATACAGCTTGGAGTAAGACAACATGCATAAAGAGGATGATGTGGTCAAAATACTCATTTGCCTAATAATTCTGCACTCCCTGTATATGGTAACCAGGAGGGTCACCCCAATCGCAGCGATGCTGAGATGGTGTCGCGGCTTGCCTAGCCTGTTTGGCTGCTGGCTTGGGCGGCATGGCAGACGTCAGGAAGGCCTGATTATGGGGCCTAAACAATGCCTCTGCAAGGTCCCCTGAAGCGTGACTGGGAGGCTTAGGAATAAATTATCTTGCTGCTGGGGACAGGAGGGAGAGAGTGGTCTCCTGATGATCGCGTTGCGCTGGGCCTCGTGGTAGAGGGAGCGCGTGAGCTACCGCATCCCTGTAATCTTTAGAGGCCGAGGTCGGAAGTAGGCCGCAAACAGTTCAATTTCTTCCCCATGGGATGCGTTGCCGGTGCTAATGGGTCTCCTTAATGAAGCAAAGCGAAGCCATCTCCTCAGACACTCCAAGCAACGCCCCTGAGAACTGAATTTTAAGCGCATAGTGAAAGGTGCGCTTTAGGAGGGAAAACATATAATAAAAAAACTAAATTAATTAATAAAGTATATTAAAAAAGGTTTCATTAGGGCAATAGGGACAACATATTAAAAATTCTTACAAAGGTTTAGTTACTCTTTAAGGAGAATCAGCACCCTGCCTAAGCTACTTCCAAGGCATTGCACTGAGCAAACAGATGGATATCTGGTCTGGCTATGGTATTTTGTCAAATGCCAAGACTTGTTGGAAAGTGCAATAGGTGACACTGGCAAGATGGTCCTTTTTCTTGGGAGATACCTCTTTTCCCATTCTTTAATTTCATATAGTGTTTTAACTGCACTATATTTCTACAACCCTATATAGTGCCATTGCCCTAGTCTTAGACTGTGATTTATTTATTTTTTTAAGGTAAAAATAAAATGAATACCGAGACTATCAAGATTTCATAATTTGCTGCTGTTCCCAGAGGCATGCAGTAAGAAAGCTTTTGAAGATACAAATCATCAAGTGATCTACAAATTATTAGACCTATGGGAATGTGCTGGAAATAGTAAACATATTTTTTGTTTTAAAATCAGAATTTCATTTTCACAATGATGTTTGATCTGGAAGTAAGAACCAAATACAGACTTCCTTAGATGACCTTGAGATTTGTTTGCCGATTAGTTGACATGTAACATTTCATGCCAAATGACTTTTTTTGTAGTAATATGTCCCTGTACGCTCTATTAAAACACTATACTTTTTGATAGCGGCAACCATTGAAATGAAAAACGCATAACAGTAAACAGAGGATTTACTATGCCAAGTCCTGTTTCAAGACCTATTTAAAGGGCCAGACTTTGATGAAATAGGGTAGCCATCCAATAGATGGCACTAGAGAGCTAGCTTTTGTCCTCCAGGAATTAAGCTTATTTACAAGATAGCACTAAAGCATGCTGACTGTTATGTAGTTATTAGTACCTGTGTGTGTAAGTGCCTTCCCATTATGCACTAATCCAATAAGATTTGGAAAAATGAATGCGGTAAATCCACATTTTCTCAACTTGGTAAGCTCTTCCTGGTCTACCGTGTGCTGTGATTAATTAAATTACATTCTCGCTGCTGATTCTTTCGCCATCTAACAGCATGTCTTACATGGAAGCTACGGAAGATCGACTCCCTCTGTCCTTCAAATGTAATCGTAGGGTGATCCAGGGGTCTTCTGAAGGTCCCCAGGCCTTCCATAATACTGTACATATTGCCTCTGTACATAGTGCATGGAAGATTTCTATTCACAGCAATACAGAAGTATTAATGTGAATAGTACAAGCAATCAAATGATTGCAGGTTTAAGTCCCTTAAGGGGACTAATGGAAACAGTAAAAAATAGCTGTATAACATTAAAAATATAAAAAACTAAAAATATTAAACAAAATATTTAAAATAAAGAAAAACTTTCCGATTTTTCATATAAAAAATAAACATAATTGGTTTCACCATGTCTGAAAATATTAAAATATTGCATGATTTATTACATGCAGTGAACTCAGTGAAAAAAAAAAATGCCAGAATTGCTGTTTTTTTGGTGACCCCCAACAGTTGGCTACACAATTGAAAAAATAATCAAAAGCCACATGTGCACAAAAATGGTATCAATAAAAACTACAGCTTTTCACTTATATCATGGTTATAAGGGGAAATAATAGCATTCTTAATACAGAATGCTAAGTAAATTAGGGATGGAAGGGTTAAAAAAAAAATCAAAAATAATTAAACTCACCTCATCCACTTGGTCGCACTGCCCGGCTCGTCTTCTTCTTTGATGACCTGGGAGGAAAAGGACCTTTGGTGACGTCACTGCGCTCATCACATGGTCCATCACCATGGCAATAGACCATGTGATGGACCATGTGATGAGCACAGCGTTGTCACCAAAGGTCATTTTCCTCCCAGGTCATCAAAGAAGAAGAAAGAAGATAAGCCGGGCTGCGCGAACAAGAGGATGAGGTGAGTTTAATTATTTTTTATTTCTTTTTTTTAACCCCTCCATCCCTAATTTACTTAGCATTCTGTATTAACAATGCTATTATTTTCCCTTATAACCATGTTATAAGGGAAAATAATAAAATCTACACAACACCTAACCCAAACCCGAACTTCTGTGAAGAAGTCCGGGTTCGGGTCTGGGTACCAAACATGCCGATTTTAAAACACATTAAAACGCTTTGCACTCGCGGGGAAAAATCACGCATTTTCCCGCAATGCACCCGCACCTTTTCCCGCACGTCACCCGCAACGCCCGCGTGAAAGAGGCCTTACTGTTGTTGAAATATGGCAACACAAAGCAATCTTTTCTTAGAAAAGGTTTTAGATTTTTTTTAAAGTACTACAACATAATAAAACGCCATCAATTTGTACTGACCTGACAAATAAAGTTTGAAATGACCTCCTCAGAGTAGTCTATATAACAGGAATACTCTGTGCTCTATGGTGGATCCAGATGTCCTGTAGTACCAAGCACTATGAACACATAACACTTTCTTATTTGTCTGTTGGATTTGTTGTTTGTTGTCAAGATGAAGGAGAATGAAATAATCTACCCAACTTTTGCAAGGTGAGGGCAAAGTGACTGAGGAGTACTCACTATCATATTTGAAAAAATACTTTTTTCAGGAAGAGTAAAAAAAAAGTTGCAAGCTTTGGGCAGCCCAGATTGTGGGTTACACCGAATCCAGCTGGACTCCCTTGTCAGAGCCCAAAAATTAGCCATTTCAGCAGTAAAACCATGCATTTATCCAGAGCGAAGGGGTAATGTTTAAATTTTAGCTAATCACAGGGTGTCAGTGGGGGGATCCCTGTATGTACAGATCATTTACAAGACATCCTTTACAGTTACAATGGCTAATACTTGAAATATAAGTCTTGTGTCTTGTGAGTTATATATCATCTTGCTCTAACAGGTAGAATGTTTCTAATACAGGGCAGCCATTGCAGTGCCCACGTGGGTTTTAAGGTCATCTTTTTAGAATTCCAGACTATATTGTTTCTACTAGCATTTTGTCCTACTGCTTTAAATGGGTTGTCCAGTTTTATGGGCACCTAATGAAAATGCCCTTACTCACCTGCTCCCTGCTGCTCCGTTCCAGCGTCCTGGATCTCTTCTTTAATTTTCCGGCCCCCAGTCTGTAAACTTGCTGAAAGGGTCACGAGCACTGCTGCAGTCTGTGACTGGTTTCAGCAGTGTACTGTCCTCAAGCAACATTTGACTAGTGATGAGCGGCAGGGGCTATATTTGAATTCGTGATATTTCACGAATATTTTGTAGAATATTCGTCATATATTCGCGAACTTTGAGAATTCGAGATTATTTTATTGAATGCGAAAAATCGGCAATGTAAAAATCGCATAATGCTAATTTGTAACGCAAAATACAGACGTGGGTCACTTTGGCTACATAAGCTGGTATAAGTTTCCTGAGACTGGAGAAAATGGTTGGCACAGCAGGACATTAGAATAGCTTTATATGCAGATAGAGTCAAGTGCTCAAATATATTCATGATTGCGCTAATCGGCAGTGATTAGAATATTTTTTCACACTACAGTGCAACTTCACATTTTAGCAGGTCTGACTACAGATTACTCATTGGTGCACTAAGTATTGTTGTGAACTTGACATTGCTTCCTTCTAATTTGTCCACAAGCAAGAAGCAGAGAGGAATCATGTGTTCAGATGGAAAAAAAATGCTGAATATTCGATATAACTAATATATAGCACTATATTCTAAATATTCGCGAATTCTCAGTGGCGATATTTGCGATAAAAGTTCGCTATTCGAATATTCGTGTTCAACACTACATAAAACTACATTTGACCCAGCACGTGTCACACAAGGAAACCTCACTGCTAAGGCCAGTCATTGGCTCCAGTGATGCATGCGACTTTGTCCGCAAGTTTACAAGCTGGGGACTGGAAAATTGTGCAACATGGCCATTAAACAGGAATGGAGCAGTGGAAATCAGACGAGAGTGAATATTTAGTTAAAAACACCGGACCCCCTATATGGTTTACCTCCTTTACAAAGGAGCTGTAGGAAAGTAAAGGATTGGCAATTACATCCATTTACTTTGGTGTAATCACATGGCAATGGCCATCAGTCAAATCTCCATATCTTAGCATTTCGTGATTTGAAAGGAAAATGGAAATATGAAGAATTATTCCATTTAGTGCTATATAACTGACCTCTACAGTAACATATTGAAATGAATGGCCAGCTATGTAATGCATGGATGAGCTGGGTGCCCAGAGGCTGTCTACTATGGCTGACAGAGCAGGATCATCATTTGGAGACTTTCTCTATGACATCCGTATGTCCTAATGGGATCTACGGAAAGGGATTGCCTGTAGTGTGATAAGGCTCAGCTATCCTGGTCTCTAGGGGTGGAGGTTGTACTTCATGTCTTCCCGGAGGCCGGAATGATGTACGACATTACTCCGATTCCCCATAAAGCACACACACCCTCCTGCACTGACTAAACAGACAATACAGCAAGACACTTTTTATAATTATGAAATATATTGTTACAGCTGAAATACACACATTAGGCTACTTTCACACTAGCGTTTTTGCTGGATCCGGCAAGGCTCAGCAAAAACGCTTCCGTTACTGATAATACAACCGTCTGCATCCGTTATAAACAGATCCATTGTATTTTCTTTAACATAGCCAAGACGGATCAGTCATGAACTCTATTGAAAGTCAACGTGGGACGGATCTGTTTTCTATTGTGTCAGAGTTAAACAGATCTGTCCCCATTGACTTGCATTGTGGATCATGACGGATCCTTCTCACTCCGCATCCCATGACAGAAAGAAAACAGTAGCTTGCTGGGGTTTGCTCTTTGGTATGGGAACGCAACCAAACGGAACGGAATGCTATTTGGAGCACTCCGTTCTGTTCAGTTAGGTTTTGTCCCCATTGACAATGAATGGGGACAAAACAGAAGCGTTTTTTTCCGGTATTGAGACCCCATGACGGATCTCAATACCAGAAAATAGAAACGCTAGTGTTAAAGTAGCCTTATTTATTCTTAAGGGGTTCTCCAGGAATTATATATAATTTTAGTATAAATACATTCCTAAACACCTTTCAATATCTATCGTTTTGTCTAGGGAACAATCAGGGGAAATAAAATGACTGCTGTCCCAATCACACAGGAGGACAAGTTATTTCAGAACACTTAGGTAAAGAGCTGCCTCATCCTTCAACTGAATCTCTGTAGGAATGGAGTTCATGAAGAGACATGAAGTACAGGGAGGGTGATGGGATGTGGCTGATGAGCAGCAGCACTTGGATGCCGTCTCTATTACCACAGTCCCACATTAATGTCCTGTCCGTCCTCTCTGTACTTCATGTCTCTGTATCTGCTGTATATACCAAAAAATCCACTGCTGAATGCATCAGAACAAATTTACTTGTTCAGCATTTGACATGCAAATCAAAGATGAAATCAATTTTACAGTGACAGACCCAGTCAGCGGGAGTCTTGTATGATATCAGCAGTACACTAAATTGAGATATTTCACACTATGCTGCCTAGTAAATCACAGTTTGAAACTGCCCTTGCTTACACAGCGTGAAAGTGTAGTTTAAAATATGAAAACCATATCCTGTAAATAAAAGTACTTGTGTATGGAATGGGTTAAGTATCATCAATGTTCATTGACTGCACTGCGTGTAGACACTTTGAAGTCGTCCATTGATGATATATAGCAATTTGTTTATCCACGAATACAAGTTATTTAAATAGAGTGTGAGGAACAGTGATGGCCAGTTCACCGTGTTCGCCCGCGAACACATGCGGGCTGCCATCTTAACTCACAAGTCTGGCGATGCACAGGTAAGTCCCTACCTGTGCCTGTGCTCGAGCCGGTCTGAAACAAATGCGGTCACCGGGAGCAGGCAGTTCCGAGAACAGCAGCCGGGGGCCTTCATCGGGCTGTTCTGAGAACTGCCTGCTCCCAGGGACCACATTTGTTTCAGACCGGCTCCCGGGACAGGCACAGGTAAGCACTTAGCTGTGCATCGCCGGACTTGTGAGTTAAGATGGCGGGCGAACACGGAGAACTGGCCATCACTGGTGAGGAAGGGGTTCATGATGTCCCTAACAATGGATGGCTAGGAGCAGGGCTGGATTAAAGGGAGTGTACCGGGGATTGCACCTCTTAATGTCCCATTACATGCATCGATGTCCTCCCTGGCATGGAGAGGAGTGAATGCTATGCCATTGCTCGTCCCCATGAAGGACAGCGGTGGGACAGCGGCAGATCGTAATTACACAGCATCATCTGCCGTCGGCAAATTCAGATCTTTCAGCATGCGGAAAGATCTAAATTGTCCGATGAACAAGCAAAACTTTTTTCTCAGCAATCCCAAGAATCATCCGAATGGTTAAACTATTTGGTGAGGTATCTGGTTTTCATATAAATTGGTCTAAGACCAGTCTGATGCCAATAGACCTGTTACCCCAGAAGGAGGTTCTTATAACTCAGTTGGATATTGTTGATACTTTTCAATACTTGGGCTTGATGATATCGCCCAGGGTTGAAAACTTTGTCCAACTCAATTTGATCCCATTAATAACGAAAACCAGAGCAAAAATAGGTATTTGTTTGAAACTCCCTCTATCTAGAGCTGATCGAGTTTCACTGGTCAAAATGGTGATCCTACCACAATTTCTGTATGTGCACAGGAATACACCTACCTGGATAGAAGAGAAATATTTTAAACTTATGGAAGGAATAATTAATGATTTAGTGTGGGGAAGAAAACGAGTCAGGTTAAAATTGGAACATCTATACAAACAACACTGAAATAGCCATACAGTAGTGTGAAAGAGGCCTAATAGTGCCCCTTAAGGCTTCCACACAGTATGTTCCACACAAAATAATGACCTAGACTCCCCTCCAGTATTGGTGCACCGTTATTTCCCCCACCAGTATTGTTGGTGTCAGTACCAATGTGAAAGAGACTGGTGAATGGTGGAGCAGGGATCATCCTGAGGATGGAGATACAGTTGACATAGATGCTCATCTTGGTGCAGAGGAAGCACTGCTCAGAGGAAGTATTGTGATCCTTCTGTCCCTGTGCATTGGGTGGATGCAACGCTAAGGAGGAAGGGTGCAAATAGAAAGAAGGTGGGCTGCTGCACCAACAAATATAGCTATATGTACCACCTTATCAAGTCGCATGTGGGATAGGTGGGGCAAAAAGTGCACAAGAATGCTACTCCCCAGATAATAGGAGTGCATTCACACTTCAAGGTGCCACTCCTTCAAGCACATAAATTATGAAAAATCACAGAAAAAGATACAAAACATCCTGCATGATATGATAACTAAATATGCGGATGTACATGGCAACATTTATAAAGAAAAAATCACGGAAAATAATGCACAAAGACAATAGATGCAAGCATTATATATGGACTAAGCCCTCACTTTGATATGATAAAATCCGAAACTCTCAGCCAATATATTTTGATTAAAACACATCTGTGCCCACCTACCCGCACCAAGGGAGTCTCAGTCAGGCAGGTCCTACTTTAAACCTACCAATCCTATACCATTAGGCATCTATGTTCAGGAGAGCAGGCCCTAGGTGCTGTTCCTAGTGACCTCTATGTGCATCCAGCAACTGATGGGAGGAGGAGCACGCAAAGCTACATGTACCACCTAATCAAGGTGATGGAGTGACACCTTCAAGTGTGAATGCGCTTCTATTTTATCCTGGGAGTAGCATTCTTGTGCACTTTTTCCCCTCCTATCAAACAGGCTAGCTTGATTAGGTGGTACATATAGCTGTGCGTGCTCCTCCTCTCATCAGTTTCTGGATGCACATAGCGGTGAATAGGAGCAGAACATTATATGTGCAGGGTCTGCTCTCCTGAACATTGATGCCCAACGACATAGGTAGGTTTAGCATACAACCTGCCTGACTGAGACCACCTTGGCGCTGGTAGGGGGGCACAGATGTGTTTTGGTCAAAATATATTGACTGAGAGTCTCAGATTTTATCATATCAGAGCGAGGGCATATTGTACTTGCATCTATTGTGTTAGTGCATTGTTATCTGTTTTTCAGTGATTTTTTTTCCATAAATGTAGCCATGGACATGTGCATATTTATTTATCATATTGTGCAGGATGTTTTCATCTTTGTTTTTTCTCTGTGATTTTTTTTCTTAGTTTGTAGTATACACTTGAGGGAGTAGCACCTTCAAGTTTGAATGCGCTTCTATTTTATCCTGGGAGTAGCATTCTTGTGCACTTTTGCCCCTCCTATCAAACATGCAGCCTTCATTAGGTGGTACATATAGCTCTGCGTGCTCCTCCTCTTATTGGTTGCTTGATGCACACAGAGGTAACTAGGAGCAGCACACTATATGTGCAGGGTCTGCTCTCCTGAATGTAGATGCCCAACGACATGGGTAGGTTTAGAGTAGGACCTGCCTGACTGGGACCACCTTGACGCAGGTAGGCAGGCACAGATGTGTTTTCATCAAAATATATTGGCCTTGGATTTTATCATATTTAAATGAGGGCTTAGTCTTTATATTATGTTTGCATCTATTGTGTTAGTACGTTATTATCTGTTTTTCAGTGATTTTGTTTCATAAATTTAGCCATGGACATCCGCATATTTTTTTTTATCATATCATGCAGGATATTTTTATCTTTGTTTGTTCTCTATGATTTTTTTTTTTCAATAACTGCTGACTCTGTGATTTTTTTTTTTTAATAACTGCTGACCATAAAAAGTTCCTGACCTTTTGTCACAATGGTTGATTTTTTGGGGGACAGGAGATACAGGAAAGAAGAGACCAACATACAAAGTAGATGCTATTGATACCACATTTATTGCTGTGAATAGTGAGGGTGTAACCACTGAGCAGAGCGGTGCACTTAATGAGGGTCTCATTATAACACCAGATCTGTCCCAGGGAGAAAAATAACAAGGTGGGGAACTTCTATAGCCCAGGGACATTGCTGAATGCACAGATAATTTTGACACCACAAAGAAAGATGAGGCTGATATCAGCATACAACAAATGCAGAGCAAGTTAGGCCTGTATTACACTAACAGATTATCTGACAGATTTTCTGACCAATTATTGCTCAGATGGCCAATTACACACAGATCTTTTGTTATACACACCAACTGTTGGTCTGATTGGACAGATATTAATATTGACAGATATTAAACTTTGCTTTGAAGCCATGTATTGTCCAAAAGTCTAAAACTGCTAAAATAAAACTGAAGACAAAAAAAAGATCCCTCGTGAAAAGTCTTCCAGTTTTCACATCTTGAGGCAATGTAAGAAAACCTTAAAATGTTGGACATTATAATGGCGGAGCATAAGGAAAATGTTGTAAAGGCATCTGGTGAAGATTTGACAATGAGTGGTAGAAGAAAAAAGACTAAACTCCATGGAGCCTCCATTTTCTTTAGCAAAAAGATGGATTTAGAAGACATTGAAAGACATATATCCAAGATCAGCATTTTATGCCAGTCTTTGATACCCCTGTGCATGTTTCTTCATAAATTAGGCACATTATCTGGCGGTCTATGCACCTAGATTTAAATCTACTCCAGACCCTGACTAGAGTAGATTTAAATCATCATTTTCATCTGTATCATGTATGCCTGGAAACAGGCGTAAATGTTGGTGAATATACTGATGGTCCCCACCATGCCCCCACCACTCCCCAGTGGAGAGAACAGCATACAAATATTGCTTGCACCTATATTTAGGAACTCCTACAGCTGTGAAGTATTCACCATAGCATTTATTTATAAATTTAGGGAAAATGATGGAAAACCCACAGCAATGGGCCAACATGACACAATGAGAAATCGTCTTATTTACCGCCTGCAAAATAGGGTGGATTTCCAAGAAAAGTCAATTAGCTACTCCGTGTCTTTTACGATATCTAGAGTCTTGAAAGGACCAAAAGATTACCCCTCCCTACTGGATCCTGTATCAACTGCAGTCCACACAAACCCTGATTACCACCAGTAATCCACTACATGGATGGATTGATTCTTGGCATATATAACTGTAGGCACCATAAGTAATTATTGACTTTCCTATTGTTTATTGTTCAGAAACCCTAATATACTGTTTATAAAATCTGCATACAAGGAAAGAGAGCTTTTAACAGAAAATGTCTAAGGCTACATGCACATGACGTTTGTTAAAGGGAATCTGTCACCTGGTTTCGACCATATTAAGCTGTCACCATTGCCATGTTTAATAAAATACCTTATTTCCCGCAGTGGTCTTCTTTCTTCTCTTTATGGTTTATGGTCTTCTCTTTTTGTATTATGCAAATGAACCCTGAAGGTGCCCAGAGGGGCGTTATTCATCACCCTTTGAGCCCAGTAACGCCCCACTGCAGTCAGGGCCGGTGCTACCATAAGGCAGACCAAGTGGCTGCCTTAGGGCGCACCCTGGGGGAGGGTGGAAAAATAACCCTTCTTTTTTTTTAAATCACTTAATTGTGAGTTGCACCGCAGCGCCGCTAGCCGCCCGCAGCAGGAGCTATTGGATCACACAGGTGCAGGCAGTAGGCGATACTGTGCCTGCGCGAGATTTCCGGCGGACGAAATGAAGATTCCAGGTACATTGCTTGAATGAATTAGTTGACGTAGCGGAGGTCGTGGCGCCGTTAAACTAGGCTGTGGGACGATAGTTCATATCGAGAAGGCTTGCTTGGGCTCTAAATTAATGCAGGCTAGGCTCTGCAGGGGGGCGTTACTGGGCTCAAAGGGTGATGAATAACGCCCCTCTGGGCACCTTCGGGTTCATTTGCATAATAAAAAAATTGCTTGTCAATCGACTGCTAAAAATGGTCCCATTGATTTCAATCCAAACCACCCAAAAAAAAGGACATGTCCTATTTTTGGACGGACTATTCACTAGCCGTTAAAAGAACGGCCATGTGAATAGCCCCATAGACTTTCATTGGTGCTAAAAATGGTTGTGTGACTGCCGTTACTTAGACGGCCATCACACGGCCATACTGTTGTGTGCATGAGAAAGAGCAGGAAGCAAGGTTATCACTGCCCTTGCTTTGGATACAAGTACAATACAAATCAGCAACTGGAGAGAAAGATGCCACCACAAGTCAATGACATAGTGGCAAACAGCTTCAAAGTAGGCCCAGAAGAGGCAGTGGCCCAGATTCAGGTAGATTTGCCCATTACTTACACCTGAGCCGCTCAGCTGAATTTCTCTGCGCTGGAGCAATTTTGCCAAATTGCCACCTGATTCAGGAATCGTTTGTTCATTTAATTTGCTCCTGTTTAAGGCAAAGCTGAGGGCGCAAGGCCGTGCAAGTCAAAGTGGGTGTGCCCCTATGTAAATGAGGAATTTTCGGCTCAGCAGAGGTTTGCTAGCATAATTTCAGGGCAAATCCTGCTCAGCTGCTTGCACTGAGCAAATAAATAGGAGCAGACTTGCGCAGGTTCTTTGCTGAATTTCATCCTGCTTTTTCCTACCCCCCCCTGAGCAAGGAAATTCAGCCCTTTTGCAAGACATGGCACCTCCCAAAGGGACCAAAATAAGGAAGGCCAACTTTGTGGCTGCAGAGATGGACATCCTGATTGCTGCACTCCAGCAGCATAAGGAAGTCCTATATGGTGCCCAGCGGGCAAACACCACCATTGCCCAAAGGAGGGCTATATATGAAGCCATTGCCCTGGACATCAATGCCCTGGGTAATGAAGTGCGTACCTGGGATGACATCCAGAAGAAATTAAATGATATGAGACATTTGGCCATCTTTTGCTAACTTGCCCCTGCTTTTAACAGGAGCAAGTTTGCCCAGGGAAAAAAGCTTGCACGCTTCCAGCGCAAGATGCACATCACACGCGCATGTTTCTGAATCATCGGCAGTACCTAATTTGCATATTCGCTGAGGGAATTCCATGAAGGCGCAACTTACACCCCGTGCAAAATTGCACGAAAATTGCGCAGGAACAGCTAGGCTGCGTGCGCGGGAAAATGGCCGCTTTTCAGGCTTAACTGGTTTACAGAATCAGCCGCAAATTTGCATAGGAGCAAATCAGTACTTGCGCGGCGCAAATCACACTTGTTCCCGCGCAAGTGCTTCTTGAATCTGGGCCAGTTCCTTTAGTGTTATGCATCCATCTGCAGAAGCCACCTTGTTGTTGACCAGAAAAGTGCATAAACAGCTTCTATTTTTTATGTATAGTAGGTATAGTAAGTACCACTTTAATCCAGAATAATCTGTAATCCCTAGAACTTTTAATTTCAATGGGGCCGGAATGTGCTGTCCGCATCCGCATTTGCGGATCCGCACTTCCGTTTGCGCAAAAAAAAGAACATGTCCTATTCTTGTCCACAATAACGGACAAGATTAGGCATTTTCTATTATAGTGCCGGTGATGTGCGGTCCGCAAATTGCAGAATGCACATTGCCAGTGTCCGTGTTTTGCGGATCCGCAAAACACTTACGTACGTGTGCATGGACCCTAACAGTGTGCTGCCATACATACACGTATTTTGTTTGCTGTCTGCATGTTAGCTTTATGGATGTGCTAGTCTACATTTTCTTGTAGCTTCACAGAAGGAGCAGACACTTCAAGAAGAAGAGGCAGATTCTTGACACAGTCTCTGCTGTTTATATTGGGTAAGGCTTTACCAGACTTTCCATTATCAGAAATATATTATCTGCTGTATCAAGAGGCAGCTCTGTATCTGTTCTAAGTACTTTCACATTTAGATATACACTGCCTGTCCCAAAAAAAATTGCCACCTGGATTTAACTAAGGCTACTTTCACACTAGCGTTCATGGGTCCGTTCGTGAGCTCCGTTTGAAGGAGCTCACGAGCGGACCCAAACGCCTCCGTCCAGCCCTGATGCAGTCTGAATGGAGCGGATCCGCTCAGACTGCATCAGTCTGGCGGCGTTCAGCCTCCGCTCCGCTCGCCTCCGCACGGACAGGCGGACAGCTGAACGCTGTCAGCGTCCGCCTGGCCGTGCGGAGGCGAGCGGATCCGTTCAGACTTACAATGTAAGTCAATGGGAACGGATCCGCTTGAAGATGTCACCCTGTGGCTCAATCTTCAAGCGGATCCGTCCCCCATTGACTTTACATTGAAAGTCTGAACGGATCCGCTCAGGCTGCTTTCACACTTAGAATTTTTTCTAAGTTATTAATGCAGACGGATCCGTACTGAACGGAGCCTCCGTCTGCATTAATATGATCGGATCCGTTCAGAACGGATCCGATCAAGCGCTAGTGTGAATGTAGCCTAAGCAAATAGTTATGAGCCTCCTAGTGGATAATTACTGCATGGGCGATTATCTGTCAGCTGGCAACAAGTTATTTAACCCCAACTGGTGCAATGAGTTGCTTCTCATTTCTTAAACAACCATGTTGAAAAACACATCTCGTGGTCGTGGAAAAGATGTTAGTCTGTTTGAGAAGGGTCAAATTTTTGGCATGCATCGAGCAGAGAAAACATCTAAGGAGATTGCAGAAACTACTAGAATTGGGTTAAGAACTGTCCAATGCATTATTAAAAGCTGGAAGGATAGTGGGGACCCATCGTATTCGAGGGAGAAATGTGATCGTGATTCGTGATCTTAAACATTTGGTGAAATCAATTTGAAGAAAAACAACAGTAGAACTCAGGGCTATGTTTAATAGTGAAAGTAAGAGCATTTGCACACGCATAATGCAAAGGGAACTAAAGGGATTGGGACTGAACAGCTGTGTAGCCGTAAGAAAACCACTAATCAGTGAGGCAAACCAGAAAAAAAGGCTTCAATTTGCTAGGGAGCATAAAGATTGGACTCTGGAGCAATGGAAGAAGGTCATGTGGTCTGATGAGTCCAGATTTACCCTGTTCCAGAGTGATGGGTGCATCAGGGTAAGAATAGGGGCAGATGAAGTGATGCACCCATTATGCCTAGTGCCTACTGTACAAGCCTGTGGGGGCAGTGCTATGATCTAGGGTTGCTGCAGTTGGTCAGGTCTAGGTCCAGCAACAGTAGGTGCTCCAAGAATGAGGTCAGCTGACTACCTGAACATACTGAAGGACCAGGTTATTCCATCAATGGATTTTTTCTTCCCTGATGGCACGGGCATATTCCAAGATGACAATGCCAGGATTCATCGGGCTCAAATTTTGAAAGAGTGGTTCGGGGAGCATGAGACATCATTTTCACATATGGATTGGCCACCACAGTCCTAGACCTTAACCCCATAGAGAATCTTTGGTATGTGCTGGAGAAGGCTTTGCGCAGCAGTCAGACTCTACCATCATCAATGCATGCATCATCAATTAATGCAACACTGGATGGAAATAAATCTTGTGACATTGCAGAAGGTTATCAAAACAATGCCACAGCGAATACGTGGTGTAATCAAAGCTAAAGGCGGTCCAACAAAATATTAGAGTGTGTGACCTTTTTTTTGGTGGCGACTTTTTTTTTGGACATACAGTGTATCTTATTTACTGTTACGCTGATGGCCTGTGTCTACCGTTCTACTCTCCCTGCATTTATTTGTCTGTGTGTGAATTGGTTCTAAGTTGCTATGTGTCTACTTTCTGTCCTTTAGTATTGCAGCGGTTAACTTTGTTTGCAGTGTTCTGTTGCTGTATAGTTCTGTCTACTTTCTAATTAGCTGCTCTGCTCCCCCTCCTTTCCTGTGCAATCTTGTGTCACTCTCTGTATCTTCCAGGCTTTATAGGCTGTTGCCTGTAGTTGTTGTCGGTGTTCCAGCTTCTGTCTGCTGTCTGTGTGCTCATTCTATTCTTGTGTTCTTGTTTGGGCTCTAGTGATCTATTTGTATGTGTTTAAGTGATCTTGTTCCTGTTCATAGTCCTAGTCAGGCTCGGACTGGGTGAATCCCCTGGTGGGCACCTGAGCAAGATGGGCCCCTAGTCTACTACACCGTGCACAAGTGGCACATAAAACAGTAGAGTGAATTAACTACATATAGATAGGTAGTATACCACATCTCCACCAATCTATGTTCATATAAAAAATGAGTAGATTATTTAAGAAACTACCCAGTTTATTATCATAGATGCATCATGTGGCTGAGATGGCTTCTAGGTACAGAGGCAGACCAACCAGTATCCTCTTTTCTGGGGGACCCACATTCTCAAAGTCACTGCAGGGACCCTTGTCTGCTGCTGTGTGAGCACGTAATATTTGAATGTATCTGTACGGTGGGCCCTCAAAATTAATTTTACTGGTGGGCCCTAGACACCCCAGTCCGACACTGGTCCTAGTCCAAGTTTCAGTTTACAACCAATTTCGGTAAGTTTGCACAGGCCATGGAAATCTCTGGCCCACCCAGTATGTTTTTTTGTGGAGAGTAGTCAACTTGTACTCTGTACTTATGCCAAATATATTGTTTAATTGTCTTCCTATATCTTGTGCCTTGCATGGTTCTATCTTGTTGCCTTTTTCATTCGTCTGTGTTCAAGTGGGTTGGCAGCCAACCTCTTTGCGGTTGGTATAGTGGTTCCACAACCGATGTCCGTAACTACATCAAGAGGCAGATTCTGGGCTCAGAATCTGAATCCACTATTTACCAGACTTTCTGCAGTCAGATCCATTCACAGAACTAGTGAATGTTTTGCTGCAGCTTCCTCATGCCACGTTGGCTTTCTAATCTCTTGCCCAGGGGAAGGGCAGACCTTCAGCTATGGATCGCTAGAGGTTTCCTCCACTGAGGTTTTTTCCTCCCCTGAGTGTTGAAGATGACTCTTTGTGAATAATAGGTTTACCACCATCAGGACGTCTTCTAGGAGACTTCCATGATTCATTATTTGAGGGATCAAAGAATGTTTCTGAGTACCTTTATTTATCATTATAGGCAGCTTATTGTAACTTACTTGACCTGATGTTTAGTGGCCATTCATAAAAGGTGATAATATGGTGGTGGGAAACATTTGGAGAACTTGTAAAGTTGACCTTTAGTTGTTTCACAACATCTGGTCCCAGTGGCAAAGCAGTGATGGAATGAGGTTGGGTACACCAACCAATAAAGAGACTCACTGAGAGTGGTCTCACCTGTATCCTCTGTGATTAGGGAGAGGGACACACATCAACTGGTTATGGTGGGAGCTACCCACTACCAAATGGAATCCCTAGGGGTAATATTTATACGCTCAGCCTTGAGCTGCCTAATGAAGCTTGAAATGCATACCTTTTACTGATGTGAACCACTCTTTCTCACTGGGTGGATAGTCAGTTAGTGAAAGGGTGCTAGTTATAACATGCATGATCAGTGTTGGACACCAGTAAAATATATTCTGGGGGCTTACTGTACATGCTCATGCAAATATCACCTCACCACCATTCACTAATATCGAACCGCTTCAATAACTGAAAGGGGTTATCCCATGATTAATATAAAAACTAAAAATGGGCATCATATAGCACATTAGAATCTCTTTCTAACAAAGCTAGAACCTCACAGCCTTGTACCTCACATGAATCCAGAGATCTCCCAATTCATTTCTTCAATTGCTCTGCTAGATTTATTTAAAGCTAGAAGCTCAGTTGGCTTGTCCTTTCTCAGGTAAGTGTCCTTTCTTGCTGCAGCTGGTGACAGTTGAAGGATGAAACAGAGCAGGTGCGTCCACCTCACTGAGGTGGACAGAGAAATTAGAAAAAGAACAAACAGCAGGTGGCGCAATATAAATGAATTTCATTGAATAACTCAGTTGGTACAATACATTTTAAATTACATGCAGTTAGAAAAACTATTCATATCCAGGTGCTGTTTTGAGAAATTTAGAATATTTTTCATGGGACAGCCCCTTTAAGCATATGAAGAAATCGGTGGGTGGTATCTGCTGGAATCTCATTCAGTAGATAGGTCAGTATCCAGAGATGGCACTTATGGGTTATCTTGTAAAGGTTTTTAAGCATAAAATTGAAAATGTTTCAAGTTGTTAAATGACTGTTTCATCAGGCTAGCTCTAGTCTAATTATTACCCCCCCTTATAGGGCAGCCCCCACTGATGCCATGGCCCTTTTTTTCCTCTATTGTTGGCCCGCCCCGTTTATTTTGGTACATTATATTATAATGAGGCGACTCGGTTATACTAGGCAGAGACTTGTATTCTCGGTAATACGAGACTTGTATTTTTCCTGGGAGTGGTTATCTTCTCCCTGGCTGTGAGTGCATCCAATCAGAGCGCCCCGCTCTTAGCCAGGGAGAATAAGCTCAAGTTCTCGTGAGAAAAAGGGCCATGGCATCAGTGGGGCCGCCCTATAAAGTAGGATAATAATTAGACTAGAGCTAGCCTGATGAAAGGTCCTCTTTAACAATCAATTTAAAAATAATGCCAATTTGCTGTGAAACTACACGTCAGTGCAGTTTACGATTAAAAATGTGCTTCTTTTTTTACGCATTTTGCACCAAAATATGCTTTGCATTGCATTTACTAACTGATTTAAACTCTTTTCTCGTCTGACAAGAGGGCACGGCTTCACAGGTAAGGGGCATGGCTTTGTATGAAAAGGAGTGTGGCCTAAATGCACTAAAAAAGTTGCAAATTTTTGGAGTGAAACTATGCAAACTTATAGGTGGCGTAAACTTAGACTACACAGTTTTTTTGGGCGCATGGACAATGGACAACATTTTTAGTGCATGTGCACAGACAAAATTCTAGCACATGGACAAATTTTCGACGCACGAACGGAGCGAAGATCTGGCACAGGATTTGCGATATTCCAAATTTACAAATGTCCATGCTCCAGAATAGTAAATTTGTCTAATAATAGGCCTGTAATTTATATTCTTAGACAGTGCAAAGTATGACACTACTAGTAAATCTGCCCCAGTGTGTCTGTACTGTGGTTGCTACGTGTGACCTCATTCCTAAAAAGGTTCCTTGTGGACTTTCATCCTGTGGAGTAAACTACAACTCACAGCAAAGTGGCGTTCAAGCAGGGTGGTTAAGCCTGGGTGGGTGCCCAGTTTACTATATGGGTAATAGGTTGGCTGAGATTCTGAATGCTACCTATTTGTTGGTAGTATAGCTACTCTAGTGCACCATGTACCTTTTAAGTGGGGGGCTTGGGGCCCAGCCTTGCTTCAGGGGCCCACTAGGGTATTCATCTGTTCTCCTGTGCTGAACGAGCATGGGAAAAAAAGGAGTCGGAGAACTAGACAGCAGAGGGATCAGCCTACTACGCATTGTCTACTGCTTGCAATGCATTCTGGGAAGTGGAGTCTCAGCATAAAGTTGAGTATACAAACACATACCTAAACTGCAAAAAGTTAACAGTAGTGTGGGTGCCAGTAATTACTAAATCTTTTCAGAATAATGGGCTTATCAAGTATCCTGTGGAATGGGACAGCATTTTGGTGTCCGTCTCCAAAGTGGAATGGAGACTGAACGGATGCAAACTGATGCATTCTGAGCGGATCTTTTTCCATTCAGAATGCATTAGGGCAAAACTGATCCGTTTTGGACCGCTTGTGAGAGCACTGAACGGATCTCAGAAGCGGAAAGCCAAAACGCTAGTGTGAAACTAGACCTAACAGCTCTTGATGTATGTTATAGGCATAATTAAGAACGATAAAGCTTTTTAAAGGGCAATCTTAGTTGATGGTGTCTTATTTCAGTTTTGCTGAATAAGGAACACAGTCGATGTTGGTTTATAGTGGCGGAAACATATCAGAATTCTACAATCCGCATATGGACAATTACTGTATGCTAATGCTAGGAAGCGCAGAAAAAATTATTATAATGCCTCTGCATGCAGCTCCATATGGAACAGAGCCATAAGAGTGATGTCGCGCGTCGTATTTTAGATTTTTATTACACTGAACAAAAATATAAACTCAACACTAAGGCACACCTGTACAATATTCATGCTGACTAATTGGCACTTTGATATGTCACACCTATGAGGTGGGATGGATTATCTCGGCAAAGGAGAAGTGCTCACTAACACAGATTTAGACAGATTTGTGAACAATATTTGAGAGTAATGGGTCTTTTGTGTATGTACAGGTCCTTCTAAAAAAATTAGCATATTGTGATAAAGTTCATTATTTTCTGTAATGTACTGATAAACATTAGACTTTCATATATTTTAGATTCATTACACACAACTGAAGTAGTTCAAGCCTTTTATTGTTTTAATATTGATGATTTTGGCATACAGCTCATGAAAACCCCAAATTCCTATTTTTAATACAAAAAAAGTCAGCCTTCAAATAATTATGTTCAGTTATGCACTCAATACTTGGTCGGGAATCCTTTTGCAGAAATGACTGCTTCAATGCGGCGTGGCATGGAGGCAATCAGCCTGTGGCACTTCTGAGGTGTTATGGAGGCCCAGGATGCTTCGATAGCGGCCTTAAGCTCATCCAGAGTGTTGGGTCTTGCGTCTCTCAACTTTCTCTTCCCAATATCCCACAGATTCTCTATGGGGTTCAGGTCAGGAGAATTGGCAGGCCAATTGAGCACAGTAATACCATGGTCAGTAAACCATTTACCAGTGGTTTTGGCACTGTGAGCAGGTGCCAGTTTGTGCTGAAAAATGAAATCTTCATCTCCATAAAGCTTTTCAGCAGATGGAAGCATGAAGTGCTCCAAAATCTCCTGATAGCTAGCTGCATTGACCCTGCCCTTGATAAAACACAGTGGACCAACACCAGCAGCTGACATGGCACCCCAGACCATCACTGACTGTGGGTACTTGACACTGGACTTCAGGCATTTTAGCATTTCCCTCTCCCCAGTCTTCCTCCAGACTCTGGCACCTTGATTTCCGAATGACATGCAAAATTTGCTTTCATCCGAAAAAAGTACTTTGGACCACTGAGCAACAGTCCAGTGCTGCTTCTCTGTAGCCCCGGTCAGGCGCTTCTGCCGCTGTTTCTGGTTCAAAAGTGGCTTGACCTGGGGAATGCGGCACCTGTAGCCCATTTCCTGCACACGCCTGTACACGGTGGCTCTGGATGTTTCTACTCCAGACTCAGTCCACTGCTTCCGCAGGTCCCCCAAGGTCTGGAATCGGTCCTTCTCCACAATCTTCCTCAGGGTCCGGTCACCTCTTCTCGTTGTGCAGCGTTTTCTGCCACACTTTTTCCTTCCCACAGACTTCCCACTGAGGTGCCTTGATACAGCACTCTGGGAACAGCCTATTCGTTCAGAAATTTATTTCTGTGTCTTACCCTCTTGCTTGAGGGTGTCAATGATGGCCTTCTGGACAGCAGTCAGGTCGGCAGTCTTACCCATGATTGCGGTTTTGAGTAATGAACCAGGCTGGGAGTTTTTAAAAGCCTCAGGAATCTTTTGCAGATGTTTAGAGTTAATTAGTTGATTCAGATGATTAGGTTAATAGCTCATTTAGAGAACCTTTTCATGATATGCTAATTTTTTTAGATAGGAATTTGGGGTTTTCATGAGCTGTATGCCAAAATCATCAATATTAAAACAATAAAAGGCTTGAACTACTTCAGTTGTGTGTAATGAATCTAAAATATATGAAAGTCTAATGTTTATCAGTACATTAAAGAAAATAATGAACTTTATCACAATATGCTAATTTTTTTAGAAGGACCTGTAGAGTTCAGCTCATGCAAAATGGGAGCAAAACCAAAAGCGTTGCATTTATATTTTTGTTCAGTGTATATCTATATACAAACCGGATTCCCAAAAAGTTGGGACACTAAACAAATTGTGAATAAAAACTGAATGCAATGATGTGGAGATGGCAAATGTCAATATTTTATTTGTAATAGAACGTAGATGACAGATCAAACGTTTAATCTGAGTAAATGCATAATTTTAAAGGAAAAATACGTTGATTAAAATTTTCACAGTGTCAACAAATCCCCAAAAAGTTGGGACAAGTAGCAATAAGAGGCTGGAAAAAATAAATTTGAGCATAACGAAGAGCTGGAAGACCAATTAACACTAATTAGGTCAATTGGCAACATGATTGGGTATAAAAAGAGCTTCTCAGAGTGGCAGTGTCTCTCAGAAGCCAAGATGGGTAGAGGATCACCAATTCCCACAATGTTGCGCAGAAAGATAGTGGAGCAATCAGAAAGGTGTTACCCAGCGAAAAATTGCAAAGACTTTGCATCATCAACTGTGCATAACATCATCCGAAGATTCTGAGAATCTGGAACAATCTCTGTGCGTAAGGGTCAAGGCCGTAAAACCATACTGGATGCCCGTGATCTCCGGGCCCTTAAATGACACTGCACCACAAACAGGAATGCTACTGTAAAGGAAATCACAGAATGGGCTCAGGAATACTTCCAGAAACCATTGTCAGTGAACACAATCCACCATGCCATCCGCTGTTGCCAGCTGAAACTCTACAGTGCAAAGAAGAAGCCATTTCTAAGCAAGATCCACAAGCTCAGGCGTTTTCACTGGGCCAGGGATCATTTAAAATGGAGTGTGGCAAAATGGAAGACTGTTCTGTGGTCAGACGAGTCACGATTCGAAGTTCTTTTTGGAAATCTGGGACGCCATGTCATCCGGACCAAAGAGGACAAGGACAACCCAAGTTGTTATCAATGCTCAGTTCAGAAGCCTGCATCTCTGATGGTATGGGGTTGCATAAGTGCGTGTGGCATGGGCAGCTTGCATGTCTGGAAAGGCACCATCAATGCAGAAAAATATATTCAGGTTCTAGAACAACATATGCTCCCATCCAGACGTCATCTCTTTCAGGGAAGACCCTGCATTTTTCAACAAGATAATGCCAGACCACATTCTGCATCAATGACAACATCATGGCTGCGTAGGAGAAGGATCCGGGTACTGAAATGGCCAGTCTGCAGTCCAGATCTTTCACCTATAGAGAACATTTGGCGCATCATAAAGAGGAAGGTGCAACAAAGAAGGCCCAAGACGATTGAACAGTTAGAGGCCTGTATTAGACAAGAATGGGAGAGCATTCCTATTTCTAAACTTGAGAAACTGGTCTCCTCTGTCCCCAGACGTCTGTTGAGTGTTGTAAGAAGAAGGGGAGATGCCACACAGTGGTGAAAATGGCCTTGTCCCAACTTTTTGGGGATTTGTTGACACCATGAAATTCTGATTCAACATATTTTTCCCTTAAAATGGCACATTTTCTCAGTTTAAACTTTTGTTCCGTGATTTATGTTCTATTCTGAATAAAATATTAGAAGTTGGCACCTCCACATCATTGCATTCAGTTTTTATTCACGATTTGTATAGTGTCCCAACTTTTTTGGAATCCGGTTTGTATTTATATAACCATTAATATAAATATATATAGATATAGCAGAAATAATTCACTGTAGACTTGTTGTTGGTTTAATAAATACTTTATTATTCGAATACAGCTTATAGTTTTTTGTCGCCGCCGTTATTCAGTGCACGCAGTTCGGGAAAGAGTTAGAGCAACAGGTAGAATAAAGAAAATAGGCAGAGTCAACAATAGATGACTTACACCTATTTCTGAATATTAACTATTGATATTAATCCAAAATATTAATAACTAATAACCCCTTTAACACCTTTCATTAGTTATAATGGCTCGTTTTGTCTAGGGAGCAATTATTAGGAGAAAAAAATGGCTGCCATCCTACAGTACACACAAAACCTGCCCTTAGTACACAGGAGGACAATTTACTTCAAAGCACTAAGCTAAAGAGCTGCCTCATCCTCCTCTCCTACTTGTCAGGGATTATGATCCTGAATACAGGTTAATATGATATTTAGCTGAATATTTGTGGGAGTAGAGTCCATGATGACACATGAAGTGCAGAGAGGACAGACAGGACAGACTGTGGTAATGTGGGGCTGTGGTAATGGAGACTGCACACAAGTGCTGCTGCTAATCATTAGCCACATCTGCTCATGAACTACATTCCTACAGAGATTCAGCTAAAGATCGTATCATCTGTGTTCAGGATCATAATCTCTGACACGCAGAGCAGAGTGGAGGATGAGGCAGCTCTTTATCTCAGTGTTGTGAAGTAACTTGTCCTCCTGTGTGATTAGGACAGATTTTGTGTGTACTAATATGACGGCGGACATTTTGTTTCCCTTAATGATTGCTTCCCAGACAAAACAAGATATTAACTAATGTAGGGTATTTGGGAATATCTATCATGAAGTAATATTTAATATTTCCATTTTGTTAATTCCCAGAGAACCCCTTTAATGAGGCCTACTGAGAAGCTTGACTGTGGACAATTTTGGGTGTTCCTGGATTTCTTTTGTTTTAGTGATAGAATTATGAAATCTACAACAATTAAAATCCACCAAAGTCATCACATTTTTAATGTTTTTATTAACTGCATTTACAGTCCTTTTCCTGCACAGCTCTGTGCAGGGAACTACAACACTTACAACACAAGTTCATAAGTTGGACTAGGTCTGCACAGTGAAGAACTAAAATGACCTGCTTAATTTTCATAATGAATGGGAATATTCTTTTAAGTGCCAGAGAATGTAACCGGCGCCATTCACCAGGACTTCGTATGTCGCCATAGAGGGTATATGCATGTGACTTTGCCATGTGCATGGACAGTTCACTGCCCTAGCCCTGTATCTAAATAATTTGACCAAAGCCCAATGGCTCGTTGGCATCCCTCTTGGCACATGGGGCACATGTAAATCCAGATCCCCCAAGGCTGCCTTTCCTTCAGCTATACCTATGTACCAAATGATAATTGTATAAATTGCTATCTGTAACATCAGGAAAATGTTGTTTAAACATACAGTAATTTTATTCATGATAATGATTAAAATCTCTGTCAGTGAACTGTACATATATTTTAAGAAGCAAGAGTCTAAATATGTAAAATAGGTTATTTTGAATCATTTTGTCATTTTATTGGATCAAATTTGTATTGACTTATTAAAGAGATTCTGTCAGCAGTTTTGACCATGCTGTATAGCAGTAGGTAGAGGCTGGGGAGGGAAGTAGAAAAATACCTTTAGTGGAGCTTTTTTTTTATCATGAGCAGTGTGGATATGAAGTTTTATTCTTCTAGAATCTGTTCTTGCAAGTGCCCATGAGGTAGGGCTTCACTAAGAAAGGCTCTCTGTATTGAGCAGATTCACAGTCCCTCCCCTCTGCTCTGAGTGACAGCTATGGATAAATAGAAGGCCTATCTTGTAGCATATATTATCTGTTGTGTGAGTTTATGAGTATGTCACATGTCCCATTGTATAATATGGTACTCAGTCTTATGTATACGATAATGAAGGCCTTAAAGTCCTGTATTTTTATTTCCCCTTAGCAAAAGGGGTGGTTTAAGAGGGCAGCCCCCTCCATTGTGGCTCTGCCAGAATGGAGGAGGCTGTCAACGGTTTAGCATGGTCAAAACTGCTGACAGACTCTCTAAAGAGTCTGCTATTGTTCACATTATTATTATTATTATGTAATTTATTCCTGTTATATAGGGATTTGCTGACACCTTAATAGCAGATATACCAAGTAGTTTTAAGGGCCAGTTAGGCAATTATGCCACATATCTGCATCCTGTTGAAAGGTACCATTTTCTTTCTAGATTAAAATTTTATAGTGGTGTTTTTTTCAATTGGGATTTTTTTGTGTCAATGGTGCTTTTTTTGTTGCATTTTTTAAAACCATTAAATGCCTAGGTAATTCACACATATGTGAAAAGAAAAATGCCATTAAATACATCCTTAAAGACATGTGATATTCACAAAAATGGAAAAAGAACGCCAGAATTCTAAATTCATGTGTGAAAGGAGCCTTAAGGCCCCTTTCACACGAGCGTGGCGGATTGGCTTCAGATGCTTTCAGGGTGTGTTTAGTGAAACTCGCACCATTTTGCAAGCAAGTTCAGTCAGTTTTGTCTGCGATTGCGTTCAGATGTTCAGTTTTTTCTGCGCGGGTGCAATGCGTTTTGATGCGTTTTTCACACGCGTGATAACAAAAAAACTGAAGATTTACAAACAACATCTCTCAGCAACCATCAGTGAAAAACGCATAGTATCCGCACTTGCTTGTGGATGCAATGCATTTTTCACTGAAGCCCCATTCACTTCTATGGGGCCAGGGCTGCATGAAACAACGCAACACAAAACTGATGCGTGAAAAAAAAACGCTTATGTACACAGACCCATTAAAATGAATGGGTCAGGATTCAATGCGGGTGTTATGCGTTCATGTCACATTTTGCACCCGTGCGAAAAACTCACTCGTGTAAAAAGGGGCCTTAAACAGGATACCTATCCTGTCACCATGCATCATTTTGTTGTCCTGTTGCATCCTGTTTTAAGGATAAATTTGCCCAACAGAAAAAAAAATACTACCTTTCAACAGGATGCAAAATATCTGGTATAAACCTAGACTTAATTATTTGTATTGAAGCTTTCAGTCGGGGCTCATTCTTGAGAATCAGTCTGCAATTACCATCCTGATGAAATGTGCTGGAAATTAGAACGTAGGTCTTGGCATCTGTGGCGAGTAATCAGTCAGCAAAGAGACCATCACCCCCTGAGGAACAAAGAACAGACATTACTCTAAAATACCGGGATACGGTATAAATGATATTAAAACATCCATTTCACACAGAATACACTATATATTAGTTCTCTGGGACATGTACAGGATAATCAGCAGAAAGAATGGATATCCCAGGTTCTTATAATCACTGACTTCCACCATTCTGGCCCCACTGGACCGGAAAAATTCTAAAGGACTAGCTCCCTGCTTTTAATTTAAAATCAGCCACATGACGATCTGTGCTGTAGTTCGGTCTTCATGGCCTGGCTTTATATATCCCAGTGTAGATACACAAGGCATGCACAGAGGGGAGAAAAGCAATAAACCGATGGCTACAAATAGAGATGAGCGAATTTCTAAAAAATTCGATTCGGCCAGTTAGCCGAATTTTTTGTAAAAATTCAGTTCAATCCGAATTTATTTGTGGTGAATCATGTTAAAAATGGCTATTTCCTGGCTGCTGAGAGCCTCTATAGCAGTGTAGAACACTGTGCCTTGCAGTAACACGCATAGGGAGCCTGCTGTGGTAGTGAAACAATATTGTGAGTCAGTGCACACAATATTGTGAGAAGTGCACACTTCACTTATTTGGGCAGTTAAGGGGCCAAAACTGACCAAATAACTAAAGTGTGAATTCAGCCTCATTATGTAAGCGCCAAGAAGAAGCGCACTACTTTTACACCGTCGGCAGCTGATTCCACATAGATGTCTACAGAACCTGTTCTATTAAACTCTTATACAAGTAGAGCCCCCCGACAGAGTGGAGAGGGTGTCAGTAGTAAGTTTGTGTTGACGTCACTGATTATTTTGCCCTTCCTCTGATCCGTCAGAACAATAACCCACAAAAAACGGATCCTGTCTGTGGAACATCCGCCTTCACTCGGTCAGCATTTGCTCAATAGTCCATCAGTATTGCTAAAGCCCAGAAAAAAAAAAAAAACAGGAGTGGATGTCAAACAGATATTTGCATGTCTTCTGTGTTTTGTACCCACTTCTGCTTTTGGCTACCAAATCATAAGCCAATTCTGATGCAAAATAGGGACCATAGGCCTTACAGCTGTTACATAAATAGGATCCGTTGTGCGTCTCATTTCTCCTTCCTTCTGACAGATCAGAAGAAGGGTCAAATAAATGATAATGTCAGCCAGCCCAAAAGGCAAAATAGTGGCCCAGTCATGAAGTGGGGAGGGTGGGAACAGCATCAGAAATCCACAGGCCCTATGACATAGTGGTGAGGTGGAAGCAGCATGAGGAGACCACAGAGTGGCCCAATGACAGAGTCTGGAGGTGGCAGCAGCATCATCAAGAGGCCACAGAGTGGCACAATGACAGACTGTGGAGGTAGAGGCAGCAGCATTAGAAGGAGGCCAAAGGGTGGCACAATAACAGTGTGGAGGTGGCAGCAGCAGCATGAGGAGACCACAGAGTGGCATAATGACAGTGTGGAGGTGGCAGCAGCAGCATCAGGAGGAGGCCACTGGGTGGCACAATGACAGCGTGTGGAGGTGGCGGCAGAAGCATCAGGAGAAGGCCACAGGGTGGCACAATTACAGTGTGGAGGTGGCAGCAGCAGCATTAGGAGGCCACAGAGTGGCAAGGTGACATAGTGTTGAGGAAGCAGTAGCATCAGGAGACCACAGAGTGGCAAGGTGACATAGTGTGGAGGTGTCAGCAGCATCAGGAGACACAGAGTGGCAAGGTGACATAGTGTGGAGGTGGCAGCAGCATCAGGAGACCACAGAGTGGCAAGGTGACATAGTGTGGAGGAAGCAGCAGCAACAGGAGACCACAGAGTGGCAGGGTGACATAGTGTGGAGGTGGCAGCAGCATCAGGAGACCACAGAGTGGCAAGGTGACATGGTGTGAAGGTGGCAGCAGCATCAGGAGACCACAGAGTGGCAAGGTGACATAGTGTGGAGGTGGAAGCAGCATCAGGAGACCACAGAGTGGCAAGGTGACATAGTGTGGAGGTGACAGCAGCATCAGGAGACCACAGAGTGACCCGGCGACAAAGTGGAGAGGTGGGTGGCAATTCCAGTACCAGCTGAAGTTGGTGGGTGAAAGAAGGAGCACTTAGCATCAGATGTGTGGCATCAGGCGGGTGGACGCATCAGAATAGTAGCTGAGGCAGGTAGCCAGAAGAAACCGGTCTTTTTTGTGAAAGTGTTGGTGTGGCACCATGGATGATCTAGTCTGATGCATCAGGCATTGGTGGGTGAAAATTCTGGCTGATACATGCCTGATTCATCTCTCCACATTTTAGGTGGACAGGTGAGTTCTTCTTGGGGTAACTATGGCCCCAACTGCACTAAACACCCGCTCAGATGCCACACTACTGGCTGGGCAGGACAGCTTTTCCAGGGCAAACTCTGCCAGTTGTTGCCACAAATCCAGTTTGACTGCCCAGTAGTCCAGCAGATCTTCAATGTGGGGTGGCAGGGTGCTGTCCAAGTATGCCACCAGCTGCTGGTTCAGGTCCTGTTCCAGGTCTAGCTGCTGCTGGTGAGTAATTTCTTCACTAGGCAAGTGAAGAAAGCTGCTCATCAGCGACTCTAGACTCAAGTTGCTGCTGATGGAGCTGAAACTGCTCCTACCCCCCCACCATGCCACAGCAGCCATGGCAGAGGAACGTGAGCGCAGAGGCCCCCCCCCCCCCGGTCAGACCTGCGAGAGAGTGGATGATGGCGCAGATAGGCAGCGGATGTCTCTAAAGTTGTTCAGATTGCCCTCCCTCTCAGCGGGTGAAAAAAAAAGGTCCCCATTTTGGACTGGTAGCAAGGGTCCAACAAGGTGGAGAGTCAGAAGTCATCCCTCTGCCAAACGGTGACAATTCAGCTGTCACTACACAAGTGAGCATGCATCGGGACGTGATTCGGAGGGACTCACTGCCTCCACCTCCACTGCATATTGCCACAGTGTGTCTGGATCTGGATCCTCTGCCTCGTCTTCCTCATCGCCCTGTAGCTTCACTTGCTGCTCCTGCTCCTCCTCTCCTGTCACCTGTGTAGAAAAACCACTCATTTCGCTACACATTGCTTGTGCTCCAATGTCCTCCTCCTCCAGTTCAGCCCCCACAGGTCTCATGTGGCAGTGAGAGCTAGGCGCCACGTCTCCAGTCCCCAATCAGCCAGATTTGTTCACCCCGTAGTCCTGGCGACTGACAAATAACTCCTCAAAGGGCCTGAGCAAACCGCAGGTGTCACGCATGAGCTGCCACTGGCTGACATCAAAGATACACAGGGGACTACCCCTGTTCGCTTGGATCATCAAGAAATCGTTTATGGCATTTCTCTGTTCATATAGTCAGTCCAACATATGGAGGGTGGAATTCCAATGGGTGGAAAAGTCGAATATCATCCTATGTTGGGGGATGCTGTTCTGCCGCTGCAGCTCAAGGAGGGTGTGCTTAGCGGTGTACGAGTGACTGAAGTGCATACAAAGTTTCCTGGCCATTTTTAGGATGTCTTGCAAATGAGTGGAAGACTTCAGGAACCGCTTGACAACCAGATTGAACACGTGTGCCATACAGGGCGCATGGCTCAGCCCTCCTTGACGCAGCGCCGATACCATGTTTTTCCTGTTGTCGGTCACCATGGTTCCGATTTTGAGTTGTCACAGAGAAAGCTAGGATTCAATTTCTTGATGAAGGAAAAGCAGTTCCTCCCCTGTGTGACCCCGTTCGCCCAGGCAAACGAGGTGCAGAACAGCGTGACACCGCCATGCCCTACACATGTGGTTTGCTGGAGGGGCACTATGAATTGTCCCTGCAGTGGAGGCTGAGGACATGGTGGAGGATGAGGAGGCAGAGGCGGACATTGTCGCAGGACCGATGGTGTGAGAACATGGAGGCGGAAGCGGCATCACATGGCCAAGTTGCTGGTGTGGCTGTGCAGGAATCACATTCACCCAGTAAGACGTAAAGGACATGTATTGTCCCTGACCGTAGTTACAGCTCTACACGTCGGCGCTGCCGTGCACTTTGGCAGAAACCGACAGGCTCAAAGACTAGCCCACCTTCTGTTCTACATATGGTGCAAGGCTGGTACTGCCATTTTGGCGAAGAAATTACGGCTTGGGACTCCCTACCTTGGCTTGGAACTAGCTATTAGTTCTCTGAAAGGTGCAGAGTTCCACCACTTGGAAAGGGAGGGACTGCAGCACCAGCAACTTGGCCAGGAGCACATTTAGCTTCTGCGCCATTGGATGAGTGCATGCATACTGTTGTCTCTTGGCAATCGCTTTGGTGATCGATTGCTGAAGGACCTACTAACGAGGAATAAGGGGCGGAGCAGGAGCATCAGGACGAGCAGATGATGGGAAGGACAGACAGCTCCCTTTGGCTGAGGTGGTGGAGATTTGACTGCCTGAAATTAGGTGTGTGCCACTGGAGCCATGATTCTCCCAGGCCACTTTATGGTGACGCTGCATATGTTGACGCAGGGCCTTGGTGCCAACATGGCAACGCTTCACCACCTGCCCACAGATTCTACAAATGGCCATGTTCACCTCCTCCGGCGGCTTAACAAAAAACTGCCACACCCCCGAGTAGGTGATTTTACCCCAACACTCCGCACTGACTGACTGCTACTGCTGCTGTTTCCGTGAACCCCTGCACCACTAATTTCCGGATAGGTAGGCTCCTGCAAAGTGGGTGGTCTACCCCGGGCATGTTTGGCTCCTGAACTCCCACTGCTGCCACCCTGCTGACTCCTGGCCACGCTAGCGACTTGCTTCTCCCCCACTGCCTCACGGGCAAGCTGCCACCCTCTTCTCCCGATGATGATGAAGCCCCTAATTCACCCGGCTCCCAAGTCCGATCAGCTACATCATCAAAATCGAGTACTGTCTGCATGTCACTGATGTCCTCCTAAACGGTTTCTGGGTCAGGAGCCTACTGTCTCCTCCACATCTTGGCTGGCCAGTAGCTGCTGACTGTCCTCTAGTAGCTCATCTTCGCTGTATAGTGGAGCTGAGCCCACAGCATATAATACTTCTCTTTCTGAGGGAACAGAAAAGGACAGAGGCAGGTTGAGGACAGGTGAGGGCACAGGGCCTGCTCCCGAGCCATACAAACTAAGGGTTATGTCTGACGAACTCACTGATTTTCTCCACTTATACACGCCACAAAAGGCTTTAGAACATATAACTGCACCACTGAACGGCAAATAATATATATTTTAATGTGCCACTAATACACACCAAAAAGGGCTTTAGAACATATAACTGCACCGCTGAAAGCCAAATAGGCCCTTATTTTTTTTCCACTTATAGGCACCAAAAAATGCTTTAAAACATATAACTGCACCGCACAAGGGCAAAAAAGACGTAGAATTATTTGCTTGTAATAAACTCTGTTAATGGCTGTATCACATAGCACTTGCACCCCAATAACAAGAATGGTTTGCTGGAATTACAGAGATGTATAATGGCAATTTGTATCCGCAGTCAGTGCAGCAATTGTTCCTATTATCCAGGCTGTAAACGCCAGTACTGAACCCTGTTCTGCTTCAATACTATGGAATTATTCCTCCCTATCCTTTCCTCGAACTTCTATACAGCAAAATAAAAAGTTTAAAGTCTTTCCTAGCACTGTCCCTAGCACCTGCTAACGTCTCTCCCTGCGCTAAGTACACTGGGAAATGGCTGAATCCAAGATGACTGAGGCTATTTATAGGGCTGTGACATCACAGGGCTGACTGGCTGCTGATTGGCTGCATGCATGGCATTGTGGGTGATCCCTTGTTCCCAGAGTTCCTTGCTCCATGTCCTAACACATGCAGCAGCCATTTTAGTAGTTACCACAAAGCGTGAGGGAATTGGGATTCGGTGCAAATCAAATTTTTCCTGAAATTTGGATCGAATTCCACTTCGTTAACTTCGATTCGCTTATCTCTAGCTACAAACAATGATGAAAAAATTGGCCTTTTTCAAGTTGCTATGTAAAACAATCTTCAGGTTTATAGTGAATTATGAAATCCTCTACAGATAAAGTATTTTTTGCAAGGTGTTTTTCGCACTGTCAAAAAACTGACTATGGCAGTTTTCCCTTAGCTATCTTTATATGACTTTAAACCTCCAGAAAAACCTCCTGTGTAAAATTGTACAATTAAAAAAAGTAACCCCCTAACTCCTCCTCCCCCCCAAAAATGTAAAAATTAAAAATGCATGGCATTTTTCACCAGTGAAAAAATGCCCCCAAAAAGGTGTGTGGAAGAAGCCTAATGGATATTCGGGTTTTAGTAAATAAATATTATATTTGTGAAAGAAAACATTCAATCATTTCCCTATATACTGTAAGTTCTGTATTGATTTCTTTATCAATTTCAAGATCTTTGCTTGCTGTTTTTAATAGGAACTTTCCATGTGACTGCAAGCAAAGACCTTTAACCACTGCTGCCACCATCTGTGCCTCAAAAATTTCCTGGAGAACACATTTAAAGGAGTTATCCAGGAAATGATATTGATGATCTATCCTTAGAAGAGGCCTGTGCCCTCTGTGAGTGCAGCAGCCTCTTCCAAGGCCAGCGACATCACTGTATATCGGTCGCATGGACTCGTTGCAGCTGCCCCATTCAAGGTAATGCAATAACAAGCACAGTCGCTATCCGATGTATGGAAAGCTGCCGGGAGCCCGCTCCGGTGAGCACAGCGGCTCCCTGAAACTGCTGATCCTGAGGATAGATTATCGTTGCATTTTGCAGGATAACCCCTTTAAGGAGGCTGCCTATTTTGGCTTTAAAAGCACATTGATTTTTTTTTTCTACATTTTTCAACAGACACAGTAAAATAGCAATACCCAAAGTATCTAGTTTTTATATTTAACTACTGTTTCACAATAAAACACTCAAAATAATTTGTTTTTGTGTCGTCATATTCTGAGAGGCATATGTTTTTCATCTCTCCCCCGTAAGAGATGTGCAAGGGCTTTCCTGCTGGACGAGCTAATGTTTTCAATGGTATCACGTTAGGACTACATAATACGGTACTTTTTAGTTGCCTTTTGTTAACTCGACTATTTAAAACTGCAGTTCTGGCACGGTTTATTTTTTTTATGGGTTCACTGTGTTTGTTAAATAATGTTGATAATAGTTATTAAGATCAGATAATTTTGGCTGCAGTGATATCTAATACTGTATGTGTAATTTTTTTTATGTTTTATTTTTTAATAAAAAAAAAATACATTTTATCAAACTATTCTACTAGGGGACAAGGGGAGAACTTGTGATCCATTAATCATCATATAGTACACTTAAATACTTCTGTACTGCAGGGGACTGAAGGGCTGACAGAGGGAATCAGTTTCCTCCGTCTAATTGCTTAGGTGCTGTGGTTGATATTTATGACTGCATCTAAGAGACTGATGGAATTGTATATGTTTGAGCTGTGCTTTTGCTGTTGATCTTTTTGTGACAGTATCATTAGAATGGCATTGAAGTGGTCGGATCTATTCAGGTTAGAGCCATACACCAATATACTGTGTGGTGATTTGATGAGAGATTAACAACATTATTAGGTGTGAAAGAGTACTCCCCTTTGAATTTATACATTCAGGATTTGTACACGAGTGGTGGAAATGCAGGTGGAAAATTAATTGCGTATAGCAAAAAAGTGAATGAGAAGCAAACACATTTTTTCCCACCCATTGTGTTTATTCTGTGGGTTTGCACTGCGGTAAAATCCGCAGCAAATTGCCCGACATTTATTTGGATCCATGGCATAATTTGCTGAAGATTTCTTTGCTGCTTTTTATGTCCCCTGACATACACCGAAAATATATAGGGGCACATTTATTACGACCGGCATTTTAGATATCTGAAGGTGGATTGCCGAAGTTGTGTAGATACATAACCTTTGTCCATCCAGCGCCGATTCTAAATATAATGTAGCAAGTAGGAAGGATCTGCACTCGACTTATCGCCCACACAAGAAAATAGCGAACTTCAAACCAATAGCAGAAGAATCTCAGCGGACCATGGCTTCTTCAATTCATATGCTTAGTATTTATTCCATAAATCTTTACAGTAAATGGACGCGTTTCGGCCCGTCCAGCCTTCGCCAGCAAAGGCTGGACGGGCCGAAAAGCGTCCATTTACTGTAAAGATTTATGGAATAAATACTAAGCATATGAATTGAAGAAGCCGTGGTCCGCTGAGATTCTTCTGCCCTTGATTCTAAATATAAAACATCTTCCTTACATTTAGACCATTTTTTATGTTTAAACCAGGTGAAGAATATGATGAATGAGACGGGTTTGCCGGCCCATTCCCTTTTTCCACCCATGCCACACCCACTTTTTTAGACCTGGTGTGAGCGGGAAGAAAAGTTGCAGATTCTGCCACACCATGGCGCACAACAGAATCTGCGACAGATGGCATATATCTGGTCATAAATGACCCCCATAGTTTTTTGGGTCTAATAATTTTTTCTATAATATTTTTAGCATACCATAATTGTCCACTTTCTATTTTCTGCTTCTTGGAAAACAAGTGATTTAGGGGAATAAAAAACCTCATCATCAACCTCTTCAGGCTTTCTTGGTAAACAGTGAAGGAATGTCCAGTTGGGCGCTGCCAATTTCGCTGTCTATTTAATAAAATGAAAAATACATGAAATTCCATTATCTAGTTTCAACATGCATAAAACATTTAACTAAGACAGCACCAGTCGTCAACTATATTTTCTGAATCATGATTGTCCTTTTTGGAAAAGTCCTAAAACAAGAAAAAAGGCAACCACCAACTAGAAACCCAGACTATTGTGTTGGTGGTAGCCATCAATACATGCAGCCAGCACTAGAGGTTAGTGGGTGACAATTTTCATTTACTGCTGCAGCAGGTCTCTAGCACTGGGTTTTCTTGAGCCACAAAGCTACCTGGAACTGGGTCTGTGTTAAAGACAGCAGGAGCTGTCTGGTCTAGACAATGATATTGCATCCTCCAGCCAACATCATACACTAGTGAAATAAAGTTGCAAAATAGTACTATATATAAATTTATCTATATTACCTTTTTTTGAAAATTGCTCTACCATTGTTCTTTTAAAAATGCTAGTGAAAATGTTCGCAACACCAACCACCACTAAACCTAGTTCAACCAAATTTATTGTTTCATTTTAGCCAACCAATGACAGGCCACCATTATTTGAAAAGAAGTCAGCCATGTTTGAACTTTTTTGTCGATTGTCAGACAAAGTTCTCTTTGTAAAATTAGATCTCCAAGTATTGTTCTTTGAAATAATGTTCTCATAACCTTTCACGAGTTTCATTGAACAAGTATGGCCAGTTTAAATGACTGTAATGGGCAATGTGGACTAAAATGTGCAAGGCAGTATCTGCGAAACAGTCGTTCATCAGAGGATCATTCAGTTGTGTAACCATTAGCCTACTTCTAATTAATGTGTAGGCCACCATTAGATTGAGACATAGGGTGAGAATGTATCATGATGGAATTTTTTTAAGTCAGTTTTGCTCTGAGTTTGAAATGTTGCACATTGCTTGATAAATTTGGCTCATCTATAAACCTATTACCTTTGCTTAGAAAAGCTACTCCAGTTTCCCTATGCTACTACTCTACTGGAGTGGGTTTGCAGCTTTTTTGCAACTTTCTAAAAAAGTCAGTGATGAATCTGGAATTAAACTACTTAATATACCTATCCAGGCCCACCTTCTCGCCTACCTTTCAAAAGTAGCAAGGGTGGTGTAAAACGGCAGAAGGAGCAATTTTTGGCTCAAAATAGAACTTGCACCAAAATTTGTGCTTTTGTATGCGTACAGGCCTGACACATTTCCTTTTGTGTCAATGACTGGAATATTACCAGCCTTTGTCATTCCTAGAGGGGTTTTACTCAGGATGGGCAATTAATATTTGATCAAGAGTGGTCTGATACCTGACACCCCATCGATCAGCTGTTTAAGAGTAGCTCCAGCTAGAACTACACAGCTCTGTTCATTGTGTTCATTAACTTAAGTGGGAGCAGTGCTGCAGTTACCGGCTTTATCTAATATAAAATGGGCTGATCTACAAGGATGTGGGGTGTCAGTCCCCACAAATCAGATATTGATGACCTGTCCTGAGGATAAGCCATTAATATTAAAATCCTGATAAACCCCTTTAAAATTTCCATTCAGTATTAGGAAATAAGTCCATTATACTGTGAGCTTGTGCAGAGAAGGGTTTACTCATAGGTGTATCCTTTTTTATTCTGTATTCCTTCTTTATTGTGTGTCTGTGTAAGTTTGGTTATACAGTGGATATAAAAAGTTTACACGCCTCTGTTAAAATGTCAGGTTTCTGTGCTGTAAAAAAATGAGACAAAGATAAATCAATCATTTCAGAACTTTTTCCACCTTTAATGTGACCTATAAATTGTACCACTCAATTGAAAAACAAACTGAAATCTTTTAGGTAGAGGGAAGAAAACAAAAAAAATTAAAATAATGTGATTGCATAAGTGTGCACACCCTCTTATAACTGGGGATGTAGCTGTGTTCAGAATTAAGCAATCATATTCAAAATAATGTTAAATAGGAGTCAGCATACACCTGCCATCATTTAAAGTGCCTCTGATTAACCCCAAATAAAGTTCAGCTGCTCTAGTTGGTCTTTCCTGAAATTTTCTTAGTTGCATCCCACAGGAAAAGCCATGGTCCACAGAGAGCTTCCAAAGCATCAGAGGGATTTCACTGTTTAAAGGTATCAGTCAGAAGAATGGTACAAAAGAATTTCCAAGGCATTAGATATACCATGGAACACAGTGAAGACAGTAATCATCAAGTGGAGAATATATGGCACAACAGTGACATTACCAAGAACTGAACGTCTCTTCAAAATTGATGAAAATACGAGAAGAAAACTGGTCTGGGAGGCTACCAAGAGGCCTGCAGTAACAGCAAAGGAGATGC